>NW_023458562.1:12745876-12818237 GCF_013731165.1 Rhagoletis pomonella
AAAATATTAAAAATAAAATGTTAACAAGCCACAATAACATTGACAAAAACAGAGTAAGTTGAAAGAACTCCGTGCATTACGACACCTCGACAAATTTCGTTAAGTCTATAAATAATGATAATTCAATAAATATCGATAACTTGATACATTTCTTTAACTTGACAAATTTCGTTAATCCCACACGTTTTTATAGCTCGACAACTATCCGTAAATTTGGACAACTAAGTTTCTGTGTCTATAAATTTCGACAACTCAGTAAACATTGATCAGTTTGAATAATTCGATACATTGCGATAACTTAATAAGCATGGATAAATTTCGATAATTATAAACTTCGATGATTGGATAAATTTCAGTAACCTTTATGGATGATTTTATTTCGATTCCTATCGGAAAATTTCAACTCTGTTAACCTAATTCTTATTTATTTCTCATTGTCTCCATTTTCGCCTTTATCTCAATTTTCGTCTTTATCTTCACTTTTGCCTGTTTTTGTCTTCATCGTTATCACTTGTTTCTTCATCTTCATATTTATCTTTATTTCAAAGTTTAATTTCAAATACGAAGTAAAACAAAATGCGAAACAGCTTAAATTGAACAGGTTACAAAAACAACCATACAAAAATACGGAAATTTTGGATTGGTCTTCATCTTTGTTTTTACCTTTCACATCTTTGGTTATATCCTTTTCTTTTTCTATTCACGTAGATGAGATGAGGTGCGATGACGTGATAAGATGTAACGTGATTTTATGTGATGTGATTGGATATCATGTCATGTGTTGTCATATCCTCTGATGTCATGTCATATGATGTCATACCATATGATGTCATATCATGTGATGCTACGTCATGTAATACCATGTCATGTCATACGATGTCCCATCATGTGATGCCAAGTCTTGTGATGTCATGGCATATGTGATGTCATATCCTATGATGTCATGTCACGTGATATCGTGTGATGTGATATCATATGATGATGATGATGTAATATCATGTGAATCATGTGATGTCTCTTCATATCATGTGATATAATGTGATGTGATGCCATGTAATGTGATCACATTCCATGTTCCGATTATTATATCGATAACCCTGTTCATAACTGTGTCGATAAAAATACCGTTAACAATATCCATTAACATATAGAAAAATACGATTGCAAAATCGATCGATAAATATAACAACCATAAGTATCGATTATTGTACATATCGATAACAATATAAATTACTAAATCGATAACAAAATCTATTATTTAATCGATTATTATACCGATAACAATATCCAGTATTGTATCGATAACAATACCGATTATTATATCGATTATTATGTCGATTACAATATCGGTTATTTAATCAATAACAGTATCAATAATAATATCGATTATTTTATCGATAGCAATATCGATTGTTATATCGATACAAATATGTATAATATCGAGTTTTACATCGATAAGAAAATCGATCTTCATCTTCATTCTTTTCTTCATATTTATCTTTATTTTTGCATATTCCTCTTCATCTTTACCTCAAAGTGTTTAACTTTACCTTGATCTTAGTTTTTGCCTGTATCTCTAGGCATCTTTGTTTTTGTTTTTATTCTCAAACCGCTAAACCGCTGAGAACTATTTCCATGTGCATTATTCCCCTTGAATTTGACAATTTACTCCCAACCAACCACTGCCTTCATAAATTCAAGAAATGTTCTTATCCTTTCAGTTACCCTAATTCTTATGTATCTGTCATTGTTTCCATTTTCGTCTTTATCTTCACTTTTGCCTTCTTTTTTTTGACTTCATCGTTATCATTTATTTCTTCATCTTCATATTTATCTTTATTTCAAAGCTTAATTTCAAATGTGTAGTGAAACAACAGGCGAAACATGTCAAATTGAACATGTTGCAGCAACATCCATACACAATACGAAAATGTTTAAACGATGGTTTGGCCGTAATTTTCAACCAATCGCGAAACCATAAAAAAATGCCTTTCCAACGGTGTTCTTGGTTTTGAAATCGGTTCGGTAGAATCGCCAAACGAACGGAGACAAAATTTATGTTAGCGTATTAATATATAGATTTGTTAAAAAATGGAAGTAAACAACGAAATAATTTAATAATTATTTAGTGATATTTCAGCCAAATCAGTGTTGTACCAACGACATGTAAACAAACCGACTGACGTTTTTACAGGAAATAGTGCTTTTTGCGTTCCCATGCACTTCTGCATCTGTTCTCCTTTTACTCTCACTTGAGAGAGTAAAATTGTAGTTTGACAGTTCCACAGGTTTTAGTCCGGAGTTCAAAGGAACAGACTAAATCATGTAAAACGCGATAGAGCTCAGCAGGTCGAATACATTGGAATACAGAGACTCAACTTTATTGCAAACGTATTTCGTATAGACTAGGCGGTCGCCGGGGTCGAGTGGTTAAAGGTGCGCAGGTAGCTCCAGGGTTCGATTCTTGGCCCGAGCAACAATCAAAAACAAAAGTTTTTTTTCTAATAGCAGTCGCCTCTCGACAGGTAATGGCAAATCTTCGAGTTTACCCTTCGGAGGCGGCGTAAAACTTTAGGTCCCTTTAAATTTTTGGAAATTGTGAAAATAGGCATAGTTTTCTGGTCATTTGAAAACTGGACATACATTTTGGTTATTTTGACACCTGAGTATTTGAAAATTTAACACATATTTTGGAAATTTTCAATACGAGACAAAAATTTGTGATTATTTGACAGCTGTAGTATATAAATTCTTGGTCATTTAAAAACTGGGCATAGTTTCATGGTCATTTGAAAACTGGACATACATTTTGGATATTTTAAAAACTGGACATACATTTTTGTTATTGAAGATCTGGGCGTAATTTTTGGTCATTTAAAAGCAAGACATGTTGTTTTAAAAATTGGACATAAATAGTTGGTAATTTGAAAGATGGACACAAATTAAAAACATTGTATCCACTTTTCCATACATGTTTTGCATCAAAACGCACCCTACGCGGCCCTTTTTGGTAAAAAAAAGTTGCAAGTTCAGATTCATTGGACCCCAAAAACCCAGAAAGGCCTTTTGAATATATACAAATTTGCATGTAAATCACTTTCATTTGCTGCTCAGCGACCTCCAACTTCAAAAGGATCCGTACGATAAGTCGAAAATAAAAATGTCGAAATTTAAAAATTTTTTAAATCTCGAAATAATGTTTAACCGAAACGCAAAATGTCGAAATCGTATGCTTTCGAAATGAATAAGGTCGAAAAAAATGCAAAACGCGTAAATTGTCGAAAAAAAGTCGAAAAAGTTGAATGTGTGCAAAAAATAAAAATTAAAAGTGTTCTGAGTAGATTTTCAAATGTTCTAGAGTTCCTAAGATAGAAAAAGAAAGTTCTGCAAAATTACGCAGAAAAAAATTTTTTAACGTGTTATTTAAATTGATTTTAACTTTTTGAAAAGATGGCAACTCTCTAAAAATATTTCTACAATAAAGCATTCTCGTTTGATACCCACATTAAAATATTTCGTTTAAACTTTTTCAAAGAATTGATTTAAACTTTTTTAACAGGCGGCAACCCTATTACAAAATACTTCCGAAATATATAGTTTCTGAACCGCTTTCGCTTGCTAATATTTTGTTAAACTTGTTAATTAATCGGGTTTTTTTTTGAAAGAGGAGGCAACTCCAAAAAATATTTTATATGTTAGTATATTATAGCTGCATTTCTTTATTCATTCTGAACGTTTGGAATAAACTTTTTTGTTTACTTATTCTTTAGAACGTTCCTGATGATATGTTAACGTATATTTCAATCGCATTCTGTTTATTCTGGCTGTGAAATTGAAATATATCCATACGTTTTAGCGTGAACGAGCAACAAACAGACTCACTCACAAACTTTCACATTTATTATATTAGTACATAGGATTAGTGGAATTTAACTTAAATAAATCAACCTGTTGAATTTTTTTTCGACATTTTTATTTTCGACATTTTTTGTTTTCGACATTTTTCCTTTCGACAATTTTTTTCTCGACATTCTTGATTTTCTAACAATTTTTTTTGACATTTTTTTTCCGTGTTTTTAGTTTCGACAATTTAAATTTCGACGTATCGTACCAGACCCACTTCAAATCGAAAAATATCTTAAAATCCCCAACCTGGGAAAACTGAGAGATTACTTTTCTATATACAATTCATACTTTCAGAAAAACTTAGTTTCAGCAATTCCCAAAAAAATAAAAATAAAAATATCTTACAGAGTAACAGATTGGGGCTTACACAAGCCGTCATCGATTCGCCACTTCGCTGCTTGCTATGTTTGAGTTCCGGTCGCTTAACGAAAAATTTTGCATGTGAAAGCAACAACAAAGTTAGCTAGCACGGATAGACGATAGCGAGTTTGGTTGTACCTCATTGTGTTCGTTCGTTTCGCCACTCGCTAACTGTTGGCGAATCGATGACGGCTACAATATGCTAGTGTTTGGCCGAGCTTCTCCTCCGATTTGTGGCGTGCGCCTTGATGTTGTTATACAAAGAGGAGGGACTTACAGTTTTACGCCGACTAAGAAGGGCGATGGTATTTTTTACGAGAAGCTGTTTTCATAGCTGAATACACTCAGAGGCTTGCCGCTGCCTGTCGACCGTTTTCAAAAAAAAAACTTTACCCCTATTATTTGTAGCATGACTGTATATGTGTAAAAATTTCAGCCAAAGGTATTTGTTTTTTCTTTCACAATTTCAACAAAATTAAATCATTTTGAAAACCTCTTTAAAATAGCATTTTAAAGCAGTTAGTGAATTCAGCATACCCAAGGAAAAAAGAGACACACCCACCAGTTTAAGCCACCCAAAATATTTTTGACCACCAGTCGACCCACGTCACTTCCAAGACATAATTCAAAAGTAGCGGCGAGTACTCAAGTGCAATTCACTTGATAAGAAGAAAACTAAAAATAATGTACCCAAAACGAAATCCACGTCAACAATAAGCAACTAAAATAAAATAATTTGCAACAACAAACATCGACGATATAAAACCTTGTGTCACAACGAAAAATTGCGGAACGCAAAAGCATTCGCTCGCATTAATTGCAATTACACTCAATTAATTTTCGTTCGAAAAAAGAAAAATGTTTAGCTCAAGTTTTCTAGCTTTGATTTTACACTCTAGCTAAGCATGAAAAATGAAAACTTTAAAACTTATCTACCCTAAAGCGTATTTCACAATTTTCTTGCCTTCGTCAACTTCAAAGTATGCCACAACTATAGAAGTTACCTGTGCTTAGTTGACTACATAAGTGGGTGATTCAGTGGGTGGCTGTGCGGTGTGTTGAAGTATTAATTTCAAGTTCCGAGTAAGCAACAGATTAACAAGTGTCTAGGGTTTGCGACGAACTTAAATTTAATAAGTCGGTAAAATGAAAAAGAGTGTGCGGCAGAGAAGGAATATGAGGTGGACAAACGAAGCTGCATATACTAGTCACCCTGCGCTGCTTGTTGACAACTCGAATTGAATTACGCTGATGAAGTAGAAAATTACAAAAAAGACCCCAAAAGCTGTTCTTTCCCACAAAACTATGAATTTTTCTCTAGCTTTTTATTCCGCTTTTTGCTTTAAAATGCTTTCTTTTCTACATTCTGTTTTTTTGTTTTGTTTTTATTTTGCTGCCATTTCGCTGTGTAGAAAATCTCTTGAACTCTGCATGCATTTATTTTTCACCTTAACGAGCTGGCAAAACACACGTCGATTTTGGCTCCAACGGCTGCTTGCCTCGCCGACTGGCTAGCTAGCTGTGACTAGAGATGGGGCTATATGGCGATGACGTTGAACTCGTTCTATTGTGGTTGTTATTGTTGTTGCCATGCAGATTTGCATATGAATAACTGGAAGACTGAGGAGCATTTTCTAAGCCCGTTGTTGGATAAGTCAGCGAGTGAGTGTTGAGTGCTCACATGGGACTTCGCCAACATTCACTTCTTAGAAGCTTAACGACGATAACGTACCTATGGATGTGCGAATACTTGTGTCGAAATGTAAAGCTTATGCACAAAACTGAGTCATGCAATGAATACCAGAATGTATTTTATTTATATGGCATACGTGTTGTATTCGACCAACAGACAACGGACTGAACAAAAATTTATTTATAATGTTAAAATGTGTATGTTTGTGTGCACGAGTGTGTTTTGTATTCCTCTCCCCACGCAGCAGCAGGTGGTCTTCGTTGGTAATACTCTTATGTGTTGAATGGATAACGATTCTGCTATATTCATATTACTGTTGTTGAGCTAAAGTTTATTTAAATTAAAGTGCGTGATTTAATTACTTGCTTTTTGGCTTACTTTAAGCGCAAATGAAGTAAGTCAATTCGTGGCACTCACTAGGTTTTATGCGAGATGAGGTGACTATGTTCTCATTACTTATCAACACTTTTACTGATTTATAGCCAATATATTGTTATCGACATATTTATAGTTATCGATAACTTATAGATATAACAATCCGTAAACCAATTTTGGTGAATTGTTTAACGATATCATTATTGATGCATTTATTGTTATCGATAACTTTTTTATTGAAGCATCAAACGATATTGTTATCGATATGTATATGCACATCTTAAACAAAAAGTTTTTGAAGTACATTTTCATCGAAATAAATATCGATTTTTTCTCAATTATTAGATAGCCGTTCATTTATCTATATTATCTATTTATCTCTGCTATATTTTTTTATATCGATAAAGCGATTGCTATCGTTATAGCTGAGAATTAAAAAAAAATGTTAACGGAAGAATAATTTTAACTTAAGTGTAGAAGGATGTGCGAATATATCGTTATTTTTTATATAAATATCGAACGATAATGTTATCGATATACTTTATATACCTTTGACAATATGTTTTTGACATTTGTATTTATAGAAATAAATTTAGATTCTTTAATCTCAATTATTGTCCATTTATTTATCTATATCATATATGTTTGTATCACTGTTATCGTTTTTTATCGATAAAGTGATTGCTATCGTTATCGCTGATAAGGGTTTAAAAAAAATAGAAAGTTAACGGAAGAATAATAGTATCTTAAGGGGTGCGATTATGTATATATTTGGAGTTCATCGAAAACTTATCGGTGTAATAACTCAGTGCAACACTCAAAAAGTGATGGGAATGAGACCAATTGCATTCATTAAAAGAGGTCAAAATGTGAATTAATATCAAATCAATTTTCATACCTCCAAACATATATGTATGTATATAAAAACATATGTATATAAAACATATATGTATATATATATAAAACATATATATATATATATATAAACATATACATATATATAAAGCTAGTAAACTCCTCCCATCCCCTCCCCTTCCCGCTCCGTTAACTTTGGAAAATATGTTTTTATTTATTTTTATTTTTTTAATTATACCTGAAAACACGAAATTAGAAATTGAGGCAAGAAAGAAATGGCAACCAACTTTTTCAAATCCTTTGGTACTTACTTTTTCATTATTTAACCAGCATAATCAAATGCTGTTGGTCCGATTCCCATCACATCCAACTTTCTGAAATTTGTTGCACTGTGAAATTAATAAGCCCAATTTTGTTGAATTATCGAACGATATCGTTATCGATATTCTTATAAACGGATTTAGTTATCGATATCTTCTCGGGAAAATATACATAAATTTTTGTATTGAAGTAAGTCACAAACAATATCGTTGACCATAAACTTTTAGATATCTCTCACGATATATTTTATCGCTTTTTATCTCAAATAATATATATTCATTCTTCTTCATTATCTATTTATCTCTGTTATCAATAATGTGACAGCTACCGTTATCGCTGATAAAGACATAGTGAAATTGCACTGAGGGGGGTGGGACTTATATAACAACAAAACATATCGATCTAAAAACCAGTTTTTGTTGAACTATCGAACGGTATCGTTATCGATGCATTTACAGTTATCGATAACATCTCGCGATAATTTACAATAAATTTTTTCCAGAAGTATCAATCGATATACTTTTATATATCTATAACGTTATATTTCTTGACATATTTTTCGAAATAGATATCGTTATTTTATTCTCAATTATTATACATTCATTACGTATATATCTATTTAGCGCGCTTATCGATTTTTATCGATAGCGTGATTTCTATAGTTATCGCTGATAGGAATTTAACGAAAATAAACTTTAACGGAATAAAAATTTTTCTTATGTAGATGGGGTGACGATTATGTATTTTGAAATCATCGATAGAACACTAGCCATTATTTTAACGTAATGACATGAATATTTTTGAATGCCAAACTTTGTTAGTATAATTTTTGCCATTTGATGCCAAGCGGAATTCCAGCATAAGTCTTGAAATAATTGGTGCTAGGAATGCCCTTCATCAGTGCTGAAAATAGGGTAAGGGCTCTGACCAGCAGTTATTGAAACATATAACAGGTTTCCATGTGGTTGGCAGTTTTATGAGGTAGTTTACGTTCGGACAGTGCATACTACACTTCACTCTACTGTTCATTTTCGGTACCGCAGCTTCTATCGAATTTATTGTAGGCAATGCCCAGCTTTCTGGCGTTGGCACCAAACGGTTAATGACCAGTAAGAACCGTTTCTCGCTTCGTAACGTCAGATGTAAGTTTTTCCCACAGCTTGTCTGTTCTTCTGGGAACAATGAGTTTAGCTATTCGCCAGCCTGACGATCACCCTATCACCCGATTTCTGAAGATTGTTGAGTTGGGAGTGAGATCCGGCTCCCGATTGATGCCAATGTGAAACCCTGCCTTGACTGTCGTCAACCTCAAATAACGGTAGGCCCAGGAAAAAAGCTGTTTCGATGGGGTAAAACCTACGGGAGAAGGATGTTAGCTTAAGGGGTTTAAGTGGAAAGGTGAAGAGAATAGGAGTTTGGGGTCGTGGCGGGATGCTTTACAAGCCGCACATATGTTGTTTGGTTTTTGGGAGTCGACTGGAGTATTCAGACTTTAATTGAGCTAGAATTGCGCTGGTCCATCGCGACAGCTGAAGCTCTTCCTCTGCTATCGGTAGTCACCGAAGTTGGTGAGGGACTCGCTGCGAGTGCCATTAATGGCTTGTCGGTACACTGTCGGATCCAATGGTTGAGTGAAATGTGTCTCTATCGCGTCCCTGAGTTCGAAGAGATGCCTTGTGATGTACATACATGGGAGGTGGCTGTGCTCCCAGCAAGTGCCTGTGCGTAGCAGCGAATAAGAAACTGTTTACTAAGCATGGTGTTATGTCCTGGACTGCGAGCAAAGCGGCCTCGCTGTGTAGGTGGTTTTGGGCGACATCAGAAGGCATCTCGTCCGGAGTGTGGCGCTCTGTCAAAGGTAACCCCTAAGATTTTCAAGTTATTCACCACCCGAGGTGGTTGGTGTCATGGAGGGAGTCTTCACATGCCGGGCACTTATTAGGGATATCTGGGTCGAGTCTGGACAGGTTGATATTGAGGCAGCTACAATATCTTGACCGTAATTAGACTAAACGATTGATCTCCCTCTATTATGCGTTAATTTCATCGCGGAGAGGATTAGGCTCCATACGGTGAGGAAGTGAGAAAGTTCCGAGCGATAGCCGTTTCTCTTCGAACACAAACGTCAGCATATCAGATCAAGGAAACCGGTCTCCGGTGGCTGAGAAAGTTTCGAGATCTGGAAGTTTACCAATAGCTTAGATAGGATACCACTCTGTATGTATATGAACTCTAATGGTCTAAAGGTGGACTGTCGACCACTCATGTAAGTAGTTCATGTCCATCGTTTTAGTTACTGCGGGAGAGATGATGCTGCAATGTCTTCGTCAAACAACTTTACACAGCTCCAGCGCTTTGCGGACAGTTCTTTCGCAGGACTGGTTTCGTTTAAGCCTATGAATTATCTAATCGACTAGCAGGATAGAAGACAACAGAAGGCACGTTCCCACGACAGTCGGGTCTACGTAACCGGAACGACCCAGATTTATATCTGGCCAAGCACTGTCACTGCAGCAACACTCCCCAAAATCTCTTTGCGGAATTTGTATGCTGTTACAATAACAACAACAACAACAGAAGCCACGCCTTGGACCCGCGAGTCAAAAATAAGTATTTCTTTTTGCTACACAAAGCTCCAAATTACTCAAAGGAAGAACACGAAATCAAGATGTACCACATTTAATTTCATTCGAAAACAAACAAAACCCTTATCAGCTGCAACATAATTTTTTTTTTGTGCTGTTTGCAACGGTGCCAGCTGACCTCTGGCATGCTTGACTACACAGCCCACCCATCCACCCAATGACACATATAAGCAAAATAAAAAAAATAAAACATTGGTATTTTTATTATGTATACATACACATTTTATCAGCTGGCCACTTACCTTTAAAATTTGGCTTTTGCGAAAACTCAATTCGTCATCGGCAGTTGCTGAGAAGTCGTGTTTGGCAATTGCTTCCATGCTTGTTGTTGTTTTTTTTTCGTGATTTGTTTGCGTTATGAATTAAAGTTACTTTTGTTGCTGCTGCTGCTACTTGGCAAATTAATTATACAGTTGCTTTAATCTATCTCGATTGTTGTTTTTGTTTAATAATTTTGTGCTTAATATAGATCGCTCAATAAACGTGTATGTGCAGCTTACAATGATTTCCGTCTAGATTTTTCTTTTAAATAAATTATTTTTAGTGGTTTTTATTGTGTTTTGTTAAAAAGATTTTTTTTTATGTCAGCCTTCGTTGTTTGCTTTTATATGAATTTGAGTTTTTTAATTATTATTTTTTATTTAGTTACTGCTAAAATTTGGTGTTTTATTTTTACGTATTTTTGTAAGTAAATTCAACTTTTTTTAGCTGCTTGTGCTTGTTCGCGCTTCACTGATCTTTTTTTATTCTACAAAAACAAAGAATTTGATTTTCATATTAAAAATAACTGCAATAAAATACGTTTAACTTCCTCTTTGCGGCGTATTTTTTATTAAAGAAAATTAAAAAAACTCGTTACTTTCAACGAATTCACGCACTTGTTGCCCACCAAGAGAAACCCGCACTTTTTACTTGTACTTATTTCTACATTTTACATTTTACTAATTTGGCAAACACTTGTTTTCTTTTTTAAACGCTCTGAACACGCCAACAAGTTTGTTTGATATTTTACAATTATTTTACGATCTTTTTGCTTCAGTTTCACATTTGTTCTATTTTAGGGGAACTGTAGACGAATAGAATTTGCATGTGTGAGTTTAGAGAAAGAATACATTAGTACGTGTAGCGCCCGCACGACATAGCTTCGAAGAATGAACCAACAAGCTGAGCAACGAAATCGGCACATCGGTGTATGCTCCATTGCCGGCCGCCTACCTCCCTACCTACCATACAGCGATTGGGTGCGGAGCGCGCTAGCTATGCAATGACAGCGTTGAGCTCAATCAACTCTGTATCCCCAAAGTGACGGCAGTGCCAGATGGTGAAATAAATCTCAAAATTATTCAAATCTTTTTTTATTTTTTTCGGGAGCATGCGAAGCAGTGCCGTGAGTCATGTGGCGACTCTCCGCATGCCTTACACCAACTGGCCAAATCTGCGTTCACTCTGCTACAGGTACAAGTTTATCCTGCTGCAGTAGCCAGAGCGAAGTTGGGATATTGTGATGATGAAAAAAGCTCTGTCCTGTCCACGTCGGGTGGTTGTGTGCCTAAAACGACATTCACAGGTCGGGAATCGATGTACATAAGTCGAGACCGACTTTTATGACCTGTCGGTATGCAGTCGGGTCCAGAGGGTTTTTATGGCACCCTTAGTGATAGAACTTTTTAGAAAAGTATCGATACTAGTACTCATTTATAATACTCTAAAAAAGAATCGCTGCCAGTACTCATATTTGCAAAAAAGTATCGATAATACTCGTACTTCCAAGTATTTTTAGGGCAAACGCGAAAAGTTAACAGAAATCAGATTGCTTTGTTTACATAAATATACATATGACCTATTTCCTTTTGTAAATTGAATAGACATTGCTTTTAATAGCTGAAGTCTGATCTAACAAGCATTTCTAACGGAGTTTTTGAAAAGATCTTGCAATAAGTTTAAAAGCGTAAAATAAATGTTTATAGCAAAAGGCTTTTTTGAAGCTTTTAAAAACAACTAAAGCCATTGTCTAAAGGAAAGATAAGCTCCCTTTCACAAAAATTTTCTTCGAAAGCGGGCTGGATTTCGAATTTAAAACCAAGATAGAATACATTGGAAAACGAAGGCTCCGTTATTCTGGAAAATTGCCAAGTTATCGAACCGAAAACCACTCTCCTAATCCATTCCTTACACCGGCACAAAAAAAAATTGGTGTGTGCTTTTAACCAGACCCACTTTCCGCCACGTATTTCGAACCACTGAATCTGAATCTGAGGTCCGTTTGACTCGCTTTTGCCATTTTTTTCCACAACTTTCGCAATTAACTCCAAATTTAGGAGGTGTACGAGTCAAATGGACCTCAATAGATACATGTGGATATGTGGGTCTGGTTAACAGCAAAGACCACTTTTTTTGTGTGGACCAGTGTTATCGAAGGCATGGCAAGAGATTCGTTTTCCAATTATTAAAGAAGTTTTAAACGAGCCAAATGTCCACATGACTGCTACCTCTTCTTCTATGTTGTATAAAAATTTCATAGCGATTGCCAGTAGCTCACCAGAGCAAACTATATATTAATTTTTCGTTTTTTGAGTTATGACAGTATTGAAGTAAATGAGCGTTATGCCCATGGGGTAATTTTTAAACATTTTTCAAGTAATTGAAAAAAAATTTTACCTAAACAAGGTTTTAAAACGTCGATACTTTTTGGTATTCGCGATATTTACTCATTACTTGTCAAAAAGTATCGAGTCCTCGATACTACTTAGTACTCATGGAAAGTATCGATATTCTGTACTCGGTACTCGTATTGTTCTATCACTAGGCACCCTACTAGGAACTGCCTGCAGAGCATTGTATTATGCTCATTGATGGGAAGCATCTGGATCCCGTCATGCAGGTGGTGTTGAGGCGATATCAAGAAGGCATCCAGTCGCGGTCCGAAGTGCCGTGTTCTGGCATGTCGGTAGCCTCGTCCACTGCGCCCTGCTAGTCCCCGGCGACCACACGGGCATTCTAGAGCAGTCGTTAGCATAGGAGACAATCGAGACTCACTGCTTCGGTATGTTAAAATTAAACGGCGGGGATAGGACACCCCCCTGTGGAAAACCCTGATCAATTATCCTTGGTTTGCTGCTTTTGTATCTGAAAATAACTGACAAATGTCGACCATTCAGATAGTTCTCCGACCGTCTTATCGTCTTCCTTTAGCCTTTGGCAGATCCAACGCTACTATGTCCTGTTGTTGTTGTTGTAGCGGCTACAACAACCCCGCCCAGGACGGTTGGTATCTCAGTCGTTGTCGTCAAGTTCCACTAACGGCAACCCTAGGAAGCGTGCAGCTTCTGTGGGGTTTGTCCACAGGGACAAGACCGTTAGGGTTGTCGGGTTTTCTGGGCATGCGAAGAGATGTTTCGAGTCATGTGGGGTCTCTCCGCATGCCGGACACTCATTCGGCACATCCTCATTCAACCTACTCAGGTAGGAGTTCAACCTGCTGCAGTAGCCGGAGCGAAGTTGTGCAAGTGTTGTGCGTGTCTCCCGAGGCAGATGAAGCTCCGTCTCGTCTATGTCCGGGGGTGGTATGCCTAGAACGGCATTCACAGGTCTAGAGTCTACATAACTCGAGACTGAGTCCCTGTGAATGCCGTTCAGGGCCTGTCGGTAAGCTGTCGGGTCCAGAGGTTGCTTAATGAACCTCTGGACTTCGTCCGTCAGTTCATATAGATGCCTCCTGACGTGCCTAGGCGAGGGCTCCTCTGCAAGCAGCTGTCTGCTTGGGTGGCCACTTCTGTGGCTCCCAATCAGGAACTGCTTGCAGAGCATTATATTGTGCTCCTTTACAGGGAGCATTTGCGCCTCGCCGTGCAGGTGGTGTTCGGGCGACATCAGGAGGCATCCTGTCGCTGTCCTGAGTGCGATGTTCTGTACAGTCTGTAGCTTCGTCCACTGCGTCCTACTAGTCCCTGGCGACCACACTGGCGCTGCGTAGTTCAAAACCGGCCGGCCTATTGCCTTGTATGTTGCCAGCAACGTTTCTTTGTCTTTGCCCCAAGTACTGCCGGCTAGCGACTCGAGGACCTTGTTGTGGCTCTGTACTTTATTGACAATAGCGGTTGAGTGCGCAGAGAAGGAGAACAGGCTGTCGAATGTTACTCCGAGTATTTTGGGGTTATTCACCGTCGGAATTGGTGTGTCATCGACGTGAATCCCCAGCGGTAGCCTGACCTCCTTCGTCCAGGTTGTGAACAGGGTCGCGGAGGATTTCGTAGGGGAGAGGGCTAGACACTTTGCAGTGAAGAAGCGAGAAAGTTCGGAGAGATACCCGTTTACTTTCGAACAAAGGTCATCAATTCCATTCCCAGTCGCCATGATCGAGCAATCGTCGGCATAAGAGGCAATCGAGACTCCCTCTGGTGGTTGAGGGAGCTTTGAAATGTAAAAGTTAAACAGTAGCGGGGAAAGGACACCACCCTGAGGAACCCCCTGTTTTATTTTTCGCTGCTTACTCGTTTTATCTCTAAACATTACCGACGAATGTCGACCACTCAGATAATTTGCCGACCACCGTTTGAGCCTCTGTGGGAGAGAGGAGGCCTCTATATCTTCTAGTAGCGTGGAATGGCAAACGGTGTCAAATGCCTTTGACAAGTCCAACGCTACTAGAATCGTTCTCTCACAGGGACGGTTTCGGTTAAGGCCACGAGTTATCTGAGTGTTTATGGCGTTAAGTGCTGTTTTTGTACTGAGCACTTTACGGAAACCATGCTGATGCTTCGCTGGGGTCAGGTGGTTTGTGAAGTACGGGAGTAGCAAGGCCTCGAGTGTCTTCGCTACCGGGGAAAGGAGTGTTATCGGACGATACGAATCTCCTTTGTTGGCAGGTTTCCCCGGTTTGAGCAGTGGGACCACTCTCCCCACCTTCCAGATGTCTGGGATGATGAGAGTGGCCATTGACAAGTTGAGGACCTCCGTTAGGTACGCTACCCCCGCAGGACCCAAATTTTTCAGCATCAGCATGCATATTCCGTCGGGACCCATGGCTTTGGAGGCTTTCGCCTTCCCGATGGCCACCTGAACTTCACCGCAAGTGAAAGCAAAGGGGGCACAGGTTGTTGGCAGTTTGTGTTGGCTTTGTCCACCGGAGGATGCATTATGAACTGCCGGCTAAAATAGCTCGCGCATCACTCCGGGTCCGACGAGGCATGGTCGCCGACTCTGTCGTCGTGCTACTATGTCCTCTCAAGGGGCGATTTCGGTTAATGCCACGTGTTATTTGGGTGTTTATGGCGTTAAGTGCTGTTGTTGTAAATACTGTGCAGTTTACGGAACACATGCTGATGCCTCGCTGGGGTCAGGTGGTTCGTATAGTGCGGACGCAGAAGAGACCCAAGTGTTTTCGCTACCGGAGAAAGGAGAGTTATCGGACGATAAAACTCTCTTGTTGGACGGTTTCCCCGGTTTTAGCAGTGAGACCACCTCCCCCATTTTCCAGGTGTCCGGAGTGATGAGAGTGGCTATGGACAGGTAAGGTAGTCTACTCCTGCTGGACCAAAATTTGCCAGCATCAGCATGCAAATTCCGCCAGACCCCATGGCTTTGGATGCTTTCGCCTTCCCGATGGCTACCCGAACTTTACCGCTAGTGAAAACAAGAGGCGCACTAGGTGTTGGCAGTTTGTGCGGCATTTTTGTCCCTATGTGGTGTTGATGCTCATATGTGCATCTGGCAACACTAATGTAATGCGTTTGAAAGGTAACATTTCAAGCTAAATTTTTAATGAAGACAGTTTGTATTTTGTCGCTTGTGCAAAAAGTTATATTGATTCGAAAATGAGAAAAATATCTGAGAAAAACATGCCGAGAAATTTGTGAAGTGTACTGTGAGAATGCTGTGATTGAAAATTTTTGATGTCAAAGATGCCGATGCTCTTCAAAGAAGCTCGATGTTTGGGTGCCACATGAATTAACGCAAAGAAATTTGATTGACCATGAATTGAATTATGTCGAAGTTGGCTCTGGTTAGGGAGTCCAACACGAGAGTTGTCCTCTGGTTAGGGAGACAGCACAGGAAGGTGGGAGAATGGGCAAATGTGTTGGAACATGTGCAGTCTGGTAAGTTTAGTATTTCAGGTGAGTCGAGTTGGTCGAGCAAGTCTGGCTGGCGAGCATTACACCGGTCTGTGCAATGAGGTACGGCTCCTTCGGGGAGTATCGCAGCGGCTCTGTCTTAATACCTAAATGCGGGTAGAACCCGCCCGGGTTCAATGTGCAGTTGTATTCCAACCGCATGTCGTGGTCCAAAGACCATCAGAGGTTTAGGTAGGGCTCGGCCTTACCAAGGTGGTAAGTGTGTCCACCACACATTGCCAATTGGTACTGAAGTGCGTGCATTCAGGGCAGTGATTAAGGCATGAGTTAATCCGTTGAGCTTAACGAGCTCCGTGGAGATTGGACTGCATTACTGCGGGAGGTACCTATGATAAGCCCAACATACAGTTGTAGATTTGTTGAAAGCTAAAAATTTAAACAAGTATGTCGCTTTGCCGAAAGAATGCTATAAAGCAGAAACAGCAAGAGGGGTTGAGTGTATGCACTTTTATATATGTTAACTATTTGTGTATCTTTTCTGGCATGAAAGCAGTCGAAAGTTGAAGCTAACATCTATTTAAAAAAAAATAAATTAGCTAAATTATTGCAAGACCTTAGTGACTTAAGTAAAAATCTCAATGAGAAGCTCAATAACACTATTGAAATAAATACTAATGAGCCACAATAAAGTTGACAAATAAATAGTTTGGGATGAGCCTGCCTGAAACTATACTATGGATCTATTCCATGTATGGAATTAACAATAACACCCTGTTAAGTTCAAATAGCGGCGAATCAGTTGCACTCGATAGTACATAGTAGGTTGAATAAGGGAATAAATTAGCAACAATGGGTTTACGGCTATTGATAACCATCAGATACCACTTTGATGCGTCCAGGAAGTCAGACCTTATTTGGGGGGTCAGCAGCTTGATCACTTTGGAAAGTGCAAATATCATATCACATTGGTTAAAATTTAAATGATTGGTTCTTCAAATCTGTGCGCCATTATCCTTTAGTAAAATTCTCTGGGATTTTGTGTCATACAATTTACGGCAATACGTAAACGTAGAGACGCCACAATAAAGATGTTGTGGCTATTAACAAAAATAAGCCAGTGTTGTTGTTGTTGTTGTAGCAGCATACAAGTTCCCCAAAGGGTTTTAGGGAGTGCTGCTGGAGTGACAGTTCTTGGCCAGATATAAATTGAGGTCATTCCGGTTACGTAGACCCGACTGTCAGCCACTCTTTACTGCCCGTCTCCACAGGATAAAGTTTATATCTTGATACATATGTCAGAATATAATTTGCCAATATATATCAGTGCTTATATTTTGCAATCTATTGCCGGCAATTTGGTAGTTTGACAGCTACATTTTCATTTGCACGAAAACTTCGTGGCTGCAACATCATTATTATTTTAATATAAAAGCAAAAATTGAGCTGTTTCCTGTTAAAATATTTGTAATTACATATGTATTTGGTTGTAAAATAGCCTATTTTTTAAATTTTTTAAGCGATTAAATCCGGCAAAAATACGTTTTCGAAGCTATCATACAAATGCTTATATCAAGATATAAAAAAGCCCACACAAATATTGCCGCTGATATAACTTATATCTAGCGACCAAAATGACAGCTGGGCAGCTGGCAGCTTCACCACCTGGACGAAGGAGGTCAGGCTAGAATTAGGCATTCACGTCGACGGCACACCTATACCGACGGTGAACAACCCAAAAATTTTAGGGGTTACCTTTGATAGCCTGCTCTCCTTCTCCGCGCACACAACTGCAGTTGTCAACAAAGTACAGAGCCGCAACAAGGTCCTCAAGTCGCTCGCCGGCAGCACTTGGGGCAAAGACAAAGAAACGTTGCTGGCAACATACAAGGCAATTGGCCGGCCGGTTCTAAATTATGCAGCGCCTGTTTGGTCACCGGGGACTAGTTGGACGCAGTGGACGAAGATACAGACTTGTCAGAACGCCGCACTCCGGACAGCGACTGGGTGCCTTCTGATGACGCCTGAGCACCACCTACACAGCGAGGCCCAAGTGCTCCCCGTACGGGAACACAATAAAATGCTCAGTAAGCAGTTTCTGGTGGGGTGTCACAGAAGCGAACACCCTAACAGACCACTGCTGGAGGAGGAGCCTCCGCCCAGGCACGTCAGGGGGCACCTATTCGTGTACAAGGACGCAGTCCAGACCTACACAGACCAACCACTGGACCCAATGACGTACAGACAAGCGATTAACGTCATTCATAGGAAGTCAGTCTCCACCTACCTCGACTCCAGGCCTAAGAATGTCGTTATCGGAGCCCAATCACCACCTGTGGAAGAGACGGAGCTTCAATTACCTAGGGAGACCCGCGTTACTCTGGCTCAGTTACGGTCTGAATATTGTAGCCGCCTAAAAAGCTACCTGTCCAGACTCGACCCAAACATCCCAAATGAGTGCCCGGCATGTGGAGACTCCCCCCGCGACACCAACCACCTCTTCACATGCCAGCTCAATCCGACTCAACTAACACCCCTCTCCCTTTGGTCCGACCCCATCGAAACAGCTCGTTTCCTGGGCCTACCGTTAGTTGAGCTCGACGATAATGATTAAAAAGTTGACCCGAAACAGGCGGGGCTTAGTAGTGCCGCTACAACAACAACAACAGCTGCGCAGCAATAAATTTTATCCTGTGGAGACGGCCAGTTATGGCCACTTGCGACAAAAGTTGAGACGGTTGCCACTCCGCTGCTCTCCATGCAAATACACACAGGCCCCTATTATGAGTTACATTCGATCTTCGACTGTGGTCGAAAGTGCTGATAGAACGAATTTGCATTTGGTATTATGGCGCCCATTCGATGAAGAATAGCGCTATTGTGAACTTCGCTCGTTTATGTTGTTCACAATAGTATATTTTTCACCGCTGAGAAGCTTTGCTTACAAATCGAGCAAACTAAATAGTGTGCTTATGCATATTTATGTAAATTTATGCAAATTAAAATGAAATAAAAAAGAAAGCAAGTTTATAAAAACATGGTAAAAGTTAGTCCAACGAAGTTCTGGGGTTCAACGATTCGTCAGAGGATGAGAGTTTAGTGAACTGGCCAGGAGTAGTAAATGTTTAAGAGAGTTTAAGTGTAGTCTTTACAATATATTTTGACATAAAATATATTTAAGAAATTTGTCTACAGATTTACTAAAATCTTCCGACTGACTAAAAAGGCGTTTGTGAGCCGAACCTATTTAAAATATTTTAAAACTATCCACAGCTCTATGATTTGTTCTCAGAGATCATGCCAACTGAGTATTGGGATTTTCTTTCACAAGTAAAAGCAGCCTTTCGAGCTTGTGTTTTTTAAAACTGCATGAAATTGTTAAATTGTTTAAAATTAGTGTCTACCCGCCAAAAAGAAAGAAAACCAGCGAAGATCGAAAATCGAATGCAACTCATAATAAGGGCCACAGTCTGCTTAACTGATGGCTTTAATACTTCAATTTGCTAAAATTTTAAGCCAGAGATATTCCATTCAGCATTTTCAATTACTTTGGCTTTTTACGGCTTTTATACGAGGTGAAAATAATAGTTTAATTAATTTATCCTCATCGCAAGCTTACAATCCTACAAATAAGTCTAAAAAATATTGCTACGATCTGGCAATGCCTATTGTGAACTTATTGCTGTTTGTTTTCGTTCTCAGCACAAGGCATTCGTGCGCCACGTCGCTGCCAGCGCCGGCTGAATCGGCATATTTCAGCGAATTGTTATTTGTGTATGCACGTTTGTTGTTGCGGCTCTGTGATGACGCTGTTGCTAACGTGCTGCGCTTCTCTGCGCTAGCTGTCAAGTTTTGTTCTCGAAGGAAATCATATACCCCTCTTACGGTTGAAAAGTAACGCGCTGACCCATGTGCTATCTGGGAATTGTTATTGCTGCTATTGCTTTTACTGTATTTGTTCTTATTTTTGTTGCATCAAATTCAATTCATTTCGAGCATTTTTCCTATCTTCTTATTCGTCGTCTCTCCATTCGCCTATTGTGTGTTTTTTATAGATATACATATCGCACACCGTCTTCAAAAGAGTAACAACTCCAAATTTGGCATATTTGAGATTATGCGCTAAAAATATACACCGAGCTTTTATAAAGTGTGTTACAATTTGACAAAACCCTAAAGTAATGTCGCCATTGCCCATATGATTATATGCTAAGATATAGATAGTTTTTCGCATTTTCTGACAAACGTATAATTTTGAGTTGTAAATCTTTTGAAGACGGTGTGCCATATGTGTATATACATACATATGTACATATATCGTCGGTTAAAGTACAAAGTACAAGTATATTTCAGGACGAATGGATAGGGATTGAGCCAAGAGCTTGTGTGAGCAAATCCAATTTTCTCCAGCAAATGTCAGTTACGCGGTTTTGTTCTTTAAACGACGATATAGTACATATATATATAGCCAGCAGTGTATGTAGGTATATATATTTCTTATATATAACATAGATATTCCGCGTTTGTTGTTCCCCTCTGGATTTATTTGCCATGTGATTTGTTTTTGTATTTCATGGACGATGTCTTTGACACATCTTCGAGTTCTCCATGGAATACAAATACAGAAAGTTAAATGATTTTGGTCCATTGAACGCTGTATCAAAAAGGATTCGATTATTTGTTGACTGAATGGCTCGAAATTGGTAGTTCGAAAATCTAGACAGAAAACTACCAAACTTTAGGGCCAGATGCAATTCGATGCAGTAAGCAAAAGGACACCCGCCGTAAAGGAAAGCCAACTCACAATTCGCTTAAATAAAGTAAAACACCGGCCTACGACATGTGATACATAGGTTCTTTCTATATTAAGGCAGCGATATGTATATACCTATATATGCTTTTCCATGTGAGCGCTAGGAAATCAGTGCACAGGGCAGTTAGCATATCTTAACCCAAAGCGATGCCAACGTTCATTGTTCTGTGCAAACGCAATAGTCCTAAATCGCCAGGTCACACCGCGGAATGCAGCATCGTTTGCCTGGCTGGACGGGTTGTTAGACGTCTCTTAGCAACAACTACCTACATACTTTGTCCTCTTTGTGTGAGGGGGTGCAAGAAAAGGTTATAGCCTCAAGAACAACAACTACAAAAGGTGAATGAATGTTTTCGTTAGCGGCACACTGTTGCCTTCTATGATCATCACGAATTTTTTAAACCAAATCTATGCAGCAATTTGTTTTTGTTTCTCCAACACTCACTTGATGGCCATATAAGCAGAAAGTTCACTTGATTTTTGTTAGGTTTTATTTTCAGTTCCCCCAATTCCTGCTTGCTAACATAAACGCGCACACACAAAAACACGCTGGCAAGTACCCGACGAATTCCAAGCAGCGACACAAAGGAATATCTTTTCACTTCTCTTCTGCACACAGGTTTTTTCTCGTTTTCTATTCCTTTCAATTTATGCGCCAGCTCGTCAATTTCACAGCTTTTTTGCTACTATTTATGAACTTTGCTTTTCACACATAATTTGTATAACACACAGCAGAAAATTAAATACATTTATTTATTAATAAAACTACCGAGCGTAATGTTACTGGAGAATTTCTTGTGCAGAAAAAGGCGACAGGCGCAGACCGCGTTTACATACACCCGACGACGACGTTGACAGACGACAAGTTAAATTCTTCTGAATTCCCTTTTGATCGCATTCTTCTGTGGCAGCCCCAAACAGTGCTGCCGTTTCTGGCAAAGGTATCCATATAAATACCTCTTTGCGTTAAATAACATAACATTTATAGCAGTATTGCGTTATATAGACACAAGAAATCCTCAGCAAAAGCTTCAATATGGTATCAGGAATTTTGTTAGTGTTTAAAAGAACACTTGCCAACTCAACGCGAGTGAAATTTATTTTGCTTTGAAATTGAGGGATTAAAGAGAAACGAGTGGTGCTCAAACTGTTGCTGCGAAACCAACAGTTTTAAAGCTGGGTATGCATACCAGTGCTGCCGTTTGCTATTTTCGAGAAAAGGGAAAACACACCAAAAGTGAAGTATTTCAGAGTGACTTGTGAAGAAAAGTGAACCTGTTTCGAGTGATGGCTTTCAAGCACAATTAAAGCCGTTTACTTTCGGCGCCAACTGTGATTACGCATTCTTAACGGCGTCACCTGTAACAGCCGTCATACAAACAAAACCACATGTGTACTTAATTTTATTTATTTATTTATTTGTAAGTCATATGAAATAATTAATTTCTTACTGACTACAGAAAGGAATTGCTTAGGTACTAGTTAAAGTAATTAGTTAAATGTTTTTGTTATTTTTATGGCCTTTATAACAATATTATTCAACAATTTTTATGAGCTCGAGGCCGTTTTCAGTGAAAACTTATTGTGGAAAAGCAACAATAATTTGAAAAAATGGTAGAAGTGATAGCTATTTCGGAAATCACCACATTTCCTCATCAGACTTCTTTCAGTAGGATTCGAACCGACGATCACCACTGACTCAGCCAGTTGCCTAAAAACAAATAACTTAAGGATGAGCACACCTAAAAAGTTAAACATTCTAATAACAGAAATATTAACAAAAACCAACAAAACCAACAACCACATGATCAAGTGAATTGCAGCGGAATAGCTGCGCTTGATTGTAGTTGGCTTAACAAATGAAACAATGGAAAAAGCAACAAGAATTCACAAGGCGAACTTAGCACAGTGCGTAGGCAACTGGCTGAGTCAGTGGTGATCGTCGGTTCGAATCCTACTGAAAGAAGTCTGATGAGGAAATGTGGTGATTTCCGAAATAGCTATCACTTCTATCATTTTTATAATTTCAAATTATTGTTGCTTTTCCACAATAAGTTTTCACTGAAAACGGTCTCGAGCTCATAAAAATTGTTGAATATAATTGTTATAAAGGCCATAAAAATAACAAAAACAAATAACTTAAGGACGAGCACACCTAAAAAGTTAAACATTCTAATAATAGAAATATTAACAAAAACCAACAAAACCAACAACCACATGATCAAGTGAATTGCAGCGGAATAGCTGCGCTTGATTGTACTTGGCTTAGCAAAGTGAAATAGTGGAAAATAAGCAACAAGAATTAACAAGACAAACTTAGCACAGTGCGTAGGCAACTGGCTGAGTCAGTGGTGATCGTCGGTTCGAATCCTACTGAAAGAAGACTGATGAGGAAATGTGGTGATTTCCGAAATAGCTATCACTTCTACCATTTTTTCAAATTATTGTGGCTTTTCCACAATAAGTTTTCACTGAAAACGGCCTCGAGCTCATAAAAATTGTTGAATGTAATTAGTTAAAATAATTCTACAGTAGGCTCCGGACAGCTCCAGGCGACAGGGACGGGTCGAAGTTAGGAATATTATTTAATTCAGATAGAGTTCTTGGTGTGGGAGCAAATTTAAGGTAATCAAATTTAGGAAACTCAGTGTAAAACAGAGGGACGTGTCGGAGATTCTGCGCAGGAATTAAAAAGTTTAGTTTCTCCAGTAGGGCAGGGCAGTCAACTGTATAATTTATCAGGTTATACACAAAGCTGCAAGAGAGAAAGGAAGATCTGGACTGTAAAGTTTTCAGGCATAAAAGTTGACAACGGGGTTCGTAGGGAGGTATAGGATCAGTAAAGTTTAAAGAACGGAGTGCAAACTTAATAAATATTTTTTGGATTCGCTCTATACGGTTAATATGGGTTACGTGAAACGGTCTCGTAATCAATCCGAGATCTTACTAATGAAGTATATAGCATCTTGAGCGTGTATGGATCCGAGAAAGCTGAACAGTTACGTCTTACAAAAGCAAGCATAGCGTACGATTTCGAAACAACATAGTTGACGTGGGTGGTAAATCGAAGTTTGGAATCAAAATATACACCAAGATCTTTGAAGTCTGTAACATGATCGAGGGTTGAGCCAGAAATTTTGTAACTAGTTAGTAACGGGCTATATTTTCTAGTGAATGTGGAATGAAAACACTTCTTCACATTCAGAAAAAGCCGATTTCGGGTGCACCACGAGTAAAGCTTATCAAGCTCAAGTTGCAGTGCGCAGGAGTCATGCAAGTTTCTAATCGTAGAGTAGATTTTAAGGTCGTCGGCGTACAAAAGGAATTTTGAAGCTTGGAAGCAGGAGCTGACATCATTAATAAATAATGTAAATAGCAAAGGCCCCAGTATGCTACCCTGGGGGACGCCTGACTGCGCGACGAAAGGTTGTGAAGATACGTTGTCAAAGGCAACTACGCACTGTCTATTTTCTAAATAATACCGAATCCACTGCAAAAAAGTGGAGTGGAAGCCCATATCTGATAATTTAGCCACTAAGATTTTATGGGAAACTCTATCGAAGGCTTTAGAGAAGTCAGTATAGATCGCATCAACCTGATCTCCATCCTGAAAGGCTGCAAAGCAGTCTGCAGTGAAAACTGCATGATTGGATACAGTTGACCGGCCACTGACGAATCCATGTTGATTCGGGCATATCAACCTACGGACTGAGAATGACAACTTTGCTTTGATGACGCATTCGAAGATTTTAGGGACAGTGGACAATTTCGAAATCGGTCGATAATTGCTAACATCATTCTTATTGCCACTTTTAAAAACTGGGGTTATAGAGGCCTTTTTCCAATCGTTAATAAACTCCCTATTGGATAGAGACTTATTAAAAATTATCGTTAAGGGTTCGATAAGGGCGGGACATTTTTTAAAAATAATTTGATATTGACGGCGTGACCCCTACATACGTACACTTTTAAACTAATGCCATTAATGCGTGAAGTTGAAAAATGCCGACGCACGGCATATACAAAAAATGTTTCCTGAAGAGTTAAAATAATATAATAAATAAGGAAAAGGTAAAAAATTTGAAAATTCTCATACAATTAAAATGATATTTTATTTGGCTTCCTAGATTCGAAAAAGGAAACGCAAACAGTTTTTGTGCATTTTCTGGAAACCGTATCTTTCATAGTGCCTACAGATTTTTTCTAAGTTTGAAACCTTCCTTCACAAAGTTGCACAGTTTTTAATGCACTGGAAATATTTCAGAACAGGGTGTGATAGTGGTTGTGGTGAATAAAAATGCGATCAACATTTTTTCTTTCGTTTTAATTTATAATAGATTCTTGGAATTTTAGGATTTTATTGTTAAAAAATACATACATATTTTTTTATTCAATTTAATTTTTAGAAACTTAATTTTTTTGTCTTTTTTAATTTAATTCTTGTATTTTGTTTTAAAAAGAAAAAAATATATGAAACTTGTAGAAACTTCTATTTTTGATTAATTTTTTTTTCTTCTTTTTGTCATTTTATTTTCTTTAGTATTTAGATTTTACTGTTTTAAATAAAAATAATACATTTTTTTTAATTCATTTAATTTTTTTTAAGTTATTTGATTATTTTATTTTTAAATTTTTTTAGATTGTAGGGTTATAAAAATTATTTGTTCTTCCATTTGATTTTTTGAACTTTTTTATTTTCTTTTTTTAATTAAAACTTCTAATTTTTTAATATAGTTTTTTTTTTTTAGATTACATTATTTTTAAAAGAAAAATATTTTTTTTTGTAAATTTTATATGATTTTTAGAAACTTTTCTTTTTTCTTAATGTAGTTTTTTCATTTTTAATTTAGATTTTAGATTTTATTATTTTAACAATAAAGAAAATAATTTGGGCTCATTTTTAGAAACATATTTTAAAATTTTTTTCTTCTTTTTCGAATTAATTTAATTTATAATTTTTTATTTTCAAATTTAAAAAATTAAATATTTGTTTTTGTTTGCTGGGTTGGAGTTGCTTCGGCCGATAGAGTTAAAAGCGAAAAAATTAAATTTCCGTTTTTCCCTTCTACGCGTTTCAAGGCTTTCGCGTCTTCATCAGGGAGTTTTGTACAATATTTATTGCAAGCAAACATAATAAATAAGAATTTGACCCAAAAAATTATGAAAATATTTTTGTTTTATTTAATTTAATGTTTGGGAACTTATTTTATTGTTTTAATTAATATTTTTTTATTTTTTTATTCATTTTTCTTTTAATTTTTAGATTACATTATTTAGAAAAATATATATATATATTTTTGTAAATTTGATTTGAATTTAAGAAAGATTTTATTATGTTATTTTTATTTTGTCCGCTTTCAATTTAATTTTTGGATTTTACTATTAAAAAAATAATTGGGCTTAATTTTTAAAAACTTATATTTTAAGTTAACTATTTTTCTTCTTTTTTAATTTAATTTTTCAATTCTTATATTATGTAATTAAAAAAAAGGCTTTTCGATTAAAATCTAAAGTGTTGGAACAAACAAATTTTTTGGGCGAGACGAAGTTATCTTAAAAAGAAAAATAATTTTAAGGAACTAACTATATCTTATTTTCCTTTTTTAAATACGTTTTTTTTTGTATAATAAAATTTTCTTTTAACTTTTAGTTTTTATTGTTCTAAAAAGAAAAATATATATGTGTATAAATTTATTAAAATTTTTAGAAACATATTTTTTCTTTGCTTCATAATAATTTTTAAAGTTAAATATCTTTTAATTCTTAGATAAGATTGCTATATAATTTTTTTAATTTCGTTTAATTTTAGGAACTTATTTTAGTATTCCCTCTTTTCATAATTTTTTTTTATTGGTTTAATCTATTTTATTTTATTTGTTAGATTATATTATTTTAAAAAGAAAAATATTTATTTTTCAATATTTGATTTAGTTTTAAGGAATTTATATATATTTGTTTATTTTTTAAATTACATTTTTCGTTTCTAATTAAATTTTCTTTTAATTTTTAGTTTTTATTGACAATTTTCGTACGAAAGTCTTTCGAAAGACTATTGTGAGTTGAGTTGGTTGCCCTGTTAAATTCTCTTTAAAGCAGTTCTAACTTCTCAATACGTTTTCAATAGATCTATACCAAATATGCAGCATTTAGGCTTGTCAAAAGCCTTCTCGGCAAAGCAGGCGTTTACTGCGTTCTTGTTGTTGTAGCCCTCAAACGTTGTAATCAAGTTCAACTAACGGTAGCCCCAGGAAATGTGCTGATTCGACGAGGTCGGATCAGGTTGGGTTGAGTGGGCATTTGAAGAGGTGGTTGGTGTCATGTGCGGAACCTACACATGCTTGACATAAACGAGATACGTCGGGGTCTAGTTTCGATAGGTAGAATTTGAACCCAATATAGTATCCAGATCGTAATTGAGCTAGAGTTACGCGGGTTTTTATTGACAGCTCCGATGACGAAAATCACGGGATGGGAGTTAGTGAAGATGGTGGCAAGCACCCGGTGCATGTCGTTGTTTACCTGTCTAAACAGTGCCAGGTCCAGTGGTTGACGTGCGTAGTTCGGGTCCTCGTCGTTCAGTTTGTAGAGATGCCTTCGGACGTGCCTGCATTGTCGATGATGCTTATGGCAAGTCATATGTTGCAACTTGGGTTAATCACGATCAAAATGAATCCATAGTGAATTGCTTTTAAATTTGATCAGAGTGAACTATCTATCACAGATACTTCTGTTCAAAAGACAAAATCGTTTTTCCTTAAGGATGTGGCACAAACATCTACAATCGCAATAGCCGGGTGGGTCCACTTTGCAGCTGAGTTGTGAGTAATCTTCACCTGCTATCCCTTGAATTAGCCAATTCATCTTCCATCAGGAAAATGCGCAGTAAGATTATGAAGAACACGCGGCATCTGCAGAATCTAAAACAATGAATTCGCCGCCAAGTTGTTAAGAAGAGGCTCCATGGCCATGCTAATCGAATCGGATTTGTATTTCGGCCTTGTTTGGGCATCCTTCAAATAGCTTACCACTAAAAGAGTGTTGGGCTTATTTGGTAGATAGATATGTAGTTAGATACATGTACATAAATAGAGTAAGCACAGCGATCGCTAGGTCTATTGTGGTCTCAGATCATTACAACAACACCGCACCTAGGCCTAAAGACTCTAGTCATTTCAGAGCAGAACCGGGTGTAAGTTATGAATGTGCTCTTCTATTGACCATGGATCTCCTATGCACCACTCCCGCCTACTTGAAACGGCCTCGCACTCCAGGAGGAGATGCACAAAAGCAATCGCTTCAAAAGATCCATAACTTATGTAAATCCTACCGCTAGGAAGTGCTACGGTCCTACCGGGGTCGAGGCAGCCCCTATTGGGCTAATTGATCGGATTTCTCATTTCTTTCGACTCCCATGTGCTCTGGTATACACTAATGGCATAAACTTCCGCTTGGAAGTTGCCTGGGAAGTCTCCCAAGGACACTCAAGGCTTCAGCCTAGGGTCATATACGGCCGCTACTATACGCTTAGGGTTTTGTAGCTGTCTGTGTACCACTGCAGTGTGCTAACCTGGACGTGCCTCTCCATAAAAGAGGTAGTCCAGGTTGCCTTGATGTATACATATCGTTACCTAAAGGTCCAAGGCCAAGTCCATTTTTTGAAATTGTTTATGATGTAGTTTCGCATTATCTGTCATTCTGCATCAAAAATTAATTTTTGAAAATAAAGTGGACTTGGCACCTTTTCACCTTTTGGTAGCGATATATACTTCAACCTTAAAGCTTCTCTTGAAAACTTATACTCAATGCATCTTTCCTGGGGCAACAGAACAAGTGGCAGCTGATAGCGCTGCTTGTCCTTGTTCCTAATTAATAATATCTTAATTTTTCCAAATCCCTCTCTCGCGAAATTTGGGATAGTTCGCTTTGACGCCTGTTCAATTGTAAGATGAAGTAGCTCGACTTCAAGAATATGACGGGCTCCACACTTTGACTAACCACTCATTAGGAGGACCATCCTCACGGTCATTGGTGCCATCATTTTACTTTGCAATGGATAAACCCGTCCATTGGGAGCTAATACCAACTTTGACCAAATTATTAGGGTTCAACTCACCAGCCCTAAGCCTCACGAGGTTTATAAAAGGAATGCCAATTCGATATTGTATGTACTAAAAAATCGTTCTTGTATGGAGACGGGTAGATTAATTGAGGTTAGGCTAGGAGGCAGCCCAAGAAGTAAGGGATAGTTTATGATACAACATTCCGAACGGCACACCATGCTTAATCTACAAAACGCCTCGAGTCGATTACCTAATTGCGAGCCTAATTATTTCAAACGTAGCCTCGTGAACGATGAACACCTAATAAGGTAGTGTTGAGGTGATGCCACCTCGTTATCTTCCAGGTAACTGCGCCACACGGGATCAGGTATTATCTTCAGCCTTGCTACGGGAATACCGATTGGACAGTGAGCCGTTTAAACCCCCACCAACAGTGAGGGCTGTGGCTTTACAAGTGTGAGAAGTGCCCTCGATCTCCCCTTGTCCACCTTCGGCCAAAAGGACCTTGCAATCGCATATGTCCTGTTTTTCGCCCAGCGCTCCCTGAGCTGACAAGACGCTCATCTATCCAAGAGTGGACCACAGGTGATCAATGACACCCCAGCCGCTCCTTATCCGGCGATAGCATTTCTAGGCAATTCTAGAGCGCATCTCAAAACACACTTAAGATGCTGATAGCCGCTTGGCTTTCAGAATAAATCCTCACCTCCCTGCCTGTCATCGCACTCCTGAGCAGTGACTACACCGCCCCCTTAATATACTGCTGCAGTGCGGAAGCCTGAACTTAGTGTTGATGAAAAACTCTCGACAAAAGACCGCTCCACCAGCCCTGCCATCCCGTTTCGATCCATCTGTGATATTTTTGTAGCTGCGTAGGTATAATGCCAGCTGGTTCTGTGGATTTGCAGGGCTTGAGCGAATTTATCGCTCATGCTAGGCGATGGTCATCCATAAGATTAGAAAAAGCAGCGCAGTCTCCACGCACTTCCCTTCCGAAAATTTCCTCTATGAAAGGATTAGCAAGAAAGTGAGTTTCTAGGAACAAACTCAATGACTCCACGCTACTCATAGTTCAGTGTCCTGCCTCATTTCTCAAGTAACGCACAGGAGCGGTATTCCCAGCGAGAATACGCCTAAATCTAGAGGATGCACGACACGCTTCTACTTTTTCGCAGAAAGCCCGCCAATAAACTCTTTACGGCTTTCTGATATTGGAGTTGTAGATTCCCAGTGCAACCTGATAAAGTTGCCATTCAGTAGGTAACTTACTCCTGCGGACACTATTGAATAATCGTCTGCTCAGAATGTTCCGTCATACACCAAAAGGATCAGTTAAGAGCTTGCAGTTGAAGAAACGCGCCAGGTAAAAGAACTGTTGCTTCACGACTGCAAGCTTCTTAAGAAATTTATAGCCCGGGCACTCTTATACATATCTATTACATCCTTCATTTTCACTCCTTCTCCAAGCATGTCAACCTAATCGGTTGCTGAGTTTGTTGTGTTTACAAACCGAAACCAAAATATTTAGTTGTCAACAACTGTCAACACTTAACATTAAACCGAAAATTAGCCAAATGTCCTATCTAACCGTTGCTTAAAAAGGCAAAAGGATATGAGTACAGTTAGCTAAAAAATAGTAGACTCTATTGAACGAAACAGGCGTTGAGTCAGACGGTCCGTCATGCAACCACTCGGTAGACAGCAGGCAAAGTAGCCTTTACTAAGTAATGTCCAACTGTTCCACGAATAATGACCAATAGAGCTCTTATAGTGCTTTACAATTTAACATAGCATTCCGTTTATTTTTTTTTTTCGTATGGTACTCGCAATTGTTGTAAATAGCTGCTGTTGTGTCAGTTGGCAATAGGCACGCGCCAATGCAGTGACGCCCCCAAAGTAAGTAATACAAAAGGAGAAAAAAATTTGAAAAAGGATATATGAAGATTTCAAGTATTTAGAGAAAAAGTAGGCTAATCAACCAGGACACGCTAGGACAAACCAAACATAGAGTAAACAGGAAAAATAGTAAAACAAAAAAACAGAAGGATTTGTGGTTTGTTGTGCGTTACTTCCAGGAATTATTCGTCTAAGAGTTCAATATCCTGCAGTAACATTTCAAATACAAAAACATTAGGTAAATGTTAGTGCACTGATGAAGGGTAAAGTAAAATGAAGAAGAAGAGTAAGAGAGAGAGAGAGAAAGGCGTATTAGGGTACGATCGAAATTCAGCTCAATTTCATGACCTTTCACCTACGCATGCCACAGGGTTCATTCCTTGCTGTCGCTGGTAACGAAGTAGTATGCTCAAACAGCAGTCGAAGCAGAAAAATGTTACTAAAACTCTTTATATTTTAATTTATTTTTTTCGGCTTTAGCATTTCATAAATTACTTACTTTCGACATTGCACCGTTTCTAAATTTAGGGTTTTTGCCATTCGGGTGGAGGAGGCAGAATTAGATGGAGGGTTGTTTTTCGACATTCGATAATTCATTCATTCATTTGCTCATTTATTATGCGTAGCAGCAGGACAACGCCTTTACGCGACGTGTGGTTTCAGGAATAACAGCTGTGTGCGCAGGCGTACATTATGCGATGAAAGCGAGGAAAATGATACACAGTTGGTTTTTAATATACCCTAGAAGAAAATTTCTACATTTAAGCATATTTCAGTTTTTCTCGAGCGCTAGTGCTGGCAGTTGAAATAAGAAATGCTTCGAGGATTAGTACCATTAGTACAATTTAGGAATCCTTACCTCTTGCTATTGAGAAAGAACCTTAATTCAATAGATACTTCAAATAGATATGTCGTTGGCTTTGGACTACGAGCAGCACAAAATATCATATAAAAAATTCTACGATGGGATAATCTTTAAAGCGCCTTGATATCAAGGGGCGTTCGGGTGCTATCTCCGCTCCTCGTCGCTGCAGAAGTGTAGTACCTTGGACTCATCCTGCATTCCAAACTCCTGTGGAGGACTCAAGTTGACGCGGTCACCTCCAGGGCTAAGAGAGCGCTGATGGTGTGTAAAAGTGTAGCGGGTACTCTAAGGATCCTTAGATGGATGCACACCATAATAGTAAGACCAATAGTAACCTATGGGTCGGTGGCGTGGACTTCGAGGACTATCCTAGCAACGGTGTGGCAATCCTTCACCAAGATTTCACGCCTGGTGTATGTTTGCATTACGGGAGCAATACGCATGGCAGCGCTTGAGGTAATGAGAGTCACGTCCAGGCGAGCACATTAAGGTGGTACACAGATAGCTCTAAAACGTCTGAAGGGATAGGAGCACGTGTTTATGGCCTAGACTGAAGTGGGGCACAATAACCTAAGACTTAAGGTCGCAGTGCACATCCTGTAACAAATCTAGACTGAACCTTCTGGTGCCCCCGCGAACCTTCCCCAACATATTTCTAGCGGAAGCCTAAGCCATCACTCGGTGTGCCGAGATTAATCCTCGAAGGACGTATCGAAGCGAGAGGATCCTCGTTAGCCAGGCGGCACTCAATGCTCTCTCATCCTTTGAGATATAATCCTCGGTAGTTCTGGAGTGCGTAGAGAGGCTTAATGCTCTGGCTGAGAATAATACCCTCCAGGGCACAAGGGAGTGGAAGGTAATGAGGAAGTGGACCATCTGACCAGACTGGCTGCTACCACGACCCCGATAGGACCGGACACCCGATAGGTCCCAACACGATAAAGGAAGAGCTCAGGAAGGAAAACTCCAGGCTAAGGGAACTGCATTGGCGTAATACCATGGTACTTCGTCAATCCGATAGCTAACTAGGAAGGTACAACCTAAAAGGATACAGGATAATCATAGGCCTCTCTAAGGATAATCTAAGGACCATTACAGGTATTTTGACGGGCCACTGCAGGTTAAGAGGGCACTTGTATAATTTAGGAATCTATGTCGCTTCTGTGACGATGCCAAGGAGACTCCATTACGCCTCCTTATGGAGTGTGAGGCCGTCGCACTTAAAAGGGAGAAGACCAAGAGATAATGAGTGGCCCCCATTAAGGCGTTTAAGTACAAGAGTGAGGTGACTTAGGCAACTTTCAAAATAAACGGCTCATATGGTGACCCCATAGAAAAGGATGGGTCTAAACACAGCTGTGTACATTCAGTGTGGTTTTATTCCCCATTTGTTTGCCTTTAACCGTCTTACAGGTATACAGGGCGGTCCTGGAGCGGTTTTCGATGCTTCGCTGCCAGTCCAGTTTCTTATCTAGAATAACTCCAACTTATTTAACATCGGTTGAGAGAGTTTCGGGTGGGCGTTTTGAATAGAGGAGTTTTATTCTTCCTTGCGAAGAGTAGCGCTTCGGTCGTGGTAGAATTGACGCTATATCCACATTTATTGGACCAGATGTTTGCAAAACTGAGTGCATTTTGCAATAATTCACTCAGGAGCTGCAGATGTTTACCCATTGCTTCGATTGCTATGTCATCAGACTCCAAAAGAGACTTACTGCTACGCAAAAATAAAAAACATTTTTCGGCCTCATGAAGCCGTACAGGTGCAGATGGTTTGGCACGGAAAGTATCGGATTACTTTCAGTATTTACTCAACGATCCAAGCAAGTGCAGCTTACGGAATTTTCAACACTTGCTGGCTTAATTAAATGCAGCTGTATGATTGCAGCTGGGAATACAGTAAATATGAGCAAGAGGCAAAAGACTTTAGCCGGAAAGTATGGGCTTCTGCTTAGCAATTTCTGTAGGATCCGTGAATTTGAAGAGAAAGAGACAGAGTTCGATAGCAATTCAAAACGAAGACTTCATTTCATGGTAGAGAAGATCCCTGAGTGCGACGTGACTGTCGCTTACTATCATGGTGCTTTTGCAGCAAGAACATCGATGAAAATTTTCTCTCTGCACACAGACGTATGGCGAGTACCTTTACTTGAAATATACTTGGGACTGAGATCTCTGACCAGGCTCTCAAGATATTGGCTCCAATACCCTCATGTACCGTCCATGTACCACACCAGGGGGTGCAAATTGGAGTATTTTTTAATAATTTTATCGCGACAGCTTCTACATTCAGATGTTGTCCTATCGACGTGTTTTTTCGATGAGAGTTGTTTGGCGTCGAGTGTGATGCACAAATTTCTCACTTATGAGGCAGTGCTACACCTTCGATAACATCCAGAGCTATAGCCCCGGTAGGGCTCTTCTTATGAATGGAACGCTGGCGGTTTTAGTCGGGTTTCTGCTCAGATCCACATCCAAATATCACTTCTTCGTTGTTCTTTGGACTTTCAGTTATGTCGCAAAGGATGTCATTTGCGTTGCCTTTGCTCTAGATCCCATTGTCTGATAGCGTTTGCAGGAGTTAATCTACAACCAGACTACAGAGAAAAGGTAAAGCTGATATCTCAACACCAAAATCAGGGGAACCGAGGTGCAGAATCGAAGAGTCTCCCATGAGTGGACTGATTGCATTATAAAAATCCCGCAAAAGGATGACCTAAAGGATTGTGATCAATGGCTTGGTATCTGCGTTTTGCTTGCGGTTTCAAATAACATCGCCAAAGATAATCCTGTAGGGCGACTATTGACAACTCTCAGACGGGTTACCGTGCGGGCTTCTCTTGCACGGAAAATGCAGTTCAGCATAGTGCGTCGAGTTCAGAGCTAATCTATGTACATTTGATGTGTGCCGATTTCAAAAAGGCTTTCGATAGTGTTCGTCCAATTCGTCGTTCGGCCAATAAAACCGTAATTGCTGTTTATTTTCCATACAACGAAACTAAGTAGGTGTCGTGTTCTTCACAAAGGAAATTCATCTGAAACCTTGGAAGTTTACAGCGCTGTGCAACGAGGTTGCATACCTTCACTCCTTCTCTTCCCTTTGGCGATTGGGGATGCGTTGAGTGCTGCCATGAAGCAACTTGTCGATTGCGGACTTCGTTGGTCCATGTTCAGTTCACTGCAGCTCATTGACTACGCTGACGACATATGACTTTTGGTGTATCTGTCTAAAATCGGCAACTGCGCTACACAGATAAGCCTGCAGGCATGAAAATTAACCTTAGGAAGACTAAGGGCTTTAAGTATGATAGCGAAGTCTTGTGGTAATGTGGTAGTCTCCGCCAAATTCTTGAGACTGTGAGGAATTTCATATACATACATTGACAGCGAAGTTGCCCCCGGTAGCGAAACTGACGAGGATATTGACCGCCGAATAAGTAAAGCCAGAGCGACCTTTGGTATCAATTTGAGTTCCAGCTTAAAGACTAGTTCCGCTTGGAAAGTCTCTACTCAGTAACCAGGAGCCTGCTAGTTTTCGTAAACAGCTGTCTTAGCATTTTTTGGCCGAAAAAGGTGGCAGTATTGCAAAAATGGCTATGGCGTTGAATCCCGTAATCGGCAGTGGCAGCACTTTGGGCCGACCTCCAAAAACAACAGTCGATTGAGAGGCGAGTAGCTGCCCTAAGACCCGTTTGGCATTAAAGCAACCTAAGAGACCCATAAAGTCATGCCATGCAGGGTATAACAAATATTCATACCAAAAAATTTCTTGCTATGCTTGTCGTATATACGCGCCTCTGTGGCAAATGAATATCAATTAAATGTCATGCCTCTTTATGGTAGCTGAAAATATGTTTGGAGATATGTGTGCAGCAAGATCGTGTCCAACTGATAAGCGTAGCACGTGAGTGTGGCTTATCAGCAGCAAGGCTACGGCAGGCACTGAATGCCACGTTTCTATACCTAAAACCATAAGTACAATTGCATTTTTGTATAGTTTATGCAGGAATGACTGGCGTTGCATTAATGGTTTAGCTAGCGTACAGGACAGCTACTTAAATTTTTAGTAGACACTCTCATTTAGGTGGTGCTTTATCGCGTGCTGTGGCATGTCCTTGCGGCTGGCTTTTGCTGCAAACTAACGTGTATAAAGGCCACAATCGCATTTTTTGACCAGATGTTGGTGGCATGGTATTTAGAGACTGAAAATATTTAAATGAATAAAAATTAGCATATTAACCCTCGAAAAGTGCATTAAGTGCAATTGTAACGAAATTTCGTTATTCAAATTTTATGACTAACTAAAAAATGTATGGCCCGCGTTCATAGATTTGTAGTTTAATTTTGTGGCACGTCTGTCATCTGTGCGGCATATAATTGAAATAAATATAGCATACGCCACGGATAAATCGATAGCAGCTGTGCCACATACCACACTTACAAAAGCGGCTGCTGTTGCTGCACTCGCATGCATCTTTCCGCACTCAAACAACAAAAGTAAATAGCAAAAACGTACATAAATTTAGTACAATCACCCTCAACATCCGAATAGCGAACAATGAATGCAGGCATGCATTTATCTATGTTTGTATGTTAACACAAGTGCGCATGCGCTTGCGCTAAAGGATCTGCCATATGCGCAAAATTTCAAACACGCGTTCGACCGCTCGTTGTGTTTGCACTGGTAAAGATCAAGCCGCCATAGTTAACATCCGTTCAATCAGTCAGCACAGCAACAATCCCATTACGAGCCTGGCAATGTTGCCGCATAAAACATTTTTTTTTTTTCTACCAAAATGCCCACATAAAATCTACCGAAAGTCAAGAACACTTTTAAGCAAGGCCAAAACAAGAGATTCTACTTCAAGAAAGGCAAGTTTAAAAATGCTTTGTTTTGTTGTGTCAGATAGAGCCTTTCGTGAAGCGTTCGATGAATCGCGATAAAAATTGGATTACATTCGCTCGAAAAATGCTGGTCCAAGAAAGGGAAAGCTTTATAAACGAGGACAAAATTAAGATTGACTATCAGCCCAATTCTTAATCAGTTTACATGGCACTTCTGCCTAAGACAGACTTAAACAAAAAAGCTCCTTTGCCAACTTTTATGGTGTTAAGCTCTTTGGATAGAAAGCCAGTCACAAAGAAAGTCACAATTTCCGAGTGAGCAAAGCACCATTCGTTCCATTCGAGAGATCCGAGCTCGAGTCCTCAGGCAGTGGAATTCTTTTTTCTTGTTTTTATTAAATTGTTGAATTACATTTTTAACTTTTCTTATTTAATTTTCTTTTATTTTAGATTTTAATATTTAAAAAACGAATAATGTGTTTATACCTACAAATTAATATTTTTTAATATCGTTTAATTTCCAAAAACTTATTTTATTTTCTTACTTTTATTTCATATTTTTTTAAATTAAGTTTTTAGATTTTATTGTTAAAAACGAAAAATATATATTTTTTTAACTTTTTCAATATATTTTTTTCTTCTTATGTTTCAATAAAATATTTTTCCTTCTTTTAATTACATTTTCTTTTGACTTTAAAGATTTTGTTCTAAAAATAATAATGTTCTTTTAGTATAATTTAATTTCCAGGATCTTATTTTATTTTAAGTTTCAAAAAGAAAAATATTTTTTAAATTCTTTTGCTTTTTTAATTTTATTTTTAAATTTTATTGTTTCAAAAAGAAAAATATATTTTCTTTTATTTTAAAAACATTTTTTTTGTAATTTAGATACATTTTTAGAAACTTATTTTATTTTTTTTTATTTTAACTTTTAAAAATTAACATATTTTTTAATTTAATTTAATTTTTGGCAACTAATTTCATTTTCTTTTTTTTCTTTTCCTTTTTTAACTTAATTTTTAGGTTGTATTGTTTTAAAAAGAAACATAAATATTTTTTAACTTCATTTAATATTCAAAAATATATTTGGTTTCGCTTTTGTTAAAAAAAAAAGAAAAAGGAAAAATTTTATTTTAGTTTCATTTAATTTTTAGGAACTTATTTTTTTATTTATTTTAATGCCTACATTATGTTATTATAAAAAGGAAACATTTTTTTTTTAATTTCCGTTAATTTTTATGAATTTATTTTATTATTGAACTTTTATTTTTAGATTTCATTTAAAAAAAAAAATATTTTTTAATTTCATTTAATTTTTGGGCACATGAAAAAAAGCAGCTACAAATAAATCAAAATTAAAATTTAGAAAAATATTCTACCAAAGTTGATAGAATTCTACCAAAACGGCAACACTGGTGCCTGCTGCTGTTTTATTCATGCCATGTCGAATTGCTGTACGTAGTCGTACAGTCCCCCTTCGCACTGTGCAACATTGGTACATTATAGACATAGTAAGCAGTAACGTAGCTGGAACAATTTTGAGCTAGAAATGCCAGACACATAACCTGGATCATCATCATTTGCGGCGATCAGTCGGCACAATAGTAATGGTAACGGCAGCAGCAGCAGTTGCATGTTTCAGCGGCACCCACATGGTAAGCTGCTGCATATTATATTGCACTACCTAAATACATACAATCATACATATGCATATACAATTAAATATCAATACCAATGCACAGCCGCCGGACCGCATGCACTTTGAAGGCACACACGATAACTCGATTTGCGTTATTGACTCGTGCCCACAGCTCATCTTTCAACTTCGATTTCAGACCCACTTACCCTAACACCTTCTCTGTTGTTCATCTCATCTGCCGTTTCCTTTGTATGTATAACTCATCTATTTACTTACATGAGTTCTAAGTAATATTGCATTGTTTTCAGCTTCGCCTGCCTTCGTCCTGTCACTAATTTTAGCTCAATTTTTCAAGTGCGGGTGTTGTTTATTTTCCTCAGTCTATAAATAACGTCCGGTTATTGTTCTTTGCATCATTTCCGCATCTTCAATTTGTTTTGTTTAACCGTAAATAATCTATTTTAGGTTAATGTCCTTTTCAATGTATTGCTCTTTGTTGATTTGTTCTGCACGCGTCCTCTCTCTGTTGCTTGGGTAATGCTTAGAAAATCGGATTGAGTGGGAGTAAAGAATACGATTTCTGCTTCACAATTGTGAATTATCCTATTAAATACTTCAAAAATCGGTTAGTTGAGATTGAATAGACGGATACGACCAGTTTTTCCTCCAAAGAACTTTGGTGATTTTGTTTTTATTCCGCCCTGCAATCGCTAGATATAGCCAACCTTATTCTGGCCTCATCGAACAGTTTCTGCGTAGTAGCCAGTAAAATTCAACTTCATTGTCAAGCTAAGAAGATCCATGCGACTGTTAGCAAATGATCCATCAGACCTTTTCAGGAGGCCTATTTCGTTAGCATGCTTTTACACAAGAACCTCCTGGAGATAGACCCTACCTGCGAGCTACTTGGCCTCTGTGCGGAAGCGATTTCATGCCTATCTTAAAGACGTGACTGACTGACAATGAATATTTTCACACAAATTAAATATTTCAGCTTAGTTTCAACTTATATGATAACTGAAGTTTGAGACCCACCCTGTGACAACATATCACCGACAGTTCGGTCCTTACCCCTTACGAGGTGATGCGAGGCTAGACCTACTCCGCTCTAGCTGTTATAAGGCGGAAAAGATGGTTCGTTCAGCCGTGAAGGCGCAGCGGGAGCACAGAGCCGCCTCCAGACTCCTCATTATAATGTGTGACGATCCATAAAATGAGGAGTGCAAAATGGTGGTAGAGTGAGCCAGCACCTTCCAAAAATAAAGCGAATGCATTATGGGGCATTTATAAATCTTTAATACGGAAGTGTTTAGGATTCTCAGTGCTGAAAGGGTGGTCTCCCCTTCAATTAGAATTGGGAAGGGCGTTGTACCCACACAAGAGCACTGAGTGCATCAGCAGGATCTTGTGTAGATTTAATCCATAATGCCAAGGTTGCGTAGGTGATAGTAGGCCATTTTGGGGGGAGAGTCCTCAAGTTTTCCCAAAAGGGCACATGCAAGCGAAGAAGGCTCTAATCACCTTGTTGACGGTTGCATCCAAATGTGCGTTGCAGGTAAGTGTCTTATACAGCCTCATCCCCAGGTATTGTGCTACTTTTTTTGAAAGACCTATGCTAATATTGCCCAGAGTAAATTCAGTTATGGTAAAACTTTTCCTAAGGGTAAATGGAACTAGAGTAGATCGCCATGCAGCCCTGTTACGCAGCGCAGATCACCATATTGAATGCATAGCCTTGCGTTTCAAAGCCATGTTCGTTCAGTAGGAGGACGAGTTCGTCTGTAGCCATAGTCCACAAGAGAGCAGAGAGTACACCCCTTTGAAGGCAACGCCTTGTGGCTGTAACATATTTTTTAATGCCTCGAAGCTTCACACTGATCTTCCTTGTCTTTTTGCATAGAGAGAACCAAATTCTTGATGATGGGGCTTACACCTTTGTATATCGGAGCATCTGTTATTGCCCCGTATGACGTGTTTTCAAAAGCTCCTGAAATGTCAATGCAGACGCAAAGGGCTGTGCTCTTAGACATCAGAGCCATTTAATTTTTCCGCGTAAGGCTACGAATGGTAGTCTCAGTGAATTTCCCTGGTTGTGGTTGATAGGCAAATTGATTCTTATTCAATGGTCGTTCAGTTAGGTTGACATCTCTGATGTGTTGATCCAAGCTCAATGCCTTTTAGAAGAAAGGAGCTGAGGACAATTGGTCTGTAGGATTATCTACTTCTTTGTTGAAGTTAATGGAGGCTAAGTCGAAGATGATGATAGGAGATGGAGATGAAAGTGGATGTGAAGAGGAAGATGAAGATAAATATAAATATAATTATAAATATAAAAATAAAGTTAATAATAATAAACATGAAGATTAAGATGGAAATGAAGATCATGATGAAGATAAAGATGAATACAAAGATAAAAACAAATCCGAAACAACAGCTAAGGCTGAGTCTAAAATCAGGATTAATATTGTCGATGTTTTTGCCACCAGCCCTTTCTGAACGACCATGTACCGCTAAAAAAAGACCTTCACATAAAAGATCTGATGACCATAACAAAAAATGATTTATTTAAAAAAATTAACTCAAACCATTTTTTTCGGTATATTACGGGTTTATTCGAAAGAACAAATATCTAATGGCAATATTAGTGATAGAACTTTATTTTGTATCGACACTAGTACTCATATAGAATACTCTAAAAAATAATCGATGCCAGTACTCATATCTGCAAAAAAGTATCGATAATACTCGTACCTCCAAGTATTCTCAAAGTAAACGCAAAAAGCAAACAAAAATCAGATTGCCTTGCTTTTTTGACCTCTTCCTATTTGTAAATTGAATAGCCACTGCTTTTAATAGTTTTAATCTGATCTAAAGGAGTTTTTGAAATAAACTATCAATAAGTTTAGTTTAACGTGCGTAAATTAAATGTTTATAGCAAAAAGCTTAAATATTCAAGTTTTTAAAAGCACGCGTATATATATAAATAACTTTACTTTGAAAATGAAATGCAACTATAGAAAATGATAAGTAAATGCGGTGAAGCCCATTCTCTAACGGAAAGATAAGCTCTCTTTCATAAAAAATTTGTTTCAAGAATGGGCTAGATCAGAGTTGGCCAGCGAGAGCTTCCATTTGGTGCCTGCCCTATATAAATATTACAGAGAGCTTTTGAAAGCTTTGGCACGCGTGCCTATGAAGTGGCCAACTGTCGGCTAGATTTCGAATTCACAACGAAGGTAGAATACATGGGTTAACGACGGCTGCTTTATGCTGGAGAGTGCACAAGTTGTCGAGTCGGAAGACCATCCTCTTCCACCATTCATTACACTGTATAGCACTCGGCTGTGTATTGGACCAAACCAACTTTTTTTAAGAGAATGAGTCATAAGTAAAAAAAAGTAAGTTCTCCGTTTTTCGAAGTTAGCCTCCGAAATCGAGATATTGGCCTTCGAAGTTCGAAATTGGACCTTTGGTAAAAAATTCATTTTAATTATTGCATGTAAAAAGCAAAAAAAAAGTAAAAATACAGACGTGGTCCGCCTTTTTCTCTTATTTATATGGTATATAACTTTTTTTGTGAAAACTTGTATTACAGGTGCTATAACGGGTCAAAGGTGAGATCTAAGAAAAATTAAAAACTTAAAATTTCAGAAAATTTCGAACTGGGCATGAATCACGTATGACGACAATTTCTGAACGATATCGTGTCGATATTGTGTTGCTTCATGAAAACCAAAAATTGTCTGATCGTTTGTGCGATATGGTCAACTCGATTCCAGTTTTGCTTCACGTAATAGTAATAGTAACACGTAACAGCAACACAAATGCATAAATCAGTGTTTTTACGAGGTCGTTTTGTCAGTATCGTTTGAACGACTATCGTTTCAAAGTTACGTGATTCATGCCCTGATTTTCAAAAGATTCAAATCGTTGTAAAGATGATTTAACCCCCTTTCTTGTGATATGCATATCTGTATACTTCGTACATAAAAATTTGAGAAGAAAAAAAAATATTTTGAACAAAAAAATTACTAACCGATTTTTAAAAAATTGGTATCGTTGTAAATGGGATTAAACCCCCTTTCTTCTGATATGCATATTTGTATACCCCGTGAATAAAAATTTTAGAAAAAACACTTAAAAGGAAAAAATAACTACTTTTATCAAAAAATGTTTTAAACAAAAAAATACTCACCGATTTTTAAAAAAATGGCATCGTTCTTGTTCACCCACAGCCCTATTAAAAATAAAGCAAAAGTTTATGTAACAGAAGTCCAAGGCATATAAAAATATAAGAACACCATGGTTTTTGATTTTTACATAACAGTTTATATATAAAAATTAAAGATAATTTTCTGCTTTATTTAAATAAAGTATTCAATTGTATTACTAATTAGTAATTTTTTTTTTGTTGAAAATATTTTTTATAAGATAAAATTGGTATTTTTTCCTTTTAAATGTTTTTGTCAAATTTTTATATACGAAGTATACAAATATGCATATCAGAGGAAAGGGTGTTCAATCGCCTTTACAACGGTACCAATTGTTTAAATATCGGTTGGTAATTTTTTTGTTCAAAATATTTTTTTTAAGTTTTTTTTTCTTTTAAATGTGGTTTTTCTTAAATTTTTATATACGAAGTAAACAAATATGCATTTCAGAAGAAAGGGGTTTAATCGCCTTTACAACGATACCAATTTCTTAAAAATCGGTTAATATTTTTTTGTTTAAAATATTTTTTTTATAAAAAAAAGGTATTTTTTCATTTAGACGTGTTTTGTTTTATTTTTATATACGAAGTATACAAATATGCATATCAGAAAAAAGGGAGTTTAATCGCGTTTACAACGATACCAACCTTTTAGAAATCGGTTAGTAACTTTTTTGTTTAAAATAATTTTTTTAAAAAAAAAAGGTATTTTTTCTCAAATTTTTATATACGAAGTATACAAATATGCATATCAGAAGGGGATTTAATCGTCTTTACAACGATCTCAATTTTTAAAAATCGGTTAGTAATCGTTTTGTTTAAAATATTTTTTTCTATAAAAAAAGGTATTTTTTTCATTTAAATGTGTTTTTTTCTACAATTTTTATATACGAAGTATACAAATATGCATATCACCTATACCACCTGTAATATAAGTTTGTACAAAAAAAGTTATATACAATTTAAATAAGAGCAAAAGAAGGACTACGTCTATATTTTAAGGTTTTTAGTTATTTATAGGCAATAATTAAATATAATTTTTTACCAAAGGTCCTATTTCGAACTTCGAAGGCCCATATCTCGATTTCGGAAGCTAACTTCGAAAAACGGAGAATTTACTTTTTTACCTATGACTCAATCTCTTTAAAAAAAAAATTGGTTTGGTCCAATACCCAGAAAAAAAGTTGGTTTTGCCGTACAGTGTTATCAAAGGTGAGGCAAAATATTCGTTTTTCAGTTATTTAAAAGATTTTAACCTAGCCCATTGTCGAAATGACCGCTACTTTTTCTTCTAGGTAATGTGAAAATTTCATAACTGTATCAATTACCCGTAGCTCACTCGCACAAAATATGTATTAATTATTTCTATGGGAGTATACATATGTATGTGTTTTGAATCTTTAAAAGCGTTTTTCTCGGGTTTTCGTTTTTTTTGAGTTATTGCAGTACCTATTGAAGTGAATGAGCGTTATGTTCATTTTCATAACACTCATATTGGATATCGAAGATATTATTCGAACGTGCGCCACAATATTTATTGGGTAATTAAAAAAAAAAAATTTACTTAAAAAAGTTATTAACCGGTCGATACTTTTTGGCATTCGCAATATCTACTCAGTACTTGTCAAAAAGTATCGAGTGCTGAATACTCATGAAAAGTATCGATATTCTGTACTCGGTACTCGTATCGGTCTATCACTACCATTAGTTACGGAACACGATGTCATCATGTGACTGCCTTCGTAGCGCATCCTGTTAATCCATTTTTGCAAGACCGTGGTGACGATATCTGGCTCTATCTCAAGAAATGCCCGAAGGGCCGGAATCGTTAATAGATAGTTCGCATAATATCGGTCCTTCACGGCGTGGCACAAAAAAGTCTAAGGGCATGAAATCGCGGCTCCGAAGGGGCCAACTGACTTCGCCGCTGATAACACAATTACCGAACTTGGCACTCAAAATAAAAATCGAATAGATGGCAACCCTAACAAAAAATATTTTCAAACTAAAGTTTTATTAAAACTCTTTCTTTTGCCTCCATATTTTAATATTTCATTAAAAATGTGTATAAGTCAAAGAAATTAGACTTTTCATTAGACAGGTGGCACCTCTCTGCGAAGTATTTTCAAACTGAAATCTTTTATACCTCTTCCGTCTGATACCTTGACGCATAATTCATGTAACTGATTAATTAAATTGAATTTATTTATTTTTTATCGCCTGGCAACTCTCCTAAACACAGTTCAGATATAAATCCTTCTCAAACCCATAAACGATTGAATCACCTCTTTTAGTAATTTATTTAACTTAATAATTCATTTGAATTTAAAATTTTCGACAGCTGGCAATTCTCTTCAAACTATCGCACACAATTTTAATGTCTCAACTGAAGATTTCTTAGCACTCTTTCGTTTAACACCCATATTTTAATACTCCACTCCACGACTTTTAAAACAGGTGGTAATCCTTTTCCAAACATTTTCAAATTGCTATTTTCTTAAACCCCTTTCGTCTGAACCCCTGTGTGGGAGCATTTTTAAATTGCCTATGTAATTTTTATTGTTTAAAATTGAATTTGATTTTTCAAACAGGTGGTAACCCTCTCACAGTTAAGTTAAAAAATAAAGCTTTTAAAACCCATTTTCACTGAACCTATTTTGTAATAGCTGATTTAGTTTTTGAAACAATTTGAATTTACTATTTTAAAGGTGGCAACTCGTTTCAAAAAGTAAAACCTCATTCCACAATTGCAACCAAGCCTTTTAATGTGACATCTCATTTTTGAAAATCGAGGGAAGGATAGGGATATGATGGTATTGATTTATAAATAGTTTCCACTTAATTTTTTAAAAGGTGGCAACTCTTTTCGAAAAAGTAAAACCTTATTGCACATCTACATCTCAAGCCCCTTAACCTGATACCTCATTTTTCGAATTGTTTCATCAATTTTTGACCTGGTTAAGCTAAAGTGCACTATTACCCGAACTACATAGAAGTGATCGAAAGAAATTGCATTTCTTCCGCGCGTAGCTACTACAATTTTTATATGTGAAGGGAACCATATGGATGTGGAAGCATTTGGATTACATATGGGAGAAATTCGTATTCTACCAATATTATAAAATTTGCATAAAAATTATTAATTTCCCCAAAGCAGACGAGAAAAAAAACGTTACACAAAGTAATTAAGAAATCATTAATTTGATAGAATTGTTCAGCAAAAGAAAAACTCAACATTCTTAGCGTGGAGAAGGCAAGGTAGTCAAGGATGTTTTCCATTTGAAACAAACTCAGCAAGAGGATGAAAATATTTATCAACACAACAGTGACAAATGACAAATGGAAACGATATGCAAATGCAAGTTTACGAAAGAAAAATATGAGAAAATATATGAAGTTAGATGTTCGTATATCCTTACTAAAATTTCAGAACTCACAAAACTCTAAATCAATAGCAAATATTAAATTTCAATGGTAGAAAGTAGGGGTAAACTTTCAAACTCAAATGAAATAAATGTCTTAACTCCATTTTCGGCAAGAAGAGTTCATATGCAAATGCATTTTGGAAGCTGGCAGCGAAAACGCTTCGGTTTGCCGAATCGGAAACTGAAGTGTACAAATCATTAATAACAAACGCAATATTTACAAAACAAACGTGTCTCATTGTCACTGAACGCCTCTGACAAAATGCATGCAAGTTACATGAAAAAAAAAAAAACAGTAACCAAACGCACGCACAACTTCCACAAAAAAGGCAAACATGGATGAAGCGAAAGGATGCGCGCAGGTAATGCCAAGCAGAAAGGTGTGATACTGCAGTTGGCCCATAAATTTAGTATAAACGCAAGGAAGAAAGTAAGCAAGTCACGTACGAACACACAGGCATGAGGAAATTCTGGGAAGTCACAGCGCAGGCGCAGGCAGAACTATCCGAAAGTCAACAACAACAGCAAGTCGCTGTCGCGCATATTCATTAACATAAGTGGGACAATCGCTGAGATTACAACTCAATTTCGACTTTTGCATAGCCACCATAAAAGCGCAAGCGCACGCACGCTCACTGTGTCAACTCTGCATGCTCCCCGCTACCCTTTTTACTCGCTTGCTGCCTTCTGCCAGCTTGTCACCGCTTTTACAAATTACCATTTTTCGGACATTAATCTTAGCTGCGACCAAACCAGCTGCCTGTTTCGAGTGTGTCCTGGCTGCTACCTATCTACATGCATACAATACCTGCTTGCCTGTCTGACTGTGAGGTGATGCGCATTTATTCAAGAGGAAAATCCATTTATTCGCATATACTCGAGTATGCAGTTGATAGTTGTCCATGCCGCGGGATATATACAACCCTTTGCTCCTCGCTTGTGCTGCCGCTGCCATGCATTGTCCTGCAGCCGTTTTGTAGCAACTCGCATTTCTCTAATGCTTTTCTTTTTCCTAAACAAAACATATTTCTTTTGCACTGCTGTCATTTGTGTTTGTTGGTATGCATTCCATTGCACATTTGCATTTCACCGAAATTTCTTTTCACGAAAATCCATCAGCTTGCATAGAGACAGACTTCTTCAGCATAACCCCATTTTTGCTGACTTTTCCACCTCCTTTGTTTACTGTTGTGTTATCCACTGTTGTTATTGTTTATTCCACTCGCGTTGTTACTTCAAGATGTGCATTTTTTCTACACTGCGAGCGCATTTAACTTCTTCATCGACTTCTGTGCTCATTGTCACTGGTTCACACCTTTCGAATGGCGACGCCTTTTCTTTTGTCCTTTCGTTAGCAGTTACATATTTCCTCAGGCGTTTGCCTTAGTTTCTTTGAAAGACATCGTGTTTTTTCCATTTTACATATGTGTTATTGTTGTAGTTTTAGTTTACCTCTGCATCAGCTATTGTTGACTTTTTTCACTCAACTGCATTTATATAAATATTTTGATTGAGATTGTGGGATTGAAGATAACCAAAAATCCTCTTCAGTTTCCGTTAAGTATAAATCTCCATCATTTTTTCTGGAGCAAAGTTTCTATTTGCCCAAATTGCAGTTTTTACCAACTCAGCAGATAGCCAACTTTGATCTTGACGATGCTTGAGCTCGTACGATGGCTGATCAGCTCATATCTGTTAACCAGTCGGAACCATTCTGGACTCCAAGTTGAATTGCAAAAGGAATGTAGAGGTGAGAGCTTAGCTGCATATTATACGTGCAAAAGGGCCTTTGAAAACCAATGGGGATTGTCACCGTACATCAGCTATGAGATGAACACCACAGCAACCCACGGGTCATTAGTATGGCGGAGTGCTCTAGACAAAGCGAATAAGAGGAGAATAACAGGAGAGTGCAAAGACTCGTATGCCTAGGCATATCGAGAGCAGTGACTACCGCACTCAGGAAGGGCTTATCATGATATTTCATCTGCAACCACCGCATATTTTCATCCATTGTGCAGCCGTAAAGAGCGCTCTCAGACTTAGAAGGCAACCAATTTCGGGCAAGCAGCAATACTGAATGAAATAAAAGGGCCGGCTCAATGGCATTAAAGCTGACATAGAAGCCAGCACTCAATACTAAAGTACCTATTAGGTTTCAGAGCAGACAAGAATGGGATGCAGAGGTTCGTATGTATATCCATCTACACTGATGGTTTAAGAGGCGGTCTCTACTCGAAGGGCCTGCAGAGTAATTAGTCCTTTCGTTTACCGAACGATTGCTATAGAAAGGGTGGCTAGTCGTTTACTTAGTACAGGGGTTCCGGAAGATAAAACCACTATCTTTGTCGATAGCCAAGTAGCACTGAAGTCAATAGAATCTCCAAATGTGAAATCGGGAATTGTATGGAAATGTTTATTTATTTATTTCAAGTAAATTAACAGAATGGTTCTTACTTCCAACAACTGACTAGTTATGTAATAGGCGTATACTACAAAAAAGAGTTTAGTAAACTATAAAATAGTACAGATCGCGACAAATAAAAATCGAGCATAATATAATTCGAGATCTCATTGAGTTCACTTAGAGAACATACCAGAGGAGTAGTGAAAACCAGGCCCCTTAGGCCCGGTTACTCAATGTTTGGTTGACACTAACTACAGGTTAAACATAGTTATCGGTTCCTGGTATATGTTATGGAGCGATCACGTCGATAACGATGTTTAACCTGCAGTTAGTATTAACAAGACATTGAGTAACCAACACTTCGTGCGTCAAGCAATGCGGTACTGATCTTAGATGACCTGATCCGAAAAACGCTCGCCTTGTTCTTGGAATTTTATTACTGATCGAATTTCACATCCGCGAGTCCTGTGGAGTATACAGGACTGTGCCATGATGTTTAGTTTAACAAATGTTTTCACTGGTCACTAAGCAATGAGAGAAAAAGCTTACACCAAAATTTAAAAAAAAATTAAATTTAGTACTTTGGGCATAACAAATTTAAAAATAAGTTTTATTAATACTAATGATTGTATGCCTCTCTTAATTAGTATGGAACTTTGTTATTAAATTATTTGTTTTAAGATTTACTTATAATTAATTTGCCCTAAAAGCCAGTGCTTAAAAAAGGCTACAGTGTATTTTTGACTTAATTAATTTATTGGTTTCTTGTGTTTGTTGTTCTCCTCGTAGTCCTTCATCTCTTTGCGACCCTTGTTCTTCTGGTAATCCATATCCTTCTGCCGGCTGGAGCTTGCGATTCCTGTGGCTCCTCGCTTATCGGAATCGATTCAGGCAGATAAATTGGTGGCTGATTAAGATCCACTGGGGGAGCGGCTAAATAATGTGTGCGCCCAAAAGGCTGCAAAAAAGTTACGATTCAATGAATTGATAATCGCATATTTAGCTGCTGCAGTGTCTGGTCTTATTTTAACACGCCTCATGTCATTTGATATCAATTAAGTACTTAGGCGGAATAAAATCGAGGTTACACTCAGGAGTGCGAGCAAAAAAAAAAACAACTAATTATAATATGAAGCGCATAAAAAACGTAAACAAGATTTCAATAAATTACAATAAGTACTTTTAGCTGGCGATGAGCAAGCTTTGCGTTTTTTTAAGCTTTTTGCTGGATTCATCTAACTCGATTACATAATTATGTAAGTGCTCCACTGCTACTACTTACCAGACTGGGTCCATACCAGGAACATTGTTGCATTTGCGCATGAGCAGTTGATAAGAAAAGCAAGCTGGCGAGTAGATAAGCGAGTAAACGCAACATTTTGTAGTTGTTATTTTTTTGTGTAGAAAGGGATATGTGATTCGTATTGGAGCTGTTGTGTGTCGTTGGTGATTGATGTCTGACTGTGAAATGGTGCTGAGTAATTGAATGCTTGCGTCTTAAATACGCATTTGCTCATTGCATGCAATGAAAATGTTAAATGCTTGTAGTTGTCAGGTGTTAATGTGCTTAAGGAGATAATTGGGGCGATTATTCATATAAAAGGGTTTGTTTTTTTTTCTGAGTATGCCAGGCGTCTTCCTTCGTGAGTGCATAGAAATAATTATAAATCAAGATGATTGTTCATAAAAATACGCAAGTACTTGTGCGTGTGTTATTTTAAGTATATTGTACTTTATTGCGGACGTTACTAAGGGCGTCGCAACGAAATTTTTTGTATAAACACAAACATATATCTCTTACAGCATTTTTTTATTCATATACATCAGTAAATACATGTATGAATATGTACATATGTATGTATACTAATTTTACCACATGACATGACATGCTATCATATGACATGAGTTCACATTAAATGACAACACATGACATCGCATCACATTACCTGACATCACATCACATAAACTCTTATCACGTCATCGCACTTCAAATCATCTCGGTGAATATGTAGATGAAGAAAAGGATAAAAGTAAAACGAGTAATTTTGAAGCAAAAAACAAAACCGACTTCAATTCTCATACAAAAATTTTAAGATTATCGATTTCAGCATATTTTTCGCTCAAAAAGGTATAAAATTAGCGACGAGAAAAAATTGCTACTAAAAAATTGATAAACAAATCAGTGCTAATATTTCTATCGTTGTTCATTTAAACTACTCAACTTTAGAAAAAATAATAATTTGTAATAAATAGGAAAAATGGAAAACAGCAACAGAAATAAAGTGACAAAAAGCCAAAAATTTATGCTGGTTCGAAATTCTAAAACAAAAAATTTAAAGAAAATGATTTACTACATGTTGTCTAGCAGATATGCCTTGAGGAGAAATTCCATCCAACTGGCTTCATAAAACACTCCATTTTCACTTAAGGTTTCATTATTTCCAATCCACCGATATTATTTATATTCGGAATGCTAATGCTGCTTGCTGTATCCTGAAAAGGATACGGATTTCCTTGAAACTAATTTGTTAAAAGAATGTAAAAACATCTATTCACCCTGGGCAAAACATTTCGAAGCTGCAATCGTAGATTCTCTCAAGGATTGGCCTTTGTAAATGTAATCCAGATTGAGGCTGCTATTTTCTCGCTCGTACATAATTTCATTTTTTATATTTATCACCATTAATATGCAAACAAATTTTGACAGCTGCTGCTTCACTGCGCCACTTGCGGCCGTAAAAAATCCAAAATTTTTGGATATCGTCATAAATTCAGAAACAATTTTAGCTTTAGTAGTTTAGCATTTAAGCGATAGCGAAAGTAGGAATCCGGTTGCACAGTAAATGTAATTATAACAAAAATGGTAGAGTTAGGGATAAAGATAAAATGTACATAGATAACCTTAAACTTACAACGTTAGCCTGTCGTTTTATTCACATTTTTAAATCAATGAAATATTTAAATATGTACATAGTATATATTTAAAATATATATTTTTTAAACAATAAAATCTAAAAATTAAATTAAAAAATTAAAACCAAAAAAAAAATTTATGGAAAATGGAGGTGCGGCCTGGGCCACACTGTGGAGGTGAAACTTAGGTTACATATCTACTTTGCCTCCACAGTGTGCCCCATAATAATAAATTTTTTTGTTTCTAATTTAATTTTTTTTCTTAATTTTTACATTTTGTTGTTTTAAAATTAATTTTTCTTCTTTAATCTTCTTTTAAGATTAAATTATATTATTTTAAGTAGACAAATATTTTTATACTTTGATTAAATTTTTGGAAACTATGTTTGTTCATTTATTTGTTTTTCTTTTTGATTAAAATTTTTTTTTTAATATTGCTTTCGCGAAACCGGCAGTGAAACTTCTTCGCTAGCAGTTTTTATACCCGAGCGCACTTGTGCACAAGGGTATATTAATTTTGTTCACATAACGGTTGTTTGTAACAGCCAAAACGAATCGAGATAGATATAGACAAATGTATACATAAATGCTCAGAATGAAGAGAAAAATCGATTAAGCCATGTCTGTCTGTCCGTCTGACCGTCTGTCCGTCCGTCCGTGTACACGATAACTCGAGCAAAAATTGAGATATCTCAACGAAATTTTGTATGTACGTTTCCGCTAATCCAAGGTAGGTTAGTATTGAAAATGGGCGAAATCGGACTGTAACCACGCCCACTTCCCATATAACGGTAATTTCCAGAAATACGAAAACTGCGATATTTTAGTAACTACTGAAGATAATTCACTCAAAATTGATATTTACAAAAATTTTTAGACGAAAAATAAGAATATTATAAATTTTTGGAAAATGGGCGTAGCCACGCCCACTTATGGTTACATGTGCATATCTTGGTAACCGCTGCACCAATTCCTTCCAAACTTGGCACAGTTGTTGGCCTTGGCACAGCATAAAAAATCGCCGAAACTTTTTAAAATCGGACAGTAACCACGCCCACATCCCATATAACGGTAATTATCGGAAATACGAAAACTGCGATATTTTAGTAACTACTGAAGATTATTCACTCAAAATTGATACTTACAACACTTTTTAGACGAAAAACAAGAATATTTTAAATTTTTGGAAAATGGGCGTAGCCACGCCCACTTATGGTTACATGTGTATATCTTGGTAACCGCTGCACCAATTTCTTTCCTTTCTTTCTTAGGTTTCCGCTAATCCAAGGTAGGTTGGTATTGAAAATGGGCGAAATCGGACTGTAACCACGCCCACTTCCCATATAACGGTAATTTCCAGAAATACGAAAACTGCGATATTTTAGTAACTACTGAAGATAATTCACTCAAAATTGATATTTACAACAATTTTCAGACGAAAAATAAGAATATTATAAATTTTTGGAAAATGGGCGTAGCCACGCCCACTTATGGTTACATGTGTATGTCTTGGTAACCGCTGCACCCATTCCTTCCAAACTTGGCACAGTTGTTGGCCTTGGTACAGCATACTAAATGGCCGAAAATTTTTAAAATCGGACCATAACCACGCCTACATCCTATATAACGGTAATTTAGAGAAATACAAAATCTTCGATAAATCAGTAAATATTAAAGCTAATTTATTCAAAATTGATGCTTGCAAACAATTCTTTACCAAGAAATACGTTTATGGTAAAATTTTGGAAAATGGGCGTAGCATCGCCCACTTATGATCACATATGTGGATATCGGTAACCGTTCTACCAATTGCCACATAAAAGCAAAATGTTGAAAATTATTGATATCGGACTAAAATTACGGCCGCTTTTCATATAACGGCAAATTTCAGAAATGCTTGAAACTGCAATATTTCGAAATTTAAGGACGCTAATTTACTCAAAATTGATACACCCCGGCTTACCATCTAGCGGTAGCTTTCGGAAAGGTGAAACATATATTTAATACTTGCGCCGGGTATTTAATGTTCGGCTCCACCCGAACTTAGACTTTCTTACTTGTTTTAAATTAGTCTTTGAAAAGACGGAAAATAGATTTCAAGGTAGTTGCCAGAATTGACATTTGTGTTTCCAAGTATGTACTTTTGTCTTTGAAAAAACTGGGGTAAGTTGAAAGACAGTTGTCAGAATTGATGTGTGAAACTAAGGCTATCTGCACACTTGTCGTACAATCATAGTTGCGTTATCGTCTCGCCCTGAAATTTTGAGCCGAGCACATGCATTTCAAAGGAGATTGGCACACTTGTCGTTATCGGCTAGTTATCGGAAAATCGTAGAAGATGCAGAAACGGATAAGTACGGCACCGTCGTTTGCTAACCGTTGTGCACGCATTGTTTGTTTACATTTTATGGGGAAAAATTAGTGAACAAGTTAATATTTGCATTAAAATTGCAAAAAAATAGCAGTTTTTGCATAAAATCTGTGGAAAATATTAAAAAGTGGATAATTGCATTCAAATTCAATAAATATGAGCGTTTTAATTATAAAATATGACGAAATTGTAAAAAGTCTCTGTGTGCATGCTCAAAACACATTTCACGAAAAGAAAAGAAGAGATATTACTGAAAAATTATGTCTAGAATTGTTGCAGCACAGTCTATATTTTAAAAATTGCAGGTTTTTGTAAATATTTCTCGAAAATATCAGCCATAAAAACAGAAACTACCTGCTCCAAGTGAATTTTTAGACGCCAAATGAATTGAAATATCACGAACGAGTGTGCGAAAGGGTAGTCGTCATGTAATCGTTGCATCATGATTGTGACGATGAAGCAACTATGATTGGACGACCAATGTGCAGAAAGCCTAAGAGTTTTTTGAATGCAACTTTGAAGTGGGCAACTGGATACGCATACAGTCGGTGTCAAATGTTAGTGCACACCTTGTTCTAATATAATATTCACAATTATTTTCCTGGAAAATCATCAAAATTTTAACATTTTTATTCAGAATTTTTAGAAAATTTTCGAGTGTGTAGTTTTGTAGCCCATTCAATTTTAGTTGCTAAAAATTACCGTTGATTTTTCAGATGCGTCATATGAAAGAAAACGCACAACACCATCCACAAACAAATTTCTAAAATCAATAGGCTACAAAACTACATATTCGAAAATTTTCTAGAAATTCTTGAATTTTGTATAAAGTGTGAAGCTTTGATTAATATGGTTTATATTACAGAATGAACTATATTTTCATAAATAATTAATAAAAAAAATTGTCTGGGAAAATAATTGTGAATATTATATTAGAACAAGGTGTACATTAACATTTGATACCGACTGTATGTATGTATACATAATATGTATTACATATGTGTATGCCGAAAATCGAGCGCAAAGTTTTAAACTGTGAATGACTTCATTAAAAAAAAAAAAAAAATCGTCTTTAATGTTATCTCCGTTGCACTGTCCAGTAAGTATGCAATTTTAGGCAGCACGACGTCTGTCGGGTCTGCTAGTGATGTACATATAAAAAAATCTAAATTTGTTGTAGGGCCATTTTGAATGAATTGATGCCAACATGGCGGAAATGCCAACAGTTTTGAGTATACTCCCTGATCGCCAATAAAAAATTGCACTAATTTCTCAATACGTTAAAAATATTAATTTGCTATTTAAACTTTCTGTGTATTTGTGCATATGTATGTATAATAGCGCGAACGCATGTAATCCTATTTGAAATACTTTAAGCTGCTTATAAGTTGATATTTATTAATTTTTGAAGGCAAAAAAAAGTGAGAAATCTTTGAAGTTATGCATATCTTTAAATGCAAACATATGCATAAAAAATCTGTACAAATATTTCAAAAGCCTCAAAATTATTCATTACTCCCGAAAGAAAGTAAGTTCTAATCGCTTTGTAAACACGTATCCTTGCTGTACATTTTTCAACAGCTTCCAAACTTGTAATCCGCTTGAAAGTCCAGCAGATTACAACATTCGTCCTTTCAAAAATCAGCGGCATGCAAGCGAAACCAGTTGCTACCACAGTTGCTCATTTTCCGCCACCAGCACTATAGGCCACTTTTCTTTTCCCTTTATCAATTTATATTTTACCTGCGCGCAGGCAATTTTACTTGACTTGCCCATTTTCGCGGCCAACTGCCAAATTTGTAGTAGCGAGCGACGCCGCTCCTCCCTTTAAGTTTATTGTCATAAAGTCCAACATCCTCCTCACTTTTGACAGTCTTCAAACAGAGAACATATGCAAATTAATGACTTCAGTACCCTTTTTTTCTCTTTTCTCTCCCCACCATATTACATTTCCACTTTTTATGTTTTTCATAATTAAATTTTTTTCCAAAGTCCATCCATCCCTTTGTTTCGGCCGCAATGTCCAGTTGTAATCCTTTTGTTTCAAACCATCCACCCCTTTATCTGACGCTCATAAAAATCTTTCTCTTATACATTGATATTACTTTCCCTTTCTTCTCAGACGCGTTGTTCTTTGAAAAATGATTACATTCTTATTGTCGCAGAGGCGCTGTTATGAATCAATTAACGACGGACAAGTTGACCAAGGTTGTAAGATTTATGCATTTTTGCTTTCCTTTTTACTTTTGAAGCTACTTGCCTTGTTGTTACTGCGCCTTTCCTGTATCCTTTTGATTCAATTTTTCTTCTGTAGTTGTCCCAACAAGTTCTCTGATTACATCGAATTGTTCATGCCTCAGGCTTTGGCATTCACTTGGTCTGTTGTCATAAATTATAATATGTATTTTTAACTTATGACGAAGCTACTGTCAACTTTAACGGTTTATTTTGGTAATCTTGACTAATGGTCATTTGATATTTTTTTTGTAGGTTGAGTACTTGCAGAAAGGGTATGGGAAGACAACGATATGGGTTCGTAACAAATTTGAAGTTAAAAAATAGATCTATGTATTTTATGAGCCCTTGGTGGGCATGTACGAGCGCTGCACTAGTCCCTACATACTTACATAGGTATATCCAAGGCAGGGACAAAATCGTCGATCCCACCATTGGATATTTCAGCTTCCACGACAAAAAATCCGTCGAGGGATGTTGGCTGAAAAATGGTAGGTATCAGCCTTAAAGAATTCATTAGGCCACATGGCGGTCTACAGATTAAAAGCCGAGAAAACCCAATCGATCATATTGTGAGAGACCAAAGACGTATCTACAACCACACCTGCGGTTATGCAGCGAAAAATTGCGACTAACAACGAAAGGAAGGCTCAACGTCGAAGCGCTGCAATCGCAACAGACATTTCTTTTCTCACAAAGTACCGCCACCGAGGAAGTAGCTAGCTCGAGCCCTAAATAAATAGTAGTACGATTAATCTATGGAGCTGAAGGTGGAAGCGAGTCGCATTTTCCGTAATAAGTATAAAGAGAAGTCTTGGAATACGTGAGAGCGTAGAGGTACTAGTATTGATGGCCGATAAAAAAACGCCCAAAAGAATCCATTAGAAAGTTAGGCGACTTACCACATTTTTTACCACGTCAGCTTTGCGTGGTATCTCCATGGCCTTGTAGAAATGGTTTGCCTATCCTAAAAGCCGGGTAAAGTAAAAAATGTGTTGTAAATTTTTCTATTATTTTCTAATCTCTTTCAACTGCAATAATGGCCCGGTGTGTTCACCCCTAGCCCCATGGCGTATACCTTAATTAGGCGGTAATTCTGAAGGTTTTTGAGAACGAAAGGTTGTTCTTTTCTCTTTATAGGTTTATAGGAGTCGAAAAAAGTGTTTCTAGCTTCCTTGGGTTCTCCCTAAAGTTTGAATCCATCGTTATGAAAGTGTATTAGCCTATTTCCACCAAAGGCTTAACTGCAGTTAAGAGCTCAGAAAAATTCCAAGAATTTTAACATGGAGTTATCTTCTTCTTCTTCTTATTTGGCACTACAACCGTTTGTCGGTTTGGGCCGAGACCAAAAAGCATTTCCAATTGCTTCTCTCCTGCGCGAATTTGCGCCAGTTGGTTATCCCGAGCGCAGACAGGTCCTTCTGCACTTGGTCCTTCCAATGCGTTCGTGGGCGCCCTTGCTTTCGTTGTCCACCCATGGGTGCGGAGTCGAAGGATCTTTTCACCGGAGAGTCGTCATCCATGCGTACAACATGTCCAAGCCAACGCAATCGCTGTATTTTTATGCGCTTAACTATGTCCATGTCGTTAAAAAGCTCATACAGTTCCTCATTCCATCTTCTCCGATATCCGCCATCCACGAAAACAGGGTCGTAGATTTTGCGTAGAATAGTTCTCTCGAAAGCCCCCAAAGCCCCCAAAGCCTTCTCATCTTTGTTCGACATCGTCCAAGATTCTGCGCCATATAAAAGGACGGGCATGATGAGAGATTTCTAGAGCGTGAGTTTCGTTCGTCGAGAGAGGGCTCTGCTTTCAATTGCCTACCGAGCCCAAAGTAGCACCTGTTGGCAAGAGTTATTCTTCGCTTGATCTCCAGGCTGACGTTGTTGGTGGTGTTTATGCTGGATCCTAGGTAGACAAAGTCCTTCACTACTTCAAAGTTATATCTGCCAACAGTGACGTGTGTCCCGTAGCGCGTGGACTATTTATATGTTGCCAGGAGGTACTTTGTCTTTCCCTCGTTCACCGCTAGACCAACCTCTTTAGCTTCTTTTTCTAAACTGGAAAATGCTGCGGTTACGTCCCTTTGTTTCAGACCTACGATATCGATATCATCTGCATACGCCAGCAGCATCGTTCTTTTGCTATATATGGTGCCGTTGCGATTCAGATTGGCAGCTCTTATTACGCTTTCCAGCATCAGATTGAAAAAGTCGCACGAGAGTGAATCGCCTTGTCTAAAACCTCGTTTGGTCTCAAACGGCGCGGAGAGGTCCTTCCCAATTTGGACGGAGCAGAAGGTTGTGCTCAACGTCACTCTACATAGCCGTATTAGTTTTGCGGGGATCCCAAATTTGGACATGGCGTCGTACAGGCAGCTCCTCTTCGTGCTATCAAAAGCAGCTTTAAAGTCAACAAAAACATGGTGTGTGTCGATTTGCTTATCTAGTGTCTTCTCCAGGATTTGACGTGCTGTGAAAATCTGGTCAATGGTGGACTTACCAGGTCTGAAGCCACACTGATAAGGTCCAATCAGCTGGTTCGTGAACGGCTTCAGTCTTTCACACAGTATCGTCGACAGGACCTTGTATGCAATATTAAGAAGGCTTATTCTGCGATAATTGGCGCAAACGGCGGGATCTCCCTTCTTGTGGATTGGGCAAAGTCCACTGAGATTCCATTCTTCGGGCATGTATTCATCAGACTAAATTCTGCTTAAAAGCTGGTACATACGCCCCACCAACTCTTCGCCACCGGCTTTGAACAGCTCAGCCGGTATACCGTCGTCTCCGGGGGCTTTGTTGTTCTTAAGCCGCTTTATTGCTGTTCTCACCTCGTCTTGGTCCAGTTGAGGGACGTGAGCTTCGTCCGTATACATTGGTTCGGGTTCTCCTTCATCAAACGCGCCATCTGTTTCGCCATTTAAAAGCAATGAAAAGTGTTCCCTCCATATCTCAAGTGTACTATGGACATCTGTTACCAGGTTTCCATCTTCATCTTTGCAGGAGCTAGCCCCGGTCTTAAAACCATTTGATTGCTGCCTTATTTTCTGATAGAATTTTCGAGCCGCGTTCCTGTCTGCCAGCATCTCAAGCTCTTTGCACTCACGCCTTTCTGCCTCTCTTTTCTTTCTCTCGAAAAGGCGTCTCTCTTCCCTCCTTTTCTCCCGGTAACGCTCAATTGTCGCGCGTGTCGCCATTGGCTGAAGGGTAGCTTTGTATGCTACGTATTTTTCTGCAGCAGCCGCGCGGCACTCTTCGTCGTACCAGTTGTTTCTGCGCGGTTTGTAGTAACCAACAACCTCTTCCGCAGCGGTGCGAAGGGATTGGGATATGGAGTCCCACTGCTCATTTATGTCCAGGCGATGAGGAGTTGCTTGATTAAGCAGGATTGAGAGTCGGTTGCTAAATTTTTCGGCTGTCCATTGTGACTGCAGCTTTGCGATGTCGAACTTTCGTCGCGTTGCCTGCCGCACGTTTTTTATTGCACAGAGGCGCATGCGGACCTTAGCTGCAACAAGGTAGTGATCCGAGTCGATGTTGGCACCTCGGATAGAGCGCACGTCAAGAACGCTCGAAGCGTATCTTCCATCTATCACAACATGATCAATTTGGTTCTTTGTTCTTTGATCGGGGGACACCCAAGTTGCTTTGTGGATCTTTCGATGCTGGTGTCTGGTACTACTGACTACCATGTTCCGTGCCGCGGCGAAGTCGATCAGCCTCTCTCCGTTGTCAGTCCTCTCCGACTGTTGGACCAAATATGCCTTCTTTGCCCACCCTGGCGTTAAAGTCGCCCAGAACGATTTTAATATCGTGACGGGGGCAGCGCTCATACGCTTCTCCTAGACGCTCATAGAAAAGCTCCTTAGTCTCGTCGTCCTTCTCTTCCGTCGGGGCGTGCACACAAATTAGGCTGATGTTGTTAAATTTCGCCTTTATGCGGATTGTGGCGATTCGCTCACTGATGGGCGTGAACCGGGAGACAAGGTGTCGAAGTCTCCGCCCAACCACAAATCCGACACCAAATTTGTGGGCCGTCTCATGGCAGCTATAGTAGATGTCGCATGCTGCAAATTTTTTGCAGCCATGCCCCGTCCATCGCATTTCCTGAACTGCGGTGATGTCAGCCTGGTATTTTGTTAGTACATCCAGCAGTTGGATAGAGGCACCTTCCCTATAGAGGGTCCGGACATTCCAGGTGCATATCCGAAATTCATAGTCCTTGTTCCGTTTGCGGGGGTCGTCAACGTGTGGGGATGCAGTTATCCGAGGCTTTTTTGGTCTTTTCATTGGCAATATTTTTTACGTGGCGGGTCCCAAACCCAGCGCACAACCATTGCTGGGGTGGATGGTATTCAACCGGATACACATTTGTATAGCGGGCCGCTTGCTCCAAGACAGACGCCCGCTTGCAGCCGCACCTCCTGGTGAGCAGACGCTGCAGACTTCAGTGAGCCCTTAAACCGAATAAGTCGGAGTGGCCCCACCAAAGCTCCCTCTCTTTCTGCCGTGACCCAAGGCTCCACTCGGGTTGGTTACCGCATCTTGCGCATGGGTTGCTCACGTTGCCCAGAGTGCGCGAACGAGGACGCAAGAGTCGGGATTGAGTATAGCCGTGCGACTGTAACTGCATACCCAGCACAACGACTATACCCCATTGCACTCCGGAGTTATCGGCAAGGTTTATTTCTTAGTTTTTGCCTTTTTCCTCTCGTTTGCTTCTACCTAATAAGAGGAATTACCCCCTTTGAGTTGTAATCTCTTTTTTCCAATAGACATAAACTGCAGATAAGGCTTGGTGGAAATCAACTATATGACATGATAGGTCGGCTATAACAATCCTAACTTTGTATTTATTATCGAAATTGCGTAAGGGTATGCAAATGCTTAGGATTGCCGCAAGGGCTAATGATCCCTGGATCCATGAGCCGGATATATTGAATCGGCGGCCCTTGGTAGATACCATCTAGTTAACATAATTAACTCAGTATGCTGGTACAAAACGGCAAGTGATACACTATTCCAGAGCTCTTCCTCTTTCATAATTGCCACACCGCATTTGGATTTTTTTTAAATGTCGCAAAGCAATAAGCCCACGCGAATCCATCTAATGCAATTGATAGAATTTAGATCAGATATCGTCTAAATTTTTGTATAATTACGAGTATAAGGTGGTTTGCGAGACATTAGAATATGAAGTCATATCCTCCCTACCGAAAAAAACGTTTGTTAGTGTTGCAAGAACTTTGAATCGAACCTGAGCCCAACGTGCATATCGCTAACCACAATGCTAGCGCGGACATCACTACTAACTAGGCTCATACAATTTTCGCAACCTCGGTGGGAACTTAAGTCAAAACCATTGATACAAATTCCGTGGGAAACCTGTTTTGTAATTTCCGGTTTCATAGCCCAATTACCTGTTTACACAAAAGTATTAGCACCCGCATTGGATGAGCAACTGTACCATAACTACTTAAACGCTTACTGTGACTACTAAGACATATTACGCTTAGGGTAATATTCCAACTTTACTCTCATAGCAACAATGCCTGCCCTCATTAAGCGTTATCCCTCATTTCAGAGCTACTCGTATTTAGTACAAATGCTACTGCAACAGCTAGCTACCTGTTGCTGCCAGCCACTCGGTTGCGCACTCACCTGTGGCAATGCGACTAACTCTGCGCAGAAGGGGAATGTGAAAGTGTATGTAAAATAAAGAACCCACAGCTAAATAGGCACAAAATCACATAAACTGAAAATTTCGAATAAGCGAACTCGGACCTTCACAGCTGACAGAACTGAGAGCCAACGAGGGGAGCGCGAGGAAGCACTAGCAAAAAGAAAAAAAAAAAACTCTTCGCATATTTTGTGCAATGTCATTCACACGCTGTGCAGTGGTAAGGAACACATGTGTTTTTGATATTTTTCTTCAGTGGACGAGTTTGTGACACACTCATCGGTGTAGTGATGAGTTGCCACTGCGCTTGCACTTGTCCATCTTTGGGGGGTAGCAAATACGTTAAAGGCCAAAGGCGGCATGCACTTGCCACCACCAACGCAAAAAGGTTAATACCACCAGCACATTGGTTGGTCACTTATTTTGCTTTAGTGCCATCATGATGCGCTTCAATTATAAATGCAGTCATACATGGAACTTGATTCAACATACTATTTACATACATATGGGTCATTCCATACAAAATTTACACCTCAATATTTTTTTGGTGTGATATATTTTCTTTTTGTACAGTCTTTATCGCAAATATCATTCCATCATGATATTCGAAAGTCTCGAAAAGGATGTCCGAAATTTTGAGCTCACAAAAAGTGCATTTTTTTAATTTTTTGCTGTTTATAATCTATTTGTCGGGTTAAATCAGTTTTTGCATTGGAGTGTGAAATAAATTGAAATGAATAATTTTTTCCATTGAAAAATTGATTTTTTTAAATAAATTATTTTATATTTATATATATTTATGTTTTTATACTGTTTAATTTTTTTTGCAATCTAAATAGTTGTCAAACTGTATGCACTACACTGTAAAATTTTTTTCAAGTTTCAGCGCAGGCATGAAAAAACTTGTAACTTCTACAGTTCAGGTTTTCCCATTCTCAAATTTTTACGGTGCACACTATAACTAATGAAAAAAATATTAAAAAAATAAAATTTTTTAATCCAAAAACCTATCTCACACTCTAATGCAAATCCGAGGTAATTACGCACATTTTGATTACTTGACTGATTTTCTCCGACAAATAGTTCATTAACTGCGAAAAATTGGAAAATATAAATACTTTGTGAGTTTTTTTTGAGATTTGCATATATCATGATGAAATAAAAAATAGGTGTCCTCGTTTTTCGATTAAAAAAAAAATATTTCAGACCAAAAAAAATATTGAGGTGTAAATTTTTATGGAATGACCCATATGTACTTACATAGATAGTATATATAAAAAGTGTAACGTATATTTTGACATATACTCCACTATTCACTAGCGCACTGGCACTGGTGGTTGTGTGGCTTCTTTCTTTAGAATTATGGGCTTTGCATGCATTTCTTCAAGTTTTTTACATTTTTTTCCTTTACGTTTATTTGTATATTTTCAATGCAATAAAGATAAAAATCTTTTTTCTCACGCAATTACTTTTTTATGCAGGTATGTATGTACATATGTATTTACGACTGCCATACTAACTACTTATCTACATACAAGCCAAAAAAGACGTTAAAACTGTTAACGATCTTAATTACTATAGTATGCAGATTACTTCAGTCTAAAAAACCTGTTAAAAGGTAAAATTGTGAAAATAAAAGATTTCTTCAAAATCGTATCTTTGTTGATTTAAAATACACTATGGTAATGGGACTACCGGAAGGCGGTGCTTGTGGCTAGGAAAGGGAAAGCTGAAGGGATGCACATAATAGCGCTCTTGCCTTAGCGTTTCGAACAGGCGTCTTTTTAATAAGGTCAGGTGGAGTAAATTAGCGACTGAGAATTGTATAAGATTCTTTGGGTGGTTGCAGTGATTTCCAGTCGATGTTTAGGTTTTAATTAGCGCGTTTTCGCGGGGGATATTTGTCTAACCTTGGTGTGAACTAGGGCATTCAATCCCGGGATCCAGAATCCCGGGATTCCGGGATCCCGGACACTTTTCCATGTCCCGAAATACCGGGATTACAGCTCCGGGATCCCGAGATTTTTACTGAGTTATTTACGGAATAAAAGAGATGCTGAAAACGAAAAAATTAATTAATTTGACATGAAAAACTAGATATACAGAACATCAAAATTTTGATTCAAAGTGAACTTGTGCCATTTGCACTTGGACATGAATTTCAGAACCTGCCTGAATTACTGTACTTGTTCAAACATTTTTTGGAAGAATTGTGTAATAACGAAAAATCTGGTAGCTATTGAAAACACAACAAGATTTTACAGTGTGGAAGGGTTGTTCCTCATTTTATTTTGTTGGCGTTTTGTGTAAAATAAATTTCTGTAGATACCCTGCAAGGAAAAGCCAAACCAGTTAGAAAATATACTAGTTCATTAACTAGTATGTGCCTACCAGTTCGACAATTTCGAATAACTAAAGCGTTCAGCGACATCTGCCTTTGTATTGCCAAAGCCAAAAATAAAGCGCAATTAATTGCTTTTCTTACAAATGTCGGCTGTGGCGTCACGTGAAGACTACTGGTTCTGGTTCTGAAATCGCAGGTTCGAGGCCGCTTGGAGGTGGTTAAGATTTTTAAAGTTAAATAAATGTAAGTAAAATAATTTATTATATTTATAAATAAATAACAAATTTGAAAATCTAATTGCATTGCAAAAAACATTTAGGAAGAAATGCTTGTGCTATAAAAACAAAGAAATTAAACAAAACTATTTTTTTATTAAATTTAAGAATTAAAATAAACAGCCTAAACAAAAAAATAAATTAATAAAAAATAAAAATAAAATAAAAAATTGGAAATTAAAAAAATTTTCCCTGCGCGAGGATTTCAACCTGGGACCTCAGGCTTACCACTCGAGTGCTTTGCTATGTCGGCCGTTGTGACTGCTGGAGCGTCGCGAGCAAAAAGGCACACTTATGCTTTTCACGGGGCATGAATTGGCAGACTATCTCAGCAACTGGTATGGTGCTACTAGTATTTATACTAGTAGATGCTGATGCATAGCCTGACAATTGACATCTCGTAGGACATCGCAATGTTAAAAATACCAGTCGCTAACATTGAAAAAGGATAGAACGTGAACTAGCTCGGCTGAAACGCAAACTGGTAGAATTCTAGTTCACAACTAGTACCTTTCCCTGCAGGGTATTAGAAAGGGGTTTTTACATTCAATATATATATTTAAGAATACTATAAAAATATTTAGACATTAAATTACGGACCTTTTACTAACGTGCATTATGCTCCCTGTAAGACCAAAAACGGTGACAATGAATCTGTGTGGTTTAAAAAAGGCGAACCTACTGTCAAATGCAAAAGTTGTGATAAAGCCCAAATCCCGAAAAATCCCGGGATCCCGGGATTAGAATTTTTGGATCCCGAAATACCGGGATTGTTAAAATACTTCGGCATTGAATGCCCTAGTGTGAACGGCATTTCAACTTATCGCTTCCAATGAGTGCCCCCCAACTTCATTGGAAGCGAACTTTTGATTCAACTAATCACTTTTAAACTAGCTTAGGTTCGGTAACCGGTGATGCTACTGTTGCTTTACTCTTGTACGCTAGACTATTTCACAAGATTTTACAGGCTTCGAGCATACCAAAAACTTCCGCTTGAAAGATGTATCCTTCTCCAGTCATAGAGACAGGACAACACCAAGCTCCCACACCGCAATCCATCTTGGATTCACTTGGACGTTGTAGCTGAAGTCTAGCATACCTCCTTAATTGCATTTCATTTATGATAGACCCATGACGTAGTGTCTACTCCCTCACAGCCGATTTGAAAGCCACATTTTTCAGGTGAAGATCGTCAGCGATCAGAGCGCCGTATGTTACTATTAGCCTTATGATCGCTGTATACAATCACAACACAAGTTTAGGCATTAGTTGTTGTTGTTGTAGCGGCACTACTAAGCCCCGCCTGTTTCGGGTCAACTTTTAATCATTATCGTCAAGCTCAACTAACGGTAGGCCCAGGAAACGAGCTGTTTCGATGGGGTCGGACCAAAGGGAGTGAGGTGTTAGTTGAGTCGGGTTGAGCTGGCATGTGAAGAGGTGGTTGGTGTCGTGGGGGGAGTCTCCACATGCCGGGCACTCATTTGGGATGTTTGGGTCGAGTCTGGACAGGTAGCTGTTTAGGCGGCTACAATATCCAGACCGCCATTTGGCTTGAGCACAAGGGAGCCACAAAGTTTGTGGTCCACTCCCGGGGAGACCTAAGGCCAGAGCAGGTTCTTAGGTGACTCCATCCGTTGCAGGAGTTGCACCTAACCGAAGTGGAGTTCGGGTAAAGTCGATTCTGGCAAACACAGCAGAAGTAAATTTCAGGTCCGGGGTTGGGCTCTACGCCCGCCCGTAGAAGAAGGATGCGGAGCAATCCGGCTGCAAGGTATTGCTCCATGGACGAATAATGATTGGTGGGTATCGCCGATCTAGACGGGGTTAGATCGCCGAAACAACAGCCCTTGGTCGGGTAAAACCCGAGTCTTCCGGTACGTAGAACCGGCTGTCGTGGGAATGTTTAGGCATTAGTCTCCACTTTCGGTTGAAGATTCTCTTGCAAGTTTAGTATGCTGTATAGGCCTTCTGTCTACGAAATTCGACCCTGATTTTCCAATGAAGTTTGCAATCCAGCACTAATCCGAGGTACTCTGCATTGGGGTATAATGGGAGTGTCTTGTCCTATAGCGATGGTAGTTTGTTTCTATTATTAGATAGGATGACTTTTGTCTTGGCTGGGTTTATATTTATTTATTTATTTAGGCCTACCCAGAATTCTTTCAAGTATTTCGTTAACGGTTGAAAGGAATGGGTCTGTACCTGCTATTATAATATCATTCCTGAGCGCCACAAATTTGATGAAACCATCGCTCAGCGATTGCAAAAAAAAAGTGATTTTACCCCGGAAACCTATACATACAATATACATAATTATAGCAGCCCGATGTCTGTACATTATAGATATTAAAGAAAAATTAATATGGGTGGTCTTTATTAGAGCAATACAAGCGAAATCCAAAATTTTTAGAATTTTTGCCTGTCTGTCCGTATGACTGTATGTATGTTTGTACGCGCATTACTCGAAAACTAATCAATGAAATTGAATGTAGTTTTCAACGATGTATTGCTAGAGGTCTATAGTAAAAAAAATGAAAGAGTGGCCACCTGTTTGAAAATGGCAGTTTAAGTAAACTGATAAGTTAAAGGAAATATTGCAATATGGCTGTCCGAAGAAAGGGGTTTAAGAAGGATAAGAGCCGAAAATATTTTTGGTGAGGTGTTGCCACATGTTTAAAAATTTTAATTGATAAGATAAAATATGGGTATCATACTGAAGAGGTTTAGGAAAGTTAACTTCCGTAAATATTTTTGAGGAGAGTTGCCATCTGTTTGAAAATTTTTATTTAATTAAATTGATAAAATAAATGAATTTTTGCAAAAATACTTTTGAGAGTAGTAATAATAAAACTAATAATAATTTTATGCTAAGCATTTGGCCGAGCTTCTCCACGAATTTGTGAAGCTTTTTCAAGGCAGAAACGTACACTCGGAGGTTTGGCATTGACTCCGAGGTGCGACCGCTGTTATAAAAAAACTTTTTACAATCTGATCTTGCTCGGACCAGGAATCGAACCCAGGTTCTACAGAAGTAAATATGTATGTATGCAGGGTAATCGCTCGCTGTTTCACAAGACGCACAATTCTTGACGCACAAAAACTTTCTCTCATCTCCTAGCCTCAGAATACAATATTCGCACTCACATCTAAATACTTCGATTTGATATGTAAATGTTGTTGCTATGAGCATATTTAACACAAAATAAATTACCTTCAAAATCCAAATATGTAAGTACGTATGTATGTGTGTATGTATCCACACTTGTAGGTAAACAACGCAACACTTTCAGTTCGAGATAGATTCACATTTAGGCACATAGTAAGAAATCCCTTTCAATCCCTTTCAACTCGCCTTTTACTCTTCATCGCTTTGCAAACAGCATAATTTGCAAAATACGTTGTCAGCTTGGATATCCTTCGCGCTCATGTTGCCGATTATTGACAGCTACATGTAGCAAATTGACATTTATTGAAATGTACAGTGGATCATCTTTAAATGTATGCTGACAAATTTATGCAGCTTGCAAGCAGACAACCGAATTCAAGAAAATTGGCAATACAAGAAAAGCAAAAAAAGGGTTGACAGAGTGTAAAACAAAAAAAAAAACTGTTTACCTACATTGCAAGCGCCCCCTTTGTAACCCTTTTTTATGGCACTCGCACGATCTGTTGAGCCGCTAAGATGTTGCACATGCTACTATTTGATATTGTAATAACAGTCAGTTTTGTTGATTGTTGCTACAACTGTCAAAGTGCATTTAAGTTGATAAGCGTTCAAAGTAGATTTGCATGCATTTTTGGATGATGAGATTTTTATTAAATTTTTTATTTTTATTTTTTAGCCGTAGCTAGCGAGTAGAGTTGCTAAGGCGAGATGTTTCTGTGGTGGTGTAAAATTTGGCTCAGGAGTCTGTACAAAGGTTTCTGGAATATTTGTTATTTTCTTGCATTTTGCAAGTTGGCTTTTATGCTCTTTTTGGCGGTTAAGAATAAAGTCCTTTTATGAGTCTCTAATCTTGCCAATCCTTGTATTAACGCAGCAGCATGGAGGAGCGCTCATCCGTTTTTTACCATTCTTGCCGATGAGTTACTGAATGATAGCTCCCGCTTGAGCCCCACTGGTAAAGTATCTCACTAGGCATGGTTGGTAATTCTCCTGCTCGAGTCTCTACATGCATAGAGCAGGCAGCCAAGCGTACTCTCATAAACATCGTAAGAGAAGTCTTTTTCAAACGCAAGGTCTTATTATCTAAGAGCAGGGAAACGCTAGGATACCAGCTCCTACTTGCACTTTTTCCCAGAGATAATATGAACACGGTAGTCGTGGTCGATAAGAAATAACAAATAGAGCTTTGAAGCAAAGCCATCTATGTAGACTAACTTCATTATGAAGAGACATTCACAGGCAATCACTATGCAATGATACACAGACGGCTCCAAAGCCCCAGAATACATTAAAGCAGGCATCTATGGCCTCAGGACGAGATTCTCTTTGTATCTGCGCCTAATGCTCCCAAACATTTTTCAAACGGAAATCCATGCGATTTTTCTTCTTCTTATTTGGCGTTTGTCGGTTTGGGCCCAGATCAACAAGCTTCTCCAATTGCCTCTCTCTTGTGCGCGTTCGGGTCAGTTACTCATTCCGAATGCAGGCAGGTTCTTATGAATTTTGTACTCCCGTTGTGTTTGTGGGCGGGTTTGTTGTCCACCGATGGATGCGGAATCGAAATATCTTTTCACCGGAGCGTTCTCATTCATGCGTACATTATGTCCAAGCCAGCGTTAACGCTGTAATTTTATGTGCTTAAATAAGTCCATGTCGTTAAAAAGCTAATACACTTCGTCATTCCATCTTCTCTTAAACCCGTTGTCCATGCCAACAGCGCCGTAGATCTTGCGTATAATAGTAGTTCTATCGCAAGTACTTAAAGCCTTCTCATCTGTGTTTGACATCGTCAACGTTTCTACGCCATATAGAAGAACAGGCATTAGGATAGGCTTGTAGAGCGTGATATTTGTTCGTCGAGAGAGGGCCCCGCTTTTCAATGGCCTACCGAGCCCAAAGTAGCACCAGCCGTCTCAAGAGTTAATCGTCGTTCGATCTCCAGGCAGACGCTGTTGGTGGTGTTTATGCTGGATCATAGGTAGACAAAGTCATTCACTACTTCAAAGCTATAGCTCCCAACAGTAACGCGTGTCCCGCAACGCGTACTTTCTCTTGTCCTTGTTCACTGCTTGACCAACCCCTTTAGCTTCTTTTTCTAAATTGGAAAATGCTGCTGTTACGTCTCTTAGTTTCAGACTTACGCTTTCCAGCAACATATTGAAAAACTCGCAGGAGAGTGAATCGCCTTGTTTGGTATCACACGGCTCGAAGGGGTCCTTGCCCATTTTGGACGGAGCTGAAGGTTGTACTCAACGTCACTCAACATAGCCATGTTAGTTTTTTCAAAAAGATGGTGTGTGCCGATTTGCTTATCTGGCGTATTCTCCAGAATTTGTCGTGCTGTAAAAATTTGGTCAATGGTGGGCTTAAAAGGTCTGAAGCCATGCTGATAAGGTCCAATCAGTTTGTTAGTGAACGGCTTCAGTTTTTCACACATTATCGTCAACAGGAGCTTGCACGCAATATTAAGAAGGCTTATTCCTCGATAGTTGACGCAAACGGCGCGGTCTGCCTTTTTCTGCATTCAAAATTTTGCTTAAAAGCTCGTGCGCCGTACCAACGTTTCTATACCATCGGCTCTGCGGCCTTGCTGTTCTTAAACCGCCTTATTGCTGTTCTCACCTCGACTTGGTCGAGTAGAGGGATGTGAGCTTTGTCCCCATACATTGGTTCGGGTTCTGCTTCATACCTTTTATAATGTTATATGTACCTGTCTAGCTGATGGGACTACACAAGAAAAATTTGGCCAGTTATTAATGTAAAAGACCATGGTCCTAAAGCCTCTCTTAATCAGTGCAGTGGAGAGTACATATGAAGGAACATTACATTTCTCTATCCCTGTCACACCCTCTTCCCGGAATGCTTAGCTGGCCTGCATTAGGTGATTATTCTCACTAAATTGCATGGTTTAATTTGAGGGAAAGATTAAATAAGTAAAGACTGAGTGAGAACTCTCTCTTTCAGACTTAGTGCATTTTTCTACACTTTTGCACACCTAATCCAAACTTTGTTTCTATGAAAAAAACTGCATGGCAACTCTGTTAGCTGTACGCGCATTTGTGTAAGCGCATGTACCTTTTTTGCATACAAATGATCTACAACGAATTTTACTTCCCACAGATGGGATAGCAGAGTGTCTATCTCTCTGTGGCAGTGTAGAGGAATGAGAAAAAACTATCTACGAATTCTTGTCTGACAGGATGCGCCACATTTATTGCCCATACATAATCCTGTTAATGGCGTTATTGCGGATTGCCGCGCATACACACAAAAACAGCGCAAAGAGCAAATAGGATATGAAAGTAATCTTAAGAAACTTCTAAACGGACGTTTAGCATATCTTACAAGCAAAATCTTTACACAACTTACACTAACCCCAGCTAGAAGAGACGCACTATGCGCCTGATCATTGTTTGCCGATCAATGTTGTAAATTTGGTTTTCCAATTTCGTTTCTCCTTTTTTGGCATTCAAATCCGCTGTTATCGCTTTAATGGACTTACAAATTTTATGAGCGCCAGCGAATCGTTTGTACGCATCCATATGTATGTGCATAAGTATATTCAACGTAAATTGTTTTCCATTTAGCGCGCCGGGTTGTTTCAGGTATTTTTGCATTTTCGTACACCCATCAATGTCATTTCATTGCCAGTTCTACTTTTTGGTAACTTTTTATTAGTTAATACTAATTTATGTCTTTTCAATCCACGTAAAAATACAATTTTGATGCATTGTCCATGCAGCGCAACGAATCCATCACCGGTATTGCATTTGACATTGACGCATTTTGCATTTTTGAGATTTGAAAAAAAAAAAATTAACTACTTTGCGCTTTTGTTTTGCTCGTTATTTAAATCGTAAAACTAACTTTTTACGAGTAGTGTAACGGTCTACGTCTACTGTCTGCCCTATAATATCCTGCGAAAAAATTTAATTTCCCAATGCATACAGTTATGAGGCTTGTTGCAAGCAAAAATTACTTTTGTGGTTTCTGCGTTTATTGTTTTTTTGGTTGTGCGACTTAAGTTTCAAGATAAGCTGCTTATTTTTATTTAATTTTTTTCTCCTTCATTGCCAAACAGTACTGTCGTTTATTTTCCTTTTACATCTATGTACATACATATGTACATATGTATGTACATGCATGGCACTTTGTAAATGTAGCGGAAATTTGCGGTTTATCCTTTCAATAAAAGTATCACATTACTAATTGCAGTTTTATAGACTCGCGTGGAAAGGTTTCTTGTAAATGCTATGATAGTGAAAAATTTTACTTTTTAGAAGCACAGCTGGTGCAATGACTTCATTGGAGAAAAAAGTTTCACGAAAGAAAAGGAAGACTCGAGTGTCATCGGTGGTTAAGCGTTGGGTTTGCAAGTCGCTACCTAAAACAAACTGGGGTAAGTTTCATTCGGTCATAAGTGAAATTATGGAAAGGGCTTTAAAGACGGAAGATAAGATAAAATGTTTACTAAGCGTAAACCCTGAGAGCACTGACCTTATGCTTTTCACGAATAAAACAAAGTTACATAATGCCTTGGAGTTATTCTGGATCCCAAACTTAACTGGAAACCAAACATTGGAGAGCGTGCAAGGAAGGCCGCGGTGGCTCTGTATTCAGTCAGGAAAATATTAGGCAACAGATGGGGCTTGAAACCAAGAATTGTGCACTGGATGTACATAGCTATAGTCTGACTCAAAATATTTTACGGGGCGCTGGTCTGGTGGCCAGCCCTTACTAAGGATCCGTACGTCCGTCTATCCTTGCTACCCATAGATATCTTCATTGAAAACTCAGCTGCTAGCAGCGCCATTAGATTGCATGCCCTGGAGTTCTGGAAGAAAAGACCTTTCGGGCCCGGTTACATCCAAAACGCACTACTGTCTGAAATGAAAGCGTTGCCCACAGACTATATCCTGTCGAAGACCTGGGTGCATCACAATCCGCGTACGAAATTTCCAAGCCGCAGCACTGGAATCAAGAGAAGGTCGA
>NW_023458562.1:12818247-12866528 GCF_013731165.1 Rhagoletis pomonella
TTCTCTTTGATCTCAAGTATTGGATGAATGTAGGAGAGAGCTGGCCAATATTTCCGATCAATACAAACTTACCTTAATATGGGTCCCGGAACATAGGGACATTTACGGAAACAAGGCAGCGGTCAAATTGCAAGGAGCTGCTCCGCCCTGAATGTGTCGCGGTAGAAATGGGCGCCACGCTCACGGCGATTAAAACAAAAAATACCGAAATTCAACACTCGAAGGCCAATCAGAGCAGGAACTGCTCAGGATCTTACAGGATTACCCGGCAGTTCTGGGTGTCTTGCGACCCATTTAAAACCAAAGCTCTCTTAGGTATTAGCAAAACAGATGCCCACAAATTTACTGCAGTTGCACAGGGCACTGGCCCTGCTGTAGTGCATGCCGAAAAGAGAGGACTGCCCTACAATAGGTTCTGTCGCAGTTGCGATGACCCGGCCACAAGAGACAGTCGAACACTTCCTGTGTGAGGATGAGGCCAGCGCGAAAATCTATAAATACAAGCACGGCGACCTAGCGACCGATGTCCTGAAGGTGCTTAAATTATGGAGCACTGAAAACAGTGAGAAGATGAGCTAGAGTTCCCCAATAGAAGACGACGGGATCGATTTCCCACCGATGCCCGACTATAATCAAATTGTCCGTTTCTTTTAGAGCGCATTTATTTTTACATTCCACAAAGAAAATTGCGGAGCAATGATTTATTCTTTCTGGAGCGAGTCCGGACGGTTTATGCATCCTATGCTCCGATTCATAGAGCATTGAAAGAATTTAATCAAATCTCAAATTCTTTGGCCTTTGATTTCTCGTCGCCTAAGCAATTGTTTAAATTATCATTGAATGAACTATATAGTTAAGCTTGAACTTGTATTGTTAAGTATTTTTGTAGTAGTCTGTAAGAAATCATGTATTTCTAGATTTACTAGATATGAACAAATAAATAAATAGATTTGTAAAAAGATTTGTAACCAAGTACAAAAACAATTTAACGTCCGAAAAATAGTAAAGATACTTGAGCTGACGCCGAAGATTCGAACTTACGTGTGAACGTCTGTTCCAAGGCGTATTTAACAAGGTGGTGTGGGCCGTATATAAGTAAAAAATTACACTAACAAATCATACGCTGATGTCCATACTGTCATTGGTATGAGTTACAACAAACACATCATTTTGACGTAATGGCCTCCACGGCGAAAAACTTAGCTGTCGCCCCAACACCACCTTGTTTAATACACCTTGGTCTGTTCCATCCGAGCAGCCGAAATCGATTTGCATCACTATTTTGTTGGAGCTAATTCCCGCATGCGCCGTTTTGTTCTGTAAGATGAGGGTGCGTTAGGTAACGGGACGAATATTGCAAAGCTGGAAACTCAGCGGATAGCCGAGAAATCTAGCACACGACGCTATGTCCATCAAACAACTCCTCATTGCCTGGCTCAAAATGAGCGAAAACCTGGGAGCGAAGAGCTTGAGATGCTGGTAGTCCAGGGTACGGTGCTATAATCCCGGCTGGAAATTCTCTAGACAAAGCACTGATTCCGTCTAGAGCCTGGCTAGATTTCCACTGAACTGAAATTTTATCGACAGTGCGAAGCAGTTTCTAGCATGGAAATTCCTTCTACAGATAATATATTCCGGAGCTTAATAGATTTTCTTAACAATGTTCTCACCCAACAGATAATTACTTCTGGCACTGAACCGATTCGTTCTCTCTCAACAACGTTTATCTCTCGCAGTGCCTGGACGGGCACTACGAAGCAATATCTTTCTATACCAGAGCTTAGACTGGATGTAGCATACAAGAACTCATTAGAGATTTTCATTTCTGCAGCTGAAGAGATTTCCTCGAAAAGAGTTGTCTCTCTTAGTGCTTGGACTGGGTCTCGCACTCAACACCTTGACTTGGACAACGGATTCTGGTGTTGGCTAGATATTTTATGTCGTGCCTGCAAGGGTGAGGAGGAGGTGGAGAGTGTAGAACACTATCTTTGCCACTGCCCCGCTCTGGAAAGGTCGAGACTTGCTATTTTTAATGAAATGCTTTTCGGTGTTTAGCCGATCTCGACTCTGTGGACGTCCGCGACTTTCAACGATGCGTTAAGTTTACACGTTAGGGATGGTTCATCATTTGGGAAACTAAGAGAAAGGAACAAGAGCTCGTTCATAGTAGCATCACAATGGGTCAAATTGGCCTAACTGTGCCTCTCTGCCGGTCCGTACGGAGTGACAACCACCGTAACCTAACCTTATCTAACCTAGATATTGCTGACAGTAATTTCCTTGTCGGGCGATAAGCGGAAGAAAGCAAATCTGGCCAGCACCTGTGTAAAATCGAGATTTATTTTCGGCCGAGTCTTACCATTGACGATAGCGTAGATTAGAGCTGAAAATATGTACAAACTAATACAATGCTAAAGTTCCATATTATAATACCTAAGCCTCGAATAGTACCGCTCCCTGCAGTTTCAAAAGTAAGCTGTCAAAGTCTCAAGCAAAGCTATAAAATATCAAAATGTAGACACAAATTAAGCGAACGTCTGCATCATTCCCATCATAAATCAGAACAGATGACTCTCACAAACGCATACATAGCATAATATATCAATCAAAAATTGCATGCATACAAAAATAACTCAAAAATGCTGCTAATGTCCTTTAAAGTGACAAATGCAAAGCAAAGTCTAGACGGAAACGATCGTAAATCTTCCATCATAAACTCAGCTTCATTCGTAAAAACCTACTTTCATATGATAAACAGATAAAAATTAAGAAATGAATTCCACATTAACGCCCATAAAAATCGAAAATTGGAAAATCAAAAACTCGAACGAAAGCGCACACATGTCCATCAAAAATGTGATAAAAATCATAAAACTGCGATTAAGGATGCATCAGCGGTTGGCAGCGGAAAAGATGCATGACACATAGATACTAGCAAGTAACTGACGAAACGAGCGTAGAAGAGGGCGAAGCGAGTATGCGAGCTGCATGACGAATGCAATGTTGCAATTTTATGACCAAATAAAAATTTTTTTCGATATCAAAGTGATGGAAGTACCGAAAAATTGTTGACGAAACGGCGGGGTATTGAAAGAACAACCGACTGCTTGTGAGTGGTGAAATGAAGTGTTGAAATGCCAATGGCAATTGCGTAACATAGTAAGTAGTAGCCGAAAGCGAACGGTGAACGTTCGACAGCTGTGCTGTTTTGGGGGGATATTATTTTTCGGAATTCGGACGCATACATACATAAATGCACATAACTATAAATAGGCGGAAGTTGGTGGCACTAAAAATCAAAGTAGCTTATTTATGTGGCAGTTTAAAAGGAATTAGAAAATTGAGAGGGTGTGAAGATTTAAGTGTGACTTTTCGGAAAATAAAAATGTGGAAAATTAAATTACTTTTATGGCACGTTCTTTATTCTTCACAAGCTTAATTAATGTGTTATGCGTCCCCCGCCTCATATGCAGAAAACTAAGAGTAATCTTACCAAATTTTACCAAAAAATAATACAATTTTGTGTACTTTTTTGTCATAGAAAATAATTTCCTCTGAGACGTATGCTTTTGGTATATAAGAGAAACCCCAATATTTGTTTAAAAAATATGAAGAGAACCTGGATTAGAAACTTCCAAGGCACAAGCCTTTTAGGATTAGGTGGCCTGAAAGGCATATCTTGTGTCTTGGAAAGTTGCACGAATGCGGATGAGAGAAAGATAGAATTGGATTGATCTAAAAACTCTTACCAGTTTTCTAACATTATCATAACATAACATAACATAATATATTCGACAAGTCTCCCTTCTTCAACCTTATTGCCGCCCATTTACAATTTCCAAATTGTAATGGAATGGATTTGTGGGTGGCCGGAAAAACCAAAAACAAATTTTTCCAAGCACTTCGGCAGTATTGCCCATTGTACTTAAGGCCTAGAGACAGAATTTAGAGGAGGGTGATATATAGGTGGGGGTGGGAATTCATTGTTCCTCAGTTACTATCAGGGCTCATAGATCACTCCATATTTGTGTGAAAAGGAATTTTGCTACCACCCTTTCGGGCGAGTTTCAGGAAAAACTTTGTTATTTCGAAGGAGACAATAAGTGCACAGATGGCTCTCATGAGTTTTGTTTACGAGACCGTTGATGCACCCGATCTTTTCCGCTTTGTCTGGCCCTAAAATTGGCCCCGGTCCAATTGGACGCTCCAGAGAACCGAAATTCACCAATTCATCAGCCAATTCGTAACCTTAAACACCGAAGTTTCCTGGCACCCACACAAGTTCAGGCTTATTCCATCTTGTAACAGAGTTCAGCCCCAACTTACATTACTGGACTATCATTGAAGAGGAGCGAGCGGTTTCCAAGGTCTTTAAAGCAGCTTTTCTATCACTGCAGATCCTGATTTTATGTCCGCGCCACCTTTCGCCAATTATCCAATCTGCCACTTTCAGATTGCAAAGACTTCCGGTCTCTTACCGTTGCTATTGCACATAAAGCAGTAAAGTTACCGTCCAGATGCCATCCAGCCGAGCTTCCCAAGAAAGTGTTTGGATCTCTCCATTGTTCCCTTGTAGGAAATTTAACGACGTACTTTCTTTCAAAGGAGGCACCAGGTAATACTCTGACAACCTTCTGAATAAGCATCTGTGCCCAGAACTCCGCTCACACAGATCAAAAGTGTGCAGTCGATAAATCGTTTTCATTGCCTTCTCTTGGATCGCTAAATCCAGAGACGGCAAATTTAACAAAGTATTAATGCCTATACACACGCTCCTTTGTAGCCTGTTTAACACACAAACCGTGGTTTTGACCATGTCTCTGCGCCACCATACTAAAGCAGAGTATGTTATAATTGGCCGTGCTATATATATCCAAAATACCATAGCCGGTCTCAGAGCCCAGGTCTTAGAAAACGTTCAGCGTTAGATTTACCTTCAGATCGACGGGAGCTTTCCTTGTCAGCTTCGTATCTAGAGTTAGCCTTATATATTTCACATCCACGGAAAGACTTAGGTTTACGCTTCTAAGCACTGGAAAGTTGAGATCCACGGTCAACAATCTTCTAGATAACATGAAGTAATCCACCTTAGTATGGTTTCGTCTTCTGTATGTCAAATGCCCCCTCAATATCAGCAAAGACTTCCATTGTGTACTCACCTGCTTCCAGCCCCACCTCGATCGAAAGCATTTATGTCATCCCTTGTCAAGTTCGGTTCGACGAAAATCCGGTTTTGGCGTTGCCTCACCTTCAGTCGCTCTTCAGCTGCCGGTTATTTTCCGATCCTTTACGTTGCTCTTCGACAATTTTCTCTAACCTGGATGACGGAGAACTACAGCACCTATAAACCCACTTAGTGACAATCAGACTAAGCAGTTTGTGTCACTTCAAATTCAGCAAAAGTTGCTTGGTTGGTATCGTTTTTTACTTTAGACCCTTTTTTCCAGATGAAACTTCGTTACGGAAAGGAAGTACATTTCGCGGAACGATTCGTTATTAAAGAAGTGGATTCCTGGAGAATTGCCTCAGTTCCCCTTTTCCCAACCGTCAAGAAACCAAATCTGTTTAGGCAGAGGTGACTTTTTCCATCCTTGTGCGCGTGGGCGACGGGTACCGAAGAAGATGTAATGACGAGCTTTTCAACGACATGGACATAGTTAAGCGCATACAAATATAACGATTGCGCTGTGCAGAAGGACCTTGCTTCACCTAAATTCTCAAAGGAGTGAGGTAATTTGCAAAGTTTTTTGGTCCCGGCACAAACCAGCAAAATGCTGTAGCGCCAAATAAGAGGAATAAGGCTTGTTCCCCGAAGTATGTTTTAGCTTCATTTGGCCTTATGTAGTTAACTCTTAAAATCGGCAGCAAAACCGAAACACACTTTTTCTCTGCCTATTTTTTGAACATAATGATAAGATTACTCCTTTTAATATGTGTACATAGTTCTTCCATTCCGCCAATAAAAGTCTATGTACTACATACAAATGTGTTTAACAGTTATTTTTTTGTTTTTAACTTACCAAAAATGAGGATCAGCACGATCTTCAATTCTCAGTTCTTACCTTAATTTTTTGTTTCAAATATTTTGCTATATTAACGACCTAACGCCCAAGCATAAGAATGAAAGGCGCTCATGCAAATTCCACCCCCGAATTTCTTTAAGAATATCTTTCACAAGACAAGTTTGCCTCTGAGGCACCCCTCTAAAAAACGATGTATTTACACCCGCATGCAGGGAATATTTTTAAAGGAAAACTAGTTAAGTATGTGACCAGCGTAATTAATTTAGATTCAAAAGGAATTTCGCTTCCTCTATTACTTATATGACACAACAAAGAATAGGCGAATGTACGAGGATAACGGCTAAAGGAAGCGGAAATTGCTAACTGCAATGAGCAGTAAAAGGAAAAAAAAAATAGGGAAAGCCAAGAATGTAGTATAAACTGCAAAGTAAACTAATTGCCTCCACTAATAATTTACCTTTTCAACTGATCGAAAATGTCGTTAGAAAAGGATATTATGTATGCATACATATATCCTTACGTTTTCAAATACATATATCTGAGTGCGCATGCGTTAGTAAGACAAAAGCACTATTTTCTTAGAAAACATTGCAATGTATTTTTCATTTCTCAAGAAGTCAATTGTGCTTGCATAAATACTTAAATAATTTCAAATAAATGTATGTACCTTAACAAATTACTACATAAGTTAAGAATTTGCGCGTAAAAATTTCCACATTGTCCCCTTTTGCTCAACTAACGATCAGTGCTGATCTTCTTGTTGAAAGACCACTTTGCAAAATGCTTCAGGCGATTGTGCAATGCGGGCCGCAGAACTAATTGATTTTCGTGGCTAACAGATAGAAAGAAGTAAAAGAATTTAATAAGCGGCGCTTGTTACAAACAAATGCCACGATTTGTTATGGATATTAAACACAATTGATCGGCATAAATGGTGGCAGGACAATTGGACAAATGAAAAATCACCGTTCAGCTGCCTCAAGAAAATGTTATACAATTGGCGAATGGTCAAAGTGAAAGTAAAGGGCGACGCTAATCGTGGTGGAAATTTGTTGGAAAACCGCAAATTTATTTGGGCTCGAAGAATAGTTAATCAAAGTATATTTAAAGATTTAAGGAATGAAAATAGGCGGTGCCTTATGATTTAAAATATAAAATTTTTGATTTCAACTTTGGTAAATATTTTGACCTACGTATATGTATGTAAGTCAAGGTCTTAACACAAAACGTCACTTAGTGGAAATAAGGATCCAGCCACTTAGGACCACTGAGTAGAGATCATGCATAGAAGTTGTCACGTATTGTCCGAACCGGTGAACTCTTTTAACGCTGGAGGTTCTAGAACTGCAAGGCGAAAATTTCCTTTTAAAATAAGAAATTAATTATAATAAATCGTCAAGAGGAGGAGAAAACATTCATAATGGTCCCTTTATAATCACCAGTGCATTTATACATAAACTAAGTGCGTGTAGTCCCTGTATGATATGATAAAGATATTAACTGACACTGTAGCGAACCAAAAATGCTGAGTCCACAAAGAGTAAAATTTATCTTGTAAGGTCGAGACGCAACTGGGCTAAATGCCGTCTAAACCAAGCTTGTGATTGGTCTAAGGGTTTCATTGAAGTGCCATAGGTCTGGTCACGATGAAGGCAGTTAAAAATTCCGTGCTTTTCATCATTATAAACACTTGTTAGTTAGTTAAAAAATTGGATTTGACAGAAGAAGGAAGACTGCGACCAAGAAGATATTTTTTCCGATGTTGCGGGGTTTAACTCTAGTTAAAGGCCCATGAATGAGTTTTTAAAAGTGCGTTGGTAGACGATTTCTTATTCCTCTTATGAGAACGCAGACGATTATACCGGTTAATACCCGGCGAGCAAATTATCGTCAGTTACGTTCAGAAGATTACTTAATATGGTTTCTAGCGAAAGAATAACCAAAGAAACTGAGCCCCTACTCTAGCACCTAGTGCGTTCTGAGCTTAAACAATCAATAATTATAAGTCTCGTAGAAAACAACTCTCAGGTGATGAGTCTCCTGTCGTTAATTCTTCAGTGGCCTCAATATATTCCTTAATAGCAGTGGCCTGGTTCCCATCAGAGTGTTACCTTGTAGCCGAAATTTGAAGAGTGCCAAAACACTCATTGACAAGCTTGGAAGAGATTATCCTACTAGAGAGGCCCCTGCTTGACTTAGACTGTACCAGAAAAAAAGTTCGACGTACACCCCCGAGTCTAAAGTATTTTTCCAAGGCAATTTCAAAAACATTTTTTTCCGAACGTACACTGAGGGGAAAAAATATTAAAATCAAATAGAAACGTAATTGATCTTACTATAAACGTCAACGAAAGTACTGTATATTGGTAATTATTCAATTCAATTACGCGCATATTAAAATGACCGCGTTCGTACTGAAAAAGCATCCGTGAAGTGAATAATCAGGACAAAAACATCGCAATATGGATATCAAATGAAAGGTATTGTTGAGAACTTTGGCCATCAGGGTTGCCACGCTTCCTTGTAATACACATTTTTTTTTTGTTAATCTCAAACAACATTTTTTTATGTATACGTGTACTATGTACGCTGAAGATATGTACCACTCATTCCAGCGTATTTCGGAATAGGGTTGCCACCTAAATTTTGGAGTAAGGAATTTACTTAATAGATATGGAAATCCATTTTTTTTGTTTATTTCCAAAATATTATTTTTTTTAAGTATATGCACTCCGGGCAAAGCTCGGTCAACCTGGTACTATTATTTTTAAATACGAACATTTTTAAACTATAATCAAATATAAAGTATTCATTTTTACTATGCATTATTTCCCTCAGTGTAGGAGTTAGTGATGCACATAACCGAAGAACTGTACCCGGAGAACCGCTTCCTTTAGAGAACCGACCGGTCCGGTTCTTATAAGATCCGAAACTCGAACCCAAGAGAACCGAAAATGGGTTCCGGAAGAACCGAAGCTTGGTTAAAAAAAAAAAAACGGAAAAACGGTGCCTTAGGAACCGAAACTCCATTCCAAAAAAAAACGAAAAAACGTTCTGGAAACTCGATTGCAAAAAAATCAAAAAACGGCTCTGGAAGACTCTAAGCGCGATTCCAAAATAACCGAAAAACGGTTTCTTAGAAACCGAAACTCGATTCCAAAAGACCCGAAAAACGATTTCAGAATAACCGCAAAAAATAAAAAGAACTGAAAAACTATTCCAAAAGAACCAAAAACGAATCCTACCGAAAATCGGTCACGGAACGCACATTGCTCTATGGGTAAAAAATGGATTGTCTTGGTATAGAGTCTAAATATGAATGAATATATCAACAAATATTTATTATAGAGTTCTCACTTGGCCTACTAAATTTTGTTCGGATCGAGGCTCTGTATCACACAGCCGGCATATACCCACTCTGGCCGACTTGTATCATACTTCGTTGTTTTTGATGCCATTGACTTGAAATTCTGTTCGGTAACGTAATATGGAGTTCTGAGTTGAGCTACAAAATTTTTTCTTTGAACTTAATATTATGCTAATTTTCTTCCTCGTCTTTGACGCTTTCAAATCGCTGTTATGTCTCTCGATAGGACCTATTTCCGTTAACACTTTTTTAAGAACCGGAACCGGTCCGAATTCGCGGTTCTCCTTGAAACCAAACTCGGCCGAACCGGTTCTTTAAGTACTCGGAACCGCACATCACTAGTAGGACTCGCCTCTTTACATTTTTAGTGATATTGTCGGCTTTTACAGTCGGATCTTAAAGAATAATATCGATGCTTCGGCAGCCCCATATGAACAGGGATATTAAAAGTTTCGTCTAGATGGCAGTTTTCACTCATTCGCCTTTCAAAGGTGTCACCAATATACTTTATCACGTAAGAATGCATATTCAAGCACTGAAGCTACAAAGTTGGTCGGACTAGGATTTGTTGTAGATGTATTTCGGTAGTTGCTGTGAGACAATTTTGCTCATATTGCCACTTTGCCACTGATCTAGCCATGCAACTTCTAATCGTAACCGTTACTTAAACTTAACAAGCTACCAATGTGGTCACAACTGGCAGTGATTTTTCTCCTTTATTTGAAGGTAATTAAAATTTCTCTGTTAAAAAGATCGCATCAAACATTTTCATGCAAACATACCTAAACGTGTACTAAATTATGCGCAAATGGGACAAGCGTTCCCACACAGCTGTTTAACGTCTGAGAAAAGAAGGATTCACATTTCGCTTACAACAACCCATTTAAGTTGGAGACAATAAAAAAGCTACACATGCCGCTTTTCAACTACGTTATTACGGACATTTTATTTTGTATGATTTTATTTTCAAAAAGGTGCCCGCAATCAATCCTAAAAATTTGACAGCTTTACATGTATTCAATCAACTAAGCAAAGCGATTGAGAAACCGGGTGAGAGGCTCAGATTGTCTGTCACTGGTTGCTGCTGTAAAAATTCGCCATGGATGACTACAAACTTATGCAGATATGCAATCAGCAGAATATGATGGCACTTCATTCATACCTACGTTCTTACATGAAAAAGAGTACTTGCATAGATAGCCCAAGTAAGTTTTTTTCCATCGTGTTATGCCATGATGTGTTGTAATGCGGCGTGATTTTCTCGCTGAACTGCTATCAATCAAAATTCGTCACGCTGTCAGGAATTATGTCACTAAAGTATCTCAAATTGCAAATGCAACGCTGTAATGGCAAAGAAAACATTTTAATGCTTTGCTTTGAAAGTGAACTTGATTTGCATAAATTTGAGGTGGTGAGCTGCGCATTGGATTTACTATTTTTTATAGCGCTCATGGTTGTTTTTTTTTTGGAAAGTTTGGTAGAATGAAAAAATTTTCCAATACAAAAGTGCAAAGGGCGTTTGTGTGAAAATTTCAGTTACTTGATGGAAACTAGTTTTCGACAGCCCTTTTTACTGTATATAAATTAATAAATTCACTTTTTTTATTTTTAGAAATTCTACTTTATAGATCGCAGAAATACATATGCACATTAGGTTGCTTCTTAAAATGGATTTCATTCTACGTACAATATAAAGACTTCGGTGGAAATTTAAAAATATTTTATTAAATTTTAGGCGTATTTGGTATGTTGAAAAATATAAATATTCGACAAATTTAACATATTTTGTTACATTAAAAAATGCTTTTTGAGCTCAGGTAGTACAACCTTTGGAGCTTAATAATGTAAAAGATGCAAGGATTCCGTACCATTTCTACGAAAAATAGATTTTCCTTCTACAAAATACATGAGTGCCTTCAGCGCCTTTTTCATTAAAAAAATACAAGGGTATAATTTTTTTCGATATAGGGGCTGGGGGTTAAAATTCCGACTTTACTTCTCTCACAATTTTTTTTTTTTGATCACCCTAATGTACACACATACTCGTCTGCGTGTAGTTTTATGGAAATCAACGCTTAATTTGTGGCGTTTTGTTCTTCGCGGTTGACAGCTCGCCAGTTATCAATCAAAGCTTTTTGAGCCAATCATTGCTAAAAATGGATTTGAAAATTTATTAAAAATTAATATTATGCATGGATCCATAAAATAGGTAGGAATGAAAAGTCTTTACATTTTTATGGAATAAAATTTGAAAAGTTTTAATAAAAAATGTGTTCTTGCTTTAAATAAGACATAGTTCCTAAAATAAAAAATAATAAAATTTCTACTGCCAAAACACCAAAATACGATCACCTTCGAATTTTTTGGTCATATGTTTGTTGAGATGACTTGGTAGACCTACCTTGATTGAAAGCAACAATAACTTGTCCACATCTTGTTCGTCGAAGATTACCAGTCGTCTTTAGTTATTTGCTGTTGGCGGTCTCAGTCAGTTGTGACCCTAGTCTACCCTGATAATGTCCAGTCAGATATTCTCCTGTTATCTACTCCCTATTTCCTAAAGCCAAGACTAGTTTTAAACCATCCTCACCTAGAAAGGCATTGTAGTAGTACATATCCTGGTTTTCGCTTAGCATTGGGTGAGCTTCTACGAGTTCCATCTGTTCAAGAGTAATTTACATGTCTTCAAAGGTACTCCCGCTCTACATACATATACATATCTTCTCGTTAAGACCGTGTTGACGGCCAGTTCATTCGTCATGAAATTTTCTGCAATAGCGCTGTGGCCTACCACTAATCAAAGTCTGACCAGCAGATGCGACCGAAAAAAAGGTCAGACGTTCCCCGATCCTGAGCGATCCCAATACTATGATTTCTACTTGGCGATCAGAGTAAACATTGACAAGCCTAAGTACTTGATTCCATCAGAATGCGCCAGACGAACGGTTCCAATTGGCGAAATAGTCGCGAGTGGTATCTTATACTTTCTGGCGAACAGAGCAAGTTCCGTCTTACTAGGACTTAGAGTGCATCCAAATTTGCGAACACCACTCAGTCACCTAGTTTAATTACCCTTGTATCAGATCCTAAGCTGAAGGAAGAGATTTACTACTGACTAAACCCCAACGACATACGTACATATGTATGCATGTATAGACAATCACCCAACTGCCTCCCCTCAGGTTGTTTAATACCACAATACAAAGAAAGTGTGTGAGCACACCACCTTCTGCCGTAACCATGTTTACCTTCCGCTGAACTAATGCACTGCGCAGAGCATGAGGTACAGCCATCGGCAGCCTGAAAAATTGGAGGTTTCTCATGGAGCAAGGATGCATTGGAAATTGGCATTGAGGAGAAACTTAAGAACATTCCTCAAAAATTTTTACGATGCAGGTCTCCTCGCAAGCACGCTTCTGAATATGGAGGATACATGGTACCTCTCTACACAGAAGCCCCGCCAAAAATACCTCTTAGCCGTATTGATTTCGGTTTTAGGAATTTTCAATTATCTTTTGTAAAGTTCCCAACCCGACGATAACTTAGTATGACCATATAGTTTTATTGTTTCCAGGTGCGCCCTCCGAACTAGTAGTGAAAAACGCAACAAGTTCGTCCACCCTCTCAGATAGAGTGGGGTTCTCTACATGCGCCTAGGGGAGAGGCAGTAGAAATCCCAGTTGGTTTTCCTCAGATTTCTGAAAGGTGTGTTACTTGGACAAGTTTCGTCCAGGGAGAACTGAATGTAGCTGGATTTGCAAGAGTATGCGCCTTTTTGATGCCATCAAACTCCTCCTCATTACCAGAGGCTCATCTCTCCTCCCAACTCATCTCCCGGTGTCATTCCAACACGATCACCTCCTCCGCAGCGGAACGAAGAGATTGGGAGGTGGATTCCCACAGATAATTTATATACGGTCCACTAAATGTTTCTTGTTTAAGCAGGATTGAGAGTCGATTGCGAAATTTCTCGGATGTATGCTGTGACTGCAGCTTCTCGACGTTGAACTTTCTCCGCGTTGCCTGACGTACGTTCTTCATTGCACAGAGGCGCGTGCAGGCCTTAAATGCAATAAGGGAGTGATCAAGATCGCTCGAAACGTGTCTTTCATCTATCACTGCATGATCAATTTGGTTCTTTGTTCTTTAATCAGGGCACAACCGAGTGGATTTGTGGATGTTTCGATGCTGGTTTCTGATATTACTAACTACCATGTTCAGTGCCTCGGCAAAGTAGATCAGCCTCTCTCCATTGTCGTAGGTGTTGTAGGTGTTGGATTTTCCAACTGTTGGAACAAATATGCTTGCTTTGCTTGTCCTCGTCAGTAGCATCTAGTATAAGAACGGCTTCGTCGAAAGAGCAGATTTGAGAGAAACCAATCATAAGATAAACCCACCCAAATTAACAGCGCAGCTGGAGGAATACTTTGGGTGTCTTTTACCGAACTAGAAAGTGCGGCACATCTTTAGTTTCTCATTTTTTTTATGACTATGCTAAAAAATTGCTATGTTGTAGAGGGAAAAGTCAATCCTCTATTTGTTTTTGTGAGACGTCTCGGAGGATGATGTTTTGACTTCAATTAAACTGATTCAAAAATTCAAGAGTCCCTTTCGCAGTGTCGAGGAAACTCCCGTGCTGATATGACCCAAGGTTTACTACACAGCATTCGTCAGTTAACATTTAGCTTAGTTTTAGACGAAAAGCAGTAGTAAAGTTATTTTCAACGATTTGATAGCAGATTTTGAAGCTAAAAGAAAGCTTGCACAGCACTGCCTTTAGAATTCTCTTGAATCCAACCAAATTATCTACAGTGCTTTCTGGCAACCAGATCTTCCAATGAACTGATTGAATTTCTCTTGGAAAAAAGGCACTGACATAACCTTTGATATTGTAACAAATTCACGAACACTACAAAAACAACTATTTACAATTCTTCATCCTACAATTGTATTCCTGCTTGAGAGAAGAAAAGAAGCTGATGATGACAATTGATGCGTATAATTAAAATGGACATTTGATACAATAACGAAATAATAGAACGCACGTGAAACAAAAACCCTACTAAGGAATGAAGTAGTGTGGATAAGTTTACAACAAAAACGGCATGAGTAAATATTCCTACTCGTAAAAGGGTTTGTTAGAAAAAGTAGTAATAAAAACTGTAGGCATTTTAATCCGTCTAGCATCAAATGTAATTTGACTCCAAAGCGCATGTAACCGTAAAGCAGCGAGAAGGAGCAAGGTGCGGTGTGGTGTAAAAGAAGGGGAAAGAGCGGGCTATCAAAGGGTCTACGCAGCCAACCAAATGTTGTGAATACAAAATTTTGACGCTTGACGATTGAAGCATTTGCAATTGGAAGCCAACGAAACGACTTGTTTTGTAACAAAGGAGTGTGTGTTAAAGAGCAGCATGCCACCCTGTTGTCATGCGCATTTCAAAACACCGCTTTTCATCTTGTTTAACCTATTTAATTTTTGTCTTCTCCAAGCTTTTGTTTTCTTGTTTTTTTTTCGTTTTTTTTGCTTTCATCGGATCTTATCTCGCTTGTTCCTTATTCTTTTTCCTGCCACTATTTTTGCCACAAATAAATTTGACTTTTTATTGCTTCTCCCTCTTACATAGGTACATCAGTTCTTTTGTCTTTTCCGCAGAAAATTACCTTCATACTAAGTTGGCTACAATTGTTCGCATTTTGAAATAGTACAACTGTTTGATAACTACAAAGGATCGCCGAAAATACATAGCAAAGCATAGTTCTATGTTGCGGTAGATCGTTGGCTACTGTGTTGCGCAGGCGCTGTACTATTGCTCGTATATTCTTCTTAATTTTTATTGCTCCTTTACGCTCTTTTCCCTTTTAACATAGTCAGCATTGCATTCTATTTTCACTTCTCACACGCATTTTGATTAAGATTAACGATCGCAGGTAGATGCAGTGGAAACAGACTTTTTTTCTGCTTCGACTCCAGCATTTTCAACATATTTTTTATTTTTTTTTTTGCTTAATGGCTAGTTTCTACGCGTTGATTTTCTTGATAAATCATAAAGATGCGCTGATACGGTATTTTATGATGTTTTCCAAAGGATTGAAATAGAAGTTGCTATAATTAAAATTTTAATTGCTTTTTCTTGAGGTAAATGCTTGGTTGTGGCAGTCTAAAAGGACCGCCCATGAAGTGGGTCTATTTGAACATAATCTTTAATTTGTGGCTACGAGTTTTAGTGTAAAAAAAGTTAGACAGAGAACTGGTCAATTTATGACTATGGTAGCCTTTTGGAATAAGTGGAGTATCCCAGAAGATAATATCTCTGGTATCCCCCTTTTCATGATCGGTTAACTCGATGTTTCACTGTTGTGAAGCCGGACAAACATCTTCTGAGACGAACCCGCATCTACGGCCGCCTGGGTATGTATTCAGGTTTGTTAAACCTGTTCCTCGAGAACTTCTACTACAACCAGGGACAGAAATTAGTTTAGTTTAGGGATAAATGAAAGAGGAGATGAATTCAACAAGGCAAAAGCATGTTTGGATAAAACCAAATCTGATACACAGGGTGCTGATCTAAGAAGACGAAAAATTATTCTACCGTACAAAGCACCAAAGCTGCGTTAAAGAAATAAATGTGATAGTTTCAATGGACATGGGTTTTGATGCATCTGCTCAAAGGAATTCCAATAAAAATTCTATAAGGTAAGAAAAAGCGGTAACAGGAACTACGGGAATAAATGCGATCGTTCCAAATCCATACAATTTCCAGCTTTTGCGGACCAGTCATTATCATCACGGTTGGAGTGTCGGGCCGAATTTGGTCTGAGCGAACTCAGGCAAATCGGTCACATATCTCATTACCAGGTACTACCAAGTGACCTGGCACTCAGAGTAAAGCAAGTTCGTTGTGTTTACCAATATATTCTTGTTGAAACTTATATTGCCGAACTAGTTTGGAAGTAGTTAGAGGGATGGACAATGCTTTAAGTGCAGCTTGGCTGTCACTGCAGACACGTAAACTCCTTCTCCTCAACCTTGTTCGCCAACAATTAGTTTATGACCTCGAGGATGAAAATACCTCAGCCTGGAGGACCGAAGCAGACTCCTAAAGAGAAAAGCGAAGCTTATCCGCATTATCTTGGACAAAGATCCCATATCCTGACCCAGAGTCAGTTTTTAGCCATCAGTAAAGATTCGACAATGTGTGATCCCGGTTGTTAAACGAATTTCTGCTTGGCACAACATCCAGAGCTATTAACATGGCCTAATCATTCTATCGTAGAGTAGCTCATATCGACGTTCAGTGAGAGATTACAATATGCATCTAGCGACCTGAGAAGTTGAGCAGAAAGGAAAGAAACTGAACTAGTTCTCTTCACGAAGCCGGTCGTACGAAACTAATCATAATTTAATCATCCATAACATTTCGATTACGATTACCCGTTTACTCTAGAGCTTTGCATGGATGGTTCAGGTCTACGTGAAAATCTCTGCCGTCATTCATCGCGACCTGATCATATGGGGAATCGTACACGGAAAAGAATATTCTGCCCACGTATGATGCATCGCACACTGATACACCTTGGATATGGCTCCAACCAATGTGCTTAATTTCCTTAAATAGCCTAGGTTAGGTTAGGTAAGCTGGCAGCCCCGTGTAACCGGAGCTCACTTAGACAATGTCATATTGTCCTTTGTGATACCTCAATTTGGAACAGTCCCCTAAGCTTTATCGTTAAAACGCCCCGAGCCGATTGTGTATTTACTAATATGGGTGATCTCAATACTCCAGAGCTCCCCGGGGCTATTTAAAAAGTAAGAGCCAAAGTACTTCAACCTTAGCCTCGGAAATGCTGGGCACCTAAGAAGGTAGTGTTTAGGTGATTCTACCTCATCCTGTTCCATGCAACTCCGACAAAAGAGGTCCGGTAAAATGTTCAGCTAGGACAGTGACCCGTTAAAACCCCCACCAGAAGTGAGAGCTGTGGCTTTGTGAGTGTGCGGAGTGCCCTCGACCGCCCCCGGTCCACCCTCGGCCAAAAGGACCTTGCGATCGCGCATGTCGTGGAATTCGCCCAGCGTTCGCTGAGCTGACATGAGGCCCATCTATCCAAGAGTGTACCGCAAGTGATCAATGGCACCCTCAGCCGCTCTTTACCCGGTGATAACGTTTCACGGGTTCCTTCCCTGGCCAGCTCGTCAGCCACGCAGTTCCCCCCAATGTCGCTGTGACCCGGAACCCAAATTAGCCTAATGCAGAAGTATTCCGACGCAGCCGAAAGAGAGAGCGAACATTCCCTAGCAAAGTTAAAGCGCACCTCTAACGAACTCAAGGCCCTGATAGCCGCTTGGATATCCGTAAAGAAGTTCACCGCAACCCTCCCCCAGAAGTCCCCCTCGGCCCACTCAGCCGTTGAGGGAAAGTGGACAGAGAAGAAGCTCCTAGGAGGCGTATCGGTGGTGCAGTAATCCGTACGATCCGGGATGAAATCGAAACCCCCTAGAACTCCAGAGTGTCCAGCCCCTAATTTGGTCAACCAATCGTTTTCCCTGAGTCTAATAGTCGTTCGCGCCGCGACAATTCTGACTGCATCGCCGACAGGCGCAACATTTAGCATTACGTTCAATGCTAATGCGGGGGCGGTCCGCACTGCCCCACTAATACCAATTAATGCAGTCCATTGTACGCGCTCCGGCTGCCTAGCTAGTGTAGCCTTTTCCAGTGGGTTTCACCAGACTAGAGCGTCATAAAATATAATTGGCTTGACTACGGTCCCGTAGAGCCAATGGACAACTTTAAGGGAGATACCACGTCTCTTACCAATAGCTCCCCTACTGCAATACAAGGCCACTGATGCCATTCTTGCCCTTTCCTCGATGTTTGGCCCGCACGACAACTTCCTGTCTTGGAACAAGCCCAAGTACTTGACCCTGTCAGACAGCTGTAAGCGCAGACCTCCAACCAGGGAAGAACAGCGGCGGGGATTTTATGTTAAATAGCCTATGATAGGAGTGATTACATTTAGGGATTAATATCTGAGTGTGTTGTTTATATAATGTCATAAGTTTCTTAGAAAATGGCCTCTATGTAAAACCTTAATTAAGTGTTGGTTTTCATGTTCTTCCTGTGACATAAAAAAAATATTATTTGTTTTTAAAAGAAATTATTTATTGTTTATATAAGCTACCGGAATATGCCTGAAATGTGTTGCAAGCGCTCAAAGGACGACACTTGACTTGCTGAGAAAGCAGATAAACAAACTGCAAATAGTATTTTTTATCGCAGAAGACATCAATCAAAAATATGAATCCATGTGGTTTGGGTAAAGAGTGAACCATATGAACGATAATCAGTGAAGAACATGGCGATCGCCAGCGACGCTAGTTCACTTATAAGACACACAAAGAGTCTTAAGAAAACGCCTGCATACGTAGCAGAATGACTTAACAGAAATTTTGAGGAGTTTAATGCACTCTTTTGGTCTGCCATGACACAAGAGGAGTGTACCACATGCGATGACTGTTGGAAAAAAAGATAGGCTGAGCACATCAAGCAAACACAGGATCGCTTTACATGCAGATATGTATGTACCCACATATGTATGTATGTATGTAGTTATTTTCTGATCCTTCCTGGTAATCACGCGCCTTGCATGTTTGTATTAAATATTAAACTGCTTCTGTATTTCACGTACGCATACGAAACAATTTTCAATCCACGTGTACTAAAGAAAACGAATAATGACGGCAACACGCATGTCGGTGGGGGAGAAATCAAGGAAAGAATAAATAGAGACGACATTAAATATTTGTGTTAAAAACTAGAATACGAACAAAAATGATCGTTTTTCTTTAAAAATATCTTCTTTTTTATCGTTGGTTGTTGGTGGTTTATTTCCAACAATACATATAGCAGGAAGCGTTGAATAAACATGAAGTTGCAAGTAAAAATGCATAAACCGATTATGCGCACGCACATTGGAGCTGAAGAGTGCTGCATCATTAGCAGTGTCTCTATGTAAGCATGTATGTAAGCGTGTATGTATGTATGTTAATTCGCCCCCTTCTCGCGCTTGCACTGTAAGGCTTTCTGGACACAATAAACAAGCGATCCCCAAACAGTATTGCCAGAAGTAAGATTTATCCGATAATGCCGAGGCGACCGCTGTTCGACAAAACCTTTTTTCTATATTTTTGTGCAATGTTGCTTTGACCAGGGCTTGAACCCAGGTCCTGCGGAATGGTAGCGCGCACTACTACCCACAAAATTAACGCTGTAAACACCCAATAATACCTACTTATCAATTATCGTTGAGTTTTCGTTCAACATATTTACTTTGTATAGCAGAAAATCCACAAAACCAGTAAAAATCAACGTTATATAAGTCCCAGCTATTTCCAACGTGCATTTTATTATTCCAAAATTGAATAGGCCACAAAACTGCATGCTAAGATATCTAGTTAAAAATTTAGAATTTTTTGCGAGTTTGTTGATTTATCGCAATTTTGCACATAGTTTGAAACTTCGATTTATACAGTTTTTATTAAAGACTAAACTATATTTTTATAAACAAATTAAAATCTATACTAATTATATAAAGAGAAGTCCCTTTTTTTTGTAACAGGTAATCTCGTGAACGGCTGGTCCGATTTTCATGAAATTTTGTACATAAATAGCTTTCAGTAACCACCATGTTTTAGGCTAACAAATTTTTACTTTTTTCGGGTAGGTGGACCAGGGAACGGTCTATTCGAAAAAATCTAATTATGGTCCGATTTGCTTAAAATTTGGTACGTAAGTAGCTTTTTAGCATATATTAGTATATATGATCCATTTTTTCCGGGAAGTGGTCCAGGGACCGATCTATTCGAAAAAATCGTATTTACGGTCCGATTTGCTTAAAATTCGGTACGTAGGTAGCTTTTTTAGCATATATTAGCATATATGATCAATTTTTTCTGAGAATTGGACCAGGGACCGATCTATTCGAAAAAATCTTATTATGGTCCGATTTGCTTAAAATTTGGTACGTAAGTAGCTTTTTAGCATATATTAGCATATATGATCCATTTTTTCCGAGAAGTTAACCAGGGACCAATCTATTCGAAAAAATCTTATTTACGGTCCGATTTGCTTAAAATTCGGTACGTAGGTAGCTTTTTTCCTGGATAAGCTTATAGATTCCCGTTTTCCAATTTTCATGCAATTTCGAATATAAATAGCTTTGAGCAACGGCCATATCAAGAGGCGAAGATTTTTTTGCTCCAATCAGAAACAACGGATACTGTCAAAATATAATTATAATATATAATAAATCTTAATAATCTTAACTAATATATATTTTTAAATCCGTTTTTTAGTTTTCGCAAGGCTCGAGAGCGGCTGAACCGATTTTTTTGAAACTGCCACCTGCCGCACGTGTCCCAAGGATGGTTTTAGGCTAAAAAAAATCTATATGTAAAGGGGCGTGGCACTTCCCATACAAACCGAATTTCTCATGCTACATATCTCTGAAAGTGTGCATGGTAGAGTTCTGGAACTTGGTATGGAGATATACGAAATCAATCGCATACCCTTGGAGAAAAATTTAAGCTATTGAAAAAGGGGTGTGGCATCTCCCATACAAACCGAATTTTTTATATTGCATATCTCTGGAAATTTTTTGGTAGAGTTCTGGAACTTTGTATGGAGATGCACGAAATAAATCGCATACTCTTGGAGAAAAATTGGAACTATTGGAAAAGGGGGGCGTGGCATCTTCCATACAAACCAAACTTTTCATATTGCATATCTCTGGAAGCGTTCATGGTATAGTTCTGGAACTTGGTACGGAGATATACGCAATCAACTCTCGAAGAAAAATTGGAACTATTGGAAAAGGGGGCGTGGCATCTTCCATACAAACCGAACTTTTCATACTGCCTATCTTTGGAAGTGTTCATGGTAGAGTTCTGGAACTTGGTATGGAGATATACGAAATCAATCGCAATCGTATGGGGGCGTGCCACCTCCCATATAAATCGAATTTTTATACTGAATACCTCTGAAAGTATGCATGGTACAGTACTGAACTTCGTATGGAGATATGTATGTAGTTGAAATCAAGCCCATACTCATGGAGAAAATTTGGGATATTTGAAAAGGGGGTGGAGGCCTACAAACGTACCGACCTTTAGCTATTTTTGAATGTATTTTTTAATTCTTCTGTAGGTGTGTTTGTGAGTGAAATCCTCCTAAATGGTTGTACGGATTTTAACGAAACTTTTTGTGTGTTTGAGTGGGTCTCTGGATGGTTTAGTTTCACAATTTAATCCGACAGTTAGCGCTGTATTTGAGTTATTACTAAAAATCTTATTTATGATCCGATTTGGCTAATATTTTAAATATGTATGCAATACTATTGCACAAACATGCTGCCAAGTGGTGCTGAAGTCAAGTTATTACTAAAAATAGCCAAGTGAGAAAAGTGGTCGTGAAGGTCAGATTAAATCGACCTGTTGCACCATAGGGTATATCGAACGCTCCTGCGTTGCGATTGCCCAATGGATGTGATTTTCCAATATTATTATGCGTTCAAACTTTTAAGGTATTTCGTCTGAAATAAGTATATGTATATTGCATTTCTGTAGAACACTGATTCGCACCCATTTTGAAATTGCCACCAACTATACTGTAAAGCTTCTAGGACATTCACTCTAGAACCGGGTCATTGTTGCCGCCAGTGAGTGAAGAGGAAAAAATGTATTTCGCTTTGCGAATAACCGTGCTATAAAATGCCGCACAACTGGAGAATTTTAAGAACTTCTTCACGGATATAACACTTTCCTTAGGTTATGTAAAGCGGCAAATGACCACCAAACCATAATCTTAGCAGACGAATGTGCATATGAAAATTGTAAACGTGAATTGTTGGTGAAAATCTTCGAAGTTTGCCGGGTCTGCTAGTTAAATAATAAAGCAGAAAATTTAAAACTTTTCAATATGTGCGCTTATAATTGAGACACGGAATGTATAACGGATGGTATAATACTTTTTAAATGTTCATTTATTGTTTTCTTAATTCTATATAACTTATTACATAGTTTTGATTTATTTTCGATTTTAATCGAAACGACCAATTAGTCGGTCAATTTCCTACGATTAATTGCAATTAATACTTAATCGTATGCCTTTGGTTAATCGATTATTAACATTTTTCCATCACTATTCCCGCCCGATAAGGATGCGCCAAATATATTTATATTGCTCAATATTCAATATCTACTGTTCTTCTTGCTTTTTTTTTGCAATTGTTATGCTTGCATGACTTTCAATAAAAAAATACAGGTAAATCGTTTTTGTCACAGATTCAAAAGTTTGTTAATTTTTGTTTGTTTATTATACTTTATGCACTTAATTAATTTGTTTGCGATATAAAAAAATATTATTTTTTTTATTGAAATGGTGAAAAAAGTTTCACAAAAAGTTTTGTTTATTTTTTCCGATTTTATAAGATTTAACCTTAACTTGACAGTTTATTCACGAAAAATTTCTGGCAACACTGTCCCCAAATGATCATGACGCACAGTTCTTGCTGCAGTTCTTTCCCGCCCGCTCACTCACTCATTAACACACCTCTTGCTCTGCCACTTCAACGCATCATTGCCCCACCCGCAGCCAATGCGCTAATCAACTGCTTTGTTTGCTCAACAAAATCGAGTTTTTTGTCCTCTTTCTGCTCGTCTATTTAAAAAAAAATTAGATTTTCCTATTCCTCTATGAGCCTACGACGTACGCCCTACGTACATAAGTGCACAGAGTGGTAATGAAAAAATACGTTGAGAAAATTATCATAAAACCGTGCGGGTACGGAAAAACTCGTATTTTTTCAGTTTTACAATTTATCTACAAACGCAACAACTCCAGCAATACTGAGCATCATCACACTTTATTTTGGGGTTTTACGTTTGTGGTTTCTCCTAGCTGAGTTGTGTGCATTTTACGCCGCTCGACTTGCATACAAATGCAGTCAGGGTGATTGAACTTTCTGCTGCTGTGCGTGTGGACGAAAATGATTTTTAACGTTTTTCTTGGAAAATTGCTGCCTAGACAGAGATTCATCAACTTTTATTTTTGTTCTCTGTTGTGTTTTGATGTTTGGTTTTGATTTTAACAAGTGATCGTGATGGCAAACTATTCAAGATTTGAGGGAAGATCACTGATCATTTTAGCTGATAACTGAAATTTTAGTTGAACAAATTGCGGTTGTATGTAGTCACTTATACAGACCTGTAATGTTTAGAAAAGGGTAAATTTTGATAAAAAAAAATGAAGTGAAGATTTTCCTGGATTTCATCTCTCAGTCACACAATCAATCATACGTGTATTGACATTGAAATCGTAACTTATAGGTAACGACGGATGGTGTTGGTATCTTTTTTTTATAAAATAGGTAATTTGCTTATGTACAGGAACTCTCATATACTACAGCGATGTCCGTTTTATTGGGAAGCCCATTCTTCACCCATGCATATCTATCAACAAAGGTCTAATTGTTATGCCAATCCTAGTTCTTAATTTAGTGGCCTATTGTGCCCTCTGCACTTCATAAGACCTCCTCTAAGCCTAAATCCCTCAAGAATAGCAGCAGCGCCCTTGGGGGTAGGGATTGGATGTGCTCAAGCTGTTACCAGATCGAGCCTAGACTTTTCTCACGTCTTCTGCAGATGGCATCACACTGGATAAGAATAAGTAGTTGTGTTTCCCTGTTAGAGTCCAAGAACCAACATAGATCATTTCACCGTATCCCCAGCTAAACAGATGATCTCTTAGTCTACAGTGTCCTGTAGGGATACCTGTTAGCATTCTATGTTTCTCCTTTGGGAGGTTCATCAAGTTATGGAATCTCTTATTATTGTATACTCCGTAGTGACGCAGTCCTACTGAGCCACGCCAGTTTATATTCCTTAGTGCGTTCCTTTCCTTCCTGAGCTCTTTCTTAACTGAGTAGTTATTTCCAAAAAAGGATTATATCAACGGGTGAATGGGAGGATGATTCAGTTCTGTTCTCTTACTCTGACTCAGCAGCCATCTATACCGAGGGCTCTAAGTTGGTTCTGAAGGTAGAAAGTAGACTATACTCACAAGAACTGTTACTTAGCCTCAGTTTTCGTCTGCCAGAGCTCTGCAAGATATCTGAACGCTTCTTCTATGCATGCACTGCTGTCTGCCATCAGTACTGCTCGAGATGCGGGCATTTCGCTATCTCCCTGCAAACTCTGGCTGGAGAATAATTTTATCGAACGGTCAAATACAAGATGGTCTGCGGAATCCATGTGCATTTTTGGCCTAGGATGGATAAGCTTATTTAGATCTTGCCTTCTACTCCGGTTGGAGCGGCATGTAATTGGAGTTCTCATCGGGCATTGCCATGCTAATAGAAACGACTACTGTCGTACCTGCCGTGATTAGGAGGATAACGAAAGCGTAGAGTATTACCACCATCCTGCATTGTCGAGGGTTCGTCGGCGTTCGTTTTCCCACTATTCTTTTGGATGTTTGGCTGAATTTGATGCAGCTAGGACCTACGATTTCGTGCGCTTCATTGGGGCTACAAAGTGGTTTTACTTTTAAGGTAAGACGAGGGCCTAAGTGTGTACTTTCCTGTGGTGGATGAGGACAGCCAAGATAACCTAACGTAATATCCTTTACCAAGGAAGGACTGACACTCATCCAGATGTTAGTGCTCTATCCTTAGCCTATGCTTTGGCCTAAAAACTTGTATTCCACATTTTTCGGAGTCGAGTATTTCCAGATAAAATTCCCGAGTAATGAGAACAGCATGCACGCTTTGCAAATTTCTCTGGCCTCTTACTCCGTTGCAGATGTGGAGAAGGATGCAAAAGCGATTCACCGCTAGCCGATTAAGGCAAGGAGGTGTATGGAAAGTTCTGTACCTCTACACGGGGACATATTTGTCTATATGTAGCACCACACCTCTTATCGGAGTTCTTTACAAAGAGAAAAGAAGGAATAATCAAAGCGTTAAGCTTGCTTGCGGAGTAAAATTAAGATGGCCCAAGAGTTTTGCTACATCTGCTATACTGCGGAAAAAGTGTGAACCCTCGGGTTTGAGTCGCTTTGGCTTATTTTAAGTACATCAACAAGTGAAATTATAGAAATCTAAACAAAAGCTCGGTCGAAACATTTTGGCTAATTTTGCCCATTTTGTGGCCAAAATTAATTATAGCCAAAAAAAAAACTTTTTTTTTTTGATTGCAATTCGATTTCCCATATTTTTGCTAAAAAAAAAGAAACCTTAACTCTTGACGACCGATGGGTCATAAGGGGTCACTTTTTAATTTGTGGTTTTATTGAAAAAGTTTGCATGCAGTTGTTTTTAAATATTTTTATTGAAGAAAAAATTCCCCTAGTTACAAATGCAATTTATAGAGCGGTTAATATTAAAAAAGCATTGCCAATTCTATTAATATCAATTGAAAGCTTGAAAGTTCCGAATTTCTTAATTTGACCGCTGTAGAGTTAAAAGGAGAAGCCTTTGCGGCAACAAAATTTTAAACAGCTTTGTGTTTCCTCTCTTTATCGAGTTCGGCTCTCCAAATGGTAAATAGTTCTCTACTGGCAGTATAATGAATACTTACAAAATAAGCCATTTTCTCCGAAAACGCAAAAAAAAAACGCAAAATGAATTTGACACATTAAACTTAGAATTCTTAATTTTGCACATTTTTGACAGTCTTAATACGGCCAACATTTTAAAAGCATATTGAAATATATTAAAACAGGTATAGATCTTTTAAGTTCTTACATTTCTGTTTATTTGCTATATTTTTGTTTTTTTTAGATAATTAATAACTTAAATATGGTTGTTCGATAACAGAAACAAAATCGATTCCAATATTTCACTCACAGATAACGACTTTGACCAGCTGCTATAGCAGTTGTCGTTCGTTTTTTACAAAAACAGAAGACACCGTTGTTTGGTTTGAAGTGTTATCTATCAAATCACATGGTCACATGAACTGATCAAATTACTTATAGTACACCGATGAAGATACAGTACTAAAAATTTTTGGGTAGAGTTAAATTATTTGAACTACATATATATGCATATATAATTAACAAGCCTACCTAAATAAATTTCTATACCTTCCCCACTTTCTTAAGAGTCAAAACCCGAAATCTAAATTGCCTAATCTCATTGCAGAGCACCAGTGTCTTCCTTCATAAGCTGCACACAAAACATCTTGTAAGAGGATCCTAAGCCAATTCCAGCCATTGACCCGCATTCAAATTAAGCCAAAATAAGTTGGTATTTTGAAGAGGATTAGTAAAGAAAAATGCTTGAACTGTGACCAAAAACAACTTACACAAAGAGAAATTAAGACGATACTTACGTACGTAGCTAGATTCCAATATGCATCAGCCAAGCAACCCTCGAAGAAACAGAGAATGAACTATCCCATGCGCGCAGAAAAAAGGTACGAGTATTCTTACTCGATAAAGAAAGTGTAGCAAAACAGTAAACCACATTAATGACTGCGCCACTTTCATGCTGAGCTACTTGAAAAGAAAGTAAGTTAAGCTGAGGGTATATACATTTGCACGCAAAAGATCGATCGACTGCTCATTCGATCATTCGATTGAATGAAGAAGCGCCGCCTGCAATTTATTTACCCTCAGCGCAGACATATCCTTACACTTTTTCGGACGGACATTACTTGCAAGATGTTAGAACAAAAAATAGGGGCAACTCGATCGCAGTCGACACATTGTTTGCGAAAACTGAAATCCCCTGAAGATGACATAAACAATCTCATTGTACACTCGAGAAAATGATGTGTGAGATATCAATTGTCAATTGTGACAATAGAAAGTGACAGATCGGTATCTCAACTCACTGCTTGATGCCGTCAAATGGCTATAATAAAATTAGAACTTTATTGATTTGTCTTGACACATTTGTGATGTGTGCAATTCGCATATTATAAATGGGTGTGTCGTTGGGTGGGTCCAAGGTGCCGTCAAAGGCGAAAAAAGGATGTAAAAAAATATAGCAAGCGCAAAAAAGCAGAAAGCTGATAAAAGGATGGATGGCTGTGTGTAGTAGTGCTGCGATGCCTGGGAATGGTTAAAATGTTACTCAAATGTCAATATTCCAATTGTTATTGTTATTGCAATAAAAATTAACTGCAATTAATGCGAAGATGTAACGTTTGGCTCGCAAATAGCTTTAAATGTTTAATGCGCTATGTGTCGTACGCATCCCCTTTACTTTAATGAGCGAAAGGAGTAGCTAGCTAAACGACAAGCCGTTGAGTTGCCTCTATGTGTATATGTAGCAGCTAAAGTTGCAATGTCATAAAGTTGCACATTTTATGACACATCGTAAATATTTTGATGCACATTTGGCACATTTTCCAGCATTTCGTTGAACAAACAAAGGTGCCTAATTTAAGATTTCACCATGAAATTTTCTTACAACATCTACCGCCTGTGAACTAAGTTGGCTTTGCATGGGATGGAATTTATTTCATGCTTCCGCTCGTACATTCGTTCTTGTCATTTGGCATTTAGACTCTTCATAAGTTGCATCTTTTGAGCTTCTTCTTCTGGTGTGGCGCTGCAATCGCCCAAAAGGTTTTAACTGAATCTCTGGTGCTGGTAGACAGCAAGGTACTAAATAAAATGGAAGGTGGTCCTACTGAGCTTACAGCGTACGCGGATGATGTTTCCGTCATAGTGAGCGGACTTGGTAGTCAAGAACAAAGCGTTTACAACTGCCGCGGAACAGCTTGTATTTCGTACCTACGGTCACAGTGCGGACGCTATTCAACTTTAACCGGGGAATAGCCTACGTGATTCCGTGTCTGGATTTCGAAAGGTTTGGAAGTTATAATAGAGGTTGAAGGTTGGCGTAAGAGTGTGGAGTTGAAAGGGAATGCCACGCGCATCTACAGAGACAATTCTAAAGTGCACTTAGGAGTAGGTGCTGCAGTATATTGTGCTGAACCGGAAATTAGTAGGTTCTGTAAGCCACCGGATTATTTCAGTATCCATTAAGGAAGGTAATGATAGAGCTGTCGAGCTAGCGAAGGAGGGTGTTCTCTTAGACGCCAATTCCTCTTCGGTAAATTAAAATACCACAAGATCTGTGTACTGCCAAGCAGATAGGCTTTGGTTAAGAACTCAGGGTCGCAAACTTGCAAAGATTATGTGTATGTAGTTCATACTACAACAAACTTGCAGAATTCCTTGTAACAACATGGAGAACATATTCGATGATTCTGGCAGGATTGATAACAAAGCATTGTTTGTTATCAGAAACTGCGTTTAAATTAGATCTTATAGGAGAGAAAAAGTGGGGGAAGGGTAGCTATGACGTAGAAGCTGTGGAGCATATGTATAATTTGCGAGTACCCAGCATTCAGCAGACAAAGACTCACGTTACCGGGCAAGGCACAGCTGTAGGAACTGCAGTCAGCAATCGACAAAGGGTCAAAGTGTCTTCCAAAATTCGCTAATGGACCGGCGATGTTATTCCGTCGGGGCATGGGCGCAGATGAGCGAGATGTTGAAGAATCTCGCTTTGATACGGATTGTGGCTAGACACTTGTCCACCGGGGCGAACGACAGTGCTCAGCGACGGAGTCTCTCTCCCACCACAAATCCAACTCCGAATTTACGCTCCTTTACATGGCAGCTGTAGTAGACGTCGCAAGGCAACCCAGTCCAGTAATTTATCACCTGACCACCACTTCGCATCATCAGAAATTCTCATGGCCTTAACGGTGGCCGAACTTTTGAAAATAAATAACATCTAATAGTGTTGGACTTGTCATTCCACATTGGGACATCCTCTCTATACAGGGACTAAAATGGTGGAACGGCGGATTATTTGAATGGTCGCGTTGGAATTATCGCGCACATAGCCGCAATTGTCAATAAGGTACAGAGTATTAACAAGGTAGTAAAATCGCTTGAGGCAAAGAGAAAGAAACATTGTTGGAAACCTAGAAAATAGAGGACCATCTAGGGCACAGTAGACGTAGCTAAAGTATTGTCAGAACACTGTACGAATTCCAACAGAATAAGAAATGCGCTGAAGTCGCCTGGCAGTCACCGGCATAACGAAGCTTCAGTGCTACCCGCCATGGACATAACTTTTTGATCAGCAAGCCATTCTTGCTTGGATGATCCCATACAGAACACTCGAATAGACACTTTCAGGAAGCGAAGCCACCCCCTAGGCATGCCGGGAGGCATCTCTTTGAAGTGAGGTTCATAGTATGAGCTCGCGGACTCGTTTCAGAACTATAACACAAAACCATTGCATTCGACGTTATACAGACATGCCATAAGCGACATTCACCGCGAGATAATCACCAACTCTGGCCCCGTGAGTGCTTTCATCGAAGTCCAATAACCACCCAACGCTGATGAAGAGCTTCTGCGGCCTCGAGAGACCCGACTGAGTAATTGTGCTGCAATGGAAAGACCAGCGAGCCAAACTAAATCGGCGGCCGATAAATTCTGTGATGTGCAGTGTAAGTGTCCGGCTTGCAAAGGCTACCCACACAACACCAACCCCCTCTTCGCTTAACACCTTAAAACCACTTAGCTAAGATCTCATTCTTTGGAAAGTGCACGTTTCCTGCGCGATTTAGGCAGAGTTTAGTGGTGCGGCTTGCAGTACTGATAGACAGAAGCTACCGACCCTAAATAGTCCTTAAGCCGAATATAATCCTGTAAGGCTGGGTACGAGTGTTAACTAAATGCGAGCCAAGTTATTTGAACCCCATCCTCGTAGTGCTGAAAATTTTTAATTGCCAAATTTCAATCCTTGGCCATTAAGACATTTTACGTTTGTAAATTATTTCCAGGTTATGAAGGACTTCACTTCATTTGCCATCCTCTATGCATTGCAATGAAGCCGAGTTGTCTTGAAACCACCGAAAAAATTAGTTGCTCTTCTCTGTGTGTTTCGCTTCTTTTATTTCCTAATGCGTGTCTAATTGACTTATCTACCCTCATAAAAATGATTTATCTACTATTTCGTCTAGGGAAAATATTAATCTCTCCTAAAGTCTCGCCTATTGTAAGAAATCGGACTCGATTTTGATTTTTAGTCAAAGCAATATTAATTTTGTGCCCCAACTGGTCTATAAATCAATGCCACTTGCATGTATATGTATGTATGTATAGTATATAGTATCTATATTTAATTTTACTGCGCAGTAGGTACAGGCAGCCAGAAAATGCACGTGCTCCATAAGCATACATATATACATAAAGGAGTCAACAAAAACTTATTGATGTCCTGCACTTGCTCCAACCAGGCAAACAAATGAACCTATACTTGTGCATACATGGATACACACATATGGATATACTTAAATGTGTATATGAACACAAAAACCTTTGTTGCATACTACGCATCAGATAAAGTGTGAGCAACGATTTTTCAAACAAGCAGCTAAGTTAAGAAAAAAATTTAAAAGAAAAAAAAGAAAACTAAATAAATTTGTCAGGTTGACGACGACGACGACGATTGCGATAAAGCAAGTCAAGGGAAGACAGCGCTGAGGTGAGAGCCAACAAAGCGAGTATTTACATAAGTATGTACATATGTACATTAGACCATACCACCTTACAGGCAAAGAAAATAAAATTCGACGTGAAACGTGAAGGGATACGCATTTCGAAACAATACGATACCATATCGATATTTTTGCCATTCGATACCGATACTTTTTACTCGATAGTTTTCAAAGGATATTTTTATCGATACATTTAAGGTTCGGTTTTTTTTGAGAGTACTGTGTACTTTCTTTAAATATACACATGCTGGTAACATTTCAATGCTTAGCGTAGAAATCTCACACTTTGGGAATTAAGTACAATCATGTCTGAACACCGGTAAATGTAAATAGAACCCAGTACTTTTAAGTATATATTCGACACTTAATACTCAGTATCTATTTTGAATCGATCCTGAGGACATGTTTCAAATTGATGATTGAAACAGAGTGTTTTTGAGAACTGCGAGTCAATTCAAAGAATAATACTTTCACAATGCATTTATTTTGGTGTGATTTTTTTTAAATACTTTGCACTACATGATAACGCAAAACGGAAATTGATGCTCTGAGTACTTTCGAGCTCGTATCGATAGTTTCAATTTTGTTAGACTATCAATACTCATTGATAGTTTTTTCTTATACTATCAAAAATATCGATAGTTTAGTAGGACTATCGATCATCTCTTCCAATTGTTTTTTGAAATTATACATACAATTGTTAATCGTAAATCCTGTTTTGTTTGTATAACTTGTGTTTGTTTTTGAAATTTCTAAAAAGAGAAGTATTTTGGCTAAGCAGTTATTTAATTTTGAATGATTATAACTTTTATAAGATAATATTTATTTCACTATGATCCTGTAAAAACAAAGCAACCTAACTGATTTAGCGCCATCGATAGCTCTATCGATAGTGCTATCGATAGTTTGGTTTTTTCGAGACTATCGTGAATATTGATAGTTTTTCTGAAAACTATCAAAACTATCGATGGTGTGACTATCGATAGTTTGACACCTCTAGTTCTGAGTACTGTTCGTATTGATTTTTTATTTTAATAGAATCTAGGGATCGCCTTTCTTGCGTTTTTCGGTGACACCTATATTCGACAATAAAAAAAAAATATTTTTAAATAGTTCTACTGGAATAATCGAAATACTTCCATCGCAGAGGTTTAATAATTTTTGATGAGCTTGAAGTTACTGGCATTATGACGTTACGTTAGGGTGATAAGAACTGAGATCTGGTGGGTAAGTACTCGCGCGTGGTACTTGAAGTCAATGAACTTTGGAACAAAACGAAAACTAGAACATCGATAAATCAAACTTTTGAGATCCGAATGTACATAAATGCCTAAGATATCGCACGTTTAATAATATACAGAAGTAACTCAAAGTTTTCGTTTTTGTGGATTTCATCATGCAATTAATAAGCTTGATAAGTAGATCATGTTCATGCTAACAGATGGCTAAACTACCCAAAAATGGCGAAGATATGCGTCTTTTCAACTGTATTTTTGTATACCAATTGCATGAATTGATCAAGTTTTGATCGCGTTTTCCCACAAAATTCAAATTTTGAAATACTTCTGTATATTATTTATTAAACATGCGATTTTCAATTCGAAATTGCCTTGCATATGTACTATTTTTGTTTCTAGTATGATCTAATGTACACACATATTTACATATGTACCTAGGTAAACTCTTCCATCCGTAAAACAAAAATCTCGCTAGTAGCTAGAGTGACGTGCTGCGCATGCGCGACACGCATTTCATCCTTACGCACACCTACAACACCGCACAAATTCAGCGTACGAACGAACGTCTACTATCCTATCCAGCGTTGCCATTTTAGCCGTTTTCCGGCTAGATTTAGCCGGTTTTGATAGCAACTAGCCGGAGAAAATTCGATCTAGCCGGCAGCCGATTTGTTAGCCGGTTTGTAAAAAAAAGTTAGCCGTTGTTAGCCGATTTTACTATTTGCCTAATTTTCAGGTGCAAAAAGTAAACAAGTTGTTCGAAAGCAATAATGCAGACCCAATGAAGATTTTTAATGAACTCAATGTTTTACTTTCGCATCTATGCTCCCTAGTGGTTATTAGGGCGGACACATTTGATCCTATATGCTCCCCGTTGGAACCATACCTTGCTCCATTTCATCAGTTTTATCACAGTTTTGAAGAGTATTTAAAAACAAAAGTAAGCACAAACGCTTTTGACCACGAAGCTGAGAAAATAATTCGAGAAAATGGTCGCTATTTTATTATCACTTTAATAAAGGAATTACGCCAACGCCTCCCTACAAATATTGCCACACTAAAAAAAATTGACTTTTTTCGGTTGGAAATGCATTAAGAGTAATTAAACCAAAAGTATTTGTTCAACTACAGCAACAAAAACACAAATATAATGCCGACGAAATAACATCCATAGAGATGCAATGGCAACGGTTAACGTTACATACCTGGAGTAATTTAGACTCAACTGTAAAATTTTGGGCCGAAGTTTATCAATTTCGAAATGCCCTAGGAGAAAACCCTTTTGCTGACCTTTCCAACCTAGTTTTTAGTTTTCTTGTTTTGCCTATAAGTAATGCAGAAGTAGAGCGAATATGTAGTTCAATGAATATAATAAAAACTAAGCAAAGAAATCCAATGTGCGTTAAAACGTTAAACGCTATTTTATATATAAGATACGGTTTAAAACGTGAAGAAAAATGCTGCCATAATTTTACTGTAGATGACGATCTCTTAAAATTAATGAATTCAGGTGATATATACAATAGTGATTCATTTGATGATGAGGAATATACACTCGATATAAATTAATGGTGTTAACTAGTCTTTCGTTTCTTGCGATTTATATAAATAAAGCATGTGAATTTTCACTAAAACATTTTAGCCGTTTTTTGCCAGAGTCTATGTGAAATTTCACTAAAACATTTTAGCCGTTTTTAGCCGCTTTTTTTTGTCAATCTAGCCGGTCGGCCCAAAAAGTTCTGGCAACACTGATCCTATCAGCGTGGATCGCTGGATCGCTTACTCATGGCGTGGGCTCCCATGTGGCACTTCTCTACCTGCCTGTCGCGGGACGTGATTGAAAACCCTAATCTGTAAAACCTGTCTTGTAGCCTTTTTGCTGCGTCGCGTGTATGTACTTTTTAACAACTTTTAATACTCGTTATTGTGTTGTAGTTTTTTCTGTTTATTATTTATTTTTATTTGCGCTGTAGTGTTTTACCTTTTAATTTTTTTTGGTGAATTGATTTTTTATCGTTGGTTATACCTTTTTTTTTGGAGTAAGAAACCTGTTCTCCCGCAAACATAAAACTCTTTATTTGCATCCTTTATTTCTTTGTGGCTGTATTTGTACATCTGTGTTTTTTTGTGTGCCCTTTTCGTAGTTCGCCTTCACGTTGGTACGCCGATATTAGTTTAGCTGACTGATTGTTGCAAGGAGTTTAATTTCATGCTGCGCTTTTGTAGTCCAGACCAGACAATACGAGAAGACAGAAGATGAAAATAATACTACAAATGTACTTACTTGCTTTTCTTTTTTTCGTGCATGATTTTCTCCCCCACCAAGTTACTGGCTGCTTGTTTGCTTTCAGAGTGCATTTGGCCTTTTCTTCTTTGTGACTGCTTCACACAATTAAAGACGCATAAAGACCATCACAGACAGTAAAGCCAGATTTTTGATGATTAAATGCCTTTTTGTGATTTTAAAGCGATTTCTGCATGCATCACAGTCACTTCTTTCTTCTCAAAATGATATTTAACTCTTTGTATTGGACATACAAAGCAGGATGAACGAATTTTCTGAGCATTTAAAACCATGTAAGAGTTCAAAGAAAATGGAGACGATGAAAGAGATTTTATAATTTTAACAGTATCTATATATAACTCTTTGTTCAAATGAGATGATTTTGAAACGAAATAAGCTATTAAATTTTAATACATATACGAAAGCAACAATGTTAAAAAGTCTATTAAGGGGATTCACACCTATTTCATTACAAAAATATTTGTGACCATTTTCTGATAGGTTTGTGGGTCAAAAAACACTTACTGGCAGAAAAAACACTACTGACTGCTATTTGCCGACTGCCGGCCAATTTTTCCAGGCTTGCCACTTTGGCGCTTTCGTTACATTTAAACTACTCTGTTACCAATTTATCATCACTCTCGATACTGGGTATATTGCTATGGTTGGATTAAGCGAGTTGTCTATTAAAATTTGGTCATCGATCTCAAGGCCACTTTACAATACCCGACTATTTTGCATTTCGGCATCAACAATATTTTGGCTTGATATTTATTCTATCTTTTCATTTAAGTATCCACAGCGGGAGTGAGAATTTTACTACCTGAGTAAATACCTCTACCTATTAACCGCTGAGTCTACAGCATTTTTCCAAGGCAATTTAAAAAAGTTTTTTTTGCCGAACCTAGCGGTCGTCTTTTTAAAAATTTTGTTCTTAAATCGTTGTACTAGAATAATTGCAATACTCCCTTAGGTGGGTAAGTATTTTGAAAAAAAAAAGAGTTTTCTCATCGAGACAAGAGGAGTTATAAGGAGAGTCGCATTGTTAACAGGTATAGGTCCGACCTTTAATTTGGTAAAAATTTCGTAACGATTGAATACTATTTGTCAAAGATCTCTAAAAAAAACTCCGATCCATAGCTAGTTTTTTCCTACTTTTTCTTCATCTGTAAAAATAACTTAAAAATATAACGAATGCCGAAAAGTGTATTCGAGAGGCAACAGCTTTCATCGAAGCTGGGTATCCAAATTTACTGAGTTGCATACCCTTTAATTTTAAAGTCCTCGGGAGATCCTTTGAAGGACTATGAAACTGGAAAATAATTATATATCTCTAATCGGCTTCGGCGAGAACGTTTTGTCCTTAGAACAACTTACCGTATTCCTCTTTTTATTTTAAGTTCTTTATTTTAAGTATCAAAACTTTAGTAACGAAAATGTTTGCACAATTCGCAGTTATTCGCAATCAAGAGCTGAAGTACATATCCGAACTCGTCGACCTAAGTACATATGTTCTAGCAAAACGAAATCCGTTCTTGCCTTTTTCTGAAAAAGTTTTTTGTGGACCTATGGTGATTGAATATAACTAAATATTTCACGAAACTGATCATAAGATAAGTTTAATTAGTAATTTGTATCATATAAATCCCTAATTATGATTAAGTTTCATGTTTTATTTAATTACTGAGTGGAAAAACACATAAAATAATTTTGACCGGTTTTACTATGTAAATATTCCTCTGTGAGACGGTTAAAAATTTAAAAGGCAAAAAATGAATGGCTCTATTTATTTCTGGCAGATTTATACTTAAAAGAAGGAGTCTTTGACTATCTGATGACAGAGATCAACTTTGGCCAAGCCTTCGAAAATTGCCACAGAAAAGACTGGAAATCCAAACCGTTCCAAATTACTACGAAATTCTTATTATCAAAGATGCTTTTTAAGGGATTGGGATATGGGCTACTACAGATTTCCAGATTACTACATTGTCTTCACATAATTGGCCTTAAAACTCGCCATTGCTATATACAGCTAGGCTACGATCAAGGCAATAAGGTTGACAACAGCTAACTCGATATATGTAGGCTTAATAGATATGTGACAGTTTAGAACTATTTTAAGTTTTCAATATTGATGTTATCTTGCAGAATTCCCCCTGCTGTGTAATACTACTCGTATTTCAAATTATTTGCTAAAAATAAAATGCCAAAGATTAAATCCAGTTTTTTCTTATCTGGTGTTATCTATTGGAATTCCAGGAATACACCTACGTAACAATACTCTACTCTGGTTACTGATATCAGTTTGTTTTCTACATCTTCAAAAATAATTGACTCATTTACACAAGTGCCAACATCAACTTGTCAAACAAAAGGAAAAATCAGCTGAGGTAAGGGACAACACAGCTGGTGACTTTAGCCAACAGCTGACAAAAACAAACAAACACACAAATAATGAAACAGTTTACCATTAAACGCCTACCTTTACCACAAAGCCGCACTCAAAGGACATTATCTCAATGTGTGAAAAATGGTTGTGTATACACTTGCAATCTGCTAAAATAACAAATATATGAGATGACATGAAAAGTAGTAAAGGAAGACACTAGGTATTCAACCGTAGCAAATACTTAATACTTATAGATACACACATAAATACATAGATACACATCGGTCGTTTTGTCATAAGTTGACTCAGCTGACAGACTGTCTACCTGTGCGTGCAATTGTTGTAGCAACACACTGTGGTGAATCCTCTTTGAAGAGCAGAAGTAGAGCAAAACCGCAAACAAGTAATTGAATTCACTCGAATGGTGTTGACAAGTGAATTGCAGGTAATTATCGAAGGGTTATATGCAGAAATGTGACTAAGCAAGGCCACCAAGGGAAATAGTGTATGCAAAGGTACTAAGATCCTTTCAAAGGAGGAAGTGATATTACTACTATTCAGGGAAAGGTAATCGTCAGTTCTATATATTAGTAGAATAAATAAATAAATAAAAAATTGTGTGTGGATCCAATGCGGGACTGAGGTGAAATTTCTTCTTGCTATTACCCGTACAGCTCATCATATTTATTATATAATATGAGTATTTTTCTGCATAATAATCAACAATTATCTAAATTTTGGTCTTAATCTTAATCGCTTGATTGTAGTTGGCTTAACAAATGAAACAATGGAAAAAGCAACAAGAATTCACAATGCGAACTTAGCACAGTGCGTAGGCAACTGGCTGAGTCAGTGGGATCATCGGTTCGAATCCTACTTAAAGAAGTCTGATGAGGAAATGTGGGGATTTCTGAAATAGCTATCACTTCTATATTTTTTTCAAATTATTGTTGCTTTTCACAATAAGCTTTTCATTAAAAACGGCCTCAAGCTCAACAAAAATTATTGAACTTAATCTTTATCTTAATCTTAATGTTAATCTTAACCTTAATCTCAATCCCATTCTCAATCTTATTCTAAATCTCAATCTTAACCTTAAACTTATTCATAATTTTAATCCTAGTTCTAATATTTATATTAGACGACCAGTGTGCTTCCAAAGCAACGAGAAATACAACAGCTCCGATGGACACTTTCAAACCGCGTCACCGAGCAACCCAAATCGTGGGCATGACAGGTAGAAAAGTGGAACTGGCTGAAAGTGCAATTGATACACATGCGGTTATTTCTCCAACAGCCGGCGGCTTGGAAGCCACCGCTTACTGCAGAATGAACGGCAAAAAAGCGGCTAATCAACAAGTGCTTTCTGACCGTCCATGCAGCGCGAATCTGGAACTCGTATAAGCAGCTCGAATCTCGTCCATTCCCATCGCCCAGAGAACAACAATTGGTGGCGCGTCGGCTCCGAAACTCGTCCTTTTGGACCGTCGCAATACCCTTAAGCGATGATGTGAGAGTCGCAGACCTGTCCGCTATCGACGCAAGCAACAACGCGCCCAAACCTTGGGCTTTCGAATAGGTCGTTTGAGCTCTAATTGATCCGAGCGCCACCAGCACGTTGATCGACGATAAACTCGCGAAGACGCCTCGTCTAGAGCAGAGTGTAGCCGGGTGCGATAAAGAGGTTTCCTCATAGAAAGATGCAAGCATGGCGTGGCCGAAAAAGTTATTACGCAAGCACTGATCAACAGGGGTCACAACGGATTGAGTCCTCGTACCAATAATGACCCGAAGGTTACGATGCCATTCCAAAGTGTTGAGAACTTAACGTTAAGAAAATTGTTTCAGTGAGAACCATTATTGTTAATTCTAACCCAGTGGAATACTGGATCATTTAAACTTCCTGGTCGTTTATGGTTAGGGTGAACTTTCCACTTTTGGAGACAATATTCATTTTATATGCAAGAAAAGTTCGTGCCTTAAGTCTTTCGTTGACTTGATTTGCATATTTAACTTTCAGTTCTTTATTGATTAATTTTAATATTCAAAAATTTCCCTGATGCATTAGCAGTTCCCTTCAGTGTTCTACGAGACAAAGTTCCCTGTACCAGCTCCCGTTTTGTTCTTTGCCAAAACGTTCCGTAGATTTTTGTTCCCATTTTTTCTCCTAAGAATGTTCCGAAAGCAATTTGCCGTATCATTTAAGAAGTTAAATCAACTTTACAACAATTAATTTCTAACGTCAAATCTTCAACAAACCGCTCACCACACAAATTCGCCAGGGGATAGTAAAGCGTATATTGAAAATATTTTACTAATGATATTTTACGCCTTTTCGATCAGAGCAAAGAAAAATTGTAGAATACTTTGTGCGTAAGTAATTTGTTATCTTTTTTTACTGCATCATTCATTACCGCAATTATGCTGTTTTGTTTTGAGTGCAGACTTTGCAAGCAACCACAAAATAAGAAAGCCGTCCGACAAAATAGCCGCACAAGCAATAACGTCCGAAAAGAAGATTATCATCATTTGTTTTGCTTTCTTGCAACTGCCTTGGTGATGTGACCTTCGGCTTGTGAAAATTGTTATGATCTCGATGCGATAATGATGCTTGCGAGTGAGAAAATTTGTGAGAAATTGTTTTGGGGTGCAGGGCGAAATTTCAATATGGAAAGCAAAAGTTTCCTTAAGGTATCAGGCAAACTGAATGAAGGTATGCAAAAATCGAGGTGGAACATCATTAATTATGAAATTCAATTGTAATTTTATTTTAATTTATTTTATTGTTTTTTTTTTTGTGAAGTGTTGTTTGTAGGTTAAGTTTATGGGTTTTGAGTAAAAGTGAGTAATGGCAGCGTAGATCAAGTAGAAAGAGTGTTAAGGAAAGTTATTAGGAATTAGGTAATTGAAAGTGAAGCGAAGTAGGAAAGGTGGAGAAATAAAAAAAATTCATAATCGTATTACTTTAAACGAGTAATTCTTGTATATATGTATATTAGGGTGGCCCTTATTTCGAAAAGCGCTCGGATTCTCGGTCTCACCCCCCCTGGAAATATGCCAATAGCCTAAGAACTAAAATTTACAAAGTTTTGGGCCAATCTAAACAATTTTAGAGGTGGCTGAAAGCGCTCAAATTTTCCCATGTATTTTGTTATGGGGAAACAACTATTTTCCCTAGAAATGAAAATCCTTGACAATCAATAAACACAAATAACACACACTAAATACACTCTTTTTCACTCAATTGTTTATTTAACAATTTATTAATATTAACTATTTTGTATGGGTCCCCCAAAATCCAAAAAAAATGTAATGGGGGTTCCCATAAAAAATCAGTAATATTAAACAAATTTTAAATAATCAATTGGGAAATATATTTTGAAGTTTCCTGAAGAGAAACAGAGTTTGTAGATTGAAAAATATTGATTTCAAAGGATTCTATACCATTTCTACGAAAACTAATATTTTTAAGGGCCACCCTACATAAATATACATTGGTCTCTCGCAAACGGATCTAACGATTTTAATGAAATTTTTGTGTTTCCGAGAATATTCGTATAAGGTATTCGAATTTAGTTACAAATTAAATCAAACATCATAATATAAATACGTACCAAAGGAAAACTATTTTAAAAATCCCTAGTGTAGCAATATTTTTAAATAAGGTTGCCACCTATTTCCAATGTATTTAATTTTTTGTTTAGTAAATTAATATATAATAATACTATTTATGGATACTGAAATAAAACTCTCAAACAATTCTTTTCCTATATAATAAGTGTTATCCCTTTGGATATTAGTATAATGATGCCACTTATTTGCGATTCTCTGAAATTTAACTAAAACAATTTAATAAGGATGTCAAATGAAAGTCATTTTTGAGAACTTTAATTCAGAAATATTAAAGATAAGTGTTGCCAGGTTTTGTTTTTCGTAATACAAATTTGTATCTTATTAATTTTAACGAGCGTTTTTGGTATGTATGCACCTCAGAAATTTATAAAAAGTAGATTTTGGAAATACATTAAAAAATTTAACTTTTGAAATCTAATAAATTAAATAAATATCATAATTAAATATTAGGTGGCAACCGTATTTAGAAATAGGCTGGGTTGAAGGGTACATATTTACACTAGATATGCATATGTACTCTAGATATACACAAAATACAAATACATATGTACTCTTGATTCTGGCCACTTGGCTGTTTCGATGAGCCCATGCCCACCGCATTGGACTCCTACGTGTATTAAGATAATTTGAAGTTGGCCAGAAAATTATGTCAACTCTCTGCAGTTGTGACCCACTGGAGGAAAATGAGCGCCTGGATGAAGCATTTAAATGCTTTTCATTCACTAAACGCGTTGCAGTTTTTTGTATCAATTAATAGCCCATTTCCACCAAGAGCTTAACTGCAGTTAAGAGTAGGTGCAAATAACGTTAACATGGGTTGATCAGCAAAGTTAATTTTCTACTTTTTGGTGTTTTGCTTTCGGTTGCTTTTACTTAATATGAACAATTACTATAGGCATAAACTGCAGTTAAGGCTTGGTGGAAATTAACTATAATTTACCAAAATTTTTGACTTGTGTGTTTTTGACCCAAAAAAAAAAAAAAAATACCAGCGTTATACGGTGTTTACATGAGGCCATTTTCAGGCAACTTTTAGTTGAAAGCAACAATCGCCTGGTGTGAACGGCCTTTCAACTAATCGCGTCCAATGAAGTTTTGATTCAACTAATCGCCTCTTAGGTTGCCTATGAAATCGCCTCATGTGAACACCATATTAGATAAGCTGGTAATAGGAAGAAAAATGTTCACTTCTTTCGCGCGTGAGATCGACACCCAACTTTTTTTCTGAAACTCTTTATTGGGAATTTTCTCTAGAACATTTTTCATCACTAAAGGCAAACAACAAATATCAGCGGCGCTCAGTTACGTATCAAAAGAGTAATGGACAAGTAAATAATCAAATATTTGTGTTTAGAACTACTCGCGCCCAATTGCTTTATTCTATTAATAATCATTCTTAGGTCTTATCAAACGAAATATAAATCGGAAAAAGGTCAATAGTCTCTTCATACACCAAACACTTTCTCTGTGCCCACCGTTTATAGCACAAAACGATCGTGCGTTTGACAGCGGAAAGGGCAAACTCACTTCCATTTCCTCTTAATCAAAAGTAAATAGAAAATAATTTTTTTCTTTGAATAAGTCGAAAATAAAAGTAAATTTAAGAGCATTTAAGGCAATTCAAAGGGCAACTTGCGCCGATCATGCTTACTTCCGCGATCGCTAAGCCCTATATATTTTGCTCTACGCTATATCTTTCAATTTCTATTACTCACTCTAAGTTCCCCCACCGCCTTAGCAACGTGTAATGCATGTGCATTTAATATCAAAAAAATATACGTTACATTCATTAAAAATGCATATCTTATCGCACATATCGCCATTGACTGACTGCATAGAACTATGCTTGCTGTGTTGCTACGGAGAAGAAAATTAAGAAAAAACACAGCGTAACAATATGAATTTTGTTGATTTTTCCACAATAAAAAAAACTGAATTCACTTTTTCTTGCATTTTATTCTTATTATTAATTTTTTGTGCCTCTTTAAGGGCAGTAAACTGATATGTTTGAGCGCTCAAGGGGTTTGTTTAAGCGCTGCCAGGAACTTATGAGTTTTCCTACGCGCTGCCCGTCGAGCTGGCTGTTGGCTGAGGCCACGTGCTGTTTGCTATGCGAGTATACCTCGAGGAACGTGAGTGCGAGTCGTTTTTATGGAAATTAGCAGTTGACCGTAGCGCATTTTTTTCTTGAATTTTTTTGCCTCCGTTTTCGTATCAGTTGAACTCATGAGTAAGAAAGTAATCTATTTTATGTTTTTTTTTGTTTTTTACTGTATGCTAAAGCGATCATAAAGCGTAACGAAAAGTAATTTTTTTCTTATGCAGATAAATATGCACTCGTATGTATGTTTGCCGTTAAAGTGGCATTTCACGGTTCAATCTTGTAACGTATGATTCGGCCATACATATCTACATACATGCGAACAAACACTTTTTTTTTTGTATGCTAAGTTCAAGGAAATTGGTAGGAAATTAGCATTTTTCTGCTGCAGTTATTGTAAATTAGCATAAAATCGTTGGAGGGAGTAAGTCACGCAGCTGTTGACTACTGTGGCTTGTGGTCGAAAAAATCGCGTTAATTTTGCAAGCAGGTGTTCAAAAGTGTCTGAAAACTACCCGTTAATGTTTCGTAATGTTTTGTGGTTAAGTGAACTTCTTAATCTCACCCTTTCTTGGCGGAACAAGGAGCATAGAAAAAACATATTTATTACACCTTTAAAAACGGTACAGTATACATGAAAACCCGTATATTATAACAAGCGTAAGCAAGTGAAATTCACTGCTGTAATTCTTTTCAACATAAATTACCATTTATTTCGTAATTCTGTATGAAATCTGTAGTGATTGTGTACATTGGGCCTCTTTACAATTCAAAGTTTTTGAACGCCACAATATTTGGATTTACAAAAAGTGTTTCAAGAAAAAAAGTGTAATGCTGAAATATACGCAGGACTTTTCGTGGTGATATTTGATGGGAGTTGCTAATGCATTTTTAACCGTGATTTACAACTTTTAACGGTTAAATTGACGCTATCAATCATAGATTGATGCACAACAATGGCGATCTGGTTGTAAATCTTAAACTTAAGAACCATAAACTTCCAAAAAATGTTAATAAATCCTCAAAAATTTGTGACTAATAAATTTTCTAACAAACCTAATACCTTGTAAATCTTAAGTAATACCTAATGCAATAGAGAAAAACTTTATTTTTGTGCAAAAACATAAAAAATTTAATTGCGCTATCGCGCACAATAGAAAATAGCGAAGAGAATAGAGTAAAAAAGAAAAACTAAAAAAGGAAAAGTAATAAAACGCTAAAAAATGCGAAGCCGGATATAAATTTCCTTTTGGGCAGAGTAGCAGGGTCGCATTTAAATGCACCATTTAACATGGTGAGGACAAAAGTTAAGCAATATCAATCGAGTTGCCTTACAAAAGGAAAAAAAAATTAATAAAAACTGAGGAAAAACAGAAAAAGGTATGTGTGCATGTATAGATAATTCTAAAAAAACTGCATCGAAAAACGCCTTGCAAGGCAAAATTCAAAAAACAAAACCCAAAAAAATTGCAGGCACCCCAAAAAAATCACAATGCCACACTATCGCTGATCTAGCCAACAGCGATTATTATCGAACGCACGATCAATGCAACAATCAGCACTCGTGATCACACAAAAGCGCAGAGTCCCCGCAAAAGGACATGCCACATCATTTAGTTTATGGGACACACCCTCGGCCAAGCCTTACGCAATGCTAAATACATACACACACGCTCATACAAACATGTATGTCGGTAAGCACATATATTTGTTTTCTACTTTTTTATTACTTAACTTTTTTATTTATACTACTGCTTTTGGGTGAATTTCACGTACTTTTAGACACACACTTTTTTGAGATATTTCCTTTTGTTGTTGTTTTAATTTGGTGCTGTTTATTTATTGCCACGTTCGTTGTAGACGCATTTTATTATATTTTAGCTTTGTAGTTGTTGCTAGGTGTGCTATTGTATTTGCAATGCAAACACTGCGCCACTGAAGTGTTTGAACATACATATCGCACGTTTAATAATATACAGAAGTATTTCAAAATTTAAATTTTGTGGGAAAACGCATTCAAAGTTTGATCAATTCATACAGTTGGTATACAAAAATACAGTTGAACAGACCCATATCTTCGCCGTTTTTGGAAAGTTTAGCCCAAAACCTAAATTTTGAGTTACATCTGCATATTATTAAACGTGCGATATGTAAGTTTATAAATGCATAATTTATTCCATTAAAAAAATAGCAAGTTACGGGATTTTATTTAACAATTGGATAAATGAGTTCGCGAATTTTCAAACTTAGAAGAATAGGTTATTTTTTGGCTAGGTTAGGGTAAGTTGTAGTGGCTGTTCTCATCCAAATACTGGACGATGATGATGATGTAGTCCTGGATGCATGATATATGATACACGTTTGGCCCGTAGTTAATTCCGACCGCATACAATCCTTGAAATATAAACAATTCGAAAGATTTTTGAAACGCTGTATATCGCAGATGTCCGTCGAAATTAAGTTTGAATCGTCGTCTTTTTCGGTGCACTTGTCGTACCTACAAATGCAGAAGGTAGCGGTCGTGGAAATCCCATTATACGGGCTGTGACAAGTGATGATCCCATTACAATTAGCCTAAGGCGGGGGCATTGCACGAGAAGAAGAGCCCTGAGCTCTCTTTATTCAGTACTAGAGATGCCAGAACGAAATAAAAAAAAAATATTGATTTTTGAATCGATTCGAATCAAAATAAAAATAATCGATGTAGAAATAAAGTAACAAAAAATAAATCGGTCTCCCAAGATCAATATACACATTTTGTCAAATAACGACTTTTAGTCAGTGACCAAAAGTAAGTTATTTTTTTTCGATGTCATAATAATAATAATAATAACTGAAAATTACGGACTTATATTTTTTTAGTCCAGTAATAACAGTTAAACTTTGTCAAATATTTTTTAACAGGAATAGGAAAATAATATTTATTTCTTTAAATTGTAACCAAAAAAATCGACAAGTTGTCATCATCGTATAAAACAATTTTAATAAGAAACAAGCCTTTTTTCCAAATTGAAAACATTTGGTATCAAATGAAAGAGGACTGAAATAGTGTTCCCGCAGTTAAATAAAAAAAAAATAGAAAACCATAATTCAAAATAGCGTTTGCTTAAAATAATTCGACATCTTTTATTGAGTCAGGCGTTAATTTTTATGAATTGTGCTCGTTGTCGTTTAGCAGTACTCCTGTGTACCATCTCACATCACAAAAACAAACCATGAAATCTATTCAGCATTAAATGTACTTTAAGATAAATTTGCTCAATTTTGAATAATATTTTTCTTTTTTCGGTAATTTTTTTCCGTTTTTAGATAGCTTTTGCTTTTCATTTTTAATGTTTTGAAAAAAAAAAAAAATTATTAAAAAATATAAATACTTATCTTAAAAAATGTTCCCAAAAATCAAAAAAAATATATATTATTTTACAACACTAAAAGTTAAAGGAAAAACTATCTAAAAAGGAAAACAAATTAGCGAAAAAAGAAGTTTTTTTGGTGTAATTGATAGAAACTTTGTTAATTTTTTATTTATTTTTAATTTAATTAATTAATTTTTTAATGCCCTTCTAATGTTTATTTTTTATCGTGTAAAAAAATAAAAAATCTTTAATTCAAAGTTTAGAAAATAATAATTGTGAATATCTACGCATTCCTATTCTATAAGATAAACAATCGAATACTTAGTTGCACTACTGTATACTTATGTAACTGCTTCGCCCTCCTGTACGACAGAACAGTCCAAGCAACCCTTGATATCACCCAAGAAAAATGCATTTTATCTCCGAAATAGCATTTATAAAATTATTGTACAAACATATATGTATGTATGTATGTATTTGCGAGTGTTATATAAAAGGATGCAGCAATAGCATCGTGATCCTTTTACTTAATGAAGAAAACAGTTCTTTTTTAATTCAATTTTTTCTTATTTGATTTGGCTGCGAAAAAAATGTATCAAATTTTTTGATGCACTTCCTGTTCAAGTGCGAATGGGTTGAAGCACTTGAAATTTTAAAATGTGAAAAGGGGGAAGAAAAAACTTAAAAAGGATGTGCCTTTAAGTGGCTGACAGCATTTTTTCTTTTCTTCCTTTTTTATAATTTTTTGTTGTGATTTTGCTGAAGTGTCAGCATAATTAGGAAAGACTCGTGAAAGGGGTTGCATGTACGCTATATTTTTTTTTAGCTTAGCTTCGGGTGGTATTGTGTAACATATGTATGTGTGTAAGCATTTACACTGGAAAATTAATAATTTCTGTTTGTTTGTTCATTTATGTTGCACAAATAATATTTTCATTAAATTAGAGAGAATTTGTAAAAAAAAATTTAAATCAGATATAGGAAAGGGTATTTTCTTGTATTAACGTGGAATTTGCTGGTAATTAAGACACACCAATATTTGGGGTTTTGTACACCAACAGCTCTAAATCAATGATGTGCTGATTAGTAAATTCGATTAGACGGTAGATTAACACGCGAAAGAATAGGAAGCTTATTTTGCAACAAAGCGTTATTAACACCTTTTCAAAGTGGCATATATAAGTAGAGGATTTTGCTCACAAATTTCGAACTTAATGCCTATTTAGTAAAGTCGGCATTTTTATGCTATATCGAAAAAAAAATTTTATATTGAAATCAAAAAATATACCCCTATTTTTTTATTTTTGAAATCAAAAAATGTTTAGAGGTCACTCAATGCGCCCAACGTTTTGCATCTATTTTATATGGGGAAAAACCACTTATCGTATAAATGGTATAGAATTCTTATAAATAATTTTTGCAACTATAATTTATAAGTCTGCCAAAACCCACAAAACACCGTAGAATTCAATGGGCGGACAAATAAAAAATCTTTAGTATTAAAAAATTGTTAAATGAACAATTGTTTATTATTATTGAAAGTCTCCCGAAAACAGCCAGAGTTTTCCGATCGAAAAATATTGATTTTCAAGAATTCTATACCATTTTTACATGCATGCATGGACAACTTTAGGCGCTTTGAGCGACCTCTAAATATTTTTTGATTTCAAGATAAAAAAAATAGGGGTATACTTTGTTTCGATATAAGTAGAACAATCCTAGGGAGTAAGAGCATTACATGTACATATATCTACCTATACTGCAGATATGTGGAAAGGTATAAAGCTTTAAATTATCGAACTTAAAAATTAACATTTACTATTCAATAGATTTTTCAAAAAAGTTGATATGCCCGCACCCCAAGGGAGTTTGCTCAAGCAGTTACACGCAAGAGCAGCCTCCGCCCAGAATTTTTCGCAATTGGGCAATTGTCAAAAATCTGCTTCTTTAGTCAAAAAGTTGTTTACTGAAACTACCTTCTTTTTTTTGTATCATGCAAATAACCTTTGATTTGTTACAGGATGTAAGAAATATGTACCTATTTTGCTGTTTTTTTGTGAAAAAAACTAATAAAACATTTTAATAGACTTTTAGCTTTTTTTAGCCTTACAAATTTTTAATTTAGCTGTTTTTAACTCTTTTTTTGTCCATTTAGCTGGATCGCAGAAAAAATTCTGGCAACACTGTTTGCAACTCATAAATGCAGACCGCAAATTTGATCGACTATCGGAGTTAGTTTCCGCAAAGACGAAGATTAAACCTGAATATGCTTTCCGGTAAAATAGGGAAGATAAATGA
>NW_023458562.1:12866538-12867164 GCF_013731165.1 Rhagoletis pomonella
CTTTCCAAGAACGCTCTATTTTAAAATTTGGTTGAAGAACGGCCTTTCTCAGATTTTGGTTCAAAAATGCCCTATCACAACTGAAATATGTTGAAAAATGTGTAGATAAGGCGTTTTCGAACCGAATTGTGAAATAGGGCGTTCTTCAACCAAATTCTGAAATAAAGCGTTATTGGAAAGTTTTCTGAGATACGATGTTTTCGAACTGGCTGCCGAGATAAGTCGATCTTCCACTCAGCCGCCGATATATAAATACGCGCATAAATATGTACTCACTTTGTGTTAAATTTCGTCACATGGTCTTTCCAAATAATGTTGTGCGCCTTCAATATTCGATTCATTTCTGGCAACACCACAAAATACATCGAAGTCTCATTGGAATTACTAGCGTGGAAAGTTTTATCTTTTACAACTGCCGCGAAGCCACTTTCTTCCTTTGAAGGAAGTTGACTTACTTGTCCGAGCTTGTATCTCACATCAATTTTTATGATATCGTCCTCTAAAGAATGCAAGATAGTATATCTAAATTTAACACAATTGGTACCGTCCTTTCCTAGTTTGGATATCAAGCATCGTCCAATAGCATCACTAAGCTGATTTGACATTTTCAATGTGCTAATAAGTAA
>NW_023458562.1:12897164-12967701 GCF_013731165.1 Rhagoletis pomonella
TTTGTTGTTGTTTTAACACTTTTGTTTAATTAAACTTGAAGTTTTTAATTTTGGTATTAACCACACCTGACGTTATAAGAAACAAGTCTTCGTTCGTTGGATGTTTTCTCAGTAATGGTAGCAGTTACTATTTGAAGTGCCGCCAGAGTGTATTTATTCGTATTCACACGGTTGCATTCGTTATGTACTAAAACTATCGTGACTTACAACTAGTTATCCTAACCATACGTTTACAATTATTGAGCTTACACCTGTTAAGATTTATTAAGAAAATAATTCAAAATCAGTTCTACTTACAAAATTTAGTAACAGATAAAATTATTGGGAAGTTAAAAAACGTCATTTTTGTTATCACTCATAAAAATGATTTTGTCAGTGCCATTCTATCTCTAATTGGGAAAATTAAGTCTAAAAACCTGAAGTGTACCCTAGGTTATTGCCTTAAACAACAAATACTTAATTTATTTAATAAGACATTAATTATAACACATATTAGTCGTGTTATTGCCATATGAATCTTTTGATATTATTTTTTATTTTTCATTTAATTAATGAATATCCTGTAATATTCAATGTGACCTCAAATATAAGTCAAATTAAATTTTAAATTAATCAATGGAAAATTTTTAAATAATTAATGTATTTTGTTAAAAAGTTATGTCTGTTAATTGATCAGGATGGATTTAAACTTTACACAAAAAGTTAAAATTCCCAAGAAAACACGATAGTATCGATGTTTTATTGGCAAAAACATCGAAAAATCGATCGTTTTAAACAGCGATATTTTTGCAGCACTAGAACTGCGGCGTCTTGCTTCGCCAACCGTCCCAATGAGCTCTCGTGCTTTCGGTAACCGTCCAAATGCCGCATCGTGCTTTCGGCAGTCGATCAAATACCATGATGCAATAATACAGGTGTTATCAGTTGGCAACTTCTCGCTCTAATTCCGCCATATTGACTGCCTTACGTGAAACAGTGTTATGGTCTGATTATGCATACTTCGCATAACTTCGCACAACTTCGCATAAACTTCAAACTGTAAAGGCCTGTATGCAGCTCTCAAGAAGAGCAAAAACTCCATATAAAATGACGTACAAGAAATGGCTAAGAAATTTTCTTGAGTCAAATTTCCTTAAGGCAGTACGCAGTTCTTAAGAAATTTACTACGCTTTCTACTACGGTTTTCTAAAGGTTTTTTGTGAAAAAAGAGCACAGGGCAACCCAGGTTTGCAACAGAAATATATGCCCGTTCCATTATTTCTTGAGGAAAGAGTGAGGCAACAGGCTGTGAAGTATCAAAAATGTCAAAATTCCTTGGGCGCACACACGAAATAATGGCAATTTTTTCTTGACCGTTTTCTTGAGAGCTGCTTACAGGGCTTAATTTCGTATGTACTTTGTACGTATTTTGTATGTATTCCAATACCCAGGAATTAGCAGAACTTTTAAAAACTTAGCGATCTATTGAGTTTAGATTTTGCTCCACATTTTCTTAAGTTACACTTTTAGTGCACTGGTACAAATGGTTGTGCGAAGTTATGCGAAGTATGCATAATCACACCCTTACTTCTTTAACTATTCTTTGCCCATTAATATAGTTGAATGCTTTTTATTTTTTCTCAGTATACACACTTTGTTTTCTTAAAAAGGTATTTTATCTTATTTTATTTCATTTCATAACGAATATACTATAAAAAAGCAAATTTTGTTAAGGAGAAAATGTGAAATTTTATATTTTCCCCCATATGGGGATTCATTTCTTCCCGTTTTTCTTCTCATTCTACTGAGCTAAGGCAGTGTCAAATCGAGCTGTCACAACTGATACCACCTTGTATTATTGCATTAAGCTGGAATTAGTCGAGAACGCAGAAAGTATACTTAAACGCAGTCTGTATACGCAGAATTTTGTCGATTACTGGAGCCCTCAGTGTTGCTTACTACACTGTTGCCACTCATCAATGCCTTTTCATAAACTTACCCTTTCAACCACAATTTTTCGTGCTATAATAGATTTTAGCTAAATATAAACTACTTAGTTTTCAAAAAAAACCTTATTAAATAGTAAATATCAAATATTTTAAACATATTTTGAGTAGAAACTTATTTCGTTTTTACCATCTGTAAAACTGACGAAGTGGCAACCATCTAAAGAAGGAGAAATCAGCTGACACGGAAAAATCTAAGTTCCGCAGATTTCTGCGCTACGGGCTACAACTACAGAAAAATTCTGCGGTGTTGAGTTTTCATTTACATGGCGCTTTGGTAAGACAGATCGTGTCAGCTGACTCGGGTTTACGTACCGGTAGGTTTACGTTCTTGACTAATTTCAGCTATATGGTCAAATACGGCGGTTGCTGGTTTCGTGCACGTTCACTCGGAATACTGTTTTGCCGAAGTCAACATCAGTATGAGCTGTTACAGGCTAACCTAATATTCGCGGCTTGCGTTTTGGTACGCACGCCGTAGAATTTTTTGTCTTGCGTCACCCTAAATTGGCTTGCGTGCGTTTGTATTTGATTTCATTGAGTGAAATGTCACATCAAAATGTCACGCAGAACAAAAATTGGAAATTGAGTTAGCTTCGTACTGCCATCCCTAAATTGGCGCGTCAAGCGCCAAACAACTGTCAAAAATCCGTTGATTTGGGGATAGCGCGCGCTGACACTCGTCGACAATGGATAACGCAACGCTTAGCGCTCCAATTTAGGGACGGCAGGTACGCACGCCGTTCAATTTCGGCTGGTCCCATACAAGTTGTATGCGCATGAGAAATTTTTGACAATAAATTGGCGGCGTGCGTGAATATTAGGTTAGCCTGTTATAAGTATCGTTCACTTGTGGTGGCTGTATTTGCAAGCACTGTACGCTATGCGCTGGTGTTCGTACATTCCCCGTTTTTAATGTGCGCAGGCTTATAGTCAGTGTTGCCGATTGAGCCCGTCGGTGGCTAGATTTAGCTACCACATACTTTTTTTTGGCCACATAAATTTAAAATTGACCCTAGCCATGGGCGTAGCCAGGTAGGGGCGGGGGGGTGCTCGAGCCCCTCCTAACTTTCAAATTTTCCTTATATATATATAAAATAGTACAATGCCAGCTTAATAGTACAATGCCAGCTTAATAGGGTCGAGCCCCCCCCCCCCTAAATTTCATTCTGGCTACGCCGATGACCCTAGCCCCTTTTTAGTCCTTTGGAGAATTTACTTCTACTTGGCACGAAAAAGTTGTATATGCTTAATTTGATCTAATTTTTTTCATTTATATAAGCGACGAATTTCTAAACTAAGAAAGACTGATATATATACTTATGTATCTGTATGTATTGTATGTTCCTTACGTTTTTATACATACATACTGTAAAAGTGTTAAGGCTCTTAACTTATCTATTAACGATTTAACTATAGTTTAAAATAGATAAGTTTACTGCCCTTAATATGCTTAATTTGTTAAATGGCCCATCAATTCGATTGACCGTGTATGTTCTTGGGTGTGATTGTACCAGCTGCTGTTGTCGTGAGTGGTGAAATGAGCTCAATTTTATAAGTAAAAAGTATTTTGGCGAAAATTTCTTGCGCAATATGAGTCAAAGCCGTTATTGTGGAAGATTAAGTTCACGATATTGCAGTTGGGAATAAAAAAAAAAAAAATCTTTTAACAAAATGGTAGAAAAATTATGAAATTTCGGCTCTAATCAATGCGATCTTTCCTCAACCTCATTTGTAAAGAAATAAATATTGTACCAGCACGCTGGTAAGTTATATATTTTGGGCCTGATGGTACAATCACTTGATGGATCCAGCAACCTGGTGTCGTACATTTCCCCCATTATACAAAAAGGTTTTTGGTTGGATAAAATATTTGCTTTTTTTCCAGAGTTCATTGTTTTTCTATACCATTACTAATTGAAAATGTTTGCATGTATACTTACATATGTATATGTAAGTAAAAAATTGTAGCTACCATTTTTAGCCACAACGACATTTTTTAGCCCTATTTAAAGGAATTTGGCTACCACTAAAAATTTTCGCGGCAACACTGCTTTAGTCACAAAATCAGCTTCGTTTGCCAGTCTCTGACACTCGACGCTCTTTTAGCACCTGCTATCTCTCCGCCAATGGTGTACATAAACCCTGGAGCTACACTAGGGTGGTCCAAAAGAAAAGTTTAAAATGTTAAGCTCTTACCCTCTAGGGTTTTTTGAAATGGGAAAAAGAATTCCCGTATATTTTTCTTAAAAAAATGATATTTCGTAGAATAGGTATAGAATTCTTGAAAATCAATATTTTTCGATCGGAAAACTCTGTTTCTCTTCTGGAGACTTCCAATAATAATACCCAATTGTTCATTTTACCACTTTTTAAAAATAACGATTTTTTATAAGTGCCCCATTGCACTTTTTGGGTTTTTGGGGGACCTATAAAAATAGTTAATATTAAAAAATGGTTGAATAAACAATTGGGTATTGTTATTGGAAGTCTCCTAATGAGAAGCAACGTTTTCCGATCGAAAAATATTCAGACTTATCATGAGTTTAATTTTCCCCGAACCGGTTCACTTTTCATTTTCGTTTCCATGTATTTACTATGGGCGGATGAAAAGTTTTCGGTTGAATTTTTTTCGGGAGAAACTCAGGATAAGGCAGACTTATTTTCAAGAATTCTATACCATTTCTACGAAAAAGTGTTTTTCCGCGTTTCAAAATATATTCTGCCTTATCATGAGTTTCGCTTGAAAAAAAAATCACCCGAAAATTTGTTACTCGCCCATAGTAAAACCATGGAAACCAAAAGTGAAAAGTGAACCAGTTCAGGGAAAATGAAACTCATGATAAGGCTGATTTTTTTAACACAAAAAAATACGGGAATTCCTTTTTTCATTTAGAGAAATCCTAGGCAGTAAGAGCATACAATTTTAAACTTTTTGTTCTCGCATGTATTTTTGGACCACCCTACAAAATCTACAAAAAAAGAATTAGAATATACAGTTGCGGTCAATAAGGCAGTAGCAAAATTCAAAATTATGTTGTTTGCAACTTTTGTTAATATATTTATTTTTAATAATTTTCATTTAAAATATAGTTCGATATACAGCGGAAATCACATGAATAAAAGCTTCAAAGGTCGCACAAAGTTCTCAAAAATCAATTAAACTTAAAAGAAAATATCATCTAACTTGCAAACTTTTTTTTATAAGTTACAGTTGTACTATAAAAGATCACTGGGATCTTATTGTGCTAATGTTATAATTTATAATAAATGAAATGAAATGAAATTGTTGAAAATTCTCGAGTAAGCAGTTTTGTAGCCCTTCCAATTTTAGTGCAATAGAGTGCAAGTTGCAAGTCACTAAAAATTACCACTGATTTCTTAGACTTTTTTTTGTAGAGTGTATTGAACATTTTCTTCCATATAAAATTAGATATTGTTAATTTCAAATTTTGCTACTATATTATTGACCGCAACTGTATGTAGGTCCACATCAGTGTTTAGCCGTTTTCCGGCTAGATATAGCCGGTTGTGATAGCAAACAGCCGGAGAAATTTCGTTTTAACCGGCAGCCGATTTGTTAGCCGTTTTGCAAATAAAGGCCGTTTTTAGCCGATTTTGTTATGTTTCCATTTTTGACTAAACGGCCCAAAATCTGTTAGAAAATGGATACTAGCCTTATCGCGGGGAAAATTTTCATTTCAGGCAGGGTTATATAAAATTGGGCCGATTTATTATTTTTACTTTAAACGAATATATTTTTTCTAAATAAGGCCGTAGTGGGGATTTTCTTCAGAAAATATTTAATAAATATTAATGAATGTAACAAATAACAACTTGTTTCACTGTTTGCTTAACATGCGTTTGCGTTTGGATACATTGCCAACACATAGAATAAATATTACAGGTATTGTCTTCCCAGATAGCGCATATTCAATTCTGCCTTAATTACAACACATCATTGTTGCACACGCTTAAAGGTTTCAGGTAACTCTGACGACACACAATCAGTTTTGCCTTTCAATTTCCTCACACACATTGCTTGTCAAAAATCATAAAAAGTGAACGCCGTTAGTAGGCTGCATTCAATTTGAGAAGCAATTTCATTATCAACATGCCGTCTTCAAGAAAACAATGTAACTAACTAGCTTCTAGCTTTTCCATTTTAATTCCATTGTAAATTTAACATTTTAGCATGCATAAGCTTAATATTTTTTTATTTTCACAAAAATCGCACGCCAATGCTGAAAAGCTGATCAAAATTGAAAGCAAAATTGAAACTTAATTGAAAGGGAACAATTGAAAGCAAGTCACCCATTCAAGCAATAAATAAGAGTGTGTTAGTGAAAAAGTGTGAGAGTATTGAAAATTGAAAGGGGAAAATTGAATGTGTAACGGCCCGATAAGGGAAAAATGGATATTATTAAGCATTATGTACACATCGCACGTTTAATAATAGTTGCGTTCCTTATCTCCCAGAAATAGTCAGAAAAAGTCCGAAGTAGTCAGATTTAGTCCAAAAAGCGTTCCTTAACTCGAAAATTACAGCAAAAATGGGAGAGCAACACTCAGTGAGAGTGACTCTCTTCAGTCCGAAGTAGTCAGATTTAGTCAAAAGAATTTTTTCTGGAAAAATCCTGAAAAGTGTCAAACTCAATTGAATTTAAATTAACGGAAATTAAAAAATACGCAAAAAGTGAGAATAATCTAAAAAGTAAAAAAGTGAATTGAAATTGGAAGGAGGCAAAACATAATTGATATAGTAAGTGTTTATTGTGTTTGTGCTTGTGTGAATGTGTTTTGTACATATATGTACACATATATGTATACATTTCCATTCTTATTTGAAGTTAGTTTTGTTGTTGCCATTCTTTGGACTAAAAATTTGGTTTTTTTGCGTTCCTTTACTTTTCCTCCAATAAGCTTGATAAGTAGAACATGCTCAGCTTAACAGATAGCTAAACTTCCCAAAGATGGCGAAGGTATGGGTCTTTTCAACTGTCTTTTTGTATACCAACTGTATGAATTGATCAAACTTTGATTGCGTTTTCCCACAAAATTTAAATTTCGAAATACTTCTGTATATTATTAAACGTGCTGAGAACTTATTTAAATTCCATAAAACCGAAGGCCAACTTGAATGAAAAGAACCAACACTGAGATGCGTTAAAATGAAAATAAAAGGGCACAAATTTCTATGTAAAGCAAAAATCTCTGGGAAAACAATAGGTTTTTGTTCGTCGAAAATCCAGTGAGAATTATCACTCAAAACATCAGTAAGAAAAAATGCTCCCAAAATCTCTCTCTTAAGAAGAGAAACATGCAAATTTCTGCTCGAACGCAAATTTGCAGGAATTCGCAAGTTTCCCTGCCAGCTAGTGTCCTCGGTTGCATTTCAAACAAAATAAATTTATTGGATTTTTAAAATTTGTTCAGTGGGGCAAAAACAGGATCAACATGTACATTTCTTGTTTGTTCGACCTTTTTCAACATACGTTTCAATTTCTACGTCGCAGTAACTGTCGGTTTTCCTAAATCGACTCTAGTTGAGATTGCATTCGGATTACGAACACAGTTTTTTCAGCCGAGTACCTTTCAAATCATTGGAATTAACTAAATGAATTAAGTAAACAAGTATGTATTCGCTTAAATTTTTCTTTGCAAAATCGTCAAAGTTAGTAAATTTTTAAATTTAACGAACTTGTTTATTCAATTTATCCTCGACAAAAAATCCAACCATGTGCCACAATCATGTGTTTTTTCCTAATTGCAAATTCTTGCAGGTAAATTTTTTCCAGCTTGAATTTGCAACTCCAAGAACTAGTCTTTATACTTGCGATTTATTTAAATAAAATTATTCGAAGCAGCTTAGCCGTTTTTAGCCGGTATTTTTTTTGCCAATTTAGCCGGATGGTCCAAAACGTTCTGGCAACACTGGTCCCCATCTGAAGGAGAACTGTAAATCGAATCAGAACGTTCAAAGTAAAAAACGTGCTTTAAAAATAATTTATGGTCTAACATAAATATTATTTTTAAGATTTAAGTAATACGAAGACGATTTGATAATACAAGAAATGTCTAAAAAACTTTGTGATGCAATTGGAAGCTATGTGAAAAACATGCCGCATCGTTCCAGTCATACCAAAGACGTGTACTTCCAATACAGTCTTGTAACTTCGTCAATGGATAATATACGAGAAATTCATGTAACCTATCAGCTTGAAAATGAGGCAAGTGGATTCAGGGAATGCGGGCACTGTATCTTGCCGATCGTTTCAAAAGAAGATGCATGTAATTCCAATGAGTTTTCAATGCATTTGGTAGTTTTACCCAAAATGTTAGAAATTTCACAAAACGGACTTATAAAATCATTTAGCCCAAAGTAAGTACATAGAATCGAATTTTTGAAGCTATGCACTTGTTTAGCAATGACTAAATAACTTCATTTCAGACGCATCTATTCGGATGATAATATTATTGTGTTGGAAAATGTTGAAACATTTGAAAGGGCTAAAAGAAGTCAAATGAGTTTCGAGAAAGCAAAGGAAATTATGAAAAAACTCGCACAATTTCATTCCACTTCTGTGATTTATTTAAGAAAGGTGCTTACTGTTCATTCGTATCTAAATACTAATTCTTTCAATTTACTTAATTCTTAGTTTCCGGATGATGAAGTTGTATCCCAAACACCGCCATTGGGCTAAAGACGGTATAGAAAAACGCATGCAGGTTGCGATTGAAGCTGTGAAGCGTTATTGGCCTGAGTATATTGAAATCGCCGTAAAAATGCGCACTAGTGTGGAGTCATTTCGCGAACGCATTGCTGATGTGCTGGAGAAAAGACGTTGTCGGTTCAAAGTTATCGCACTTGGTGATCTATCAATCCAGAATATGAGTTTCCGTAGATATGAAGGGGATATTTTATTTGTACGGCAATTTTATATATACATACATACATATGTATGTGTGTACCTTAATATCGTTTACTTGATATAAAAGAGTCAATCCAAATTTTTCTTTCTTAACGGAATAGTAAAAAAAAATTACAAAGTTTAGTAGTTTTTAAATTCAGTTGGTAATCTACCGATTTATGTACTAAGCAGGATTTTGAAAGAAACTAGTTAAGACCTTGCTATAGTATACTGAGTTTACGATATGAGCATGCATACTTATGTACATATACACCCAAAATTTACTAATTCATACTCTTCCCCAGAAAAACTTCGGAAATTGTTTTGTTGGCAGTTGCGGATACGATTTAAATTTCTTTTTCAACACCTGCCTGCTTATGAACGAGTTGGCCTCGCGTCGTTATGATTTACTTCGCACCTACTATGAACATTTGTCAGCTACATTAGAACGTTATGGGGATTCAGCTCCCAGTTGGCAGACAATTTTGGATGAAGTACGAGAATTGGAATTCATCGGTTTCTATGTGTTGCTCTGCGAAATGCCTTTTTGTGATGAAGAAATAGGCTTTCAAAAAGGTTATGTTTTCGAAAACTCGCTTGTTAAGCCAATCTCTATTGAAGAAGAGTATGAAAGAGCATTGCAACAAGAGGGCGTTAAAGAGTTATTAAGATATGGCCTTGATCGCTTCAATGAGCTTGGTTTGTGGGACTACAATATAGATTATAATGTAGCAAAGAAGGAAAAGCAGGAAGACGCTTATGGATTCGTTATGGTGTGAAGAGAAACTTTTTTTTTAACGGAAAAAGCTGGATTCGAAATGCTTACGTTGAGTTTTTTTTGAAATGCTTAACTTTTTATTTAGTTTTGTGATTTTGATTTCGAATATTTATTTAATTGTTAATTTTCAATTTTTGTATGTTGTTAACGGAAAAAGCTGGATTCGAAATGCCTACGTTGAGTTTTGTTTGAAATGCTTAACTTTTTATTTAGTTTTGTGATTTTGATTTTGAATATTTATTTAAATGTTAATTTTAAATTTTTGTATGTTGTTCTCTGTACGGGGTCTACAATTATTTTAATTTAATATCGTAATATTAAATTATTTCACCACTGCACATAGGGGTGTTTAATCGATTTAGGCGGCCAAAATTGTTTTTGTGAAAATTTTTACTCAAAATATTTAGAAACGACGTGTTACGATATTTAAAACTGTAAATGTTTAAAATAAAATAAATGGAGCGGAGAATGTTCGAGTATTCCACCAAAACAACGAAAATAAAGTCGCTTAAAATTTACATCGATAGACTCCATCTTATCGAGGTGCGATTGTAGAAACATTGATACCTACGTGTTCATATTGGCGAGGAGAAGGTTAATACCTACCCTCAACTTGTCAATGGCCACTCTCATCATCCCAGACATCTGGAAGGTGGGGAGAGTGGTCCCACTGCTCAAACCGGGGAAACCTGCCAACAAAGGAGATTCCTATCGTCCGATAACACTCCTTTCCCCGGTAGCGAAGACACTCGAGGCCTTGCTACTCCCGTACTTCACAAACCACCTGACCCCAGCGAAGCATCAGCATGGTTTCCGTAAAGTGCACAGTACAACAACAGCACTTAACGCCATAAACACTCAGATAACTCGTGGCCTTAACCGAAACCGTCCCTGTGAGAGAATGATTCTAGTAGCGTTGGACTTGTCAAAGGCGTTTGACACCGTCTGACATTCCACGCTACTAGAAGATATAGAGGCCTCCTCCCTCCCACAGAGGCTCAAACGGTGGTCGGTAAATTATCTGAGTGGTCGCCATTAGTCGGTACTGTTTAGAGACAAAACGAGTAAGCAGCGAAAAATAAAACAGGGGGTTCCTCAGGGTGGTGTCCTTTCCCCGCTACTGTTTAACTTTTACATTTCAAAACTCCCTCAACCACCAGAGGGAGTCTCGATTGTCTCTTATGCCGACGATTGCTCGATCATGGCGACTGGGAATGGAATTGATGACCTTTGTTCGAAAGTAAACTGGTATCTCTCCGAACTTTCTCGCTTCTTCACTGCAAAGTGTCTAGCCCTCTCCCCTACGAAATCCTCCGCGACCCTGTTCACAACCTGGACGAAGGAGGTCAGGCTACCGCTGGGGATTCACGTCGATGACACACCAATTCCGACGGTGAATAACCCCAAAATACTCGGAGCCTGCTCTCCTTCTCTGCGCACTCAACCGCTATTGTCAATAAAGTACAGAGCCGCAACAAGGTCCTTAAGTCGCTAGCCGGCAGTACTTGGGGCAAAGACAAAGAAACGTTGCTGGCAACATACAAGGCAATAGGCCGGCCGGTTTTGAACTACGCAGCGCCAGTGTGGTCGCCAGGGACTAGTAGGACGCAGTGGACGAAGCTACAGACTGTACAGAACACCGCACTCAGGACAGCGACAGGATGCCTCCTGATGTCGCCTGAACACCACCTGCACGGCGAGGCGCAAATGCTCCCTGTAAAGGAGCACAATATAATATGGCCACCCAAGCAGACAGCTGCTTGCAGAGGAGCCCTCGCCTAGGCACGTCAGGAGGCATCTATATGAACTGACGGACGAAGTCCAGAGGTTCATTAAGCAACCTCTGGACCCGACAGCTTACAGACAGGCCCTGAACGGCATTCACTGGGACTCAGTCTCGAGTTATGTAGACTCTAGACCTGTGAATGCCGTTCTAGGCATACCACCCCCGGACATAGACGAGACGGAGCTTCATCTGCCTCGGGAGACACGCACAACACTCGCACAACTTCGCTCCGGCTACTGCAGCAGGTTGAACTCTTACCTGAGTAGGTTGAATGAGGATGTGCCGAATGAGTGTCCGGCATGCGGAGAGACCCCACATGACTCGAAACATCTCTTCGCATGCCAGGAAAACCCGACAACCCTAACGGCCTTGTCCAGTGGACAAACTCCACAGAAGCTGCACGCTTCCTAGGGTTGCCGTTAGTGGAACTTGACGACAACGACTGAGATACCAACCGTCCTGGGCGGGGTTGTTGTAGCCGCTACAACAACAACAAAAACCTACCCAGCCAGCAAAGAAACGTAAATTTTGCCGACAGTGCAGTTTAGTACAATTTTCTGTATCCGAAAACGAATAGAAAAAACTCCTACAGTTATCATCAATTTTCGTATCCGGAAAACGCTCGAAACTTTCGAAAAAGATGAGGTCATGTGAAAGCAATAATTGTATTTTATTTGCTCAAGCATGAATGCGCGTAGTTGGCAGTGGATGAGCGTGCAGAGTGTGCCGCTATTTGTTAGGTTCCAGAAGGTAGCGAATTCCGTCAGGCGCTTCCTAATTTTATTTTATTTCTTTTGAACCATGAAAAAGTATCTGTGAAGTGCATAAAGAAAGCGTATTGAACGAAAAATTCAATCAGACAAATTTCAGAAAAAACAGCCGAAAACGTATCCGTTTCACACACTGTTGTCTGTACATACGTTCCTGCCGCACACTTTAGTGGGAAAACGGATCGTCAAAGTATCCGCAAGTGGAATCAGTAAACGGACAAAAATCCGCACTTCATCCACTTTTTTGTCCTTTTTCGCATCGGGTTTCGGATTTTTTGCTGGCTGGGTAGGTTAGAACATAAAATGGTTGCCGTCTGTTAAAAAATTAAATGCAATTAAGTTAAATAAATTACTACAATATGGGTATCAATCGAGATGGTTTTGAAAAGGCTTTATTTCTAACTGGCCGTATCCATAGGATAAAATTTATTGCTGTCCAGCTGTCATTTTGGTCGCTAGATATAAATTATATCAGTGGCAATATTTGTGTGGGCTTTTTATATCTTGATATAAGCATCTGTGAGATAGCTTCTAAAACGTATTTTTGCCGGATTTAATCACTTAAAAAATTTAGAAAATAGGCTATTTTACATCCAATTACATGATAACAAATATTTTAACCGAAAACAGTTCAATATTTGCTTTTATATTAAAATATCAATAATGTTGCCGCCACGAAGTTTTCATGCAAATGAACATGTAGCTGTCAAACTACCAAATTGCCGGCAATAGATGGCAAGATATAAGCTCTGATATATATTGCTCTTGAAGAGCAATGAGCGGTCACCATTGGCTATTTATATTTTAACATATGTATCAAGATATAAACTTTATCCTGTGGAGACGGGCAGTAAACAACATGTGGGAGGATTACCATCTGTTTAAAAATTTAATTCAATTTTAACTCAAGGGAATTAGGTAACTGAAATACTGAACTATAACTATTAAACAGGGCTGCCACTTATTTAAAAATTAAATTCAATGTATTTAACAGGTTAAATTAATTATTACAATATGGATATGGAACATGAGATGATTTGCCACCTGTCAAAAAATGTAATTCAATTAATTTCAATGAATTACTACGCTAAGGGTATCATCCAAAATGGCTATGAAAGGGCTTAATTTTCAATTACATTTAGTAGGAGTGCTACCTGTTTAAAAAATCAAATTCAAAATAACATATGATTAGAAAAAACACTATATGGACCAACCATTATGTTGAGATTTATTGAAATATTTTGCACCTTATCTAACACGTAGAAATTTCATACACTCATCGAACTAACTATAGTATATAGTAGTTTGTTTTATTTGAAATGTCTTTTAACTTAAATTTTTTAGTGCATATTTTGTACCTTCTTACTGCCCGTCTCCACAGGATAAAGGTTTTATCTTGATACATATGTCAGAATATAATTTGCGAATGGAGACCGCTCATTGCTCATCGAGAGCAATATATATCAGAGCTTATATCTTGCCATCTATTGCCGGTAATTTGGTAGTTTGACAGCTACATTTTCATTCGCACGAAAACTTCGTGGCTGCAACATCATTTTTATTTTAATATAAAAGCAAAAATTGAGCTGCTTCCTGTTAAAATATTTGTAATTATGTATTTGGATGTAAAATAGCCTATTTTCTAAATTTTTTAAGCGATTAAATCCGGCAAAAATGAGGTTTTCGAAGCTATCTTACAAATGCTTATATCAAGATATAAAAAGCCCACACAAATATTGCCACTGATATTACTTATATCTAGCGACCAAAATGAGAGCCGCTACAACAACAACAACAACAGCTGGGCAGCAATAAATTTTATCCTGTGGAGGCGGCCAGTTAGAATTAATAATTATAAATAATTTCGAATACGTGGCAGCTTTGTAAAAATATCTCCAGATACCCTTACACAGGCTACACACGACAAACATGTGCGCCAACATGCTCGCTGTCATTTGCCACAGACGGTGAGCGGCTCATGTGTGATTTTGTCGTGATAGCGTAAAGATGGATACCAAAGATGCGGATGATGAAATTCAAATGCTTATGACTTAGACAATATTCTATATTCTGATCCGATTCGACTGGCAGCCACGACTTTGAAAACAGTATATTGTTCAAAATTTTTATTCCTGGAAAATTATAATTTATCTTCCATATCCACCTATTTAGCTCGCTATAAGCACATATTTGCAAAGCAGTCGCAGAAGAAAGTATTAGAAATGCATTACAAAAGCTAAAAACGAAAAATGTTGATGAAGTTACAGATTCCCCATATTCTGAAACAGCCAAAGGAATGAGACTGAAGAATCCTTTTTAAAAAGCTTTAGAAAAACTTGACACATCTGGTTTGGTTTGTAACCCGTTGTAAGTTGTTTAAACAACGATCTCGCCGTTATGCTAGATTCTAAAATTGTTTCTTAAAAATAGGCTGACTTCCAAAATGCCAATTGCTTTGCGTACGTACAAAGTATAATGTTCCATAACATATACTTTTCCAAAACGCAACCGAAAAGTTATCGAAACGCATCGCTAGAGCAATCAGCGTATCAGAAACAAAGTTGATGCTTCGTTTGTTATTGGTTGCCATCGGTGTTTTAAAAATGGAAAATACAGAAAAAATTTTCATTTCTGTATTGAATATTTAAAATGTGCAATGTATATGGTTGCAATGTGTCGCAACTCTGCATATACAAACAGTTTGAATACCGCAATATAACAGTATCCAAACATTGTGTTGATACGTTTTGGAAGTCAGCCGTACTTGACATCCGCATTCGCATCCGCGGATGTTAGCTGTTAGATATTCGCATCCGCATTCGCATCCGCGGATGTCTAAAATTCCACATTCGCAACATCCCTAATACATATACGTAGCTTGAGAACAAATTCTTACGATTTTACTGCCTGACAAACTTATTTGCAAATTTTTACTAAAACTTACCCTTAAGTAGAGTATTCTTTCTAAACGTACTGCCAACTATTTTCTTCCTGCAACTCTCCAAATTTTTATATTGAAACCCCCCCCTCTTAACGTTGTTGGGCGTCTTGACTTTCCTATCACCCCCTTTACTCATTGAACACTGTACACAACGCCCTGTACAAGTAAAGAAAACTGGTAGAGTACTGCAGCAGTATGTTCGGTTTATTTTTCGGCAGTAGTAAGTATTTCCAATGGTCACCACTGCACAGCAAACGCACATTTTCAGCAGTTTTTTTTATACCCGAGCGCACTTGTGCACAAGGGTATTAAAATTTTGTTCACATAACGGTTGTTTGTAACAGCCAAAACGAATCGGGATAGATATAGACATATATATACAAAATGATCAGAATGAAAAGAGAAATCGATTAAGTGGTGACTGTCCGTCCGTCCGTCTGTCTGTCCGTGAACACGATAACTCGAGAAAAAATTGAGATATGTGAACAAAATTTGGTAAGTAGGTTCCTTTATCCAAGGTAGGTTGGGATTGAAAATGGGCAGAATCGGACAATAACCACGCCCACCTCCCATATAACGGTATTTTCGAAATATTCAAAAACTACGATATTTCCGAAAATACTGGATCCAAAATGTTGAAAGTTGGTATGCGAAGTAGAAATTTTGCATAAAATAAGATAGTTATGAAATTTTTGGAAAATGGACGTGGCCCCGCCCACTTATGATAAAAAGCTGTATCTCTGTAGTCCCTTTACCAATCCCCACCAAACTCGCTGAGAACATTACTTAGGGCTTGACTAAGAAACCTGTTGAACATTTTTGAAATCCGACAAGAACCATGCCCACCTCCCATATAACGATAATTTACAGAAATACGAAAACTGCGATAAATAAGTAACTATTTAAGCTAATTTACTCAAAATCGATATATGCAATCACCTCTTAGCAGAAAATTATAATTACGGAAATTTTGGCAAATGTGCGTGGCAGCGCCCACTTATGCCTACATACGTGTATCTCGGTAACCGGTTTACCAATTTCTACCAAACTCGGCACATTTATCAACCTTGGCGTGAAAAAGCAATATGCTGAAAATTTTTGAAATCGCTCTAAAATTACTGCCACTTACCATATAATGGTACATTTCAGAAATACGAAAACTCCGATTTTTTAATAAGCTAAGACGCCATCTTACAACAATCACTTAACAACAAACAAGATGATTGATTACTTACTACGTAAGTGTATATTGATAACCGCCTTACCGATTTCCACCAAACTTGATCCAATTATTTCAATAAATCATAGTATATTATCGAAATGTTTGGAAAAATACTCTTGCTTATCATGCAGTTTACTGAAAGGTGAAAAAACGATATTTAATATGTACGCCGGGTATATAATGTTCGGTTTCGCCCGAACTTATACTTCTTTACTTGTTTTTTTGTTGGTTTCCAAACTACGAACTGTCAAGCATAACACTCAAGCAAGAATCTCAGCGTATTTGAGTAGTGTTGCATAACTTTATGACCGTAGTTCATTCCTCTAATCCATTAAAATTAGCAAAAATACGATATTTTTCCTTGTAGCTCTGCCGGTACGAGTTCATATTATATTTGTATTAAACTATTTGGATTATATGGTATTTATCTGCTTTACAATTATCCAATTTAATATTATTTAAAAAATTAACACACGGTTTAAAACAGTTGTTAACAACTTCGGCTTGTAGTAAACGCATCTAAAAACCAAATAAACAATTATCAACACGGCACTTTAACAGCGCGGTGCGAGCAAATTAAAGCAAAAAGGGATTAAAAAATAACGGAATCTAGTCAAGAATTATATTATATTCTCCCTATATCCAGTTATAAAAGAAAAAGTGCGCTTGGAAAATTCGACTTTTGGCCGCCTAAATCGGCCAAATACCCCGCTGTGCACTGGTGCAAATCTGTAATGTTATAAAAAGTGGGATTCAAAATTCTTTACACGAGATAAACTTTCAAAATATTGGTCCTGTTCTACTGATTTAGGTTGAAAATTAACACATTAATAACAATAAGTATTTTTCCTTCAAGCACAAAGCATTATAAAAAATAGTGTGTAAATCCCGGGCGCGACTGAAGTGAATCTTTTTCGTATTACCCATACAGCTCTCCATAGTTTATGAGTAGTTTATTTTCATTTCATTTCATTTCATTTATTTTAGTCTATGACTTTAACAATCTTACAGACTAGATTACATAATAGGTTAGAATAATAGAAATTATATTAATTATACAATGTTTCAATATTAGATTTAAATATCAATCTCGGCAATGAAAACTCAATATTTACAATTTTTGAGATTTTATTAAACTCTGTGAGGGCTCTATATATTGGTGCTAGAGTAAAGTAATTTGCCTTAACTGGAAGCATATAAAAAGGTAGTTGAAAACGCAAAATTCTGTTTGGAACATTGAAACATATCTGGTTAAGTAAAACAGGGCAATCAATATATCCATTAACCAGATCATATATAAACATCAGTGACTGGATAAGTCTTCTACTTTCCAGTGATTTTACATCAATAAGCTTACAGAGAGAATTATAGGCCGGTAAAGGCTCAGAAAAGTTAAGCGGCTGTAGGGCAAAGCGAACAAATTTGCGCTGGACTCTTTCAAGCCTACTAGCATAAAGGCTATATATTGGATTCCATATTATAGATGCATACTCTAATTTAGAACGTACCAGCGCATTGAAAAGAGTTTTCCTGGTATAAGGATCTTTGAAATCCTTAGCATATCTACGCAGAAATGCTAAGTTGCTATACGCCTTCGGGATAACGTAATTAACATGATTTGTAAAAGTGAAACCCGAGTCAAACACAACACCCAGATCTATAAAATCATTGACTGAGGTCAGTTTATGGTTCAAAATACTATAAGTCGAGCTGATGATGTTTGAAGACCTAGAAAAGGTCATATGGTAGCATTTATTAATGTTCAGTGATAATTTATTTACCCGACTCCAAGTAATAACATTATCCAGATCATGTTGTAGATAAAGTGTATCAGAGACACAAGTAATTTTTTTAAAGAGTTTAAGGTCATCTGCGTAGAGGAGGAACTCGGAATATTTAAAACAGTTCCCAATATCATTTATAAATAAAACAAATAACAGAGGGCCAAGGACACTACCCTGTGGTACACCGGAAGCTGCAATAAAGCTGTTAGATCTGTAACCTTCAATTTCAACAAACAGCAATCTGTTCGAAAGATAAGATTTCAACCAGGACAAAAACACCGAGTGAAAACCAAGACTCTCCAACTTACGTAACAAAATAGAATAGGAAACTTTGTCAAAGGCTTTGGAAAAGTCTGTATAAATAGTGTCCACCTGAGACCCACATTTGAAGGATGAGACACAATATTCCGAAAAAGTCACTAAATTAGTAACCGTTGAGCGACCGCGAACAAAACCATGCTGACGAGGTTCTAATATGCTCTTAGTAGCGAAAGAAAGCTTATCTTTGACGACTATTTCAAAAAGTTTGGAGCAAGCTGTTAACTTGGAAATAGGCCTATAATTTGAGACATCATTCTTACTTGCAGACTTAAAAACTGGGGTAATGGATGCAATCTTCCAACGATCAATAAAAATGCCTAATGAAAGAGAAAGATTAAAAATTATGCATAATGGGACACAGATGGATGAGACGCATTGCTTTAAAAAATATGAAGAAAGACCATCATTGTCACTTTTCATGGAAGATTTAAGACAGGAAATACCAATCGAAATATCTAACTCTGTTAAGGTTAGAGACCCAAAATCTAAGGAAGAATGAGGAGGGAAATTTACTGAAGTATTAACAAACTCGTCATCTGTAACAAAATTCGATTTAAAAAACTCTGCAAAAAAATTGACAGAATCGGTAAGCGACTGTGAGCTCTTCCCATTAAAGTGCATACAAGTTGGAATATTGGACCCACCTCTTTTAGAGCGAATATAGTTCCAAAAGGCCTTGGGGTTTACTTTCAGCTCAGATTCAAATCTGTTTATATATTTATTATATAGAAATTTGTCTAAGACGTTAAATTGCTTCATATAATAGTAATATTTATCTTTAAAGCTAATGATGTAGCGTTCCTTATACAGCTTGTAGTATTTATTTCTTTTGTTTTTTAAAGCTTTAAGATTTTTAGTATACCACGGGAGTTTATGAAGTCGAGGCGGTAGTAGTGAAAGTTTATTAGTGAATAATTCAGTCAATTTATGTAGAAAAGATTCAAAGCACAAAGAGACATCTTGCGAATTCAGAATAGTCTTCCAATTTACATCCGAAATAGCAACATTTAATTAAACAAGTAATTAAATACTTTTCAACACGCGATATCAGAGTGGACCTTTCTTTTGTTTACAATTTGGTTGTCAAACACGCTACAGCTTATCGTTTGACAGATTTACCAGAATTCAGAACTAAAAAAATCTTCGGACTATAACTGGTAACTTCTGTCAATGGTCCGAGAACCGAGTAAGGGATCGATTTCCAGTAAATTCTGACTATTTTTGTGGGAACCTATAAAAATAGATAATATTAAAAAACGGTTGGCAATTTGGTATTGTTATTGGAAGTCTCCTAATGAGAAGCAAAGTTTTCCGATCGAAAAATATTCAGCCTTATCATGAGTTTCATTTTCCCCGAACCTGTTCAGTTTTCGTTTCCATGTATTTACTATGGGCGGATGAAAAATTTTCGGTTGCATTTTTTTCGGGCGAAACTCAGAAAAAGGCAGATTTATTTTCAAGAAAAAGTGTTTTTCCCCATTTAAAATATATACATACATATGAACATGGAAAACTTTTTTTTTTTAACAACAAAATACGGGGGTTCTTTATTTCATTTAGAGAAATCCTAGGGAGTAAGAGCTTGAAATTTTAAACGTTTTGTTCTCGCGTGTATTTTTGGACCACCCTACAGAATCTACACAAAAAAGCATTACAATATACAGTTGCAGTCAATAAGACAGTAGCAAAATTCAAAATTATGTTGTTTGCAACTTATGTTAACATATTTATTTTTAATACTTTTCATTTAAAATATAGTTCGATCTATAACAGAGAAAGTTCACAAAAATTAATTAAATTTAAACCAAAATTTCACCAAAATTGCAGTATTTTTCAGAATTGTTAGAAAATTTTAGAGTATGTACACAGTTTTGTAGCCCTTTAAATTACAACGCTTTTATCAACTTGCAATGTTGTGTTCCAGAAACTTTCAATGTTGTGGATCCAGAAACTTTCAATGTTGTGTTCCGACACCAAAGCAAAGCTTTGAAAAGCTCCTATAAAAAAGCATAGTGAATAGGGCGAGGTAGATGACATCTAGATGTCGCCCTATGTACTACGTTTGCTACACCGGAAATAGACGACACGCCATTTCTTTAAATAAAATTAGTTTGACTATTGTAAACTAAATCGAATGCTTTGTAAGTGAAGTGACTTGTGGACCACTTGAGGTATAGGTGGACCAGTTGGTAACCACTTTGGGACCAGTTGGTAACTAGTTCGTGGGACCACTTGGTAAGCAGTCGGGGACCAGTCCGGGAACCAGTTTGGGACTACTCCGAAACTACTTACCTTCGGCCCAGTTGGGGACCAGTTGGTCTTTTTAAGCTCCTGTGGCCGTTTTAAGGGTAATTCTTGGGCTCCTGCACTGCCGCTCGGGGTTTCTGCCTTCTACGGTGGTAATTTTGGGCCGGGTTGCCTGTTTTGGCGGATTGTTGTGCTGTGTGCCGCGTATTACGTGTACCGGGTACCACTTTCTCGAGCGAATTGCTCTGGGGAACCTGTTGTGTGAGTTGCTGGCTTTTTGGCTAGACTTTGAGGAGGGTTTATACACGCATATCGGCGGAAATAGACGACACGCCATTTCTTTAAATAAAATTAATTGGTGCTCGTTTGTATGTACATACATATGTAAATGCATGTGTGTGCACCTTTCTATTAATATCGTTGAATTATTTTAATATCTATTGCAAAATTTTATTCAGACAGGACTAAAAAGTAGAAAATAAATAATATAAAAAAAACTTTTTAATATACAACGCTTTTATAAATGGACTAAAAAGTAGAAAATAATACTTCTCAGTCCCATAGAATTTGTTTTGATAACTTTTGATTTTGAAATTTTAGCAAAAGTCATTATAAACAATCTATGAAATTGAAAATGAAAAGCGTGGGGCGCATGTAATACACTTGAATTGATATGAAAAGTAATATATGAATGTATGTATGTGGGTATATGAATAACGACCGCTTAAAATCGATTTCAAAGTTCTACTTTCGCTGTAGAAATTTTAGGTCTACGTTATGTAGTTTGACTATTGTCAATTAAATCGAATGCTTTGTATTGCATGCGCTCCACGTTTTTCATTTTCAATTTCATAGATTGTTTATAATGACTTTTGCTAAAATTTCAAAATCAAAAGTTATCAAAACAAATTCTATGGGACTGAGAAGTATTATTTTCTACTTTTTAGTCCATTTATAAAAGCGTTGTATATTAAAAAGTTTTTTTATATTATTTATTTTAGTGCAATAGAGGGCAAGTCACTAAAAATTACCATTGATTTCTTCGATTATTTTTTGTAGAGTGTATTAAACATTTTCGTCCATACAAAACTAGATATTGTTAATTTCAAATTTTGCTACTATCTTATTGGCCGCAACTGTATGTATGTATGATGTACTCCTCCATCTGAAGGAAAACTGTAAATCGAATCCGTGTATATAATCGATATTATCAATGGTTGTCTATAAAACTATCAAAAACCATCGATGGTGCCACTACCGTCGCGTGAAAACCAATACTTTAGTGTCCCCCCAATAAACTTACCAAGGAGAAAGTACTCCCACTATTTACCCGGTCAGTACAACTCGAGGGTACCTTTCCTATACTTACGGTGACCATATTAACCAACGTAAAATAAAGGACATTTTTTTAAAAAAGATTTGGGAATACTTACATACATACAACTTGTATGATAAAAGTACCTTACCCATATCGTAATTTAAATCAAATATTTATCAGTTAATTATATTATTTAATTGTACAAGTTACCTTGCTGTAGGGAAAAATTAAGCCAAATCCTTTTCAAGGACTTCGCAATCCCTTGCTACCAAAATGCGTTTATCATAATTCAAACTGCGAGACGAAGTCAGCACACAGTGGTTCAAAATTGGAATTTAATGTTCATAATCCACCGGAGCCTTAATTTTTCAACCACTTTTTACTAAAAAGCAAAAAAAAAATATTTTGGTGAACATTTTTTATAACATTTAAATTTTTTTTTTCAAAACTGCTACTTTTTCTGCATTTTGCACAAAAAAAATTTAATATAACCAAATAAAAATTCTGAAATCAGGCTCAACTGGTCCATTTCAAATATTGTAAGCTTTCATAAAAAAATTAAAATTAATCAAATGAAGTGAAAAATGAAGGCTCCAGTGAATGACGAACACTAAATGCCAGTTTTGAACCACAGTGCAGCAGGGGGTTTACTGTTCTCTTTCAGTGGAACTGGAAACTCAGCGTACAAGACGATCCTGGGCACAACTTTCCCTGTCCTTTGTAGGTTGTACAAAGATAACCGATTAAATAGAAACCCTTAAGTGGGGTGCGAAACAAACTGGCGAAGGTTTTCATTATATTTTATAAGGGACATTTTTATTTTTCATATTTTGCGTTTAAAAATTACCTCTGAAAAATGCAGAGCCGATTTAAAGGACAGTTTAAGAAATAAAGGACAAAAGGTATCCTTTATTTTGAAAAAAATTATAAAGGACAGGGGAGTAAAATAAAGGGCTGTCCTTTAAAATAAACGACGGATGGTCACCGTACCTATACAACTTCTTCGCAACATGATTTCCTGCAATACCAATATGGCCTGGTACCCAAAGGAGTCTGACCGGGGAAAATTCCCTTGTCAAAGTCAAGCAGTTTAACAGACATTCGATTGCTTCCTTAATGCTAGCTCTGACTGATGCTGGCGCCCTATATGAAAGAATCATTCACCGACACTTCTGTTAAGCTTCGACCCTCTGTGTAAAAATTCGCCCGTGTCGCCTTCCAATTACTGTTCTCCGTTCACTCATTCCTAAAGCTGATGCAGGTGTCGAAAGAGTTCAAACCACGCAACAGTCTACCCACGCAGATATCGGATCAAGCCGATGCCTCAGAAGCCTTTCTTTGTGTTTTCTAACGAGGGGAAAATACAAATGTGTTCGATATGTTTGTACTTCATCATCGCGAATGGTGCATTTAGATGCAAACGAATTTAAAAATTTTGTATTCATATTAGGAGGGTATATTTTTTTAACCTTCATTCACTGTTTGTATCAAATTGATGCAAATTTCATACTAAATTTCAAAAACATATTAAAATATTAAGATAATTGTTAATGTTTTGAAGTGGTTTTTTCGACAAATGCGTATAGATTTTTGCATTTTTATTCTTATTATCAGAAAATGAATAAACAAACGTTGGCCATTAATAAAAAATTAAAAAAATCCCAACATTTCATTGAATACTAGGGTCTTTCTCCATATGTATAAAATTGATGCACAACCAGCGTTACCGCTTTCGTAATGTTTTACTAAAATTGGTAATTTTTTTCTTTATTTTTCAAGGTAACTTATTTTTCAATTTGGTAACTTTTTCGATTCGGTCCTACATGTAGCATAGGTCAAAACAAGTTCTGATTCCACATTAGGAAGTGGGCCGTAAGCGTTTCCTTTTATAGAAATACCAGGTAATCCTGAAAGTTTCACAAGGTGAAAAGTTCTTCGCATTGCTTGATTAATAGAATTGTGTGATCTCTAACAAACTGCTTGAAAGTGGGCTATATCTACCCTGTGGGGAAAATCTCTAGTTTTGAACTGGTACGCTTCTAGTACATTTGGAACCACTACTAGTTCGCGATAAATCTCTTTTGCATGCAAACAACTAGCGAATTTAACACAGCGATGTCATAGGAATAAGAAATTGCCCCCCGCTGCATTACCTTTTCTATAGTTCAGAACCAGTCCTAAATTCGACATATGGGATCTAGTTCGCTTTGCACCCCCATTTTCTATAGTTTCGAACCAGTTGTAACAATTTTAATTTTTTTGCAGAGAAATGTATTTTCAATCTGAAATCAAATTTGTTTGAATGAATGTAAATTTAATTTTGCATTTGAAAACACGTTTGCATACCTTTGGCTGTAGCTGAATTTGCAGAGGTGCTGACTTTTATCTATATCTATTCTATACTAATTATATAAAGAGAAGTCCCTTTTTTTGTAACAGGTAATCTCGCGAACGGCTGGTCCGATTTTCATGAAATTTTGTATACAAATAGCTTTCGGTAACCACCATGTTTTAGGCTAAACAAATTTTACTTTTTTCGGGTAGGTGGACCAGGGACCGGTCTATTCGAAAAAATCTTATTATGGTCCGATTTGCTTAAAATTTAGTACGTAAGTAGCTTTTTAGCATATATTAGCATATATGATAAATTTTTTCCGAGAAGTGGACCAGGGACCGATCTATTCCAAAAAATCGCATTTATGGTCCGATTTGCTTAAAATTCGGTACGTAAGTAGTTTTTAGCATATATTAGGATATATGGTCCATTTTTCCGAGAAGTGGACCAGGGACTGATCTATTCGAAAAAATCGTATTTAAGGTCCGATTTGCTTAAAATTCGGTACGTAGGTAGCTTTTTAGCATATATTAGAATATATGATCCATTTTGTCCGAGAAGTGGACCAGCGACCGATCTGTGCGAAGTAATCGTATTTATGGTCCGATTTGCTTAAAATTAGGTACGTAGGTAGCATTTTGCCTGGATAAGCTTATAGATTCCTGTTTTCCAATTTTCATGCAATTTCGAATATAAATAGCTTTAAGTAACGACCATATCAAGGGGCGAATTCGTCACTAGGCAAGAGGGAGCGAGAAAACTGCCTTTTGAGCAAACCTTTTATTATTGAATCATGCGTCATGGTTGCCACTTTGGTAAATTGTTACCAAAATTTGTAGAAAAAATTTGGGTTGGTAAAAATGTAAATTTTTTCTCATTTTGGTCGATTTTTGATGAATTTTCCGTTCCCGATTAATTTTTCGTAGTTATCTTTTGTAGTAGCATTGTATAGACTAGCCTAAGTAATAGATTAATAAATCATGTGAATCAATGTAATAGTGTAGTAGTCTCTTTAGCATATTTTTAGTACACGAACAGTGTAACTAGACCTTAAGGCATAGTTTTAAGACACCATCTTGTGAAAAGAAAAGAATAAAAGAAGCATTCCGATTTTAGCAGCGAAACGGAGAAGGTGTTTTATTTAAAACCCGGCTACCACTCAATTACCTTAAACTTGCGCATTTCACTTTAAATATATTATAATTTTCTTTGCATACTTTTTATATAAATACATACGTATAAATGTATATCGATATAAGGCGAACATATCGCGCTCCATTCAAAACTAATTTTTACTGGAATCCCGAGGAGCTTTTGATTGCCTAAATATTTGATTATCTATACATAATATAAAGGAAAGTCGAGATTCTTTGTACGCGGTAATCTCGAAAACTACTGAACATATTTTGACGAGATTTTCTCTAATATATTCTGTATCGATAGGAGAGTGACCTTTTTAATTTAGAATTTTAATAGGGTTGCCACCTGTTAAGAAAATTCTAATTCTAATAAGCGTCAGTTCTGCACCCTCACTGTCAAATGAAAACACTTACCCAACAAGCAAAATAAACTTAAAGAAAGTTTTTTTTAAGTTTTCAATTATAAACATTATGCTTACAAAACGTTGATTTTTTGTTTATAAAACGCTTGAAAGTAAGCGTAATATAATCAAAAAGGAACATTGGTTATAAGCGTAGAAATATAAACTTGTAATAAATGTTCAAAAGAAAGCTTTTTATAAGCGTAAAAGTGTAAACTTATAATAAAGGTTCAAAAAAAGTTGTTTATAAGCGTATGAATATAAACTTACTAAAAATTTTCAAAACAAAGCTATTTATAAAGATTTTTATAACCCTTTATTTAAAGATATTTCATTAAAAACTCATACATAGATTGCTTAACATCTAGAAACTAAACGAAATGCGAATTTTCGGCGGACTCATCTACAGTCGCGAAAATATAAATAGGGAATAGACATTTTAGCATACAAATTCACGATAACACACAAAAATTAAGCATAAAAAAGTTAATTACTACATCTTGTTGCGTGCTTTCAATTACATGCGGTTATTGGCAAATTGGAAAAACGACATCGATGCAGCTATATATTCCGCTTCATCCCCACCATTCTCATTGATGAACTTTTCTGAAAAAAATTTAATACATTTTTAATTGAATGTTAAACTAAGAAAGGATAAGGAGAACTCATCATTTGAAGACTCGAATGCTCCACCGATTAGCGCAGCCGGTCCTGGATTGGATTTTTTTATACCGCATCGGTTTTATTTAATTTTTTCTTTTAATAAAATATTTTAAAAAACGTAAACACGTCACTTACGATTGAAAAAATGTTATATTTACTACTTCATGTCGTTGGCATTTGCATTTCATTTATAAGTTTAAGTTATTTATAAACATTCGCTCTCAAAACTTGTTTAAGGTTTATTTGAAAAAACTTTAAATAAGCTTAATATTAAAAATGCTTATTTAACGCTTACTATAGCAAACTTACTTTAAGTTATTTTTAAAAACATTTACTGAAATGCTTGTTGGGTAGCCTCTGGATGTGTAATCATGTATTATTTTTCTGAGTAGGGTTGCCACCTGTTTAAAAACTATAAGATCTTCACCGTCTGTTGGATAAAAAAATTAGGTACCAAACGAAAGTGCATGGCCTTCGCATGTGCAAAAACTTTAAGTTTTTTGAGTAGGGTTGCCACCTATTTAAAACTACTATCTTCTATACATAGTATAAAGCAGAGGCGAGATATTTTGACCACGCTATTGAGTGGATTTAGACAGGATTTTTTATGTATATACTAAACGAAGTCCATGATGGCATATGATTTATTTGTCCAAATACGTAAATGTACATTATATGTATAAATTCAGCGCGTGGCGAAGCCTCGCTCATCCGTGACCGGCTAGTTTAAATATAAAGAAAAAATTGCCAGGTATTACGCACTATGATTGTTCGCAAAAAAAATAAATCAACGCCATTTTTTATCAAAGGAAGAAATTAAAAAAAATCAAAATTTTAAGCAGCACATTGTTGGCTATACTCAAATAGTATTTGCTTTAAAAGTCCATACCTTAAATTGCTCTAAAAATTCAGAGTAAAAAATTCGAAATTTAGACGAAAATTGTTGGAATTTTTCTATATGTTGTATATGGTTTGAATCCTCGATTTTTATGGATTTAATTAAAGCAATAAACAGTTTTTACTCGAAAAATATTGCGAATATTAAAAAAAAATCACTTTTTTGAGTCACTGTATTTATCTATAATAACTCGAGTTGAAGTTTTTCAAATATTAAAGTTTCATTGTTGCCTTTAGTTTCATCACTTCCGTTTTTGGTTGAAGGAAACAGAGAATATGCCAATAATATGACTCGAATGCCGTATAACTAGTTAAATAAAAAGTTCTTAAAAACAATTTTAATTCTTATTGAAATAACTAAAAAAAAAATAAAAAAAACTATAGTTTTAATTAAAATAAATAAAACTATAGTTTTTATTAAAATAATTATAAAAAAGTTATTGGTAGATATTTCCCAGATGTGGTAGATTTTTTTGAAGTGGATGGTAAATATTTTTTTCGTTAGTGGCAACCTGTTCAAGCGTTGAATTTTTGAGATATATTTTCGGCCAATCGCTAACATATGTATAATGTGTATATTGGTCATAACTGGACAAATGTTGACTTTAAAGTGCTCTAAAGGTTTAGGTTTATTCGCATAAATACGGACCCATAAAAAGTTACATGGTGCCAAGTCGGATGATCTCAGTGGCCAAACGACATCCCCGCTACGGGAAATTATGCGCCTAATAATCCTCTGTTGCAATGAACAATATCCATGACACTGTTAATGATTAGATCAGTTGCTTTGTGTCCTGAGTTTTGTATGGATGGAGATGTATATCTAAATGCAAAATATACCATTATAAGACAGTACTATGTGCTTAAAACAACGCAAATCGACAAATTTGTTTCTTCGGCCACACTAAGGTTTGAAATCCTCACCAAGCGTTTCCTTTGTTGTGACTTTTAGCGTTCAAGCAGATATAACAATTATAGCTGAATGGAGAACTGGTTGCATGAAAAACTTGGTGTCTTCGGAAATATGTACCTGTATGTATCTGTGTACAGTTCTGTACATAAAATAAATTTGGTAATTTTTTGTTGAATTTGGTAACTTTTTCTGGTGATTTAGGCAAAAACTAAAAAAAATGTTGTGGCAACACTGTGCACAATGTACTTTTTGTTACAAAAAATTTCCCATGATAAAAGCATAGTAAGGTAAAACCGTTCTCTCAATGCGTCGGCCATGATTTTTTTTTTTGAAGTTTGCCAACATTTTAAAATCGTATAAAATTGAGAGTAAAAAAAAGGAATTGTTCAAAGTTGTTGTTGTTTGAGATTGAAAATGAGAATGTGTGTGTGAGTTTGTGTGTAAAATTTTAAAATTAAATTGCTTGCAAACGTCAAGAATTTGAAAAATTCCTCTCAGCGGTTCTACCCAAGATGTATTAAACAAGGTGTGATTGACAACTCAGTGCGGCTCTCTTTTAAGGTACTATAATGTCAAAAAGTATAAACAAACGAATTAACCCTTAGTGATGCATGTATCTTGTCAGCATTGATACCCAAGGCTTTTATTTTGATTACAGTTTTGTTTTACTTACATTACCTGGAATATATGTGTTGTCAATAAAATAAAACCGATTGTTTATAAAATCGTTTTAGCAATTTTATTGTTGTTAATTGCCCAAGTTTATGCTTTTGTGCGTTTATTTTTATATTTAAATTTTTTATCCTAAATATTATTCGACACCTATAAAAGTATGATTTTACATTTGTTTCCAATTTTATATGAGTGCTTAACTCTAACAATTTTGAAATTAAATTTTTTTCATGCGAAATAGTTTGGGTATAAACGAGCTGAAATCACTTTCCTTGAAGTGGTTTTCACAAACGCGAGATGAATCACGTAGTATAACACCACATCGCTGCCGTCTTAACTCGCAACTAGGTGGTTTAAAACATCGCACTATTTTCGTGTCCTGACTTCTATTGCATACAGCGCACCGTTCAAAAGTTTTGCTCCGTTTCATCTTGGTTTCCTTACATTAAATATTTAAGCAAAGTCGAACGTATTTACTTATTACCAAACTTTAAATGTGCTTAGTTGCTCTCCTCGGCGGTTTATCTCTTAACAATGTCACGCTTGTTAAGAACATTTGTTGCTTGAAAGCTTTTGTGTAAATAAAATATTTTCAAATGGTTTAACAATTCATTTGAATTTGACATTATAGCCTGTTTCTTATGAGAGCAATGTCAAAATCAATCACACTTTGTTGAATACATTTTGGTTCTACCCAAGGTGTATTAAACAAGGTGTGATTGACAACTCAGTGCGGCTCTCTTTTAAGGTACTATAATGTCAAAAAGTATAAACAAACGAATTAACCCTCAGTGATGCATGTATCTTGTCAGCACTGATGCCCTAGGCTTTTATTTCGATTATAGTTTTGTTTTACTTACATTACTTACATCACATATATTTTGTCAATAAAATAAAACATATTGTTTATAAAATCGTTTTAGCAATTTTCTTGTTTTTAATTGCCCAAGTTTTATGCTTTGGTGCGTTTATTTTCCATAACGGTTGTTTGTAACAGCCAAAACGAATCGAGATAGATATAGACAAATGTATACATAAATGCTCAGAATGAATAGAGAAATCGATTAAGCCATGTCTGTCTATCCGTCCGTCCGTGTACACGATAACTCGAGCAAAAATTTAGATATCTCAACGAAATTTGGTATGTAGGTTTCCGTTAATCTAAGGTAGGTTGGTATTGAAAATGGGCGAAATCGGACTGTAACCACGCCCACTTCCCATATAACGGTGATTTCCAGAATTACGAAAACTGCGATATTTTAGTAACTACTGAAGATAATTCACTCAAAATTTATATTTAGAATAATTTTCTAACGAAAAATAAGAATATTAGAAATTTGTGGAAAATGGGCGTAGCCACGCCCACTTATGGTTACATGTGTATATCTTGGTAACCGCTGCACCAATTTCTTCCAAACTTGGCACAGTTGTTGGCCTTGATACAACATACTAAATGGCCGAAAATTTAAAAAATCGGACAATAACCACGCCCACTTTCCATATAACGGTAATTTCCAGAAATACGAAAACTGCGATATTTTAGTAACTACTGAAGATAATTCACTCAAAATTGATATTTACAACAATTTTTAGACGAAAAATCAGAATATTATAAATTTTTGGAAAATGGGCGTAGCCACGGCCACTTATGGTTACATGTGTATATCTTGGCAACCGCTGCACCGATTGCATCCAAACTTGGCACAGTTATTGGCCTTGGTACAGCATACCAAATGGGACCAACAGGGTAATTTAGAGAAATATGAAATCTTCGCTAAATCAGTAAATATTAAAGCTAATTTATTCAAAATTGACGATTGCAACAATTCTTTACCAAGAAATACGTTTATGGTAAAATTTTGGAAAATGGGCGAGGCACCGCCCACTTATGATCACATATGTGTATATCGGTAACCGTTCTACCAATTTGTACCAAACTCGGTATTTTTATTGTGCTTGCCACATAAAAGCAAACCGTTGAAAATTATTGAAATCGGACTAAAATTACGGCCGCTTTTCATATAACGGTAAATTTCAGAAATGCTTGAAACTGCAATATTTCGAAATTTAAAGACGCTAATTTACTCAAAATGGATACACCCCGGCTTACCATGTAGCGGTAGCTTTCGGAAAGTTGAAAATGATATATTTAATACTTAGACTTTCTTACTTGTTATATTTAAACTTTTTATCCTAACCATTATTCGACACTTATCAAAGTATGATTTTACATTTGTTTCCAATTTTATATGTGAGCTTAACTTAACAATTTTGAAATTAATTTTTTGAAAATGTGTTTTTTTTTCAAATTTGAATTAAAAAAAAAATACACACAAATTTTTCAAGCGACAAATTTTCTTAATAAACGTGAAATTGTTAAGAGATAAGCCGCCGAGAAGAGCAAGTAAGTACATTTAAGTTTGGTATTAAGTAAATACGTTCGACTTTGCTTAAATATTTAATGTAAGGAAACCAAGATGAAACGGAGCAAAACTTTTGAACGGTGCGCTGTATGCAATAAAAGTCAGGACACGAAAATAGTGCGATGTTTTAAACCACCTAGTTGCGAAGTTAGACGGCAGCGATGGGAAGAAAGCTGTGGTGTTGTACTACGTGATTCATCTCGCGTTTGTGAAAACCACTTCAAGGAAAGTGATGTCCAAATCAAACACTTTCCAACGAGCTCGTTTATTACCCATGCGCAGTCCCAATGCCATACGGAAAAACTGATACAAGTGAGGATTTAGTACGCGATCAGGATACATTCTTTGTTGATGCCCAAACTCAAACAGACGACTCTTTATAATGCACGTTGCGAACAGAAATACTTCGGCTTACCGAAATAATTAAACCATGCAAGCAAGTATGGAAGAGCTTAAATTAAAACCGCTCGAAGCAAGGTCTTTAATGGAAAACTATTTCGCATGAAAAAAATTTAATTTCAAAATTTGTTCGAGTTAAGCTCACATATAAAATTGGTAAAAAATGTAAAATCATACTTTTATAAGTGTCGAACAATGCTTAGGATAAAAAATTGAAATTTAAAAATAAACTCACAAAAGCATAAAACCAGGGCAATTAAAAACAAGAAAATTGCTAAAACGATTTTATAAACGATTTGTTTTATTTTATTGACAAAATATATGTGATGTAAGTAATGTAAGTAAAACAAAACTATAATCGAAATAAAAGCCTAGGGCATCAGTGTTGATAAGATACATGAATCACTAAGGGTTAATTTGTTTGTTTATACTTTTTGACATTATAGTACCTTAAAAGAGAGCCGCACTGAGTTGTCAATCACACCTTGTTTAATACACCTTGGTTCTACCCAAGGTACATTGAACAGGTAGTATCAGTAGAGCAGCTGATTTGATTTATTTTCAAATTATTTGGTCTCGAAAATGTCAAATATTTTTAATTTTTTCTCACGAAAATTATAAGTTGTTAAAATCCATTTGCTTGTGAAACCTTTTTCCATACAAAACACGCGATTGAATAGCAGCTTTTGGAACGTTCGCCCAACGACCGCTGATTACTGGGCCTTGCAAAGGATGGATCAATGCTTCGAGAAGCAAACAAATTTACTAGGAAAGAAAGTTGCATCAATTTTTATTTTTTCCAAATTTCAATTTTTTATTTTTTATAATTTTTGGTATTTCACATGGCACGCTTTGATTTAGAAGAAAAAATTCAGAACAGTTGTTGACACTTTCGATACCAGAAGCAACAACAAAATACACGCAAATGTTGTTTTTGCTCTACTGATACTACCTGTTTAATGTGCTTTGGTTCTACCCTCCTATTTTTTTATCATGAAATTTCCGATGGATGCGGGTTAAATGAGAACTCGCCGAAGTAAAATATCATGACAGCATTTGTTTTTGTTTTTTATTCCATACCAAACACTAAAAATCGCATTAAACATTTTAACATAAATTTTTTGAGCAAAAGTAAAAAAAGCTAAACAATTTTAAGAAATAGCTAAGAAGCTATACAGTATATTTCGGGATAAAACCAAATAAAAAAAGCTTAATCTAGCCGGAAAATATCTGATGGTGACCTGTATGAACTTTACGCCGTCATGGACGTAGCAAATTAAAATACACAAATTTTCCAGCTCTGGTAACAGAGGAAGAGAAATCAAAAACCAACGCAATTCTACATATGTAATGCTGTGCCTTGGATAACCGCTTACACGCAAAGCCCATTTAACAGATTCCTTATGCAACAACTCTCATCCAAGGCCGCCAAGTATGCATAACTGATCCTTAAGGCCTCCTCTGCGATGAAAAGGCCAGGGGTGGCTAAGTTCTTGGCTTAGGCGGCTACAGCGCCAATCAACAAAAAGAAGAGTATGGGTAATGGAAAGAAGAAATTTCACTGGCAATCGCAAAAAATAGTTTCAACCAGAATATCCAACGAACATCAACTCGTGCTCGTTAGAGCTCAGTACACCATGGACAAATAGCGGTCTCTCGACGAACACCAGCTTCTCAATGCCCTATAGATCTGTCATCATTTTCGTCTCTTTATTAGGTGCAGAATAGTGGACGATATCGAATAAAGATGGGAGAGTGTTGAGTGACAACTGTACGAGATCAATAAGGTTATTGACCTAGTCAAAATCAAAGAACTAAATTCCAGGGACCGTAATCATTATATGTAAGTAAATAATTTAAATTATTATTTTAATTTTTTCGCTCAACGGAAATAATTATTATTTGATTTTAAATTTTTCGATCACAAATACTGATTATTTTATGATTTTTATTTTTTCGCTCAAAGATAATTCTTTTTATTGAATTTTTTCCACTTAAAACTAATGATTATTTATAAAATTTAGGAGGCCATATAGTTTTGGAACTTATTCCTTTTATTAGGGTGTAGCTTAATAAAACCGAAATAAATGCTTCATGCAAATGACGTAACTTCGTAGATATGTATATATGTATGTATGTAGACAAACAGTTTATTTTTATCAATTTATAGGCGCATTCAGCTTAACAAATTCATCCACGTTCTCCTGTTTTCCCTCCCAATCTATGTTAGAATTCCATACACGAAGCTCATTAAAACGATACAGTCCATACTTAAAAATCTCTTCTATGTGTGAGGTTTTCAGGATAATCTCATACTCTTGTTCAAACGAAATTGGCACAATTTCCTTATTTCTCGTATTAGCCAGTATATAGCATTTCGGAAGATCGCTTTTCACCTGACAAAATGGCATTTCACAAAGTAAACCATAAAAACCGATAAATTCAAATTCATGCACGTCATCCAAAATTGTCTGCCAACTGGGAATGGAGTTTTCGTTTAAAGTTTTCAATGTTGCTGAGAAATGTTCATAGTAGCAATGAAGAAGTTTATAACGTTCCCGAGTCAGAGCATCGAAGTTCAAACAGGTATTGACGAATAAATTCAAATCATAGCCACAACTGCCAATGAAGCAATTTTTGAAGTTACACTGCCAAAATAAATAAATATTAAATATGTATTACGGCTCTATTCTGTATCAGTGACAAATTGTTGTCACAGTTTTTTTCCAGAAAATATATGAAAAAGTTTAAATTTGTCAGTAAAAATATTTTCCATTTACATACATATAGGTACATATGTGATAGGGCGAGACAATTTTTTTGACAATGTGCGTATAGCATAGGAGGATTCTACATGTAGTTCTAAGCAAATTTGCTTCTAAAACCACCTTATCACCCTTATAGCATGTTTTTATACAAAATTTAAGCACTTCTTTAAGACACTACAGCAAAATACTAAGAAACCCATCTTCGCAATTTGGAAAACTCCAAAATGGTTTTAGACCCATGGTTTCTTCGGCAAATTTGCTTAGAATTACACGAATAATCCTTCTGTGCTATACGCGCATGGTCGAAAAAATCTCCCACACATATTGATTCGCCCTAATATCCACTAGAAAAAGTTTCCGCACAGAGATTTTTTTTACAAAGTTCAAACTAGAGGTATTCATCTAACGTCACATATAAATTTATAATTTGATCGGCAGTTTATCATTTTATGTCAATATCCCTTTTATTTTAAATAAAACAATTTAAACTATTTAAATAAAAGTTTCAAACTTAGAATAATATTTTGATAAATTTGCCAAATTTTTGTCAGAATTACTGATGGCGTTTTTTTTTTAAGTTGTGGATTTTCATTCACATAAAAAAAATTCAAACACACTTTAAATGGAAGAAAATTCGTGACACCGTCAACAAAAAATTCCCAAAAATCAAGAGGATTTTGTGCAAACCAGCGTACCCAAAAATTTTATAGAAATTCTGACAAAAAGGTTGGAAGTTTTGCTGAAATTTTTTTTGCTCAAATTGAAAATATTGCAATTTTTTTTAATTTTATACAAAGTTTGGAATTATGTATATTCAAATGGTTTATTTTAAATTAACTATATTTTAATAAAAATTAAGAATTTTTTTTAATAAAAGTACTATGAATATTAAAAAAAATCTCTTTACGGAAACCTTTCCCAGTGGGTATGTATGTATTCATGAATGCATCCCCGCATACACATATTAAATTTACATACAAACAAAACATCTTCTACTCGTTCAGGATTTCCATATCTGTTTGTTTGGCATCGAAAATGCATATTTTTCATGTATGGTTCACCAAGTGCGATAACTTTCAACGTTTGCCCATTTCTATCCAACCAATAAGGGCGAATAAGGGCGAAGTCTTAGATATAATATTATCTATGGAAATCTTTGACAGAAAAAAATTGATTGGACGTACATAAATATATAAAAAATATATGCGGAGATATAACCTTTTTTAAATACACCAAAGAACAAGCATGAAATTGGGCCAATTTTCGCAAAACGGTTTTTGCATCAGAAGATGCCAGACTACTCCAGGCAATGTTTCCACTTGGTTGGTATTCCAAAAACATGAAATTATCTTTAAAGTAAAAGTTTCTGAAAGAAAATTAGAAATCCAAATACATGTGTATGTACATATGTATGTGTGTATACTATGTATACAAGGAATAAACTGCAGAACAAAGTTTTTCTACTCACTCTACGCCGAATTTCGTCACATGGCCATTCCAAATGACGTTGTGTTCTTTCAAAATTTCCTTAATTTGAGGTAAGACCACCAAATGCATCGTAAACTCATTGGAATTACTCGCGTCTGAAGTTGAATCTTTTACAACGGCCGTGAAGCAGTTAGTCCCTTGTTTAGTGGAGGGCTCATTCGCTTTTTCGAACTGGTATCTAACATCAATTCTTCGGCTATCGTCCTCTGAAGAGTACTTGACATCATATCTAAATTTTAAACAGTTGGTACCCTCCGTACTAAATTTGTCTTTCAAGCAGCGGCTAATAGCATCATTAAGACGATTTGGCATTTTCAAGGTTTTGAATGTTTAAATAAAATTTTAATGACAAACCTCCGACTGTATTTCTGCCACGAAAAAAGCAAATTAAAACCATTTGCCATTCGAGGTCGATGTAAATTTGTAGGTCTCTCCACACTTTGTGTGAAAACATCAAGGCACACACTACAAATTTTAATTTTATTTATGTTTTCTGCCCCAAATAGACTTACATACATAATAATCAAATATTAAGCAGTCTCACTTTGCTAAATTAAAACTAAACTTTTGATATAACGGACCAAGAATCTACATATATTTTTAGTACTTTCCAAACTAAGTTTTTTACTTTCTAAAAAGATAAATCCTACCGATTTTGAATTTGTATTATTAAAAGAAAGTTAAAGCATTTATTGGGTGGTATGTATAGTTTATTTCAATGAACTAGGAAAACTTATTATTGGATATAGGACAAGTAAAGAAATTCAGAACATTTTGCGACCCATAAAAACTAAATAAATTACCAGGACAATTGACTAAAAAAGTGGACTGTCCCGTACAATATAGGACCGATGGTCACCGCACTTATATATTATACATATACATATGTACATATATGAGTTTACCTTAATTCTTTTTATTCAGATCCGTTATTCTACTTTTCAGTAATACCAATGTTTTTTTTTTGGTAAGTAGCTTTTTCTACAACTTGACACTCCCACACTCAGTGATGTTTTTTGGAAGATGGGGAAAAAGGAGAAGAATTCATTCCGACTTCCTATAAAGGTAGCGAAATTCCACAAAAAGCTGTACACAGTAATATTTTTGGAGTATGGGACTACCACGGAGGCACTACCTTTCCTATAGAATAAGAATTATCGAAATCGGCTAACGTGGTCCAAAGTTATGCGGTAACATACATACATAAAAACAAATAATATTCCGGCGAATTGATAACCTTCTCCTTTTTTGAAGTCGGTTAAAAATGATTAACTTTAATTATTTCATTTAAACCAGCTTATTTACATCAAATATAACCTCAAAAATCAGATCCGGAAATACTCTAACTGCTTGTGGATCGTACAGATTCAGGTGTGACAGTATTTTTTTGTGTTAGAGAATATAATTAAGAAGCAAAAATTTTTTGCATTAAGAAAAAAAATCTACCAAATTTTTATTTTCATTTTTTTGAGTTCTGCCTCTTGAAGTTGCATTCGTAAACCGAGAGTAGATGCTCTACTTTGAGCTTTTTATACCCGAGCGCGCTCGTGAACAACTTTGTTCACGTAACGGTTGTTTGTAAGAGCCTAAAGGAATCGAGATATATGTAGGTCAATGTATACATAAATACTGAGAATGAATAGAAAAATCGATTAAGCCGTAAGTAAAGTAAAAATTTTGACGGACGGTATTGAAAATGGGCCAAATCGGACACTAACCATGCCTATCTCCCAAATATCGGTAGTTGGCGGAAATACTCGTCGGCGAACTCATTACCTTCGATTCCACAATGGTCTGGTACCCAGCACTGTGTTACCGTATTTTTGGTCGCCAAAATTTGTTGTGTGTCAAAGCAGTATGTATTTAACCAGCTGGTATTTCATCGTCCTGTTTGCAGGGGCCGGAATTGCTGCTTGGCTATCTGCAAAGATAACCTCTTTAAAGTTTAATTTTGCGCAGTTTAAAATTGCGACTATTTCAGTCTGAAACACCGAGGAAATTTGTTTATGGGAATTGCAAGTTTGGTGCTAGCTCCAAAAATATCTGCACCTGCTTTGTCCTCCATCCTAGAACCGTATGTGTACCAGTTGACGTATCTGCGGTCAAGGGCGCAGGGAGCGCATTTCGCGATCGTGGATTCTCACGTGGAACTTTATGTCCATCACTTTCTGGAATCAGAAATTTCTTATATTTCTAACCCTGGTGTATCTTTCCAAGAATGCCTGCATGCAGCTTTTTTGTGTGGAAGACATTGTTAGATAGTCGAAGTTTCACATCCCTCGTGGCTGCTTTTTCCTGGATAAAAACATGAAAAGGAGTCCATCCTAGAAACGACTTTAGAGCCCCAGCTAAGCACATTCTTATTGATTCAGACACGGATAAGCATTCCAATCTTTTCAGTTTGTCAAGGCGTAGTACAGCAGTTTTTTGCTGTGTCTTCTGCCACCACGCAATCGGCCGGAGGATCATACGATAGAGCCACTCTGTCACCCTTGAAATCAATCAGCATTTTCTGCCATAAAGTCTTCTTCAGGCCCACATGCCCAGTGCGATTTTAGCAACATTTCTCTCAAGAAGGGAGTTTCAGATAAGTCTCTTATCCAGTTATTGCACCTCATCGGAGTATGCAAGCACTGTCGCTCCAAGAGTGACCGGATCAAGGTTTGCTTCAAGAACAGCCTTCTGAGGATTTATGCTGGGCCCTCATTGGCACACCAATTTGAGACCACGCGAAGAATTTTCGAGTAACTATAATTGCCATCTCACAGCCTCGTAATCGCACTCATGTTGTCTGATAAAGAGATCGTCTACCACAAGTAGGGTTGCCAGACGGCCTGGACTCGCCTGGATTGTACAGATATTTTACTATGTGTCCAGAGTCCAGATATTTTAAAATTTGTCCAGATATTTCTATTTTTTCCTTTTTTAAGGATATTTAAAAAAAAATGTTGGTGCTAAAGGAAACAAATACCAAACTCTGTACTGAGTTCATTTTCGGTATTGAGTACTTCTTATGTACAAGTACTTGTTAGTAGTAGTAGTAGTAGTAATAGTCGTAGTAGTAGTAGTCAGTATCGATACTTTTAAGAATCGGGTACTGTCGATACTTTTCAGCATCGAGTACTGAGTACTTTTGGAATCGATACTGCCCAACACTACTCTGAACATCAGCTGCTTATATTAAATCGAATTTTGCAAGTAAGCAGGTAAGTTATAAAATTATGGAAATATTTGAACTATTTGTTAATAGTAAGTGTTTCATATGTAGTAAAAATGCCAGAAAGCAGCGATGAAGAGCAGCCATCAAAAAATAAGAGAAGAATGGTAACATTTTCAGACAGTTGGACAAATATTCCAGAATATTCTGACTGGCTTCAGAAGATTGATGAACAAACAGCACGGTGCACATATTGCGTAGTAAGCTTTTCAATAAAATATGAAGGTCTTAGTGCATTAAGAAAACACTTTCAATCAAAAAAGCACCAAACTATAAAATCGGCGAAACAAATCGCTGGCTCTCTAAGCAAATTTACTACAAAATCGCAAACGCCGGCAAGAAACTTAGCTGCACGAGCTGAAGTAGCATCGGTTTTTCATAATGTAATTCATGGTTTAAGTTACAATAGTCTTGACTGCCATTTGAAAGTTTCTCGCAATATATTTTGTGATAGTAAAATTGCTGGGGATATGTCATGTGGTCGTACAAAAGCTGCAGCTATAGCACGAAACGTATTAGCACCATACGCTCAACAACAAATTGTGATTGCTATGCAGAAGAATGTTTATTTTTCCATAGGCAATGATGCTTCAAGTATTGGAAATAAAAAGCTATATGCTTTGACTGTCCAGTATTTCGATTCGAACAGTGGAATATGTAAAAAACTTTTAGATTTTTACGAAGATTTTGATGGAAAATCGATTGCCATATTTGAAAATATAAAGCGAATAATTGAAAGCAATGGCCTGGAAATACAAAAAATATCATCTTTTAGTGCAGATAATGCGGCAGTCAACTACGGCATCAACAATTCCGTTTATCAGAAACTCAGTGGACTTAACAAACAAATATTGAAAGCAAATTGCAACTGCCACGTTATAAATAATTGTGTGAAATTTGCAATAAATGCTTTATCTGTTGATATTGAAAATATAGTGATCAAAATATTTAATGAATTTAGCAGTTCGGCGTTAGCTTCGGAAAAGTTAAAACAGTGCTTCGAATTCGCTAATTTGCAATACAAGGCTCTTCTTCGTCATGTACCAACTCGATGGCTTTCCCTGTTTCCTGCCATAGAACGCCTCATTTTAAACTGGCCAGCAGTCAAAAGGTACTTTCTTCTAAAGGGCAAAAAAGCTACACGAAAGGAATTATGGGCCTTTGTTTCTAAAAATTTGCCAGAGTCAGAAGTTATAAGTGAGAACGAGGAATGTTTTCAAGAGGGACTTTCAGAAGCATATTTATATTTTCTACACAATATGTTACCAGATTTTCAGACATCGGTGTTGGCGCTAGAAAGCGACAGTTCTACAATTGTTGATGTAGATCATATAATGCGAAAATTACTGAACACGTTGCAAAGCAAGCTGAAAGATAAATACTTTGGCAGCAAAACAAAGTCAATTTTGGCAAAACTCCCACAAAACGAAAGAAATATTTTCAAAGAAGAAGCTGAAAACTTTTTAAAAGCTGCGATTGATTACTTAACGACTCATTATGATTTCAGTGATAACTCAATAAAAAAATACTTATCTTTGTTAAGCTTAAAAGAAAACTTAATTTCTTGGGATGAAGTAGAAATGGTGATAGCTGCTTTAAACTTAAAAAATTAATTACATATTGACGTCTTATATACGGATTACTGTTCCCTAAGAAGTGTGTACGATGCAATACCAAAGAATGTACCAAATGACCAAATGTGGGCATCGTTTTTTCGTTCCGTAAAAGACGAAGAAATGAAGAATTTGAAAAAGTTCATAGCATTTATATATTCCATACCATTGAGTAATGCCTTTTGTGAGAAGGTTTTCAGTATTTTAAATGACTTATATTCCAAAGATCGTAACAAAATGGCTATTGATTTAATTAAAGCTGAATTAGTTATACGATTAAATATAGATGAAAATTGTAAAACGTTCATCGAATTTTTAAATCGAGAAGATAGTACAAAACTATTGGAAGCTGCTCAAAATAACACAAAATATTTATGGAACTGAAATTCTTAAGTTTGTGTTTTTGTAATACTTGTCCGAATTCTTTTCTACAGATACATAATTTATTGTTAAAAATGTATTTGAATATGTACATGTATGTATGTATGTATTTGTAGAAAACTATATATTTTTTTTATATAAATAGCAAATGTATACCATAATGAATTTTTATGTTTTTGTTTGATTTTGAATAAAAAAATTTTTATTTTTTTTACTACACAATTGTTTTATTTTGAGTTTTTAAATTGTACAGAAAAGTCCAGATATTTTTTTTTAAAGTTCAGATAATCCTCGATTGCAATCTGGCAACCCTAACCACAAGTGACCAAAGCAAGGGAGGAAGGGCTTTTCCGTGTGGGCAGGCTCTCGTGGCTCTAATATTCACTTGAGTATTGCCCAAGGAAAATGTATGTAATTACACGCTCACGAAGCATAGCGTCGATCCAACCAATAGTAGTAGGGCCTAAGACTAAAGGAGAGCGACCTCCTTGTCCTCGAATGTGATTTTGATCTTACTAGCCAGATACTCTAAGGCTACATCCATTGATTTCCCTTTGACGTTAGCAAATTGAGTGTTATATAAGGAAGTGGAAGCGCTAAGTTTCTCCCTAATATGGAGGTCTTACAGTGCAGAGCCGAATCTTAGCACCCACAAAGACAACATCTTAGTAGGAAATCGATCGACGCCCACCAGCATTGAGCAAACATAACGGTTCAGAGACCAGACACTAAGAAGTGACAAACACCTGTCCAGCGTGCAGGCAAGGTCCTCATAACATCCAACATCCTCAGGCATCTGCAACGTACCCGACACCGGAAGCTCTATTGACGTCACACGCTTTCTTGACCTGGGGTTCACCGTTTCCGAGGATGAAGAGTCAAGCACTTAGCTAGGCCTCTTGGGGGAGTTGAGCCTTACTGATGCAACAACAGCAACACAATGGACAAATGAAGTGAAAGGTCGTGGTTATGCAGACAAACTTTTGCTTGCCAAATTAAATGGCGGCTGCTTAGTTTGCTCGGAGGTGGTTATGTCGAGTTTAGCACAGGGTTGCGCGTTCATTATGGTTTTCATAGCTATTGCCAACACGAAATGAGAATTTCAGATGTACATAACGCGCACAATTAATATTTTTTTTTTATATTGCATAGGCAATTAACTGTGCCCTAATCTTTGAAGCTCCTACAGCATAAATTCAGTTTTCTGGCTTTCGGTATCACGGCAATTTTTGTGTATAGCAACAATTGTCTAAAATTTTTGTATATGACAACAACTGCGCTTAAATGTTACACTAAAAAAAATATTTCTCTGCGGTGGAAACTACTATGACCAGATATATAAACTTGAGGATCTTATTTTGTTAACATTTTTTTTTTTTAGCAAATGAAATCAAAAGTAAAATATAAATCTTATGTTTAACTACTGTCCTAGCAGTGGCCCATGACCCACAAACGTGTTTGTGAACATGATTTTGCACTAACAAAATATAAAGGAACATAGTAAGAAAGTGAAATCTTGTACGCCAATGGAAAACGGGGAGCAGAAACTAAGAAAACCAGAATCCAATTCGGCCGTCGCATTAAAAATCTGATGGCCAAAGAAGACTAGAACTCAAAATAAGAAACATGAAATAAATAAGAAAAGAAAATAAACATTAACATTAACACAAAAACACAAGAGGTAGAACCGGTTTACGAGTAATTGAAATCATGGTGGGGCATAAAGACAACTTGGGTACAGCATGGACAAAACAAAAACCTGCAAGAACTCAAAAGGAGATAAGAAAATAATACGTGGATAAAAAAAACTAAAGGTTGAGAAAAAGGCTCAAAAAATAAGAACAGCTAAAACTTAAAAACAAAGATACACACCTTCTTGCATACACTCTGGCATGCTTATGTACATGCACACATACAAAAAAAGAACTCAACCAAATCTCGTAGCTGTCGGCAAAAAAGAAATCGAAGTGGCAGAAACGAAAATCAAGAAGGCAACACAGCAAAATTAAATAAGTCGCATACATATATATTACTGCAGCAGGACGATAAGGAGTAAACAATAAAGTTCCAATTGAAAGTAAACTCGATCATTTTCTGTAAGTGTATAGGTGGAATAAACCCCCAAAAAGGGGTGCTCACTGTTAAACAACCCTCGCTTTCGCACTCCCATGTCCATGCACTCACAGCTGAGAGGGCAATACAAAAATTTTAAATGCTTACAGAACACCCTGTGCCACAGCGCTGTTAACGCTCCATTTACAGAGAACGTAAATTTATACTTAACGTTCTCTGACCGTATCTCGTCTCTTTTATTTCACACTTGTGCAATTGGGTGTGCAGCCAACGAATTTGTGTGTAAACATTCGAAAGCAGAGAAAACTACAACCACCACCACGGCCGTAAAGACGCCAGTATATTTCTTGTGCGTAGTTTTTATATTTATAATTTTGTGCTGCCTGCTTATGCTGGCAATTGTACAAACGATTTTACGACGGATGATGGCCAAGTAAAAATCCAAATTTGTTTCCCAACGTCAGTACGTCGAGAGCGTTCAGCGAGTACAAGTCATTCGTTTATAAACAGTCTGATAGTGGAGAGTCGCATTGCGTTTGCTGTGAATTTGTGCGTAGAATTTCGGACGTACGTACTGTAAAAATAACAATAACTGTATAAAAAGTGTAATTAAACACTCAAATTTGTGTTCTGTGATAAATTTTTCAACAAAATTTGGTTTAAAAGAACACAAAAGTGTTTGGAAAAGCTCCCTGCTATATAAGCAAATCATTGAAGCAACGAGTAAACTTTTGACATTTCGTGTTGTTGCTTTGGTGGAGAGTAGCGCACATACATAAGAGCGAATAAAAGAGACAAAGTGGAGCTGCTGTGTAAGTTGTACCAAGAGACCTGCAAGTGGGGGCGATGTATTAAAAAAGTACATATAGTAAAATTTAAATTTTTATAAGTGCTAGAAAGGTGGAAAACTTGTGCGTGTCAAGTAAACAATTTGCATAAAAAGAGCATTGTATCATAAATTTATATTGGAACTCCCAGTACCAGTTATCGCCAGTGGGCGCAGGTTAGGTGGAGCAGGCTGCTACGAAACTGTACCCCAAAGTGATTCGCACCACTCGAATGTACTAGTGCTAGTGTGGACGAATTATCGCATATAAAAAGCAAAAGTGGGGAAATTAATAAGTTTTGGCGCGAAAACTTTTGACAAGTGCCAAGTCTTTTGGCATTGGAGACCGAAGATCCAGCAACAAGTCAACGTGATTGAGGGAATTGATGAAAAACACTGGTCGCATAAAACAACGCAATTGGCAAAGTGTATAGCAGGAAAATTTTTATTTTATTTTGCTTCGCTTTGCATAATTGAACAAAAAATAATAAAGAAAAAACGCGTTAACTTCAAGGTTAAGTGTTGTTGCAAGCAATTTGTTGGCATAACACAATAAGTAATCACTTCACATAAAAAAAGCAAAGCAATTTAATTGCAAAAGCCGAAAGTATATACATAGTGTATGCTGAAACTATAGGTTATTAAAAGTGCAATTAACAGAATTTTATCAACGCCTTCATCCTACCTTGCATTTGTGTGTCAAGCAAATTTTGTAAAGTACATTAAGTGATGACTGCGGCGCGTGTCCTTAATCCAGTAATATTAACAGAATTTTGTAAACTGCGCGCCAGTCCAAGCACAATGGGACGTAATGTGACTTGCAATCGTCAGTTGAATCGCATCAAGCGTGATCTCTTTGGACCAGCAAACCCGGTGGAAACACAAAAGTAAGTACTGATTACAGATAGTAAATTGAAATGATTTATTGGAGTAATGAAAGTACCGGAATTTGACTTTCAGTTTAAGGACCAAGAAAGTGGTTGTTTTTGTTGTAACAGCATAACAACTCGCGAAGGATTTTGGGAAATATGTACTCCCGAAGTGACATGACATTTCTTGGCAAGAAATAATGCTGGTTCCTTCCGGCAAAGTTGAGCCGAGCGCGTTTGGAATGTCCACGAAGTCGTTATGTGACTTCAGCGCTAGAGCGACGTTGTGAGTCCATTGTATCCTTCGGAAGCTACTGGGGCTAGAACGCACTTGAAAAAAGCGCGCTTTCCAAATGAGGCCGCTTGCACAAATTTTTATCATTCTTTGGGCTTTGCACTCATAAAAATTGTTGCAATCCCTTCTGAAAACAAAATATTTCAATCGAGTATTTTACCACTCGGAGAAACCTCTACATTACTTTTGTCGTAGCGGCAGGAAATTTATTTTTTAAACTTTTAAAATAACAGTTCCCCATCGGCTATTATCGTATTTATGTACGTACATACATATATCTATAGTCTTTTTCGAACAGGAAATTTCTTATTCAATTTATCTGTTGAAGTAATAGGACAAGTCATCTAAACGCGTAAATGCCTCGTCCCTATGTCAGCCTCGTAAACTTACTGAATTTTATATGGAAAATCGGTTTGATACGCGGTTACGAGGTATTTACGCGTTTCCATGAATACCAACAGTTTCATTTCAGTTAAGTGAAAAATTCAGTTACTCTATTAGCTGAATTTACTCTATACTGGTGGCAGAAATAATGGAACCGTCATATTTTGACTAGTTTTGGTTATATTTCTTTGATCTATTTAATATATATATTTTTTTTATAAAAGTCTAGCTAGTTATACAATAAACACAAAAAAATCCACATTTCAAACTTGTACAAAAATTATGAAAATTCAACAAATTTTTACCAAAATTTCAATCTTTATCCAGAATTTTTAGACAGATTTTTGGAATGCAGTTTTTAGCCTATTCAATTTTAGTATAATGAATTGCAAGTTTCAAGCCGCTACAAAATACCGTTAATTTTTGGCAATTTCGTTTGTTGACGGTGCTAAGCATTTTCTTTCATATAAAAATAATCGATGATACCATGATACAAATATAAATATAAATATTTTTATCATGGATGAAACTTTGTATGGAAGAAAATGCGTAACACCGTCAGCAAAAAAAAAATTACTCAAAATCAACGCTGACTTGTAGCGGCTTGAAGTTTGCACTTTATAATAATATGAAGACAAAGTTTGAAATTTTACAGAAAAATTGTTGAAGTTTTATAATTTTTTTATAAATTTTGAATTGTGCATTTATAGGGTGTTTGTTGTATCTAGACTTTTATATAAAAATATTGAACATTAAATAAGCTAAAACTGGTCAAAATAGGGCGATTCTATTATTTCTGCCACCAGTATATTAGCAACTTTTAATTTAAATTAAATGAAAAATTCTCTTCACTCACAGAACATTCGCCGAGGAATTGGATAAACATCAGGAGCACGCTATCAAAAAATGGGGCTTCGATTTTCGCAACGGATCACCGCTTACCACTAATACCCAATTCGTTTGGGAGCGCATCTCCTATCAGGAATCCACATTTGCACCCGAAGTCTATACGCTAACACGTGCCGCACATGTACGTCCAGCACCAGTGGTACCATGTAGCGCCGATTTGCTAATGGATGAGCGGGCAGAACGTGAAAATTATATGATCAACACGTCCATATCGACCGATACAGATTCCTGCGGCGATTATGACTCACAGGATGAGTCGCTGGTGTTCAAAGTACCCGACGCAGAGCGATGTGGTGGTAGTGGTAAAAAGCGTGCGCATGATGGTAGTGCTGCTGGCAGATCGCCATTGCGCAAGCGTCAACCGAAAATTACAGGTTAGTAATACAAACAAAACTTTAAATCTTAATTCATGCATTTACTTATAGAAGCATTTATAAGTTTTAAAATAGGGCGCGCTAGGCTGCATAAGTTACGATGCCAATGCAGCAAACATTATTGTTACAACGCAAGTCAGGCTCTTTCATTTCCTTTAATGTGTTCACTCAAGCACGTAATTATGTTCTTAATACTATAATAATAATAAGAGAATTTCCTTTATTAGTATGTCGACTTGGATGTTGGACTGATGTGTGGGAAAATATATTTCGAAATAAGTTATTTTTCACTTGCTATCAAATGCTGTACTTGTGCTTTAGCGACAGCATAACGTTCAAATATTATTGATACCGCATTTTCAATATACTACAAGAAAATTACTTAATTTTAACACCCTCCTTTGCAGTGTAAATTGTAAGCGTGGGAATTATATTACCCTACCTTGTAACGCTTGATTGAACATGCGTCGCAGTTATGGAAATGCATAGTGCCTTATTTAGTTTATTTTATATGCTACGACTTTTTACAATCATAGTGTGTATGTATATGCTTGTATTATTTCTATAAATATTCGTTATAAATGCAGGAAACTAATATTTCACGCTATCATGCTATCGATTTTTTAGCTATGAGTGTCTTTCGTTATGCTTTTATGGTTTTTAACGGTCGTTCGATTGCTTGCCAGCTAGTTTTTTGCTTTGTTACAGTTGTAGGCGTCTAAAGAGTGCATATATGGATATCAAAGTTTTCGACAATCCACCCTAAGTTAGGATTGGTTGATTTTTTAGTACAAAAAGAAAATAAAATCAGTTAAAACTCGACACAAACCGCTTACCAAAGCCTGATTGCTGCAAACACACCTTCTTTTCATTATAAATATATATTAGCTTTGTGGTTTATCGTCGCTTAAATATTTGATCCCTTCTGCTTTTTCCAACCGTTATGAGTTCTTTGTGCGCATGAGCATTTCCGTAGTTGTACATTTTTGTCGGTCTATTTCTGCTTATAAACGGCTGCGAAGGCGTTGTGTAAAGCCTTCGCTTTTAAATGAGTTCAGGATATGTGATTTTAATGATTTGAAATCAGTTCCGGTTAGAGAAAATGCACAGGGAAACATGTAATGAAGTTCGAAAACAAAGCACGCTTATAACACAAGAGCGATTGCCAATATACTAAAAAAATAATCACTATAGAATATCCTAAAAAAAATACAATATATAGAAAAAATCAAACTCGCCACGTTATTGTGCTTGAGCCGACTATGGACTATGTATAAAATAGTTGTTTGTAAAATCAGATAATTATAGTGTAGCCTTACTTTGTGTCCATCCATTGTTCGTTGGCAAACGCCAGTGCACTTGAAAGTGAAGCATAGCACAGTGGCTTTAGTTAGGCATTTTTTTAAATTTATTTTATTTTTCTATATCGTTTTTAACGCTTTATTTTTAGTTTTTCTTATTGAAATGGCTGCGGTTGAGAGAGGTGAAAACTGCAATTAGCTGATTTGATAGCATGAAACGCGTTTAGAGAGTTAAGACAAGTCCTCCACAGGTTTTTGCTTATTTAAATGATGAAAGGAAATTACTTTTGAACGCATTATCCGCCTCATTGGAGTATTTATTTTTTCTACGCTTGGCTCATATAACACTTTTGTAATCCCACCGATGACGGTTAAAGCCGAATCAAAGCAAGAAATAAACAAATGAAATATTGAATTGGACAAAATTTCGGGGTTCACATTGAAAACTTGTTCCTCAGGGTGACACTGATTTCAGAATATCAAGGATACATGATTCCACCATTTAGTTTAGAAACGTTTTTTACCACTTTGGAGTGAGCAAATATCTTGAAACCAGTGGCTTAAAGTTTCAATAAATTTAGAAAGTATAAAGATTTCTATTCAATCAATCTTTGCGGCAATACAACACACTGTTCCTTAACAGCGAAACGCCTAAAAATGCACAAAGGGGTTGTTATATCGATCGTCATATTACTGCGAGTTCGAATTGTATGCATACTTTCTAACAAATAAACATACATATATATGTACATACATGCATGCTTTAAAAAAAGGCAAAGATTCGTGTCGTACAAGTGATTCAACATCAACTCACCACCACAACCTAGGCGCTTCCATGGGCACATCAACTACATAGCTGGCTTGATGGTGCGGACAGCGGGACGCAGCTGTTTGCTAGCGTGCAGTTTTTTGAATGCTTTTTGTTTCATTGAATGCACTGATCAGGCGACTCTTAAAACGTGTGGTTATATGTACATTTGTAAATTTCACGTGCATTGAATTGTATGCTGCTACAACCCTCCTTTGTAGTAACTGCTGAGTGCTTATGAGGGGGATGATTACATGCGATGCGATGCTGCTGCTGACACCACCGCCACCGCTACTGACTCGTCGTTCTGCGCTTACACGATCTGCAAGCAATTTCTGCATAGCGCTTTATACATACATATGTATGTAATCATTTTTTGAAATTTTTGATGTGCTTTGGAAAAACCAGCTTATCCGCTAGCCAGCGCATCTCCCTGTATTGCATGATTTAACTACCTTCAGGGGGGAAAATTCGATACGATGAAAATTTGTACAGCTGTGCACATTTTGGTAGCTTGGCAGTGTGTGGGCTTAGCACTTTATATCTAATAGGGGAAAATGTTTTTGGAAAATCCAGATTGTATTGCTGTGCGCTTGCATTTTCATTTACAATCACTTTGAGACGGTTCCACCACTACGAGCTGCTCAAATGCATTTTTAAATTTATGTCACTTTTTTGATAATATTTTTGTTGTGCTTAAACTGGTCTTAATTAATTTCTATAAATTCTTTGCAGCGAATCACAAATAGCATTCCTTCGCCACCGAAAATGATATGCATTACTTGCATGGATTTTACTAGTTTTCGAACTATTGTTTGCAGTCTTCGTGAATTGGGCAATCAATTTCCATTATCAATTAGCAGGCCGGCAGCCTGCAGCGTTAATTGTTTCATCTGTATGGCTTGGTTGCTTTTTTTTGTCACCACCACTTATTGTATAGAATCCATTTGCAACATTTTTGGTACATCAATTTAGAGAATCTTTGAGTGATATGTTGTAGCTTAACAGCAACAGCCAGCTGGAATTTGTTCATCACCAAATTACGGTTAATTCAATCAACGAACGCAGCACATCCCAATCCATACGTTTGTATATAAAGAATTATTTGCTTCAACAATACTTAATATTCATTTTTTTCGTAATTTTTTTTTTTTTTCTGATTCACTGCTCTTGCGCCTCGAGCATTTTTGTGGGCCACTTGAGCATATGCGCTTGAGTAAATGTTTTGTAGTGCATTGTGGATGATGCATGCGTACGCCATTATGTATATAAAAAGTTTTTGTTACATTTAGATTTACATTTAGTGACCTTATTGTATTCCCCAAACCGCACACTTCAGAATCATAAGTCGCTATTTGCTACGCACTTGAATACCATAATTTGGTACGACACAAGTTTTGTTACAGCAGATATATTCATTAAACTCCACAATACTCATATTCATACTATAGTATAGTTCCCACCGCCGTCGGGTCTACGTAACCGTAAGGACCTAGATTTATATCTGGCCAAGGATTGTCACGCAACCGGAACGACCCAGATTTGCATACATACTATATCTGGCTAAAGGACTGCCACTTCAGCAAAATTTTTCAAATCTATTTGGGGAATTATATATTAAACTGTTGAAACAACATTAAACTCCAAAAATCCTCGAAAACCGTGAATCTTGATTGAATGTAATTGAAAATACATTTCCGAGATTTAAACTTTTTTGAGCTTCGAAATTTCCACTCTTTCGAATTTACGGCAGTCACTTGAATGTGAATTTCTCAAAATGTTTATGCTAAAATGATTATTGTTGTTGTTTATTATTATTCAAACGCTTTGCTGCAAACACTTTTCCTCTAATTGGCCAATCTAGCAGTGATCAAAGCAATTAACGCTGTATTACAAATTCGGCAAGTGTTTCTATCGATTCAAAAATAGTAAATTCCGCAATTGATCACCAATTACAAGTCTCAATTACCGGCGCCTATGTCCCACGCCTTCTACGCTTGCCAGCAAACGCAGCCTTGAGCCGTTCAACTTAGCGATCAGCGCCGCTGTTTGAATACCTTTGATGTTTTACCTAACGAGCACTGCTTTCTTTGCACCTTCAGCACTTTCCTTTTCTTACCTCCTATACTGCCTTTGCTTTACTTTGCTACACTCGTCTCGTGTGTATCTATGTGCTACCTTCACTGACGAGAGCTACGCCTTTGGAAAGGCAAGGAATTGCACATCGCAGCCTACCTACTCGTCTGCCTGCCAGCCACGTGCCAACACGCGTTTCTTACGCATTTTGTGTACATTGAGTAAATGAATGAAATGCCTGCCTACTTGCCTTGCCTGACTTCTTGTGTGTCTGTCGGCCTTTTGTCCAAATAACTCCATCGCCAAATTTTCGCTTTGCCTACTTGCGTGTCCTTAAGGGATGCACATTGTGACTTTTGCTGCTGCACTAATTTCTGCTTGCCTTCCGTTCCGGTAGTCACTTATTGTGTGTGTGTTTACTTTTCTAATGCGCTTTACAAACCTATTATTTTTTATTTATTTAATTTTTTTTTTTTGTAGAGTCAGCACTTTACTTATCGCTGTGATTTTTTTAGAGAAAACTTGTATTTATTCCACTTACGCACTACGAATTCTTGTTAGTATTTTTCGTTCATAAGTGCAGCGTGTCCTTTTTTGCTTTTATTACTATCCTTGCTGCTTAGTAGGTAGCCTTTGTTGACGCTATTGTTTGTTTTGGTTTCCTACGTGTGTGCGGAAATTTCTTATTGTACGATTGTTTGTATTTTGCGGTCTTACAAGGTGCTAAGTGCATAATTTGAGTGGCTTAGGGAACGTACTTCCTTGTTTGTTTGTAGGGAAATCGTATTTAGTTAGGTGTTCAGAGTTTAATGAACTCGAAAATGCGCCCTTTTTGGTCTTCTATAACTTGTGCACTCATAGGATGTACTATTTACAGATGTATAAAATGATTTTTAATTAATTTTATAACAAAAAAACGCATTTGCTTTATATTTCCATTTCAAAATGCATTTGCACCACTTTTGCTTCAAATTTTTTTATTAAAAAACCTTTTTATTTCTATTTGCAGAATACATGAAGGAGCGCAAACGCCTTGCCCAGACGCCGAAAAAGGTCTCACCCGCCAAGCGTGCACGCACCAGCTCGGGCAGCAGCAGCAGCCATAGCCATAGCACACATGCGTATAGCATTAGCGCGCATTTTTCGCTGCAGCGAAATTTACAGCGCAATAATTAATGCGGCATTGTTGCAAATTTCAACACTAAAAACATTTATAAATTGTAGTTAGTATATGATTAACTATATATGTACATGCATACATACAAATGTGTATAACTAGTTTTAGTCTATAGCGGTAGCATTAGTTACTTGCATACAAATAATTATATATATTTTAGTATATACATATTTAGTTGCGTAAGATTTTTTTTTTGCAATTTTGGAACTATTTGCAAATGCCATAATTCGTAAGTGAGCAATTGTTGAACATAAAAAATTGCAATTTAAGAACTTGAAAAAACTGGCTTAGCAAATCTTGTTTGCTATTTTAAAATTTTCCTTTAACTTAACTATTAATGCTCAGAAACCCACAACAAGAAACTAACTCCACAACTAAAAACCAATAGTTTATTTTAAACATTGAACTATAAATTTAATTGAAATATTATCTATGATTTTCAACAATTGTAGGACGAACAAAAATCGAAGCACACATAGTACTAACTAAATTTTATACTGAAAAAAATCGAAATTATTTACAACTAAGCGAGATCCACATAAGCCTTGAATAACTGAAAACCCCGAAAGTCAAAAAATATATTGCCTTCCAATTTTGACAGTTCAGTCAAAGTTTTCAGTCTTACGGGGATTTCGAGCCTTTTTTCAGTTTAAGCGATTACCTCTATTGTAAGTTGTACTAAAGTGCTGGACCCATTTAGAAGAAAAAACAACAAATCATCGTAACTAAATTAACAGTCAGACACAAAAAAATAACCACTTGCATTCTTATAGAAAGAACACTGAATATTTACATGCATACACATACACTTTATTAGTTAAGAATTTTTGTAAACATACATACGTAAAGTTTTTTCTATTGTTACAGTAATGAACTTTCGTAATTTAAGAAATGAACAAATATTTCTTAAAAAATATAATGCACTTTTTAAAGCGCCAAAATGTGATGTGTAAGGAAGCTCAAACACAGCAAAAATTAAAAAAAAAACAACTCAAGCTTTTGGCGTTTTAAAAACTGTATTATTTGTAGCCAAGCAACTACTATTCACCAACATGGTCAAACATTCAAAATTTATGCAATTATCTATCGCTGACTGCCATGGTTTCAGTGTAAAGGGCTTCACATTTTGCGCTTTAGTGACAATTACCGCTTTTTAGTAAACCCAAAAGAGCGCTAATTTCACAAAAGTATTTGGCTTGCGAAAAAGCCGAAGTTTCAAAGGATGTAAAGCTGTTCACTGCTTCTAAACCATGCCTCTCATACGATTTGCCTTTTACAGCTACTATCCTACACTACATATTCCTTATATTCCTTAAACGAAGTACAAATAATTTCAAAATTAGTTTATAATTTGAGTGTACTCAATTATTCTATGTTCAAAACTCATGCCTTCTGCTATGGTAACTACTGTATATTATTCTTAAACAAAATTAAGAAAACAATTTATACGGATTCTTGCTGTAACTCATCGCACCTACCCAGTGTATACTTTTGTGCGCTAAAAAGGCAAAAACACCTGCTAAGCCAACCATAAAACTGGAAAATACAAAATTTATGTGCTTAGCAGCAAACAAAAACAACTAGCTTTTAAGTTGCCTGTCGCCTGTGCATCGCCTGTGCATGCTGCCTGCATTTTTAAAAGCTAAACTACTATATACCATGTATATTTGCCTGGCATGCTTGAAACAAAATCAGTCTACATTGTTACTTCGATTTGAGGCACCCGAAATCACACTCCACTCAAACGTTGCTTTTATCAGCGACACTGCCGTTTGAGTAGCGTCTTGATTTTGTCAAAACTTTATTAATCACTTATCTATCTATGTACAGTACATGCATATTTATGTATAAAAATTAACACTTCAAAGTGCAAGATGAATGGCAAAGCGCGCAACATCTTTGTACGCTTTCTCATTTGAGGCTGTGCCTCTGCCACATCTTAACAGTACAATATTTTTTGCTTTGTTTTATTTTACTGTATTTTATTTAACTCTGGTGTTTCGCAGCCAATTATCGTGTATGCAATTACATACATACTATGTTTGTATATTTTAAACAATGTATTTAGATGTATGTATTAATAAAAAAACATTGAGACAAAAACGAAATAAATGCAAACACAATTCAACAAACAACCAAATTAAAAGCAATTTTTTTGAATTCATGGCTTAGAAAGTGCCTCTGGAAGGGGGAAAAAGATAACTACTAAAGGTATACACCTGTTTCAAATAATTTTCAAGTCATCTGGCTCTACGTGCCGGAATGGATAGCGATTTACCTGTTTAGATCGACGACGCACGCTTTTAACCGTTGTTTGTTATCAAGCAGATGCTCCTCTAATACACGCCTGAACCAATTTCTATCAACTAAAGAACGAGATTCGGGGTTACGTACGTTGTGCGAACAAGCCCTTAACGACAGAGAGGCTACCAACTTTACCAACCTTCGCCCGCTAAATGCCACCATCGGAGTTCAATCACCATCCAATGCAGAAAAGAGGTTTAGCTGCCTGAGGTTCGCGTTATCTGCGCTAGTCTGAAATTATTACAGTCGGGGTATTGTAGCAACTCAAACTCCTACTTATCCAAACTTGACTCCCCAAAGTATGTTGTGCATTTAAATATTTTGCTCACGACACCAACCACACCTTGTCTCCTAAACCCAGCCCCGCTCATACAGCACGATTTCTTGAACATTAAATTATTTTGATGGAAACGATTGAGGGACGACCCAATTCTAGGTAGGGTTAAGTAGCCGCCACAAAAACAACAGCAAAATAGATTTGCGTATTACAAAAAAAAAACCGTTAATATATTAAATAACACTTCAGAAATAAATTTTGTTGTAATATTTAATTTACATGAAGAAGAAACAGTGCAAACACTAGCGATTTAAACGCTAAATAAACATTATTTCGCATAACTAACATACAAAAAGAAAACATTTAACATTTAAGGCTTGTAACTTTGGTAACTAAAACATTTCAAATTATTTTAAAAGAAAAATAATGCATTTCAAACTAAACTCACGGTATGCATATGCGTGCATTCAAAGATATTTCAAATTCAATTTATGTAGATAGACTTTGCATTGTTAAATAGTTAGCCTTTCCAACATAACGAATCCATATGCATCTTCCTGTTTTTCCTTCTTAATCACATTATCATTTGTGTTGTCGTCCCACAAACGAAGATCGTTGAAACGGTCAAGCCCATATTTTAATATCTCCTGAATGTCCTCTTCATGGAGTACTCTTTCGTAATCTTCTTCAAATGCGAAAGTCTTGACAACCGACTTTTCCATAACATATCCTTTTCGAAAATCGCTTTCTTCATCGCAAAAAGGCATTTTGCAAAGCAATACATAGAAACCAAACAATTCCAAATCCCGCACTTCATCCAAAATTGTTTGCAAACTCGGAACGAAGCAATCGTCAAAAAAATTTAATATCTGAGTCAGGTGCTGATGGTAGACTCGAAGTAAGTCATAACGATGCAAGGCTAATACTTTCAAGCTTACGCAGGCGTTAAAGAAGAAATTTAAGTCGTAACCGCAACTGCCAATAAAACAGCTTTCGAAGTTTTTCTGCAGAAAGGTATAATTTAGTAAATTGTTTGAGCATACATGCACATACATATCGTTGCTTGGCGCGCAATACCACATATGAGGTAGCATAGAAAAAATGTCAAAATCAAAAAAATCATTCAAAAGTTTTGAAGATAATAAGTTGCTTCGCTGTTTTGTGAAATTTTCGGACTATCTTATACGTGGTATGTATTGCATTTGGCAGATACGAGGTATTTCGCGCCAAGCTACGATATGTATCATCCTTATTTACAAAAATTCCTTTGCGCGGTAGACTAACCGCTAAAATTCTAAAGAATTTATTAGCAACAACTGCAGCACTGAATCGATTAGTTATTAATAAAAATTTGCGCAAAAAAGGATCTTTGTTAGAAAAAAACTAAATGTATGTGTGTATGTAGGTACACATGTAATAATTGTCTTACAAACAAAGAATATCTTCCACATTTGCCATCAAAAATGATATTCTGCATTGATAAATCACCAAGCGCGATCACTTTGAACTGACAACGTCTTTTCTCCAGCAAATCAGTAATGCGTTGATGAAATGAATCCACATTTTTGCGCATTTTTGTACAGATTTCCTCAAACTGAGGGAAAATCTCCTCCACAGCTTTAATGGCAGCATGCATGCGTTTTTCTACATCGTCTTTAGCCAACAATGGCGGAGTTTGGAAAACAATTCCATTAGCAGGATGCTTGAGTATATGTAAAGTAACAAACAAAAATTAGTATAGCTACAAAATAATGGAGAACTTATTAATAGAAATAACCTCTTTTAAATAAACCATCGATATGGCATGAAATTGCGCAAGTTTTTTTATAACTGCTTCTGCTTTGTCGAAACACATTTCACTTCTCTTAACGCATTGAAATTTTGTAAAATTCTCCAACACCAAGATGTTATCGTCGCAATAATGGTATCTAAAAAGAGGTTAACTTTTAAACAAAAGTTGCTTAAAAAACTATATACATATGTATGTCCACTCACTGTAGGCTAAACTGTGGTATATACATATCATCATCCGAATTACTCGAATTATCCGGATCATTCACGTCTTCCCTTAGAAGGCTTTGATTTGCGTCCGAGCTGGAGTTGCCGCAGCGTCTGAAGAGGCCATTAACTATTATGCCTACTTTGTTAAAAAAAAACACTGTATACTCACTCCAAAATATCTTCATAAATTTGTTTCATCTTGGGTAAAACTACCAAATGCATTGAAAAGTCAATACAATTGCTTGCATTTGAATTTTCTGCTTTTAAAACGACGGGCAAGATACATGTTTCGCATTGATCCGGATCCTCTCCTTTCTTTTCGATTTGATATGTTACATGAATTTCTCGTCCCTTATCCACTGAAGAAGTTACGAGACAGTATTTGAACCATAACCTCTCGGTTTGCTCATTTCCGAATGCGTCTTCGAGATATTTTCCAATGGCATCACTAAGTTTGTTGGACATTTTGTATCAATGTTTAAAAAGCAAACAAATATATAAAACTTTAACGTGTTCAGCTCAGTTTCAGTTAAAACCACAGCAATTATATGTACTTTGGTAAAAAATATGATAAACGGAAGTAAAATCAACCACGTTGTCACCAAGGAACAAGTTTCGGCCAAGAATCCCCTTTGTCGTAGTAAAATTGAGTTTTGCGGCAACACTTAAATTTTATGCTCAATTAGGGAATTCCCCGAAATCAGTTTCCAGCCCAAGCAGGGTTGCCTTTCACAAAAAAAAAACTACTTACCATACTTCAAAAACATTTGAGGGATTCACAACGGTGTCGTATTGTTGTATGTCGTAGGCTTTAAAAACTTAAAAAAATGTTTGAAGGACGTGAAACGACAACCAACTATTTTTTAACACTGCAAAAATTCATACTATGACTTTGATGGTACTTTTCGAACCTATTTAATATATTTTTTAGGCGTTTAAAGTTTACTACATACAACAATTCGACACATGTGACACCGCTGTGAATACCCCAATTACCAAATCAGAAAAATATCTACCCATATATTTTTTAGGTATTTTAATAAAAACTATAGCTATATATACATGGTATTTGAGATCATATTAACGGCAGTGATAAAACTAAAGGCAACAATGAAACTTTAACTGGAGTTATTATAGACAATTACAATTACTCAAAAAACAGATTGGTAATTTCTTTAATATTCACAATGTTTTTCAAGTAAAATTTTTTGCTATTTTTTTGCTCCATTTTTGTATAAAAATCAAGCATTCAAGCTGTCTAGATTAAAACAAATTCCAAACATTTTCGTCTAAATTTCGACCTTTTAATTAGCCCATGGAATTTAAAACCTAAAATCCTGCTGATTTTTTTCATTGAACAAATTGGCATTTATAAAAGCTGGCGTTGTTTTTTTTTTTTTTTGTTTTTTTGCGAACAATCATAGTGTCCTGTCCATTTTTTCTTATTTAAAGAATCATTTGAAATATTCAAGCAATCATAAGCGCAGGATTTTAGTAAAATGAGTTTTGAATAGAGCACGATATGTTGGCACATACACATCGTTACCTTAATTCACAAATGCCCTAACCAACACTTTTTTCGCAGATTTTGGTTGGATGTATTAACCCCTTGTCGTCCGACGGTACTCTCCAGTACCATCATTATTTTTGTTCTTTTAAACAGAATGGGTGAATTTTTTCTACCATGCAGACCAACGGTACTCCAGAGTACAAAATAACAAGCATATTTAACGGCACTTTTTGTCACATATTTTCTATTTTTTCTTTGCATGCTCATTTCAAGTTGGAGTTTACTATAGTGCAGTCGCGAGTTAATAGTGGCGTCTTTTTTTCATTATTTCTAGCAAAGTTTTGAATATTTTTCTACAAAATAAAAAGAAAATATAAGCTTGGTGATTTATTTTTCTATAACTGACGAAAAAACTATCTAGCTCTTGTTTGTTTGTCAGTGATAACTGATTTTCCATTGGAGACTTGTAAGTACCGTTGGGCTCTGCTGGCCCTTGTAGTATTCTCAAATGTAATATGTATATGTATATATGCAATTATATATAGTTTTTAGTTAATCATGTCTGGAGTTTACGGCAGATCTTTGAGAGAAAATGAAATTGCTGCAATTTTGGAAGAAATTCCACTCGACAATGGCCAAAACACTGATATTGAGAGTGAGGATGAAGATGAACAAGTGATCCTTTCAAAAGACAGTGAGGATGACATTTTTAATGAGATTCTAAATCAAATCCAGGCAGAACAAACTGCCGAGGCAAATATATTACTGGAAGATCCCCAAAACGGAGTTCTTGAAGAACCATTGCGAAAATGGAGAAAAGTTGAGAAAATAACAGAGGTTTCACAATTTGACTCACCAGAGGGAACAGTAGTTGGTTATTTTGAAGATATAGATACTCCAACAAAATTTTTCTTGTCATTCATTGAAACTATTGTTGAGGGAATCATATTTCATTCAAATTTATATGCCGTGCAAAAAGACAAAACCCTAAATCTTAAAAAAAATGAATTCTATGCATTTATCGGCATCAACTTCTTTATGGGTTACAATCAACTTCCAAGTTGGCGACATTATTGGAGTACGAGTGAAGATTTGGCTGCACCCGTAGTTTCCAAAACTATGTCCCGAAATAGATTTGACTCAATATTACGATTTTTGCATGTAAATGATAACTCTAAAATCCCAGAAAACAACAAAGACCGACTATTCAAAATTCGTCCAATGATCGACGCTCTGAACCAACGATTTCAACAGGTATATCATGGAACAAAAGAACTATCAGTTTTTAAGGGTAGAAGCGCCATCAAACAATATTGCCCAAAGAAGCCAATTAAACGCGGCTATAAATTATGGTGTTTGGCGGATCAACATGGATATATTAAAAAGTTCTCAATATACCAAGGAAAAGATGAAACTGTTGAAGAAAAGTACGAAGGGTTTGGTCTCGGGGAGAGAGTGGTTTTGTCTTTAACAGAACTAGAGTGGGGAAAGAAAAAGTACGTGTACTTCGATAACTATTTTACATCTGTTAGGCTCCTAGAATTTCTCCAAGCACAAAAAGTTTTTGCATGTGGAACAATAAGAGCAAATCGGAAAGGACTTCCATCAAACATGAAACCAGACAAAAAAATGAAAAGAGGCGAGTTTGATTCACGAACCACAATGAACGGTGTAATTGTTTTTAAATGGATAGATAACAAACCAATATTATTGGCATCTAATTTTCATGGCACTGAGCAAACTTCAGTTCAGAGAAGAGATCGGAAAGGGAAAGAAATACAGGTTAAATGTCCAACTGCAATTAAAGATTACAACTCTTTCATGGGTGGAGTAGACCATGCTGATCAGTTAAGAAGTGCCTACGGGAAAGACAGACGATCTAAAAAATGGTGGCATAGATTGTTTTGGGGGCTTCTAGAAATAACGTTCATTAATTCTTACATCGTGTACTGTCAAACTCACGAAAAAATTACTCTGCTAGAATACAGACGGGCCGTGGCCCAAGGCTTAATGACTCAAAAAGATGTTGTTGCCAATAAACGAAGTTTGAGTCTTCCCGTAGCACCATCATGCAAAAAACGACGTGGTAAGAGTGAGTCAGTGGCAAAAGATGTCCGATTAGGTAATTTGGGAGTACATTGGCCTATATTTGTTGAAAGCCGAGGAAGATGTGAAATGTGTAGCATAAACAAAGTTCAGTCAAAACCACATTCGAAATGCCAACACTGCGGCATATTTTTATGCTGCAATGAAAAAAAAAAACTGTTTCGCCGAATACCATGGAATTGAAGTATAAAAATTGTATTCTTGAAACCCGACGGTACTGCAAAGTACCATATCCTTTTCTTATACTAAGATGTCCTTGAAATTTATGATTTTTTTTATTGATTAATAAAACATGCATATGAATTATAGTATACAAAATGTAATACGAAAACTAATGTTTTTCTGGGCTTGGGCAACAAGGGGTTAAAATAGTACACTTTGAATAAACATTTTAAACTTTTTAAAAAGCCCTCCCGTTTTTTAATATTATTTTTATAATGTTTTTTGCTTCTCCTATAAAATAAAAAAATTGCTGGTTAGGGCCTTTGTGAAATAAGGTAAAGATATGTATGTATATAAAAAGTGTGCAATAGACTAAAAAAAAATTGTAATAATATAAAGATAACTACGAAAAATAAAGCGAGAACGAAAAGTTTTATTTGTTTTTCAAACCAAATGCTTGAACAAAAATCTACCAAAATGAACTAAAATTTCAAATTTATACCAACCCAAATTTTTTATAAAAATTTAAAAAGTGGCAACCCTGCGGCCGAGGTGAATCCTTCCAGCCGATAGGATTCCGAATATTAAGTGGCCCTTGACACACGAAAACTATTGTACGCCTTTACCTGTCAACATAACTTAGTCTTGACACAACATTTAAGACGTCTTCATAGGGTAATCTGAATTTTGACCCCTACGCGCCATGCCTTTACCGAGTCCAATTGGGCCTAAAATTTGTATGTGATATCTTCGACTATAGTAGTATCGAAGTAGGGGTTGAGGCTTGGGGTGTCTGATGTAAAAATTTGCTTCCTACATTTAAGGACCACCCTAATGTACATATCTATATATATGGTATGTATTTAAATTAACGAAAAAACTGTGTACAATTGCATGTGAATTGATTTCTGCGGAAAAAAAACAAGAAAATACAAATACATACGATACTTTTTAGTTCGTATCGGTTTAGTGTCGATAATTTCATTAAAAAAATTCCAAAAAAGAAACTGCCAAGAGAAAGTAGCGATACCAGAGGGTGCCAATACCCCTTGATATGCATTCTATTAACGACAAATATTTAAATATAAAGGCAAACTTTCGAAATAATAATAGCAAATATTTATTTATTACTCGGAAAAATCTTAAGACTAAAGTGATATAAGAAAACTTAACCGAAATGAGAACAAATTCTTGCGTTTTGTAAATATATATACTAAGGAAATACATACATACATATATGCCCTGTGGCCATGCAAACCTTATCACCACTTTTTGAATAAAATGAGGTACAATTGTGAATTAGTAAAAAATTCTTATTTTTTAAATATAGTTCACACTGCAACAAAAACTATATAAAAAAAAGTTTCAAGCTTTGTATAAAATTTTAGAAAAATTCATGATATTTTCATCAAAAATGTAAACATTGTAATCCAAATTTATGGGAAAATTTTGGGTATGCAGTTTAATGGCACATTTAATTTTAGTACAGTAAAGTGCACGTTTGAAATAGCTAAAAATTGTGTTTTTTTTTAATTATTTACCATAAGATCTTGTGCATAAAAAGCATGCGTTATATGGAAAAAACTACTCGAAATTTTCATTAAAATTTTTATAACAAAATTTGAATTTTTGATGAAAATTTGATGAATTTTTCGAAAATTTTGTATAAAACTTGAAACTTTTATTTGTTTAGTTTTTGTTAGAGTGTGTACTATATTTAGGAGAAAAATTATTTTTTTTAATGATTTTAAAAATTGTATTTACCTAAAGTTGTGATAAGATTTGCTTGGCCATATTACTGTAAAAGTTAAAAATTTAGTTTTAAATGAATAATTCATATTTTTTTCTTTAGTTAAAAACTTAAAACCATTTCCAAAAATTCGTATGCGTACTTACGCGTTCACACATTAACATGGGCATAAATGTACATATATGAATTTATGTTTTTTTATTACTATACTTAATTGGTTAGTTCGATTGGGTTAGTTAGTTTTGTCCCACATATGAAGCTCATAAAAGCGATCCAGCCCATATTTTAACAACGTCTTTACGCGGTCGCTGTTGAAAAGAATTTCATATTGTTGTTCAAATGAAATTGGCGCAAAATTCGAATTTTCGGACTCCAATGTGCAGCAATTTTGAAAATTGTATTCTGAATTATAAATAGGCATTTCGCAAAGTAATGCGTAAATACCGATAAACTCAAACTCTCGTACTTCTTGGAGAATGGTTACCCAACTGGGAATGGAGGATTCATTTAAACTTTTTAATGTAGCAGCAAAATGCTCATGATAGTAATGAAGTAGTTCATAACGATGGGATGTCAACATATCTAACGTCAAATTTGCGAAAAAGAAGAAATTCAAGTCATAGCCGCAGTATCCAACGAAGCAATTTTTAAAGTTATTCTGTAGAAAATAGTAAATAAAACAAATATAAATCAAATGTGGGAGTGTGTAGATCAGTGTTGGGCGCGCTGCGCTAATTTTCACTACTACATACTAGGCTTTAGTGGTAGTGCACTATATGGTTAGTGGTAGTGCATTTCAAATTTCACTAGCACTACACAGTGATAGTGAAATAGCTTTTTTACTGTCACTATCTAGTTATCGGTAAGGGAACGAAAATTTCACCATCACTGACTAATTACACTGATTTACAAATTTTGAAATATTTGGCAATCTTTGATTTTAATACCCATTTCCTAACAACAGCTTTGTACAAAAATGTATAGCCACTAACCATATAGTGGTAGTGAAATGCATTTCCTCTAGTGGTAATTCATTTAAAATTTCACTACCACTGCACGAATAGTGTAATGAACTGCTCAGTGCATTAAAAATTCAGAGCAGCGTGCCCAACCCTGGTGTAGATACGTATATATATAAATAAATATGTATGTATGTACATCAGGGGCGCACCCAGGAATATATTTTAGGGGGGGTTTTATATTTCTGAAGATATATCACCGGAAAATACTGAAAATTTTCTTCAGATAATACGCTCTTTAAAATATATTTATGCAAGTTTTATGTACAGAATGTAATAAATAAATAAGCGTTTTAAAATTCATAAACTGCACTTTATTTACATAAGATTAACAGAACTCTAACACTTTTAACCGATTTAAAAAAAAGAGGAGGTTATCAATTCGCCGGAATACGTAACTTTGGACCACGTAAACCGATTTCAATAATAATTTTTTTGTAGAAAGATGGTACCTCAAGGTTCGGCGCGTAATTTACGCCCCCCAAAATTTGAATATAAGAATTGAAGTCGGTTGTGTTCTTTCCTTAAAAACTACTTTTTTTAATAAAAAGTTCTATAAACTCAAGATGCGCTCAACTTTCAAAAGTACCTAATAAAAAATATTAAAAAAGACTCAGTAAAAATAAATTTATTGATTCCATGAATTTTTGCTCTTTTATGTTCCTTTTTTCGATTTCTGGTTTTTGGCTTTCGATAAAAATGGTGATTTTTCACGATTTCTAAATTTTTTTAATATTTCGAATACCGAAAAAATTAACTGAACTCTCAAGAAAAACGAAAAATTCATATAAAACGACGGACGAGAAATGGAAAAGAAATTTTCTACCAAAATTTCTTAAATCAGTTTGCAGCTCTCAAGAAAAAATGCTCGTATATTCATTTCCTCATGAAAATTTACAGCAAAAGCAAAGCACTTTTTCAAGCAACAGAAATTATAATAAATATTTCTTATAATTTCCTTGAGAGCTGGATTCCTAGCTTTAAGATACAGTTTGTATTTGAGGTTATTAGCTTTAGGGGGGGTTTGAACCCCAAAACCCACCCCTTGTGTGCGCTAATGATGTACATATACATATGTTCATATTCACTAAATATGCTTACAAATACTACATTTGCATCAAGAATTCTGACATTAGAGGTAACACGTTGTATTGTTTCAACGAGCATGTTTTTAATGGACGGTTCACCAAGTGCAATGATTTTATATTGGGAAAGTTTGTTGGCCATCAAACCAGTAATGCTCTTATTAATTGTTTCCACATAACTGCGTAGTTTGGTAGTTATATCTTTAAATTCGGGCCAATATCCTTCTATAATCTTAATGGCAGCGTACAAGCGTCTTTCAATCTCATCGTTAGCCAATAATAGCGGAACCTTTGGTATTACATCATCAGCAGGGCACTTTCATAAGAAAGAAATAGATATTAACTAAAAAAAAATATACCTACATACATACATATCGAGCCTTAACCGCCAAAAAGATGTAAGCGAAATTTTTTTTCAAAATTTTATTTTTGATGCACATTTCTGCATCAAAAAGAAATGTCGCTTACGTATTTTTGTCGCTTAGGGCTCGATATGTACGATGTACATACATATGTACATATATAAATGCAAACATTAAGAAAATTTGCCGAAGAAACCGTGGGTCTAAAATCAATTTGGAGTTAGCCAAATTGCGAAAAAAGGTTTCTTAGCATTTTGCCGTAGTGCTACAAAGAAGTGCTAAAATAGCATATTAAAAACATGCTATCAGGGTTTTTTTGGTATGAGGAATCCATTTCTGCAATTTTTTTCTTAAAACCAGGGGGCACCACAGTGAAAATTTTCTCATTTTCTTCGAAACCTATTTCCGCAATTTGGCAAACTCCGAATTGATTTTAGACTCATGATTTCTTCGCCAAATTTGTTTAGAATTACACACAGAATCCCTCTGTGCTATACGCGCATAGTCGAAAAAATATACCATAAAAAAATAGCGCGTAAGTAGTCAAAAAAAATGTGGTCGCCCTAATGCATATCGTCGTTTAAAGTACTAAACTGCGTATCGTTATTCTGCAAAACCGCGTAACTGACATTTGCTGCCAAAATTGGATTTGCTCACACAAGCTCTTGGCTCAATCCTTATCCATTCGTCCTGAAATATACTAGCCAGAAATGCGATTGCTTTATAAAAAAGAGAACCATTTTGAAATGAGTGTTTTTACTCTCTAGAAAATAATTTAAGCAACGCGGTTTTGTACTTTAAACGACGATATACATAAGGCTGCATCTATAAAAAAAAAGAGGCGGGGTTTTCACAGGAATTATTAAATATATTAAATTTTAAGACCCACGGAAAAACATTAAGATTTACATACGTGAGCTGGACCGATTTGAAAATAGCTTCAAAAAACGTATTTTGTTTTCGTTGATAAAATTTTTAAACATTTTTATGAAGACCTTTTAAGTTTAAACTCTTATACCATCTTAGGTGATTTTTAAGTAAACGGTTTTTTAAAAACTAATTTTATTCTATTTATTAAAAACAAAATTATTGGAAACATTTTCAAATGGGTCCAGCTCATGTAAATCTTAATATTTTTCCGAAATAATTTGAAGCAGTCTTTAAATATAATAAATTATATAATTCCCATGGAAAACAGTAACGCCTTATTATGCAGATTGATGCACCCTAATATACATACGCATGCATATATATAGATGTACGTACATATACACATACCTTTTTCAAATATACCAAAGAAGAAGCATGAAATTGGGCCAGTTTTCGTAAGGTAGCTTTCGCAACATGGATTGGCAGACTCAAGTCACTGATGCGCTGATAATCTTGACTTTGTAAATACTCCAAAAATAAAAAGTTCCCCTCAGAATAAATATAACTGGAAGGGAGATTTTTTAAATGATATACACAAAAAAAACTCCAAAAGATTAATGCATGCACTTACGTACATACATAAAGTCTTGCTTTCAACTTACTTTGCACCAAATTTCTGTTTGGTATCTTCCCAAACCTTATTGTATTCTTCCAAAATACGTTTCATTTCAGGCATTACCCTCAAATACATAAACACTTCAAGGGATTCTTTTCCATCTGAAACTTTTTCCTTAACAACGGCCGTGAATTTGGATTGTCCTGAATAATAAGAAACCTCTTTTACTTGTCCGATCTTATAATTTACATCAATTTTTCGGCTATTATCCGTTGATGAATATGTCTCAGTATATGTAAACTTTAAGCACTTGGTACTCCCATCGATATGATTGGCTTTCAAATAGCGTTCAATAACTTCACCGAGATGATTTGCCATTTTTCAGATGTAAAATAGTATTAAGTTTTAACTAAAACAAAAGAATAATTGATATTTATCACGCACGATCAGCAATAAAAAAGTTGAGAATAAATTTCCACGGAAATTACAAATACTTTGTGATCTCGTTAAGTTTCACTCAATAATCAACTTTGTCATAGTAAAATTTTTCCTTGTGGCAAGATTTAAATTTTACGCTTTAATAGGGGATTCCCGCAAATCAATTTCCGGCCCATAGTCATGGATAACAGTGGCCACAAACGACGAACATGTGCGCGATCATGCTCGGCTTGCGGTGCATGTTCGTCGTTTGTGGGGCGGTTCAGGAGCATGTTCGCAAAAAATCTAAAAATTTTGATTTTCAGTGAGCATGTTTGTGGCGTGGTTTGCGAACATTGCATTCGAAAGAAAAACATCAACCTCATTTTATGTTGACGTTTACAGTGTGCACATCGGCGCATAAATGCATCCAAGCCATGTGCGTTAATTGAATTTTGGATAAATGAGGCAAAATTACTATGGCGCGTATTCATAGTCCAGCCACTAAGTCGAAACTAATAAAGTTGCAACTTTAATTTAAGTACCAACTCGAAATTCACTTCTATTCATAGTCGCATTTCAGACTTCTAATAAGTAGTTTTAACTTAGTTTTACGATATTGCAAAACGAGTGTGAAAATGTATTATTAGTCACAGTTATAAGCGCCATATTTCATCTAAATCCATGCAACCGTTTCTGAGTGAAAAGAGGTCTGGCGTAGTGCCGGTTTCTAATATCATAAAACTAAAAATCACCCTGTCCCGATAAAAAAATTCTCACTTCAAAAAGTATTTACTTCGACCTGTCATATTTCAAATTCGAAAGGACTCAAAGCCTACCAACCCACGGTGCAGCGAACAAAGGTGGCGCCGTCAGTGGTACCGCTACTTTGGTTTCGCCGATTTTGACATTTGTGGTAACTTGTAAACAAACTTTTGTTACAAATCAGCGAAAGAGAAATTTGAATTATAAGTGAAAAATCAGTTTAAATTGTGTTAATTTGCAATTTGTGAGTGATTTTTGAGTTGAAGACTGCGTAAAAACTAATAAAATGAAGTGCTGTGTGTTAAATTGCGACAGTCGTCAAGATGCAAGAAGTGTAGATGCAAGTGTAGCGCTGGGACGAATCGCTGCATTTTGTGTACATAGGGCACGGCAAAGCCGTTCCCGAAATGTTTCTCTATTATTATATTAACAGCATTTCCTCACAATGATTTTGTTTCTGCTCCACGCAGCCTCCATTAGCAAGTTAACTAATCAATCCCGCAGAGATGCTGCAGCAGCCTTAATTGCAAAGCAATGGAGTGCACTAAAACGTTTGCTGAATCAGCCTCAATTGCAAAGCAATGGAGTGCACTAAAATGTTCACTGTTCTCTAATAGATTAGGTGAAAAATGCAATATTTACACATTTAGCAAAATTAAAACACGTTTTTCGCTGTAAAGTGAACTGCTTTTGCAGTTTCAACTCGTTCTTCTTTTCGCTCTATTCTTTGTTTACTTGTGGTACACAAATGTCAACGCCCAGGACGGCGCAATCTTGTATTCTATCATTCTTGCCAACCTACCAAATGGAAATGGAAGCCTACCAGTTTTGGTAGGAAAAGCGCATGTGTGGCAACACTGTACGAAACTATTTTTCTCGTGAGAGCGCTGTCAAAAGGATTATTTTTTATAATATCTTCCAATAGTGCCACTGCTACGAGAAACATGTATGGGAATTTATTAATAAATTGTAGGAGATTTCCTTTATCAAGTAAAACATTCCAAAATCAAAAAAATTTAATACCAGCTTTGCGTTTGCGTGTTATACAATTCTTAAATAACGAGTAAAAATGTTTTTACTCATAAACACTGCACTATCGCTAGTTTTATAAAAGCATGTACAATAAATCCGTAGTATTCAAAGCGGTGCATTTTGAATATAACTGTTGGTAGTTGTTCATCGCCCCCTGAACTTTCTGTGCTGCCAAGTCGTAAAACGGGTATTCTCAGAATCGAAATGAGAGAGTTTCTTTAAGGATAAAGTTTAATTAACTTAAATGGAGGGAATTTAAAAACTCTGAATTTGTCTCTTTTTTCACCAAATTTTCTTTTCTTTCTCATACAATTTCTTTTAATTTAATCTGTGAGTTCGATAACCGGACAAGTTCAATTTCAGTTTTCGGACATGTACGGCTTTACTACCAATTTGACGGGTGTAATCAGCTGTGCTACGTTAATGGCTAAGCATCTATTTAGTAAGGGGAAATGAGAGACAAAAAGAAGAAAACAGTACCTATAAAATAAATTAAATTAAAAAAGAATTTTTATTTTTAAAATAAAATCTTTAAATAAAAAGAAAATTAAAAAAAGAAGAAGAAATAAAATCAAAAAAATACAATGAGATCCTAAAAATAAATGAAATAAAACAAATATATTTTTCCTTTCAAATAAGTAAAATATAAATATTAAAAAGGAACAAAGTGTAAATTAAAAACCAGAAAAAATATAATTAAAAAAATCGAATGATATATAATTCTTTATACCTTAGAAGTATAGTTTAGCAGTAAAACGGATGAAAAGAAAACCTGTTTGCCTATCTATACTAATAGCCGTTTCTTTGTGTTCGCAAAGCTCGAGAACAGCTGAACATTTTTTTTTTTAAATTTCAGACACCTGCCGCACACATCCCAAGGATGGTTAAAGGCTAAACAAAATTTCGATATATAAAGGGGGCGTGGCACCTCCCATACAAACCGAATTTTTCATACTGCATATCTAGGCAAGTGTTCATGGTAGAGTACTGGAGTTTGGTGCGGAGATATATGAAATCAGTCGCATACTCTTGAAAAAAAATTTCAGCTATTGGAAGAGGGGCATGGCACCTCCCATACAAACCGAATTTTTATACTGCATATCTCTGGAAGTGTTGATGGTACAGTACTGGAACTTTGTATGGAGATATATGAAATCAAGCCAATACTCATGGAGAAAAATGGGGTTATTTGAAAAGGGTCGTGGGGCGTACAAACGTACCGACCATTAGCTATCTTTGAATGTATTTATAATTCTTCTGTAGGTGGATTCGTGAGTGAAATCCTCCTAAATGGGTGTCCGGATTTTAACGAAATTTTTTGTGTGTGTTTGAGTGGCTTTCTGGGCGGTTTAGTTTCACAATATAAACTGCCAGTTGGCGCTGTAGTTGAGTTATTACTAAAAATCTTATTTATGATCCGATTCGGCTAATATTTAAAATATGTACTGGTAACAGTAAGAGCAATACTATTGCAAAAAAATGCTGCCACGTGGCGCTGGAGTCGAGTTATTACTAAAAATCACCAAGTGAAAAAGGGTGCCGTGAATGTCAGATTAAATCGAAAGAACGCAAACGTCAAGCTGTGAAGCTGTGTTTTTCTGTGATCTGTTTAAATTTTGTGTTCGATAAAGCTGTTTACGCTTATAAAAGTAAAAAATTAACATTAAGAACATCTGCGAGCCTTTAACAACTCTATTAAATTTGTCACTTAAACATGGCGTTTTTCCGTCAGCCTGGAAGGAGTCTTTCATACACCCAGAAAAAGGTTTAGTTATAATAACAGAGATTTGGTTATAG
>NW_023458562.1:12972701-12981267 GCF_013731165.1 Rhagoletis pomonella
ATTTTGAATTTTACCTGTCACAAATACTAACTCCTTTATGCGAATTACATTTGAAGTCCACCAACAAAATTTATAGCGAATTTACAGGAAAACTTAAAATCGAATTATGAACGTTAATACCGGATTGATTAATGCTAATTCTATCAAGTCTCCTCCAAATTTCTTCAGTTGCTTTTGAAATTACACCGAAAAAGGAACCTCGATTTTCATTTATAAAAAATATGCATATGTGTTCATCACTGACTAATATGTCAAACATATACCAATTCAGACTTTAAATAAGTTTTTCGATTATATTTGTCTGAGAGCCTCTTGGAGAATAAAAACTAAATTGCCCACATCTACATAAACTCTTTATTTTTTTCATCAGAATCGTTAACGGTTGAGAAAGTATCTTGTAGATTTACAACAGAAGATAATATTTCCTTCTCTAATGGCGGTTTCACGCGGGTTTTGGTCAAGACTGGGCCAAAGCCCAATATTTTTCCTTCACACGACTGGGCTACAAAGTTACACCAAATTTTATGTTACTAATATGTGTTCTAAAAGTGAAACAAATCTGATCATAAATATGATTTTTTTTAGGATAGCTCTCAATCCCTGCGCCAAATATCGGAAGACAAACACACTTATACTTCTAAAAGCTTTTGCACGAAACAACAACCATTCAATGCGATTTTAAAATCTGGGAGAAAATGGTTCCCAGTTGAATGATTCTTGCGATTTTATATGTGTATAAATGTAGGTGTATAAAATTCCAAAACCTTACAATAAGTGGTTCCAGAGATAAGCGATATGAGAATTTCAGTTTGTATAGGAAGTGCCCCGCCCACTTTTCCTGTATCTACCATTTTTCGCCGTAAGTAGGGTATTTACAATCTGCATCTGTGCTAGGTTTCAGTTCCCCAGCGTAATAGGTTCTAGAGATATTGTGGTTTTCACATTTTAGTCTATATGTCAGATGCCACGCCCCCTATATATCGGGGTTAACATTTCTGGATTAGAAGAAGTTATATCCTTTAAATTGGTGTATGTTTCATAGAAATCGAGCCAACGGTGCCTGCAAAAGGGTTTGCAAAATTTTCTTGTGGCGTATTTATATATAGATTATATTTGTATGTATTTTTGGACAACTAATGGGAGAGCAGTATGGTGTTTTACATATAACCCTTTAAATTTTTTAAACAGTACACTCTAAAAAGTGCATGTAAAACTACTACTGAAAAGTGATTGTTTTTCAACCAGAATCTGTTCAAGTATACGCACAAGATGTTCAAGATTTGGTTTTGAACATGAGTTGTTTAAAATATACACATGAAATGTTTAAAATTACAAACACTTTGAAAGTAAAAATATCTTTTTTACAAATAATAAATACTAAGTGCCAGGGGCGCACGCAGGAATATATTTTTGGGGGAAAGGATTTATACTTCTAAATATATATCATCAGCAAATACTGAAAATTCGCTCTTTAAAATACATTTATGAAAGTTTTATTTACAGTATGAAATAAATAAATAAACTTTTTAAAGTATCATCAATTGCATTTTATTTACATAAAATTTACAAAGAACTCAGACTAGTTAAAACCGGCTTCAAAAAAGGGGAGGTTATCAATTCTTCGGAGTATTTTTACTTCTTTTATTTATTCCACCGCATAACTTTGCACCGCGTGAACCGATTCCAATAATTATTTTTTTTTTACCGGAAAGATGGTACCTTAAGGGTCGTCTCGTAATTTGGTTTAGATCTGATCATTAAATCATGAAAAAATTAACGGTTAAAGATGCACTCAACTTTCAAAAGTAATACAAAATTTTACAAACGAATTCTAATATAAATAAATTAAATAACTTCACGAAAATTTTACACTTTTTTATTCATTTTCGTCGATTTCTGGTTTCTCATTTTTTAATACTTCGAATAACGAAAATTTAACTGAACTTGTATTTTTATCATGTAGCTCATTTCGGTGGAACGAATTCGAAGTTAGTAAATTAAATCTTCGAATGCTTTTTAAATACATATCAGTGGTATACTTTTTAGCCTGTAAAGTGTAAAAACCAACAGTAAGTGAGTATGCATTGCATATTTTTAGGACAATGTTTTAATTCGCAGTTAAACTTTAAAGAGCTCTCAAGAAAAAAGAAAAATTCTTACAAAATGACGCAAAAGAAATGGAAAAGAAAATTTTTTCTATCAAAATTTCTTATATCATAATAAATTTACCCCCAAAACCCATCCCTTGTGTGCGCTACGTGACAAATTTGATATGTAGAAGTAAACATACAGTGTTTAATTTTGCACACACTAGGAGAGGAAACTGGTTACCTCTCTTTATATGCGTAAATTTAAACGAAATTTTTTTTAGAGGAAATTTTAAACATTTTATGTGTAAACTGTGAAAATGTGAACAATAAATGTTTAAAACTCAAAAAACAAATTTGAAATTTGTTCTACGCCACACATATGATAAGTAAAAGTAAGCAAGCAGTGTTTAAATTTGCATTCATTAAGAGAGGAAACTGGTTACCTATCTTAATATGCGCAAATTTAAACAAAAATTTAGAGTGTAGCTTTTACATGTAGAGCATTGTATTCCTGTACTGCTCCCAGTAATTTAGATGGATATTCCGGATGCTTGACGAATACTTTATATTTGTCCCAGTTGCTTTAAAGTCGGAATGTAGAGATTCTACAGCTTGCTTGCTATAGAATCCTAGACCCTTGCCTACATGCATGCATGGTCTTTTGGTCTTGCAAACATGTTATTGTTTTGTAGATATACTTGACAAAAACTATTGCAAGTATAAAGAATACTTATATTAGAAACTTAAAAAGAACAAATGTTGTGCGCGCACAATCTTCCCGTTTGAATTGAATTTATCGGCATTTTGTGCATAAAACAAGCTAAGACACTTGAACCATATACTAACTTGATTGTATATAAATCGTACAAGTTACATTACAAAATAAATATGAACTGTAAGGTATCAATTTGTCATCTAGAGCGGGTGCGTGAACATTTTAAAAGAAAAGGAATAATTTTCATTCAAAACTAGTTTTTTCAAAAACGGCTCGATAAGTTATGGGCTATAAAATTTTTACAAGATATTCATAACATAATTAACCCAAATTAGCAAAAAAATATGATGTGCTATGACCTTCGATTTAAAGTTGGTTCAGGTCCACCGTGCAGCTGTTGTTGAAGACAGTACTCGGTTATGAAGTATCTCTCCCACCACAAGTCCAGCACCCTAATTTACATGGCAGCTTTAGTATATGTCGCAAGGTCTTAAGTGCTTTTGCTTTGCCACACGTCAGCTAATCTTCTCGAGAACATCGAGTAACCGGGCAGAGCTACCTTCCCCATTAAATGCTCAGGTATTTCAGGTGCATGCCATTAAATATTAGTCCTTTAAACGTTTTCCGGGGGATCTCATACATGGCTTTCTGAACCTTTTCGTAGGAAAGGGTTTTTATGTGACGGGTTCCAAGTATAGCGTACAACCGGGGACTTGAGCAATCGTTGAGGAGATATAGGTGTATATGCGGCTTGCTGCACAACAGACGCCCGCTTGCTGCTGCACCTCATGGCGAACAGCCGCCGCAGACTTCAGTGGAGAAAAACAGCAGAGTTTCTATTTGGTTGGTAGGCGTTAATCGGCCGCCGAGAAGATTGTTAACAGGGTTGAATGTATTGTAGCTAACAGATCGAAAGCTGGAAGTCTTGGGACAGGATTGGTTGTAGCTAGGCTATGTTTTTAATTAGTACTAGCAGTTTGGGAAACAATTCCGTCATATGTAGTAGTTATGGACTATTTTCGTAGATGGATGGATGGGAAGCATATCCAACTACAAATTGGGAAGGTAAGACAGGGTAAAAAAAACTCAGTGCTAATTTGTTTACTTTGACAACGGAACAGTTCTGAGAGGCATACAACCTGGGATGTCTCATAAAATACGGTTTTACTGGGAGGAAAGCTGTTTCTTGGAGTGAGAATTAACTAATTGACGACTGTTTTATTGTTTTGTTTTTTATTTGAATAATAATTTACTAATAAATTTACATATGTATGTATCATTTTCAAAGATAAAATAAGAATTAAACAAGAAAAAACATTCTTTCACTGCAAATATTTAAAATAAAAACAAAAAATGTTTGAGGACTAGAATGGATGACAGATTTATATGTACTACATATATGCATATGTACATCATCAGTGGTGGCATGCCAGCCTGCACCTGCATATGCGACCACCTGACAGCTACGAGCTGCAGCTTCTTCAAGCGCCGCCCGACGACTTGCGACTCCCCGTCACGCCAGTTTTACTCTCCAATTGCGCCTGCAGTTGGCGCACGTTCTCGCCGGTGTTATTGTGCCGCTGGAAGAACGCATTGATGGAGCTCATGGAGCGATACTCCAGATTGTCGCTCATATTCCAATCGACGCTGATGCTCTGATGACGTGCCATAGGGTTACGACACTCCTTCGTCTCGTTGTACTTCTCGAGCAGATGCAGCAGGCAATCTTTCGTCGTGTTTGCCGCCTCTTCCAGATTAACTGCCTGATGGATGTTCGGCACACCGATCGGTACATCGCGTGACATTTGATTAACGCGAAATTTTGCGCGCCGCATGCTCGCCGATTCGTGGGATTGTCGTTGTAGTTTTTGGTGTGTTTGCTGTATGTCTTCGTCTTGCGCCACTTTGGTTGACACTTTCGTCGCTATTACTTTCGTAGAGGTTTTCGTGCTTGATTTTGTTGAGCTGCTAGTGATGGTCGACTTCCAGGGCACACCAAAACTCGGACCGCTGCCATTGGTTAGTTTCGGTGTTTCTTCGATCGATTGCTGTAAGCGCATAGAGACCGTGCTGAATTTCGATTTGACACCATTGCCCGCGGACTTTCTAGTGCTGGAGTTTGTTGTGGTGCTAGATGTTGCCGTTGTTGTTGTATTACCAGAGACTTTAGTGCTTGTTTTCGTAATGCGCTCCCTGCTTTCGGACGTGGCGTTTGTGTCTTTAGCAGTTGTCGCTTCCTTCTTTGCCGCAGCTTCTTTAGCAGCTGCGCTCGTTTTGCCCTTGGACGTCTCTCCACTGACTTTAGTTTTCTTCTGCTTGTTATTGTTCGGATCCACTTCGAGTTTTGCCTCTTTGCCAAGTTTTGTATTAATTTCCGCCAACATTAGCAAATGGTCGGACAACTTTCGTATTTCTTCAGCTAAATTCACGCGCTCACCCGAAGCGCGTCGTCCAAGCAGATAACTCGTATCCGAGTTGCGTCGGTCGAAGGTATGCAAGTAGCTCTTCATGCTGCGCTCCTGTTGATTGAGATTTGTGCTGCTACCGCTGAGTTCGTCACAGTAGCCACGTCGTCCGAGCAGGTGTTGTGGTCCGTACTGTAGTGGCGGTTGTGGGGTGGGTGTGGTGCTGGTCGGTGTGACGGCAGCGCCGCTGGCTGTTGTGGCTAGCGTGGCGCTGCTGGGGAAAAGCTTCTCGCGTGATTCATTTATAGGCGTGGCTAGTGAGTTGGGACTGCCATTGTCTGCGTCGGCGTTACTGAAAACATCATCGTCGATAATCGTCTCAATCGACTCGCATGGCGATGGGGAGCAAACTGTCGAGAGAAGAAAAGTAAAGATCGAGGGAGAGAAAAAACAGAAATGTTTTTAGATTTGCGGTAAATCAGAGGAAACAGGACGGCATTGTGTGCGTGAAAGCGAAGCAGTATACTTAAAAAAATAAAAATCCGACTTGCAAGCAGAGGCATGCAAGAAACAATACAAAATGCAAAATAAGTTAGTACAAAAGGTGCATTCTAACCTAGCTGATATAGAATGAACGAAGAGTTGGCTAGTAGTTATAATATTTGGACACAACGTTTGCTAAAAAAGATGTTTTCTCTTTTTCAAAATTTAGTTTTGGATGCAAAATGACAGATAATGTGAAACTACATCGATTTTTCGTCCCTTCTTGGCACCATTTCACCTATAGGTAGTGATAAGCTTATATGCTTTGCGAAAAATTTTCAAAATCGGTTAACGGAAAGACATGCCTCACGAGCTCTGAAGTTATATACGCTAACGCATTAAATTTTACACAAAATATATAATTCAGTATAAATAGCTTATTTGTTTCATACTAATCAATGGATTTTGGCACGCTGATCTCAAATATTATGACTACACGCCATTTCTTATATCTCGTCCGTTTGCGTTTGCTTAACTTTAGGGCTCTTGAGGTACGTTTTTCCATTATCAGATTTTGAAAATTTTTCGCAGAGCAGATTTTTATGCCCAAATGTACCTATCGAGGGCGAATCTTCCATTTTGGGTCAAATTTTAAAAATTAGGTGCACCCTAATGTTCAAACATATTCATTGTACTTAGCTTAATCATACGCCAAATTCAAGAAAACTTGGCCTAAAAAATATGTCTTTAATCATTTCAATGAAGAATGACTTAAAAAAAGCATGATATTATTTCGTTACCTAAAGCTGAAAAGGCGTCAAGTCCATTTTTTGAAACTATTCAGGAGAGATGAAAAATCGATGTACACTCTCTGTAACTCTTCATCTAAAATTAAATTTGGAAAAAAGTGGACTTGGCACCTTTTTACCTTTAGCTAGCGATATTTTATATACTTTTCTGTGCATTCTAAGCAAACTTTTTTTTTATGAATGAAAAACACCAAAATTAAATATAGAAAATCCTTGCACTAATTTCTATCCAAATATTCCTTGCATTTGTATGAATTTAACTTTTCTTTAAAGAAGCGCATCGATGTGCACTATCTGTAACTCTTCATCTAAAATTAAATTTGGAAAAAAGTGGACTTGGCACCTTTTTACCTTTAGCTAGCGATATTTTATATACTTTTCTGTGCATACTAAGCAAACTTTTTTTTTATGAATGAAAAACACCAAAATTAAATATAGAAAATCCTTGCACTAATTTCTATCCAAATATTCCTTGCATTTGTATGAATTTAACTTTTCTTTAAAGAAGCGCATACCGTGGCATTTCGTCCAAAGGATGAAAAATCCCATTTGCTAAACTCGAGAAAAAATCATGAAATACTGCAATATAATTTTTGAATATTCATAATTTTACAAGTAAATAATTATTCATATATAGAACGTCGTAAGATTTATTTTGTTTATGATGTGACTTTCGTCGATTAGATGAATTTATAGTAAAAGCCACACTTTCTGCGTAATTTAAATTTTCCATGGTCTCTTTACGAAGCAAAAAAATCAGGGACCATAGCGGTTATAATATTTATATAAAAAATAACCTAATCATTCAAATCGAAATTCTATCAAATTTAACCGTTTTTTATGATTTTCATTTTTTTTCGATGGAAAAAATCGTTATTTTTGAAATATAATTTTTTTCAAAATATTTTTCATTGTTATTTCTGATTCATATTTTATCGACCGTTTTATGACATTTATTTTCAGACTTAATTTGTTAAATTATAAAATATTTATAAAAATGTTCGAACAAATAAAAATAAAAATATTGATTTCGCAATGATCTAAAAATTAAAATCTCTATATTTAACGGTTATTTTCGGTGCCAGAGAAAATTAGCAAGAAAAATTCTCTCATCTCGAATGGTCCGTTATTGATAGAAAAATTTTAAAATATCTACGAATAATTAGATTGAAAGTGCACTGTTCGTCCATTGGGTGAATATATTACTGCATCATGTATTGTTAGCAGCCACAAAGCAAAATTTAATTGAAGTGCATTCATTCATTTCTATTGTAGATATGTACATATGTATGCAATACTACTATGTTAATCATAATTTCTAATATTTTAATATAATACTTTTTTTGAGCAGCTTCTTGAAAATATCAGAGGTACTTCCATTCGGTGTATTTTTTTAATTAAAGCAAATTTATCTTGGTCTACGAGTATGAATGTATGCGTGTATGAAGGGTTTCGTAAATGTCATTCGATTAATACGTACATAAATACTACAATGAGTGTCGAAAATATTTTTTTGTTTTGTTTTGTAAACACTAACGAACTGTAGTTAAGGGGAAAATGTTGTCAGTGGCTTTGTATTTGTAACTAAATATTCTGTGCATAAATTGCAAAATGCCATTTATGAAAAGTATTGGAGTAATTGGATCAGCCAGGACTTACCTGCATACAGGTACATTTGATCCATAATTCATATTGCTGTGTATGTACTGTACATCATTTACATAACTGTAACTGGTTGGTTGTGTGCTGGTTAATTTACATAGGTTCATGGAAAATTGGTCTAAAACTCTTCATTACTTTTTATTTTATTTATTTTTTTATTTTATTTTATTTTATTTTATTTTATTTTATTTTATTTTATTTTATTTTATTTTATTTTATTTTATTTTATTTTATTTTATTTTATTTTATTTTATTTTATTTTATTTTATTTTATTTTATTTTATTTTATTTTATTTTATTTTATTTATTTTTTATTTTATTTTATTTTATTTTATTTTGTGTTATTTTATTTTATTTTTTTTAATTTGTTTTAATTTATTGTGTTTGGTTTTGTTTTGTTTT
>NW_023458562.1:12981367-12986463 GCF_013731165.1 Rhagoletis pomonella
TGATGCGTTCGAAGTGCCTTACAACAGCGTTGCACAAAATAGTGATATGCGCTCATCGACAAAAACTCGATTAACAGTGAAAAAACGACGCTTTATATATTTTACTTAGTTTTATGTATTTCACTTTCTCTCTTTGGTTGCTTATCACAGTAGGAGAAATTAATTATAATTTATTATGTGTAAATTTTAATATTTCGTAAATATGTAAATGTTAATAAGAGTTTATTAGTCACACTTAAAAACTAAATAAAAAACTTACGAATATTGTGTTAATACAGAAACTTCGGCTCGAAAATTAGGAAAAACGAGTAAAAGGTTATTAATAGACATTCAGTCGTGTAGTATTTATAAAAAAATTTGCAAATTAAAAATGTATAAAAAATATTTAAAAACTATTAAGCTTAATTTCTTGTCTTGTCAATACATACACACAAAGATTCATAAAACAGGTAGAAAATATAGAAAAGTAATTAATCTAGTTGTTATGTAGCTAGTAAAGAGTGAAACGTTGTGTTTTATTTTACATAAATAAATTTTAAATTGATTTTCTTAAATTTTTTTAAGGTTTTTTTATTTGCCAACTATGAGCTGTTGTTGCTGCCGCTGCCGCATTCTCCGACGGCAGTACTCACCTCGTGACGATGAAATGCTCTCTGGGCCGTGTGTCTTATTAAAAGATGTCTCACTGAGCGGTGCAATCACATTACTTTCGACATCGAAAACGTATGGACTGTTCGGATGTTCCTCCCAACGTTCGATGAAATTCTTTAAATTATCCTTGGTAGTGTCGAGCTCCTTGATCTGCAAAAATCGGAGGTACATATTGTTTTTTTTTTATTATATCGTTAAGTATTTACTTGAACTTAACAAGTTGAAAATCATATTACTTAAATATAAATATTTAGCAAAAAAGCTTTCCAAAATACTTTTCACTTAATAAACACTTTATGAATCCTTGATATACAAAGCAACACTTTAAAGTTCAGGCAATGAAGTCAAACGTCAACCTGGACAGCAAGAATCAACAACGACCTGAGTAGCAGTAATGGCGGGAGATATAGCCAAGAGACATATCATCAAGGCTCTCATTGGCCGTAGTAACCTTCTGGAAAAATACCACAATAACGCTGGAGGCTAGTAAAGTCTAAACGGCTAGAGACTCTCGGTTCGGAAAATGACGTGAGGTATTGGCAAGGACACCACGACCTAGAAGATCTTGTGTATCTCTATGCTGGTTCCTAACCCCGACGGCCCAAGATGTTATCAGGCTTTCTAATAAAAGCTAAACGTTTCTTGCTAGACGAAATGCTGACTTTAAGGGCATCGACTGTGGAAGAAATGAAGTATTGCAGTCTTAGTTGGTCTAATGCTGGACAATCACACTTAATGTGCTCCGACGTGTCCTCATCTTCAAGGCAAATACGGCAATCTGTATCTGTGGAAAGACCAGTCTGGTGCATTTGAGGGCGCCGGTGATTATGACCGGTTAGGTAACCAATAAGCAACTTGATTGTGGATCTCTTCAAGAGATTTATATATTTCCCAGCAAAAGGTTAACCAAGAAGCCTGGCTTGTCTAAAGCCCCTAGCTCTCCGCAGTACTAACTGCGTTCTGAGTTTTCACATGCTTCGATTATGAGCATCGTGGAGGACCAACTGAGTCCAGAGAACGGTTGCTGCCCACAAGTACACAGCATGAGCGCTCCTTAGCTAATTCCTCGGCAACCTCTTTACTTCTGACCCCGCAGTGTCCTGATATCCTTGATACCAAGGGTTGGAGAGTGCCAAAGCACTCTTTCACGAGCCTGCAGGTGATCGTCCTTTTAGGGCCCTAATGACTGCCTGACTGTATGAAGAGATAACTAGAAACACGCATTTTGAACCCTTTTCATGGTTTAGTCTGGCTATGAGACTGCTAGCACCTCGGTCTGAAAGACTATGGACCAAATACCCATGGAAATAAAAAGTTTGCTGTCAGGTCCAAAGGCACCTGCACTGCCCTGTATCTTTGGTCGGTCTGTACTCACCTCGGTCTGGAATTTTGCGCTTGAATTTATTGGCAGCGTGTACCTGAGTCTGATGTCGTTTGTTTTTCCAGACGCAGGATGTGTACCCGAATGAGGAGGACCTTGTATCGAAAGTCTCCCTAAAATTAAGCTCATTAGATGCGGAGAAGGGCGAACTGAAGTCATTATTACCGGCTTGAGGAACCTGAATAGCCAGCTGAAGGTTTTGCGCATAATATTTTTTTTTAAATACATAGCTCTACTGGAATAATAAAAATACTTTTTTAGCAAAAGTTTAATTTACTGACATTAGGATGGTATGTTGGGGTGATAAGAACTGAGATCTGGTAGGTAAATATTAGAACTTAGTACTCTAGGCCAATAAAATATGAATAAAAATTGTCACCTCGGTACAAAAAGACTGATATATCATACTTTGAGCTTCGACTGTACTTCGACGACAGAAATACTTTAGATTCAGGGGTGTACGGTGATATTTTTTCTGTTACATTTTAGTTTACATATGCCTGCATAGATACGGTGGCCGACAAAAGTCTACGCTAGAGAATTTTTCGCTATGAATGCGAAGTATTTTACTCTAATTTATTTTAGAGTGTTTTATAAAAATATAGTTTAAACTACAACAAAAATTATAAAAATAAAATTTCTAAACTTTTTTCACAACTCAGCAAAATTCCATTAATTTGCATACGAATTTGCATCTTTTTAATTAGATTTTCTAGAAGGATCTCGAGTGGGTTTTTGGCAAATTTTTTTGTTATCTATCTAGAAGATCGAATTAAAAAGTTGCAGATTTGTATGCAAATTTACACGATTTTCCTGTCTATAAAACATCGGCAAAAAGAAATTAGAGTAAAAAATTTTGCATTAATAGCATTCTGTACACTTTTGTCGCCTATTGTATTTTTCATGATATTTTACCTCGTTGAAATTCCTTCAACAAATTGCTGAAATTTTAATATTTGTGCCTTTAATTAGAAGATCTCTAGAGAATTTATAATATGAAAAGTATTCTCTCAGTTGCAAAGGCAAAATTGGATTTTTATTTTTTTTTCTAAGTTTTCTGCATTTGACAAGGTAATTAAAGCATTTAGGGGAGAAGAGAAGAAGCAACATCTGCAATGGAATTCCACTAAGAAAATTATAAATTGTATGCTGAAAGGTTCAGGAAAACGCGGTACATTGTAGCGCCACGAATATTTTTCATTTCTTAATCAACAGCTAAACAGTTAAAAAGTACTTTCTCGACTGCTCAATTCGCGCTCAAAATCAGCAGAAAGACAATTGTGGAATCAAAGTCGCGTGAAGAAAATCAAAATTGTTGCATAGCATCAAAGTAGCTGCGGCTAATGAAATTAAGCAATTCAAGGTGGGGAGGTTATCTAATTAGAAGAGTGAAATGAGCAAAGTGCAAAAAAAAAGCATAAGCTGTCAAAGTAAGCTTGGCTGCCTCTGCGACAACCCGTTTGCGAAGAAGAAGAAAAAAAAGAAACGTTTCTCACCTGAGATGAGAACAACCCATTTTGTTGGCAACAAATGCGCCACAATGTTGGATTAATTAATTTTGTAAATTTGTAAATTTGTTGCTTGCCTTTGGTTGAAACAGTCAGCGTTAGCCTTGACGACGTGTGAAGCTGTTTTGTGTATAGCATATTGTCAGATATAATTCACTTACCTCTGCCGTGTTCGCACTTGCCGTCAGGGCTGCTTGCTTTCTAATTGCCTCTCTTTCTATCTTCCCTTCTTCTTGCTCTATTTTGTCCGCTTTCACGGCCGCTTGCTCTTGTTTATGCGCTTCTTCTTCTCCTTCTTCATGTGGTGGCACTGGTGAGGGTGTGGCCGCTTTTAATTTTAGTGGCGGCACATTTGCCGGCTTTTCCACGAGTATTTTTGGCGGTTTGGGTCGACGTTGCAGCCATTTGTGCTCCAGACACTGTGCGGCCGTCATGCGGGTACTGGTGGTGGGTGAATAAATGTGAAAATGTGACAGTTTTATTAATGATTTTCATTTCAATACATATTGTACATAAACATTTAACCCTTTCGACCCGGCTTTCGAATAGCAATGCTAAAATAAAATTTTTGATTGGAGCCAGTTACTTAGGCAATATATAAACTATTACTGAATTAAAATCTGACAAACAATAAAAGGGTGGCTCGGGGGGTGGTGGTACACCATTGTACCATCCGGGATGTTATGTGGTACAAATAAGTACCAATCGTCCAGTAAAACACACTATATCAAAAATAAATAATAGGTACAATGATATAAATATAACAAAAAGTACTTCATATTTTATTGATTTCTTATACAGATTAGTGAAGAAGAAGAGGAAGGTTATAATGAAAAATGTGCTATACATATAATTCACATATGATATGGTGCAAAGCACATTTTGCAAATCGGAACTTGGCATTCTTTACAGATGGTCTTAGTGCGTCTCTGTTTGTTTTGAGCACTGCAACTGGTACAACGACGTCGGGTAAACTTTAAGTGGTACACATATGTACCATCCGGGTCGAAAGGGTTAAAGCGGGTTTCCGTTATTTGGTATTTTAATATAAAAAGTAATTTTCTGTATACTCTACATTCATAGATACATATTTTATTGCGAATATTTAATTACTTTTAAATTATATGACTCTTAAACTAATGCGTGCGAGCAAACGTAGTAGCTGACTGAGTATGGTGCCCCGTAGCACACGTTACGTTACATACACAACTACGGGTTTATGAGCACGAGTTGTTATTTTTAATTTGTTTAGTGTATCTTTCTTAAGTTTTCATTTAAATATAATTTTGCGATGGAATCTTGTTCCAAACAAACGCAAAACGGAAGATAAAGCATTGTCTAAGTAAAATAAGTGCACCACCATTTTTGACCAAAAACACGTTTTTGTCGAAAAATGTAACAACCCGTGAGATTTGCTAATATACGAGCGGCTTTATTCAAACCGACAGAGAAAAGCAGCCGGAAATCTGCAAATTTACTTCAACAGAAAGTCTGACGAAGTTAAAAATTATAGCACGCAGTTTTTATCCCTTTAGAAAATATTTCGTCGTTTAAAG
>NW_023458562.1:12991463-13009006 GCF_013731165.1 Rhagoletis pomonella
CGAAAACTGCGATTAATCAGTAATTATTGAAGCTAATTCTCTCTAAATCTCTCATTGCAATAATAACTTAGCAGAAAATTTGATTATTATAAATTTTTGGATAATGGGCGTGGCGCTGCCCACTTGTGACCACAAATGTGCATCTCGGTAATCGATTCATCAAATTCAACCAAAATTGGTGCACCTTCTAATCTTGGTAGGGAAAAGCAACTTGTTGACAATTATTCAAATCGGACACCTCCTTCCGGTATAACGGTAAATTTAAAAAATACGAAAACTTCGATATTTCAAAAACTGAGGACACTAATTTACTCCAAGTTACTAATTACAACAGTATGTTAACAATAAATAAGACTGTTATAGAATTTAGGAATTGGGCATGGTACCGCCAACTTTAAGACTACAAAGGTCTATCTCGGTAGCCGCTTTATCGATTTCTACCAAACTTGGTTCAATGATTTCATTAAGTCAGCATATTATCGAAAACGTTTAAAATCGGGGAAAGCACCCCTCCTTATCAAGCAAAGGTAGTTGAGAAAAAGTTGAAACGACGATATTTTATACCTGCGCCGGGAAAAAATTTCGGTTTCGCCCGAACTTATACTTCTTTACTTATTTAAATATTATTTTGTTTTTTTAACAAAACTTTCATTTTATTTCTTACTTACCTCAAGTCTTTTACCAGCAATTTAGCTATAAAATCCAAGCACTCGGGCGACACATTACTAAAGGATTCATCTTCGAAATCGTATTTTGCAATCGTTACATTGGCCATAGTTTCAATATCGGTTTCACCCATGAACGGCGAAAGACCTGAGATGCTGTGGAATGATGAAGTGGAGGAAATAGTTATTAAGTTGATTAAAGAGCATAGCTACTAAAATTATAGTGATACAACTCGAAGTAGATGTGTTGCTATTAGGAACAATACTAACTAAAAACTGCATAAGATCTGCCAATGTTGAAATTAATTAAATTTCAATAAATCATTTTCTGCATAAAAGGAATTGTATTTTGTTTTCTTTCTACAATAATTTGCCCTTAAATTTGAATCCAAATTCAAATCAACTGCAAGAAACAATTTCTCCAGCCCAAAGGCAGACACTTGGATGATTAGAAAAGTATATTACATTATTACGTCCGCCAAGCCTCCTTCTATGTATGTATGTACATTAGAGTGGTCCAAAAAAATAAAGTCGGAGTTTTAATGCCGGCACACCCTAGGATTGATCCATATCGAAAAAAATATACCCCTATTTTTTTATTTTCAAATCAAGAAATATTTAGGGAGTGCTCAAAGCGTTCAAAGTTTTCCATGTATTTTATATGGAGAAAAAACAATTTTTCGTAGAAATGGTACAAAACTCTTGAAAATCAATATTTTTCGACCGGAAAACTATGGTTCTCTTCAGGAGACTAATATCCAATTGTTTATTTAACCATTTTTTATGATTAAAGATTTTTTATTGGTCCCCCCATTGCATTTTCTAAGGGCCTTGGAGGACGTATAAAATATAGTTACCATGAAAAAATTGTTAAAGAAACAATTGAGCATTATTACTGGGAATCTCCTGAAGATAAGTAAAGTTTTCCGATCGAAAAATATTGATTTTCAAGAATTCTACACTATTTCTACGAAAAGATGTTTTTTTCTCCATATAAAATACATGGAAAACTTTGATCGCTTTGAGCACTACCTAAATTATTTTTTATTTCAAAATAAAAAAATATGGGTATTTTTTTTCGGTATATAACAATCCTAGGGGGTGGCGGCATTAAAAATCTGACCTTATTTTTTTACATACATTTTTGGACCACTTTAATGTACATATATTCAGCCTACAATTCCATTAAGGAGCAGCCAATTTTCCTCTATAACTGAGGAACTTTTCAAATAACTATAATATGTAAATATTTACATTAGGATGCCTTACCAAAAAAAGTTGCAGCTTTTCCACCGGTATTATAAAATTTATTATAATTTAAGATTTCGTCCAAAATATTTCGGAATAATATTAAGATGTACGTGTGCTGGCCCGATTTGAAAATACACCTATTAAAATCTCATTATTTTGATTCAGTTCATAAAATGTTTAAAAATTGGAATGTAGGGCTTTTAAGCCTTCTATAATATGAGGTGATTTCTTGTAAAAAAATTAAAAAAAATGTAATTTAAGTAGGAATTCTCAAATCGATCCAGCCCAAGTAAATCGTAATATTTTTTTCCAAATATTTTGGCGCCAGCCTTAAAATATAATACATTTAATGATACCGAAAAGAAAACCGTACCGTTTGTATATTTTTTGTATCTACAGTGATGCACCCTAATATGCAAACACACATACTTGCATTAGTTTTCTAAGTCAATCTTATTGCTTGCAGTTTGTCGCTTCACTTACAGAACATAACAAATCACACCAACACTCCACATATCCGTCGCATACGAAATACAATCGAAATTCACAACCTCGGGTGCGACAAATTCGGGTGTACCAAATAGGATCTGCGGGGCAAGAGAGAAAAAATAAATAAATAAATTGCAATGTAAAAATAAGCAACACGATAAAATAATTACAAAATAACAAATTAGAAGAGTAAAACATAGACTAATTTGAAAGTAGAGAGTGAGCAAAGACAGGTAAAAGTAAAATAGCAAACATCAAATTCCGGTTGAGCTGTGCGGGGGAAAGAAAGTGAGTTAATTACTAGTGACAAGATGAAAACATTGAAGTGAAAGCTGCCAATGCATAAAAGAACGGGGAATCAGCTATTGTACCAGCTTTGAGGTGGTAAAATCTAATTAAAAGCGAATACTGTGCGCGTGTGGCACTATGCTGCGTATGAGCAACTAACGATGTGAAGAAAATAACCAGGTTGCTGTGGTGGTAGTAATTGGGGGGCAACAAGTGCGAAAATGTTAATGCAGTTAATGTAGATGCATAGAGCAGTGAGCAAATAAAAAAACTCGAAATGTGTGAAAACAACTTTTATCTAAAGAGTTTATATTAGATAAGCTTTCTGCTGTGGGGTTTAATCAAATTGGTAGACATTGATGTTTTGGTTGTTTAAGTAAGAATCTAATAGCGCGATTTCGTGAAGCGAGAATTTACGCTCTAATGAAGCTATTTTTTATGCTACTGTGTTTTAAAGCGCTTCGAGATTATTATACCTGAGCGCACTTGTGCACAAGGGTATATTAATTTTGTTCACATAACGGTTGTTTGTAACAGCCGAAACGAATCGAGATAGATATAGACAAATGTATACATAAATGCTCAGAATGAATAGAGAAATCGATTAAGCCATGTCTTTCTGTCCGTCCGTCTGTCCGTCCGTCTGTGTACACGATAACTCGAGCAAAAATTGAGATATCTCAACGAAATTTGGTATGCAGGTTTCCGTTAATCCAAGGTAGGTTGATATTGAAAATGGGCGAAATCAGACTGTAACCACGCCCACTTCCCATATAACGGTAATTTCCAGAAATACGAAAACTGCGATATTTTAGTAACTACTGAAGATAATTCACTCAAAATTGATATTTACAATAATTTTAAGACGAAAATTAAGAATATTTTGAATTTTTGGAAAATGGGCGTAGCCACGCCCACTTATGGTCACATGTGTATATCTTGGTAACCGCTGCACCAATTTCTTCCAAACTTGGCACAGTTGTTGGACTTCATACAGCATACTAAATTGCCGAAAATTTAAAAAATCGGACAATAACCACGCCCACATCCCATATAACGGTAATTTTCCGGAAATACGAAAACTGCGATATTTTAGTAACTACTGAAGATTATTCACTCAAAATTGATAATTACAACAATTTTTAGACGAAAAATAAGAATATTATACATTTTTGGAAAATGGGCGTAGCCCACTTATGGTTACATGTGTATATCTTGGTAACCGCTGCACCAATTTCTTCCAACCATGGCACAGTTGTTGGCCTTGGTACAGCATACTAAATGGCCGAAATTTTAAAAACTCGGACAATAACCATGCCCACATCCCATATAACGGTAATTTAGAGAAATACAAAATCTTCGATAAATCAGTAAATACTAAAGCTAATTTATTCAAAATTGATGCTTGCAACAATTCTTTACCAAGAAATACGTTTATGGTAAAATTTTGGAAAATGGGCGTGACACCGCCCACTTATGATCACATATATGTATATCGGTAACCGTTTTACCAATTTGTACCAAACTCGGTATTTTTATTGTGCTTGCCACATAAAAGCAAAACGTTGAAAATTATTGAAATCGGACTAAAATTACGGCCGCTTTTCATATAACGGTAAATTTCAGAAATGCTTGAAACTGCAATATTTCGAAATTTAAGGACGCTAATTTACTCAAAATTGATACACCCCGGTTTACCATCTAGCGGTAGCTTTCGGAAAGGTGAAAAAACATATATTTAATACTTGCGTTGGGTATTTAATGTTCGGATCCACCCGAACTTAGACTTTCTTACTTGTTTTTCTTTAAAATATGTTCACTATGTGTTTTGTTATATTTTCATTCATAATTTTCATGCCCCTATACATACATACGTATGTACATATTAATAAACATCTTTTCTAATACGTTAGCTGTAAATTATTTGCCACAAGAAATATTATTTCACTCTTGCTTACCTGCAATCGCTTATTGGGATCATATTTGCGTGCCAAACCGAAATCGATGATTTTAATACGATTTCCCTCTTGTGTTAGGCACAAAATATTCTCTGGCTTCAAGTCGAGATGTAAAATATTATTGCGATGTATAAATTCCATAGCTTCACAAACTTGACGTATGAATACCACACAAACACGTTCGGTCAGCACAAATTCATCATCGACCACGCGATCGAATAGTTCACCGCCTTCGACTCTGGTAGTGTGAAAAGGTGAGAGGTAAATGATAAACCAACCAATAAACTAAATAAATAAACATTTGAAAAGTTTCAAAAATACATTGAATTTTTAACAAAAACTAACGAAGATAAATAGATGGATATAATTAATGAGCCCGCATGGTATTAAAACGCCTAAATTGAATTTGACTTTATAAACAGGTGACAACACTATTCAAAAATCTTAATAAATATCCCAAATGCTTCATCTAAGTCAGCTTCTGAGTGAAGAGAAGAGAGTTTTTCATTTCAACAAATTTCAACAGAAAGAAGATCTAACTTCAAATTTTTTTTTTATTTGACATCTCGTTTTGAAATGTACATAGTTAGATATTACATTTCGAATACGTAGGTAGCATTAAGAAAAAAAATATTTTTAAACTAATGTTTTCTTATAACCCTTCCCTTTGACATTCGTATTTTAATTTAATTTTTTAAATAAACTTTAAAACAGGTGGCAACCCTCTTTAAAATATTTGTACATATTTTTCGTCTGATTTTGATACATATTTTAATTAAATAATGATTTAACACTAAGAAGCATCTTTCAATTATGGTGGATGCCCTGTTGCTCTTCGCGTGGCGAGACTAAATATTACACCGGATATTCGCAGTCCCATTAGCTTGGCGGTTGACGAGATAGAATCGATATTATTGCTGATAGCTTGTGGCCATATTTTTGATGTGATGGTCGATATATCGGTTTATATTGTAATCGATATTGTTAATCGTGTTGTTATCGATATAATCGGCTCGATACATTAATTGCGATGGACAATGATATATTGATCAAAATTAAAATCTATATTTGTTATCGGTAAATATATCGATTGATCAGCATATATTCATCTTTATCGGTAACATTCCAAAATTATTGGATATTTTTATCCATAACCTGTTTCCACTTTGAGCGCGACTGTTGATATCGGCTCAAGTACAATTGTGGTCTCTCAATTCTTCGGAAAGTGTGCTTTCAACTTCCAATTATGCTCTTGTCAGGGCACAAACTGCGAACTGCCTTCAGGTGCAAACTCATATGCACTATTAACCCACAAAACAGCAAAAGTTAATATTTGTTTGCGGACTTGCGATGCTTACAAAAGTTATTTAAACAATAAAATTTTGGTGATGAGCTTTAGCGCCTTAAAGCATGCTTATCTCTTAGTGAAGGCCACCGTCCTCACAGCAGTTACGCAGCAAGAACTCAACAACAGCTTGTAGCTGCAGCAGTCTATTGGGAAAACTTTCAATAAACTTGTTGCAGCTAAAATACATGTAAGAGTAAACAAAAACAGATGCATATGTAGCCAAAAGTATGTGTATGTATGTAAATGTATGACTGTAGGTCTGTAGCAGTTCGTATGCCAGGCCAAGAGCTCATTTATGTTGCGTTGCCAAGCAGCATTTTTGTGCAAAAAGCAATCTGCAGCTGGTAGTTGAAAAGTTATTCAACGCTTTATTTGTGCTGACGAAACTGTTTTACTCAGTACGCGATGAGTGCATACATTTAGGCGCTTCAAGCAGCATCAAACTATCTAAATTTGAATGCTATGCTTGCAAAGGTATGTTTTACTTGTTGCTTGCTTAACTAGCCCACAGCTGCGCTCCCAAGGTCTGTTTGGTTGGACTAAATATTTACTTCTTTTTCGAATGCCACGAATTAGTTTCTCCTGCTGCACCAGACATGCGAGTACATCTCCTTACCTTCCCTTTGTATTTTCTTTTCAACACTTTAATAAAATAAACAATTTATTTTACTTACAAAAATGTTGACACTCCAAAGCTTAAACTAAGGTGGGCGGAAATTTTAGCACCGAAATCTCAACGACCCCCTTACCTATATACCTTTTTGCGCTGGAACATGCCATTCAGTAGTATGCATGCATAAATATGTTTCATTGCAACTTTGTTTACGCATATTTTGACACAACTTACAACTTGCTGTCATTGTTGTTGCCATTCGTTGTCTCGAGCATGGTGAGTGTTTCGGAATTTTGTTATCAATTTAAGTTACCATAAATTATTAGTATGAACCACAAACGGCAAGCTAGCTTGACAGGTAGTTAGGCAGGCAAATTGCACGCAACTTCTGAGTAGCAGCAACAACAATAGTGGCGACAAAAGAGGCACTGCTTCTACATCTCAATCTGGTTTATCAACAGCAGCAAATATTAAACACTAACATCAAGTATGAAGTGTGAAATATGTTTTACGAAGTGTCTAGTCCATAAAACTGCATTGCAGTAAAGTAATTAGAACCCTTCGTCACATACAGGTTTATGTAGCCTGCTGCTAGGCACTTGGTAATTTTTGGTTAATAAATATGTTTTTAGACATACATATGAATGTACGCATAAATTGCTTGTGGATGCCACTCTTATGCAACTTTGGTACTTTGTAAAAATGGAAAAGGCTATTAAAAATTTGATGTGACACATTTAAAATTTTCATGACCCTATAAAACTTTAATGAAGCAACGGTCAGTTAAGCAGATTTACCGAGATGTTTAAAAATTCAAACACTGTAATGGATAGGTTGAGATTGCTTCTTTTGAAGGTGGGTGTAATATTTTAGAACTCAACTACAAACAATAGCTACTTGCAGCTTTGGTCTTGCAAATATTGAGTTATTTTTGACATGGTTATTTTTTGCAGCAAATTAAAGATTTTTTGGATGCCATCTACGGACACATAAGAGAGGTAAAAGCTGTCGTCTTAGGCAGAAACGGCAATATCGTAGCTGGAACATCGTGCACTTCCATACTCTGCAATAGATGCTAGCCGCAGCTCAACAAAATGTCAGGCCCAATGTATTCTTAAGCAACATAATAAGTTCACCGCAGTTCCAATGTAGCTACATATTTCCAGTCGTAGAAGGAAAATGAAGATTTTACGACAGCCGAAAAAGCGGCCTTGATCGGGACCGAGAGGCGGGAAAAAGTGGCCGTAAAAACCGTCAGTAGTGATACTTCTCCCTAGCGAACCCCACTATTCAAGGGTTAGATGTAGCTTATATCTTACTTTGGTTACTATTTAATAAGTACAAATACAACAAATAAAACTGATGGTAAAATTATTCACGCTACTAGCTTTGATGGTATTAACGAATTTATTATTATCACTTCCTCTTTTAGGGTTATGGTTTCTTTTTGGGCACCCAAGCAGCCTTTCTTACACTGAATTTGCACATATTAGATATCAAAGCTGGTATAGGATTCCTTCGTTGCCCTAAATGCTTTTGGAGCTAAGCATACAGTACTAATGAACAGGCAAACTGGCTTGCAAAACACGGAGCTACCATAGTATTCCATAGTCCGGAACCCTCCTGTGGCCTAACCAAAGCTTTTCTACCTCAGGTAATTTTCTTAAGATATTTTCATTTTAAGTTTGCGTTATGAATGAAAAAAATCAAGATTTAACAAGGAAAATGTTGCTCAAACGCCATGGGCGAGGATATGAGTAACAATCTTTCCTGCTCACATTTCATCAAAAAATCATTACGCACTTTACTTCACAACATTCTTATTTAATCCGTCCGTTTATATGTATATTTATGTTTATATTAATATTCATATTCATATTCATATTCATATTCATATTCATATTAACATTCATATTCATGTTCATATTCATATTCATATTCATATTCATATTCATATTAATATTCATATTCATATTCATATTCATATTCATATTCATATTCATATTAATATTCGTATTCATATTCATATTCATATTCATATTCATATTCATATTAATATTCATATTCATATTCACATTCATATTCTTATTCATATTCATATTCATTTTGATATTCATATTCATATTTATATTCATATTCATATTCATATTCATATTCATATTCATATTCATATTCATATTCATATTCATATCCATATTCATATTCATATTCATAATTATATACATACATACATAGTTTGCATGAACTGAATTTAAAAAATATTACAAAAAAACAATTTAGTTGCAAAACCTACAAAAATCGAACAAAAAGTGAAGTCTACATATATGTATGTACATGTATGTTCGTATATGAAGCAAATAACTGAATGTGCGAAAATTAAAACGAGGATGAGCAGAACCGCGATATTCGAGTTTTCTTTGCACTCACGTGCTAGCTGCCCATTTATGTATGTACATACATACGTTCAGGTGTCTAAGGAGTCATTCAGAAAACTTTTCTAAACAGCACACCTGTGAATTGAATGTCTTCAAAAACTTATTCAACTGCAACCACAGCACAATCAGAAAAGACTTGAAACATGAGTTTAAAAAGCAAGAGTTTTACAATAAAAAAATATGCGCTAAACTTTTCAAGTGTTCTATGTACATATGTATGCCTCTATTTACATAAATAGTACAAGCATATTTACATAATACGAAAATTGAGCAGGTGCTGAAAGCAAATATAGAAGAAAGAGTTCAAGAAGACTTCTGTGTGAGAATGCATTGCGGAAATGACAATAAAAATATGCTTATGTGATAGAATATAGAAATTGAATAACGAGAGAAAAAGTTTGCTTAAAGGATAAAGTGGAAAAACTTTGCAGAAAAGAAAAAAATTGAATGAAAATAGAAAACAAAAAATCACCGAAAATGTAATAGAAAAGTGAATTTCGCTATGAATTTCTACAATTCAAGAGGGTTAAAAAATAGTACGGCAAACTTTGCTTGTAATTGTCAGCAGTAGCTAAAAGTGAAGAAAAATAGACACGGTGGAAAAGAATAAGAAAAAAACGAGTGCTTCGATATTATGTCTGCATGACACGCGAATATAAAATGAACTTTTTAGAACTCATCAGAGGGATGAAATTTCACAGCATCCAGATTAGTATCCTGCACTGGTATACAGACGACTTGAGCACTGCCGAAGGCATATGAGCAGGCGTCCATGACTAGAGATATACTGTTATCGATACCCACGCATATTTTAGGATCTGTACCAATAAGAGGATTTTCATCCTCAGTGATAGCAGAATTCAGAGCTCTCTTAAAATTGTTTTTTCTTTTTTATAAATTTAATTTTGAGACTTTTCGAAGCTAGCAACCCCATTTTAAAATATGCACACATTAAAGGTTTTCAAAAACAGCTTTTGTTTGATACCTACTTTTGAAATTTTAACTGGAATATGTAGAAAATTCCTTTTAAAGAATTCTATTTGCAGGGCAATTCTGGCTAAGATAATTAAAAGTCGTTTGTAAGACAATTGCAATAAAGTTGACAAGATGGTTTGAAAGACTTTGTTTATTCTGGCATGAAAGTATTACGAAAAAAGCTCCATTGCCATCTCTCTCGGTGAAAAGCTCTCTCGACAGACAGCACTTGTAAGCCATTTTGCTCGCGTTGTTCCAACAGTCGTAATGGTCGAGTGAGCAAAGTACTGGTGGGCGATTCGGAAGTGTCGAGGTCGAGTAGTCGGACAGTGGATTTATTTTATTTTATTTTAATGAATTTTCCCCTTTTTAAATAAATTTTGTTTATTTTTTTTAGTTTTTAAATGGTATTATTTTAATAAAAAAAGGTTTTTTTTTTTAATTTGACTTAATTTTCGGGAACATATATTTTTTTAATTATTATTATATTTTTTTAATTTAATTGTCTTCAAATTTTTATTGTTTTAAAAATAAGTTTTTCTTTAAATTTCATTTTAGTTTTAGGAACTTATTTAATTGTATTTTTTTTATTTTTGATTTTATTGTTTTAAACAGGAAAATCATTTTTTTTTTTAATTAATTTAACTTATAAAAACATATTTTTTCCTTATTTAATCACTTTTTTTTAATTTCCTTTTTTTGTTTAATAAAAATTTTAGGAACTGATTTTAATTTATTTTTAATAGTATAATTTTTCTCCTTTTTGAATTTAATTTTCCGAATATATTATTTTTAAAAGAAAAATATTTTTTTTTTCATTTCATTTAATTTTTAGAAATTTATTTTATTTTTCTCTGGTTTTGTTAAATTACTTTATTTTTTAATTTAGCTTTCTTAAATTTTTTAGATCCTATGGCTTAAAAAGAAAATATAATTTTTATTCATTTATTTTATAGGATTTTATTTTCTGAATTAAAAAAAGTTTTAATTGAGTTCACATGTTTTTAAAAGTGTTTTCATCTGGTACCTAAATGTGGACTTAAATTAACTTTTTTTGACAAGAAGACGTTTTTCAAATGAGACCACTAAAAACGGACAGGGCTTCATTGTATCGGTGTTGTTTTTTTGTTATTAATGAAAAAAATAATCCAAGCAACTATTGCCTTTTCACTAAAAATTGTATAAACAGGTTGAGAATTGCATGCCTGTGCTATGCGGCAAACGAAATCTTTCGCTGCTTATTGGTTAACTTAAGAACAGCGGAGAGCAACGGTGAGAGGGCGCGATAAGATTTTTTTCATTATGGAATTATTGTATTCCATAATGAAAAAAAATCTTAAAATTTCTACTTACAATTCCAGCACGACGCACATCATTTTCTGATACTCATACGCCGCATACAATTGTATGATGAGGTGATGTTGTAGGGAATTCATAATTTCCACTTCTCGCTCAACATTGCGACGATCTTCACGCTTGGGGATGGGCACGAATTTAGCGGCCAACTTCAGGCCAGATGTCTTCTCCTGGCATTTGTAGACGGTGCCGAATTTGCCTCTAAGGGTAATGATTATGCAATGTGTATATAAAATTAAATTAGTTATGGTCGAAGAAAGCGGGCAATTGAAAGAGCTACGCTCCAAGCATAATAAATATCTAAAATAGCAAACTCATAACCTTCATGTGCAGTTTAATGCTTAAAAATAATTGTAAAATTTTAATATTTTTCTTAATACACACTAAAAACGATTTCTTAACTGTCTCAGTAGCATCATTTTGGCCACTGAACTACTCCTTAACGTGCAATAACTTTTGAAAAGCATTTAAACCGTGTTTATTTGGCACGTAATAAAGTTTAAGCTCTCGTTAATTTGTGCAATGAAAATTTGTAATTTTTATTTTTAACTAGCGTATTTTGTAATTGTTTGCACTCGACTCACCTGCCCACTTCACCGAGCACTTCATATAATTCATTCGCATCGACGCCACGTTTGATGGTCACGTCACGATAGGGAAATGCTGGTTCAAGTTCTGCAAAAAGAAAATAGAAAAAGTTGATATGAAATATTTTAGTGAAGTACGTACTTGCAAAAGTTGATGAAAGAGTAATAGTAGTGGTACTTTAATGTTCAATGGAATAGGAAGAAGAAGATGACGTGACTAGAGTCTGCTATTCGAAGTAGCTATTCGTTTTGTAAATACATATGGGTGTTTCCAGCGGAAGGTCCACCACGACAAAAAAAAATAAAAGTTGTATATCTAACGTATTTACGGGCCGATTTGTCTGCTTTTTAAAATATATACTGGCTATGTAAGTAGAATCATGTTTGCATAAAATGGTCTTCCTAGGTGGTGCCAAGGTCGAGATATTTCGAAAAACCGTATTTATGGTCCGATTTGGTTCGAATTTGGCGTATGTGGTTGAAACATAATAAATCATAAATTTCTAATAAATTGACCCTGAATTGGCGCTGAAATCAAAATATAAAGTATATTCTACATAAAATACATGTTTTTTTGCGTTGAAAAGTCATTTAAAAGCAATATTAACGAAAATATAACGATGGAAATTTATGTCACGTGACGCCACGTCACGTCACGTTTCACACTTGTTGTAAAAGAGAATTGAAACAATTTGCATTAATTCAAAAAACTCTAAAAACAACTAGAATTGCTCCAAATCATATCAAAATAAGTTTGATCAAAATAGCCATCCACAATTCGCAGAGTTTTGCGATTTTGTAAGAAAAGAAAAAATCAACTTCCATTTTTTGTCACGTAACGACACTCTCTTTAAATGCTTATATTTCAGGACCAAGCAGTTCGATTGATTTAATTTTTCGGTTAAATATAGAGGTAATTATGTGCTGTACAATGGCCCAAAAAAGTTAAAGAAAACAAATGGTATTCGTTATTTGTATCACATTGAAATCGTACGACTGTCACGTGCGCTACCATGGGAATGTCCATATGTGTGTAGGTACTCTTTAAAGCTCAAACTTCAAATTTGTGAAACGTTTAAATTAAAAGATTGCTTGGGCGCGAAATGCTTTCATTTAATTTTAAAATATTAAAAATAGTTTTGAAAACTTATTCATACGCAAAAACCAGAAAAAGCTTGTTCTGAGAAAGCTTTCGATTGAAGTATGAAACTTTAATTTTTACCATTTACTTATTTATGGAAAAGTAACTTCGAAAATAAGGCTCAAGTGCTTTCTTCAAGATATTTATTTTTGGATATTACTGCCATTATAAATTGTATGGATACCGATAAGCGTACTAAACACCACGAAAAAATATTAATTTTTACCTTAAAGGAACTTTTTTTAAGCAAAAGAAACTTTAATAGCTTAAGAAAGGTGAAAAAGTAAAAAAAATCTGTAGAAAAGCTTTCGATTTATCTGAGCTTTTAAAACGCGTTTACTTAAGGCTCAGTTAGTCTAGACTTAATTTACGAAAGTCAACCTAAAATATTGGCCAGGAATTTTTCGATGTGGCTTATAAGCGACAAATTGAAGTTGACGATTTCTTACGTAAATTAAGTTAAGCCTAGAGTAACTGAGCCTTAAACATGTTACGCTAAAGCTCACAAAGTTTAAAATATCTGTAAAATAATAATAAGCAACTTTTATTTTAATTTAAATGTGTTTTAAACGGTTTTGAAATCTGAAGAGCTTTTAAAATTATATGCTCGTTTGGGTAAATTCGTAAACGAATAAGTTTTAAACTGAAAATTAAAATTTCGAACCTGCAACTTCCGCCGCATAACTGCACAAATAAATGATTCCTTAAAAACATGTTTATATTCGAAAATTGTATTGATCTTGAACATTTAACATCTGGTAGAAGTTAGTTGCTATTTCCTCATCAGACGTCAGCGACGACCAAAGAGAGCTTTTAATCACTGCATGTGCATATATAATTTAAACATGGCTTTAAAAAGCTTCCACCGCTGGACAAGTTTTCATCGTCATGGATTTAAGGCTTTGGGACAACATTGGTTATTGAAATTTTGACAGTTTAGTAAAAGTGTTTCGAGGTTTGCCAGTTTAAGGGAATACCTCTAAAATTTTTTTTATATCATTTGGAAATAGTTTAATAATCCCTTATCGTATTTATCATGATAAAAACATAGCCAGGTATAACCGTTCTCTCAATTTGTAGGCCATGATTTTTTTTTGAAGTTTGCCAACATTTTAAAATCATATAAAAGTGAAAATAAAAAATTGAAATTGTTCGAAATTTTTGTTGCTTGAGATTGAAAATGAAATTGTGTGTGTGAGTTTGTGAGTAAATTTAAAAATTAAATTGTTTGGAAACGTCAAGAATTTTAAAAGTGCCTCTCGGCGGTTCTAACTTACTATATTTTTATCATGGTATTTATAGCTTCTTTCTTTTAATATAAAACGAGTTTTTTGTTTTTAATTTAATATAAAAACTCACGGAAGACAAAAAGCCCTTTTCACTTAAATTTTTGGTGAAACCGGCAGTTAACATTTTACATCAATAAAAAGGTTGCTGCGTTTAAATTTAATGCGTTAATATATTTTTTTTTAGTCCTTCCAAATTTTAGCATTAAAAAAAAAGAATATACGCTGAAGACACTATTTTGTATGCTTAGTATGTTTTTTTAGAATATAGCAGCAAGCTTACATAATTATTTTACATGCATTAATACGTTACACGAAATTTACCAAGCGCGAAATTTACTAACGCTAATGCCATTTTTGGCCTTTTAGTCTTTTAGTTAGCAATTGATCGATAAATATAGTAGTTTCGACGCAATATCTATTTTCCTATAAATTTAGCCAATTAATTGCTGGCATTGACATGACGATGATACATCACATACAATCACAAACACACACACACACTTACAGAAATATCTTACACAAAACATCAGCACTCTCCCATACAAAAGTACGTACAAGACTTTGCCCTGTAATGACGGCATCATTTGTGGTTTGAGATAGCGAAATTCATTTGTGGTCGCTGTTGCTACACCACCGTCTAACTGACACAACGGTTATATGTACATACATATGTAACAAATGGTTTGTGGCGATATTTTGCTAAAGCAATTACAAGCAAATTAGCAAACATTTGTACGGAATTTCATTCACAGCGCTCGACAAAGTAGTGACGGAAATTTATTATTGGACATTTAATTGGCGGTCGAATTGTTTGAAGAGCAAGAAGAAGAAGGAGGTGACAAGAGTAGTAGTGAGTAAGAGAGTGGTCATTGAGTGTTTGATGAAGATTAAAATAGCAAGATTAGTTATTACCAGAAAACAAATTTTTTGGAAGAATATAAAAACGAATTCATTTTTGCACGATTTTTATTCATTAAAGCATTCAGAAATATGTTTCTTATTATATTAACGGATTCGGTTCTCATGTGAATCAAAAAAGCCAGCCTGCTCTAAAATTATCTAAGTGGTAAGCAGGAACGCCTAAAAACAGGCAATACCAAGTTACTTGTATATCACACAGCCAGAATTGACTGATTCCTATTGCATAACTTAATTTTCATATTGCATACTCTTAGGCATCAACGTTTTCGGTTTAGAAAATTTTTGAAATAAAAATTTAGCGTAGCGAATCCCCAGTTGGTATCTGTTAAAATGTGTCCTTTTTAATAAATAAGCTTATGTTATTTATTTAAAGCGAGTTTTGCATGGAATAAAATTGTTTGGAGTTTTTTGCATATTTTTAGGCTGTGAAACCATAAAAATCAGGTAGTGGCTCTTGCAGACGGAGAAGCTAATTTAGTTGGTGTTTCATAAATTCTAAAACCTCACGAAGTAATCAGTTAGTATTGAATATAAATAAAAGTACTTGTGATTTTAATTGGCATATTATTGAAACATTTTAAATACATTCCAGAATTGTTGGCTTTTTCAACAGTTTTTTTTTTCAGCAAGACGTTGTTGTAGAACACAAAATATGTACATACATACATACTTTCATACATAAGTACTTACCTACTCATAAAATTTTCAAGTGTAAAAATTCGATTGTTTGAGAATACTTATTCAATTATCATAATATGTATGTCTTATGTACTTTAACACACAAATTGGTTTCATTGTTCGTACTGGAAAATATTCTAAAGGCTTAATTTACTTAAGTGCTGCAACTTTTATATGAACAAACCACACTAGTGATATCTGTTCGAGCAGATGTTTTTGAGCATTAAAATACAGCCGCAATACTTACACACTTACATATGGGTGTTTCCATGAAAATGTCAACCAGGACTGAAAAAATAAAAACAACTGAAAGGGGTTTTAAGACGAATTAATAAGAGTAAAATACTCGAATTTTTATATTATAGAAGTATTTCAGCTTATTGCAATTTTAAAACTCAAAAATTGAAGAGTAAAACTGAGTGTCTCTTCGACTCAGTTTTCTCTACTGAAATTAACTATTTTCTCTTTCCTATTAACTAAACTAAGAGATTTTAAACATTACAATCACGATTGAGAGAAATAGAGATTGCGCCAATCGCGGTACCGCTCTTTGTGATTTTGACAGAATGAGCTGTGTGCGTGACGTCATCTTGGTGCAATTGTTGAATGTGAGCATACGAAAAAACCAAAGTGCAATTTTAATATTTGTGCGTTAATATTTCTGCGTGGTTTTAAACAATTATTGAGACATTAAAGAGCAAAATGAAGCGTGTAGTGGCAAAGTGTAATAGTGAAAACAAAAGGAAAGCGTGCTATATAAGTTTTATTTTCGTTTCCTACGAACGCAAACCTGGCGAAAAAGTGGAAGCAGTTCTGCCGGCGAGCACATGCATTAAACACCAAATCGAGCTTTGTGCTATGTGTGTGAGCTATGAGCTTCTACATGGAACTATTTTGGCCTTTCCTTGGTGAATTGTAGTAGGTATATTTCCATGGTGAATGTAGACAGTTTCTGGTTTAGTTTGCTGGCAATGGCATCCATACAAAAGCAGTTTATACAGTAAATAGATACATGAACTTCACTACCTACTTATTTTTGTTAGTACCTGTTTCTTTTAGTGCTGGTATGAGGTAATGCACCAGTGGATAAAGTCGCCAGGCGCTAATTCAAGCGGCATCCTACCGCGCTGTTACGTACCTAATACAAAACAGTGCTCAAATTATTATACATTTAAAAGTTAAGCTTAAATTATGTTTTACTGACATAGAATATTTGCTTCCAAAAAAGCTCATGCATCCTCTCGGAAATGGTACAAAAGTCATCAAATAAAAGCTGTGGAGTCAACAGCTGTGCAGTTTATGGTGGCTGGCTACCGTCCACAAATATAAATATGCACTCTGCATGGCTTTTTAAAATGGCATGTCCAAAAATTCACTTTGCTGCACACCTTCCTTTTGGTCTACATGAAATTGCAAATATTGTTAATACATCCATTTTTTCATGTGCTAAAAATTGTACTTATCTAAAGGGCTACATGTTCAAAATTATTGCTACGTGTTCCTAATTAATCAATCTTTGTATATTTATTGATTCCTGCAAAATTGGGAC
>NW_023458562.1:13009016-13025092 GCF_013731165.1 Rhagoletis pomonella
TTTAGCCCTGTTGCCAGGGTGGTCGGTGTTTTAGAGGGTAATCTTTCCGTTATCCTTATGACTCCCTAAACATACGAATGTCATTCGAGTCACTCGCAAGCAACACGAAACCAGAACAATGGAGAAATTATTTAAAAAGCTTGGCTTCGTTCTAAATAATTTAAAAGTATTTGTTTATTTCACCTTCCCCTCTTTCGTATCCCTTACTAAACAGCAAACTGTATTTGTTCATATTTGTATCACTCGCTATCATTTAAAGGAATAACCCAATATACACCGAAAATTAGTTTCCTTATAAATTTTTATTAACCAAAAATGAATTTAATTCACAATAAATAGGTAATCTTTTTTTTGTATTCATAGTAAATGCTCAAGATCCATAGTACCACCGCACTTAGGCCAATCACCTTGTTTGCTTTAACGCTATTGTTCGTACTGAAGTGCCACACTAGGGCAACAAAAGTAGATGTTTTGAATAAATTATGCTGCAATAACATGAAGAATTCATACAATTGTGAAATTATGCATCCCCACTTTTTCTGTCATTCTTACTCACATATGTGTGCATTACCTTCTATGTGGTTATTGTTGTTGGTGCTGTTGTGGTTGTCATGGTTAGTTAAGAGTCACTTGGATATGTCGACATCGGTGAAAAGGAAGCTGTAGGAGGTTGAAGGAGATAAAGTAACAGACATATAAACATATACAAATGAAACTATAAAACAGAAGCTTGGAGCTTTGAAAGAAGTGGTTAAATATTAATTTTATTTTATTGGTAATAAAAATTGAGGGACTAGCAGCGTGGAGACAAAGTTGCAAGGGAATCATAGGTTCAAAAGGGATACGATTCAGTTACTGTCTGGTCTCTATGACTTGCAGGCGCGCTGTGTTTGTAGCCCCTGACCTAGTTCTATTCAAAAATTATGTAAAAATTTTGCTCTGTGCTTTCAGTTGTTAAAGGTCCAATATGTATTCCAAATTGGCTATATGATTTTTGTGTCTAAAAAAGTGTAATGAGAGAAAAATAACTCCATTCAATGTTGATTTTCTAAGTGCCAATTTCTCTTTTAAACTTTTGCCTTCCTTATTTCTGTTCCATACCAGTTATGTACACAGTTGCTCCCCTCTCCTATCCCCTATCTTGCGCAAATTAAATAACAACTTCATTGTATTCCCTCATTTTGTTGTCGTGTGTCATTCATGGACATTCATGTACTTGAGAATATTTCTCTATGAATAACTATACTTATATACAAATGTATGTATGTACACACTTCAAAGGTTGTACGTAATGCAGTAATAGTGTTAGTAGTACATACTGGTACATTCAGACAAGTGCATGTCCGAACAATGGAATATCGTAGAAAGAACGCTTGAAAAGCAGTGACTGTCAGCCAAAAGGATGCAGCACATTCATAACAAAAGCGCAGAGACTAAGTGGCTTAACAATTGTCAGAGAAGAGGATAAGCGGACAAATGCATGCAAAGCAACAAAATGAATGTGCTATGCACCTCAGTTATGTAAGTGTGCTTGTGCGTGTGAGTGGGTGTGTTACTGAAAGAGGAAGTGAGTGCGAAAGGGAGTGAGTGGGTGAGTGATTGTGTATATCTTTTTTTTTTGCTGCTTCACTGAGCAAAGTTTATGCAGCTGTAATTGAACTGGAGACACTATTGTTCGATGTACAGTGCCGGCTACTTGAATAGCGCCACCTTTAGATCATAGATTTCCTTTTGCTTATCTAAAATTCATAAATTTTGTATGAAAATATAAAAAAAACCATGTAAATCCGATTTTCGAACTTTATACAAAATTTTTAATACTATAATTTAACAAATTTTCATAAAAATTAAAATTTTTTTGTTGATGGTATTACGCACTTTCTTCCATACAACTTATGCATCCCTATTTTCGGAGAAAAAATCTCAATCAACACGATATGTTAGAAATTTTAAACTTGCACTAGAATTAAACGGGCTCTAAAACAGCATATTCATAAAAAAATCTTAAATTTTTTTCTAAATTTGAAATTTTGATGAAGATTTTTCGAATTATTATACATTTTGCATTTGGTTTAAAAATGTTATGTACATGGTGTTTGTTATAGAATATGCCAAATTTTTATAAAGATTTAAATCATAATTTTTTTTAAATTGAAAACTTTAATGAAAATTTTGAAAATTTCACTTTATTTAATATAATAAAGTTTATTATATGTACTTAAATTGATGGAGAACTCATTATGTACTAAAAAAAATATATGTATATATGTATATATTTTTTAAGTTTGAAATTTTAATAAACCGTTTTTGAATTATTATGGGTTTTGCATAAGGCTTGAAAATTGGATTTATATGCTGTTTGCTATACAATATGCTGCATTTTTATAAACAATAAATTCTATTTTTCTTGAAAGTTCGATTTTTTGAAAAAAATTTTTTGAATTACTATAAATTTTGAAAGTCACATTTACATGGTGTTTGTTATAGCATATCGAGCCCTACCCATCAAAAAGGTGTAAGCGAATTTTTATTATTTTTTTTTTCTTCTTGATGCAGAAATGTTCCTAGTGCTATATTTTTACAAAAAATTACTGGATATTCAAAAAACAAAAGGAAAACTGTCAAAACTGAGGGATACTATTCAAGTTATTTTACCCACACATATACATACACAAATTACTCAATAGCTGACGTTGATTGACGCGAAGGGAGTGAAACTCCCTCTCTAGCTATTAAAAGGGTTTAAGGCGCACAGAGTTAGGTATTTACATATGTATGTATGTATGTATGTGTTTTGAATTTGTAAATATTTCTTTATTTTAAAATTTAATAATTATTTTTGAGCTATAGGCCGTATGTTAAATAAAACATTAAATGTTTTTCTGTTTTATTTATTTTATAAAAATAAAAAGTAAATTATACTCAACGGCCAATAAGCAACACAATCTTTATTTTAAAATTATTTTTGCTCCAAACAATACGAAGGTTATATTTTTGAAAAACCACTCTGTGCTTTGAGCAATTAAAATTTAACAAAAAGTTTAACTGATGCAACTTGTAGCGAAGAGATACCGTACCGTGTATGCAAAAAAAGTTTTTAAGCCAAAAATAATCGACAAAGCGAAGTTGACATTTTGAAATTTATCTTGAACCTGAGAATTTTCGGAAAATTCCCGAAGAACTACCAAAAGTCCTGCAACATCACAATTGACTCTATAAATATTTATGCAGAAAAGTACCTAGACCTCCTTAAAAATTCAGGAAAGTCACGAAAAACTAAAAAAAAATCCTGAAACACCGGAAGCATTTGGAAACTGTTCAAAAGGTGCGAAAAAACTGCGAAAAAATCTCAATAAATATTTTTAAGCTCACTAGCAAATTTAAATGTCGAAAACCCTCAAAAATTTTCCAAAAATAAGTCGAAAAAATTCCAAAATATTTTCGGCAACTTCTAATATTTAAAGAAATGCAAATGAGAGTGCCAAAAAACGTCACAAATAATTAGAAAAAAGTTCGAAAATTTTTCCATATTTTTGTCAATTTCTACTAAAAAATGCAAATGAAAGTTCAGAAAAACTTTCAAAACAAATACCGAAAGCATATGCGGTAAAAATACCAAAATATTACAAAAAATTTAAAGAAAACTTCCAAAATGAATCAGAATATTTTGAAAAAATTAGAAAATTTTTTTATATTTGTTTTAATTTCTGATAAAAAAAAAACAACTAAAATCGTAAATGAAAGTATCGAAATACCCCGATAAATTTTCTAATGTAACGTAGAAATACCCTGAAAAATCCAAAAATATTAAAAACATATCAAGAAAACCCGGAAGAGTTCTCAAGAATATTTAGAAGAAAAGCCGAAAATCATTTTTTAAATTCTTCAATTTCTGATAAAAAATAAAAAACTGTAACTAAAAGTGTGGAAAAACACCGAAAAATTCCTAACATACTGAACAAATACCCCAAAAAAGAATGTCAAGAAAACTCCGAAAAGTTCTCGAGAATATTGAAAAAAAAGATCCGAAAATTATTTGTTATATTTGTGAACTTCTAATACAAAAAATCAAAAAGGCCCCTTATTTTCACCAAAAAATTTTTGGCAAGTAAAGCTTCACATGAAACTTTTTTACTTTCATAATCTAAATATAATTATCGTTTACAAATAGTCTCTAATAAAAATAAAAGTTTGCCGAGCTTCTTCTCCGAATTGTGGCGCACGCCTTGATGTTGTCACATAAAGGGCCTACTCTGTTTTTCGAAGCTGGTTTTCATGGCAGAAATATACTCGGAGGGTTGCCATTACCTACCGGGGGTGACTGCTATACATTGTTTTTTTGATGTTGGGTTGAATCGGTCTTCAACCAAGGACCTGTGCACTGCCAACCGCTTCCCCACAGCTGTTGACTCTGGTGAAAAATTAATTTAGTTCTTGTCTATAAAAGTCGAACCCTGTTTAATTTTAATAAGAGGGCCTGCAGAGGCAATCATATCGCTGGCCTCAGGACGGCAGTGTCTTTCAGGTATACATAGATGTTTTCTTTAGAGAAGGCTGCTTGTCTGTTACAGTGTGGCAAGTCTCTATCGTGGAGAGTGCCCAATATTTGTTGGCAGCCGAAGTCGCATTGAAAGCTTTAGGATTCATAGTAGTGAAGTGACGAATTGCAGGAAATGTCACGCATTATTAGCGTCACTGAGTCACGTCAACGCCTCTCTCTGATGGATTTCTGAACAGAGAAATATACTTGGTTTCGTAATTCAGATCAGCGAGGAGGATAACTCACGACTGTCTCTGATTTGTGATGTACTGAAGAAAATATAGGAGTGCACCACAGCCGTAGCAAATAATTAAGCTCTGAGGTAAAAAAGCCGCAGTAAGAATTTGTTCCAGCATCATCACAGAACACCAGTGCTGGCGTATAGAAACGTTTCTGCATAAGTTATCGGGATGATGAATAGGAGGAATCCAACAACCATTCCTTATGTCAATGTACAATTCTCCAGACAAGGCGATTCTATAACTTAGGATCGCATTTTTTCGCCAAGCAGGCAGGGTTAACGGAAGCGAAACTATTGAACCTCCTCAATTTCATTTGATTCAGTTAGGAGAACACTATAAAGAAACTTTGATATACACTCCCATGCACTTGAATAGGAACAATGGTTTTTCGCTCTTTTTTCTGGGTAAATTTTATTTTAATAAATTTTTATAATTTTTCAATTAAAATACAGTTCATTCTGTAACGAAAACTGGAAGCTTCAAACTTTGCAGAAAAAAATTAAAAAAATCTTCATCAAAAATGTTAACCTTTTTCTTGGAAAAAATGCTGGTATGCAGTTTTGTAGCCCACGCAATTTTTGTATAATAAAGCGCCAGTGAGGAGTAGTCGCAAGTTGCCCTCGATTTTTGAAATTTTTGTACTGACGCTATTTTGATTAAGAAAAACATGATAAAACGCGTCATAATGAAAATATAAAATTGCAGAAGAACGTCCATGAAAAAATGTCAAAAATCAGGCACTCATAGAGCGCATTAAAAATAGGCAAACATGCCTACGAGTGGGCCTATAAATAAGCTGCAATAATTTTTTTACATTTAAAAATATATCAAATGAATCTTTAATTTAAAAAAAATATTAAATTTTAAACGTTTATAATTGAACTCGTGGGGTATGTTTTTGGCCGCAGTAGTTATAATAAAAGGATGAGATAAATTGTGTAATGCTTTGAAATGGGATATTTGTTGAATATTTATTATTAAAAATCCAGTTTCACACAAAAGCAATGAAATTCTTGCTCTGCTAAATTTCGATGGCCTTTGAAATTTACGCATTATACAAAAGTACACACAGACGCTTGTGTGTATGAACCTTGAACTAAATTTTTCACGCAATTGCGCCCAAAAGCATGCAATCACAACGCACATACATATACACATGGATATGTATATATGTACATATGTAAGTGATGCGCTCAAAAAGCGTGTAATAAGTCTAATACAAAAGTGAAACGCCGAATAAAAGCACACGCACTTACATCGTATGTGGCAAGAGCGTAGCCTATCTCGAGGCGCATTCGCGTGTTGTCAATTGCAAAAGTTCGAAATGAAAAAGCGCACATCTGTGCCACCAAAAACAAGCGGTAAGCAGAGTAAAAGCTATGGTGTGGTTAAATGCGTGGCGGCATGAAGAGAAAAGTGCGGCAAAGTTCAAAAAAGCCTGCAAGTAACGAACTGGAAGTGAAGAGGCAAAAGCGCCTTGTATGAGAACGCAAAAGGCGTGCGTGTGAGACTTGATTGCGCAGCAGCTTGTAGTCATGCACGCGTACGCACACATATGAGTACATATGCATGTATGTATGTATGTACACCACGCCAGCACAGCTTACAAAGGCATGTAAATAATTGCATATTCATGAAGCTTCGCATGTGAGCTGCATTCGAGTGCACTTTGGCAATAAACTTATGGATGTCTAAATAAATTCCGGGTGTCTGTTGATGGTGTTCGATATGGTATACATTTAACTCTGCTTTGATAACTCCACTGAAAGTTGCTGAGGAGATAACCCTACGTCTGTGAGGCGTATAATGGTTTGCTTGCTTTAATTTTATTGTAATAATATTTCACAGATCTGGAGTTTATAAATATTAAGTAATAAATGAATGCATTTTATTTAGAAATATTCTTAATTTTAAATGCAAATACTATAGATTTTATTCTTCATTTCACGAAAGAGAGAGCGAAAAGTTTTAAAAGCATACGTCTCGCAGACGGAGGTTATCAAAGCAGGGTTAATAATGTTTTGCAACCTTTGAAGGGTTAATAGCGTATAAATAAGTTTTGAAAATTAGGAGGATGTAAATTACATTTTCTATAACAAAATAGTGAACTAAAAAATACTAAACTTTCAGCGAATTTCGACGTATTTGGAATTGGAAATAGGTTTGGGTTTGAAAAGAGGATTGAAGTAAAATTTAAAAAAAAAAAATCAACGCTTATGGTTGTGCTGATGAAGACATACATTTCTTTAGATTGCAAGCAGCCTTAAAACTAGTTGGGAAATGGTGCAATGAAAAGAAACCCATTAAAGGCCGCCATCGTCCCCTTCAGGGCAATTTGAAAAAACCCACACACACTGGAAGAAAGGGAGATTGAAAGATTAAGATCAAGATATGTTTAGGATTAAGATTAATATTTAGATAAAGATTAAAATTATGATTAAGATAAATGAAGATTAAAATTAAAATTAAAATAAAGTTAAAGATTAATATTGGGCTTAAAATTAAGATTAACATTTAGTTTAAGATTAAGAATAAGATTAAAATTAAGATTGTGAATAATGTTAAAATTAAGACTGAGATTAACAGTAAGGTTCAAACTCAGATTAAAATTAAAATTAGGATTAATATTAATATTGAAATTATTTATGCGTTTTAGATTAGGACTAAGATTAATATTACGATTAAATTAAGATTACGGCTAAGTTTAAGAAAGATATTAAGATTAAGATTATGATTGAGTTTAGGTTTAAGAAAAATATTAAGGTTAAGATTAAGATTAAGCTTACAATTCAAGTTGAGATTGAGATTTAAATTAAGATAATGGTTCAAATTATGATTAAGTTTATGATTAAGATTAAGATTAATATTAAGGTGTTTACTCATTATTATGCAGAAATGGGATCCACGCAGCACTTTTTTAAGTTAAGGTACAATGTGCTGCATATTTGATGTAAACAAAAAAATATTCGAATTTAATGGGGGCTTCCACCATTAAACACCACCTGCCAGCATGCATGAAAAAAATGTACTGAAATTTAAACTTGCATTCAACTTTTCAGTAATGGAAATATTCTCGCCAACAAGGTTACCATATAAATTTATAATAAAAGATGTGTATTTTTCATAAATATTTTTACTTATTTTGGGCAAAAAATAAAATTTTTTCAACGGTGTCTAGAAAATTTTGCGATTTTCATTTGAAGACTTATAGGATTGCCAGCATACGAAGAAGTACATTTCCGAGATGCGCATACAAAATTAAAGAAAAGCACCGTAGAATATCTCAGCAGCTTAAGGTAAAAGCTGAGATTTCTAAACTTTTATTAAATAGTTGAGAAGTTGATGCTTTATGGAGTTGCCTTTGTAAAAAGAATGCCGGTATGTTTTTGAATAAAATACTGCAGGAATTTCGATTTGAATTTAAGTTAATGCTTAAATTTATAAAATTTTATCTAGAAATTGTAACCTTCACGTTGTAAATATAGTTGCTATCATTAAAACAAAAGAAAGAAAAAATTTAAGAAATTGGTTGTACAATGTACATGCATACACGGTTAAAAATCGGTTTTAATTTTAAACTTTTTGGACTACATACATATATGACCAAACTAAATTCAGTTTCAAATACAAGCCTTCCAAGTTTAAAAAAAAGAGAGCACATATGTTGGGTTTAGAATTTAAACAGTTCGGTATAAATTTTAAACGCAAAGATTTTCATTATTAAGAATTAAAAAAAATAATAAATTTCATGCTCGGTCTGATGGGGATTGAACCCGGACAGCCTTGGTAGCAACCAATTATATCAATTATCTTTGCACACTCAGCTACAGCCACGCATGTAAATGTGATTTCATATGTTGAGTTTGGATTAACACCACATTTCGCTGTGTGCAAACATTTTCAACTCCGGTTTAGATAGACCAAATTTTCTATATATGAAACCCAGAAACTAGAATTAAAACATTTTGGTTTGATTTTTATTCCACGAACTTTTTGGACTAAAATTTAAACCAGAATATATTAAAAATTGCTTAAAACTATTGACTGGTTTAAAAAGTAGAATGATTAAAAAAGGCAGTAGTCCCAGCGCGGTTTAAAAATTAACCCCAAATTTTTGACCGTGTATGAAAAATATGAATTTAAAAGCAAAAAAGCTTTTGACTGCCGTAGCCGAGTAGGTACAGATGTCGACTATAATTCCGTGTGTCGCAGGTTCAAATGCCGGCACATGGAGTATTTAATTGTTAGAAACAAATTTATTAATATAAAAAATTTATACATTTCACATGAAATTTCAATTTGCCAATAGCATTTTCAATCTTGATAATTTATCAAGAAAAGGTCTTTTGATTTCTGTGCTAGAATACTAATTCTTGATATATAATAAAAAATTGACAAATTATAAAGATTTTCAATTTATCAAGTGCACAGATTCTGTTTGCATATTATAAAATTTTTTTCTAACAATTAAATACTCCATGTGGGGACATTTGAACCTGCGATATACGGATTTATAGTCGACATCTCTACCTACTTGGCTACGGCAGTCAAAAGCTTTTTTGCTTTTAAATTCATATTTTTTATATGTGACAATGAAATCAGTTCCACTCATGTGGAAATCGTAGAGCTTTTTGTTTTATAAATATTGACACAGAATGGGAAGGGAGCTTTTACTTGATAAAAATCTTGATAAAATTTCTTTACAAATAATTTATCAAGAAAACACAGAATTGGGCGGTTATAGTAAAAATAATTTTCTATTTCATCCGTCATAAAGCCTCGAGCCACCTTTATTTGTGCATAAGCTATAAATGACTTTTGGAATTTCAAAGCATATGCATTTCCTTCCTCGCCCGTGCGTGATTGCAAGCAAATAAACTCGAAAATTTGGTGCGCACAATTTACTTTCGTTGCAATGTATAGTAGCCAGATGCGCAGCAGCCCAAGGATATCAACGGCGTTGCATAGGTGCCACTGCAAGTATGACTTCATATAATTATGTATGCGTGTAGATGCACAAGCATGTATGCAAATATATGCATATGCATATGCAAACATACGCATATGTAAATATATAAGTAAGCATTTGTTGATGCTAGCAGCTTACTCAAATAAATTTCATTAAAAGTGAAATGTCAAAAAGGATTAAAATGCTTCACTCATATACATATACATATACAACACACAGGCCCCCGCTCAAGTGGTCTGAGTTCTAGTCATTGAAATTCGACTATATTCTGCGCTTTTCCTACCACCATCTTTTACTTCGACTCCTTCAAACCTTTGCACGTCATTCTCGCGATTTCTATTTATGCATTCAATGCAGCGCTCTCACACGCACTGTATGCTTTATATTATACTATACATGGATGTACGTATGTATGTTTGTATAGCAATCAAGTTTTCTGCGTTGCTGCGCTGAATTTTCTAAATCTATATTTGCTTATAAATATGCACGCAGTCAAGCAAATTTTCACAAGTATATTCATATGTTTATATGTATGTGTGTATGTATGCGCTGGTGAGTGCGTCTGTGCATTGTATTCAAGTAGTTGTTTTTGTCGTTAACACAGCCAGTGACTAATGACTCGTATGTGCAAGCCATTAGCGCCTGGGCGTATGCAATGCATTTAATTGCAATTCTGGATTTTTGATGAAATTTAAATTAGATTAGATTTATTTTAAGTTCTTAATTGAAATAGGCGAAAAATAGTTTTGCCGAAAATTGTTTTTTTTTTTATTTGTGTTTAAGTTTTGTTTCATTTACGTGATTTGTGTTTGTTTATTAAAGGTACAGTTTTCTCTACTCTTAAACATACATACAAAATGGTTAAATTGTTTGGTGAAGACAATTAATTCAATAAAATTTGGTTATGTGACGCAAAGTTGCAAATATGTAATTGTCGAATAAGTAACATAAATTTCAAACAAAAATTTTTTAACAGCGAATGGCCCTTAAGATATATTTTTCTAATAAATTTCTTAGTAAGAAAAGTGCTTTGAAAGCACGGCATATTTAAAAAGGTAGAAGTGAATTCGACAGTTCTCTCTTTAGAACTGCGAATGAAATGTCAAACATCGTATTGAAAAATTTGTATTATTTACATTTTTTGTATTTTTTGACACTATAGCGAGCTACAAAGAGAGCTAAGTTTTGTTGCCACTTCTACCTTGTTGCTCTTGTAAGGTACAATGCAATTTAAAAAAATTTGAAATCCCGAATTCAAAAATATTTATGGTAGGAATTTCGTGACTTAATTTTAAAATATATATTTTTTTTAAATTTATAAATACTTTTTCTTCATTAGTACCTTTTGAAAAATTTCGCATTTATTTATTACTTATTTCACGTATATATTGAAAAATAAACTTTTAAAATTATATTTGTTAAATATTTTACATATGTTTAATATTTTTTGTTGTACCTTGAAACAGCTCTGCATAATATAATATAATTTATAAATCTACAGTACCAAAAAAAAAAAAAAAAATTAAACTCCTAAAGAGTTAAGAATTTTAAAAGTGATATATTTTTAAAATTCTACTTACTTTTAGTAGTACTTTAGAATTGTTTTACATACTTATACAACTTTTTATGATTTATCGAGATAATGTGAAATTTTTTGTTGCTGCATTTCAAAGAACTGAAATTTCTAATGAGTTTTCGAAATAATTTTAGCCATTTTACGTAGAGTTGTTTTTAACAAGCTTTTATTAGCGAAAAACACAACTGATTGACGTGGTATAAAATTATGCTGACGAAATAATAACCTTCTCCTTTTTTGAGGTCGATTAAAGAGAACTAAAAAGTTAAATTACATCGCCTAAATATTCTATGGAATTACGTATTTCTGTTTAAGTAACACACGTTTTCAATATCGGACCATAAATGCGGGCTCTCCAAATATCTCGAAATATGCGTCCTCAGAATCTGAGCTAAGTTTAAAGTCTGCAGCTTATCGAAAAGGTGGTTTAAAATTGATTTAAAGATTTGATTACAGATACCAGGACAGGTGAAATAAAATAAAAGAGGATAAAAATCAAGCTCGTGTATTAAAATAGGAACTAAGTAGCCAAATACTTAGCAAAAGTGTAACTACCAAAATATTATTATTTTTAAATATGTACATGAGGGTGTATCACTCTCCATACAAAAAAAAAAAAAAAAAAAATCGATACCGTTTTTTCATTGGAATTATAAAATTTTTTATATATTAAGACCTCTGGTGAAATATTTCGGAAAAACAGTAAGTTTTTAGTGAGCTGGCCCTATCTGAAAATACCCCCAAAAATCGAATTTTTTATAAAAAAAAAGTTTATGCATATTGAATCAAACTTATATGTATATCTCTATGTGATTTGACACGCTGTATGCGAATCGGAGATCCGTTAGCCTCCATCACTTCAGCTTCGTGGTCAGTTGAAGGCCAAGTAGGGAAAATTCATCGAATAAACCTTGTTTGTTAAAAATTTAAATATGAACAGGCAAATGCCTTCCTTGTGCAACACTTAATAACGCAATCCAAATGAAGTGATCTTAACGCATTTTTTACTTTTCCGCTCAAAAGTTTACGCGAATTTCATAACGATTCATATGCACACTTTATTTTAAATTAAAACTTGAAAAATTAAAAGCAGCGATGTCAGAACTTTGGGCACATTAACTTATCCTTTAACTGCAACGTAAAAATATATGCGCATACCTGTGTATACAAAATATGCATAAGTGTGTGTTTATACAGAAAAGCTTATCAACATACCGCTTATCGCGTAACTATAACTTAACGCAACGCATTCAAAAGAAAAAAAAGTTGTACATTTCTTACGCAAACTAAAATGGCAGTAAATTAAAGTGGGAATTGGATGGTGGCAGCATTTAAGCATAACGCAACGTAACAGTGCAGCAGAGTGAGCAATAAAAAAATATATTAAACTACTTGTATATTTAAGTTAATAAAAAGGAAAGTGGAAAATATGCTAACACGTTAAGAGTAGGAGAGGTAGGCAATTGACGTTGTTGTTTTTGTTGTTGTTGATGGGTAGCTAGCTGTTTCTATTGTTGCTGCCACACTTTCTAAATGCAGTTGTTGTCACCAGCATGCCACGTAGTTAACTACTGGTTTTAGTTGTAGTTGGTATTGTAATTTTCTTGCTGCTAACAAGCAGCGAACATACAGAGTAACACCGTCATATACAGACATACATATGTACATCCAAAAGGGCTCTGTATGTAGCTATGCATAGGTAGCAGTGCAGGAGTTCAGCTTAAAAGTATGCAGGAAAAAAATAGCAACGAACAAGCATGGTTAAAAAAAAAAAACTCCACTCGTGTAAAATATGCACTGCGAAAAACTATTATGACAACAGCGTAAAAAATAAAAAAGGAAATACTTTTAAAATATGCACACAGTTTAAATTGCAGCAGCAACTCAAATTTAGTGTGCGCTGCGGAGCTACACTGGCAAGTTGCGCATACGCCTAGGTGGGCGGACGTGCATATGGGAAAAAGGAGAGTGAATAGGGAAGAGAAGGCACAGCACTCAACCTCGTCGAAGTGGTATATTGAAGAGTGCAGTGAAGTGGTTCAGCCAAGTGTAGATTTTAAAGTGGCTGCCGTGTGTGTAGCGCCATGGAGGAGGAGTCGCTATTGGAGTATGTGCACTTTGGGTTAAGTACATATGCGCAGTGTGTTGAACGCGACTAAATGAAATTCATTGAAAGAGGTGCTGGCTTGCAACGTACATACATACATATGTGCATATGAATTGCCACATATTTTCGCAGCTCAATGAAGAATCTGCTGATAAATACTCACACGCGTTGAAAAAGTAGTTAGTACAAAATAAGCGAGTTTAAAGCAAATGCGAGGCAAGAGTTGAAGGCAGCAAAAGATAGTTGGCGACAAATGAGCATCGATAGTTGACAGCAAAATTTCGTGGCAGACATGAGCGATAGCAGTCGAAGTAGCAAGTCATTGGTTGCGGGTAACTGCAATACTTAGTAGCGCAGTGGTTAAGGCGTTCGCGTCGCAACCACAATAAGCCACAGTAGTTGCAAAATTAAATAAGTGCCATACTCAGGTTTACCACACAGACTGCAGCAGCTCAAGTGTAACGAAGCGCCAAACTTATAGTGAGTAGGGGAAAATAGCTAAAATACGTGTATATAGTACATGAGGGTGCCTCGCAAAAAACAAAAGTTCTGGGAATTATGAAAAAGTATTTCGGAAAAGTATTAAAACTTACGTAACGTGGACTGATTTAACAATTTAATGTTTTTGATTCCGTTGATAACATTTTGTTTTAATTTTTTGCAGACGTTCTACGCACATGCGCCAAGGTAAAATCCGCTGATGACATAGCAATCGTAGCAACGGGTAAAGGTCTGCATATCCTGAGTGAGTTATTGCAAAATGCACTCAGCCTAGTAAACATCTGGTTCAAGGAAAGTGCACTAAGTGTCAATCTTACCAAGACCGAAATGGCAGTCCTGACAAGGAAGTATAAAACTCCTATATTCAAACTTCTCACACTAAACGGGGTGGCACTTACTCTCTCCACCGAGGTTAAATATCTTGAAGTTCTTCTAGGAAAGAAACTTGATTGTACGCGAAAACTCGACGGCTATATGAAAAAATGGGGAATAATACCGCATGTAGTTCCATGGATAACTCCTATCTTTTTCTACAGGATCACCGTATGGCGGCCTGCGCTAAACAACACTTTGTCCAGAGCCAAGCTGAAATATGTGAAAAGGACGGCTTCCATTCTCTTCACGGGAGCACAGCCCATTACACCCACCCAATCACTGGAAATAACGTTAAATCTTTCACCTGCTGCCGGCTGCAGTGCGGCCAGGTTCCAGCAGTGGAGAGACCTCAGATTCGGACACGTAAACTCTACCGGATAATCTGCGACAGTTAGATCATACCACTCCTCTTCTCTGTTTATACAACAAATTCTCCATAAAAACCCCGCAGAGGAACGAATGGAACAGAATGAAACCCAGAGTTAAACGCGATTATGGCGGCCGCTCGAAGGCTCATAACCTCCGCGCTTCTAGGACAGCCTATCGCCATTTATTATGATAGCCAAGCTGCTTTCAAATGTTTTAAATCTAATGAAATAGCGTCCGAAGAGGCAATAAAAAAACAGAAAGGCACTCAACCTGCTGGCAAGAAGGCGGAACGCGATCATACCTCTAACCTCCTGCAAACACAGACAAAAATTCGAACTCATCCAGGAGGTAAACACCAGAGGGGCTGTGGAAACCACCTGCTATGCTATCAGGCAAATTTAGCCAAAGATTGATGTAAAGCGAACCATAGCCCTCACTCGGCTTGACCGATCTTCTCTCAGATTAGTAGCCTGGGTTATCACCAGGCATTGCCTGATGGGCGCACACAGGAAAAGGTTAGAACACCCCATCAATAAATTTGGACGCAGTTGCAGAGACGAGGAAGAGGTAGAGAACATCGAAAATTATGTCTGCCATTGTCCCACCCTGGTCAACACGCGCAACCAGTTTTCAAAACAAGTATCTTTTAGATTGTTAAGCGGACCTGAGCTCGACGAACGTCTCGACTTTTTGTGCTGTATAAAACGCACTCGTTGGTTCAATTATGAAGGGAGGGAATGAGACAAATGGCTTCCGCCAGTGGTATTAAAACTAGATTTTCCAGCTAACCTAACCTAACCTCTTAGGCTTCAAATCTTCTGTCATCTGAGAGGATTTTTTTGGGAAAAAATTATTTTAAAAACATTTTTTGTTATAAAAAACCAGAGTTTCAAAAGCGGTCCAGACTAGTTAAATCAAAATATTTTACCAAAATACTTAAAAATTTTTTGATTCGGATTGAAAAAACAGTACCGTTTTTTTTTTGTGTGGAGCCTAGTGCATCCTAATGTACATATATGTATAACTTTACAATCATCTAGATTTGTAATCGTATGCATTTTTGCGAAAATGCGAAATGCAGCCACACATGTTAAATGCTTGCAACTGCAACTTCGCGGCAAGTGGCGCCTCATACAACTTAAGTGGAGTCAAGCGTTGCGTGACTAAGCAGGCAAAGTTTAAATAAAAAAACGCACTCAAATGGATTGAAGGTAAAGTTTAAAAGTTTTGACTAAGTCATCGATTTAATTTATTATTCATGAACCCTTATCGAACTGTCAGCAGGAGGGTACTCAGTTAAATGTTCACGTATACTAAACTGGAATCGAGTATGGCTAGTCATTCAGCATATTTGCATAGACAGCTGGTGAAATTAAATAACATTTCACTTTGGAGGG
>NW_023458562.1:13025102-13027780 GCF_013731165.1 Rhagoletis pomonella
ACACAGGACTTTGATGAACTCCCCAAAACTGCGGAAAATTTGGAGTTGCACAAAAAAGTTTTACCAAAGACGGCTGGTAAATCCGAGTTGGTGAAGTCAAGGAAAATCTGTCTTATTTCGCCTGCGTTATGAACGATGCTTTCCACCAAGCACGCATGGACTATGGTATGATAACAAGCAGTGCATTCTAGTTACTCCATCACTATACATATGTGTAGTCAACCGATAGAAGAAAACACACAGATGGAGTAAGCCAGCGCTTTGAGTGAAACAAAAGAGCAAAGCCTAAATGAGCATAGGATAGGCTACGCAGGGAATGGATCGACCATTAGTGCCTACAACGATGCATGAAAGGACTAGGCATGAAAGGACCCACCACAGTCGTGTCTACGTAGCCGGAACGACCAAGATTCATGACTGGCCAAGGACTGTCACTCTAGCATCATTCCCCAAAAACTCTTTGGGAATTTGTAGGCTCTTACATCAACATCAACATCAACATCATCAACAACAACAACAACACCAACAACAACAACAACAACAGGACTAAGCATATTTTGAGCATCGGCGTCGCCAACAGACTCGAGAAAAATACAAGCGCTTGGTCTCTTCTAGCCTGCAGTCTAAAGCATATGGACCATGTTACGAGAAAATCCAGCTATTGCCCTTGAAGCCTTAGAAAAATGGTTGACCACAACGTGAATGCTATATTCAAGTCCGAAAGGCTGAATGCTATAAGCGGAGCTTCCGATACTCAGATTATGTAAAAAGTCAGTAACGACGAACAAATGAAGACGAGTATACGTTGAGTTGTTGAAATCGCCTCTGAATGGGTCGTGCTGAGCCATTCCTTGAACTGTTATAAAATATACCAAAAAATTACGGTACCAAATAAGTAAGAGAGTACAATTTTGAGTACAATCTAGCAATGAGTCACTTACTGACAGATCACATCACGCTGATATGTAACAGACAGTTTCACGTAACAGTCCATGGAAACAAAAGAAGGAGGCAACAACTGAATTCTCGTTATTTTACATATAAAAAAGAATTTTTTTTTCAAACATACAATCTTACTTTTATAGTCATCGCACGCAGACAAGCTAATTTGCCTTAAGTAGACAAGTGTCTCGCGTTGTTAATAAAGGAAACACTTTACTCATCAACCTGTTGTGCTCATTAACTTTGATGTAAAAAGGAAAAGCAGATAACAAATGATAGAGGAAGAACAAGTAAAGCTTTTCACAATTCAAGAGACAACAGACGATAATGAAGGTGTTGACATAAATTTGTTGTAATGCTACTTTAATTGACATTTAATGCAAATTGTTAGTGATGAGATTTAAAATTGAAATGAGTTGTTGTTGCTGGTATGCTTTTGTTGCTGTCATTGGTATCTTTATTAGGCTAGACATGCTTGGTTGTTGTTAGAGCTGGTCTGTCAAGCCATATTGCTTCCAGCTTGTTGACAGCATAGCATTTTCCATTGACACAAAGGAATTGTAAGCCTCTTCTGCTATACTAAATGTGTATGAAGTAATGCGACTAATTTCTTAGTTACCATGGATAGCCAATTAATTGTTAATAAGCTATAACAAAAAAGTGTGAGAAAATGAAAAGAATCATGATAGTTAAGCTTTTTAACGTAAAGAAAAAGAAGTTTTCGTGAAAGTACTGGGGAAAGGTTTTTTCTGGTTGCTTTAAATAGAGCTAAAATGAGTATTTCATGCCATGCGCACTTTCCCCTGCCCGGAGGTTATTCCAGACCTGACGCCACTACACAACATATTTGTTTAACAGACTGCTAAGAAAGCCGACGGCAAGGCAGAAGGTAAGGTGATCTCGAGCAGACTGCGAATTCCAATCTCCCAGCTCAACAGAGGCGATATGGTTGGGATAACAACCTTGTAGAAAAAAGAAAGTTTTCTGTACTAGGTAGCAAATCGACCGGGAAGGGGGTAAGCAGACAGCTAAAAAACTGATGAAGCCAAAGGGGCAGCACTATACGGCCCTCCAATCTCTTTGGGCATTACCCGAGCATATTTCAGCAGCGGATGTTTATATATTCAGTGTTTCTGCGAAAGAAATTCTGCATAAACATCTAAGCAGTCAGCACACTATCATCTGCGGCGGCAGTCAGGCTTCACCAAACTCCATATCCTCCTGTGAAATCAAATCATAAGAATGAACACCCTGGGGAACACAACAAAGTACAACTGCTGTGAATCCCAGGCCAGAAAGGCATACAGGCCAGGGAAAGGCTGACAGACTGTCAGAAGAAGAAGCAGCTGTCCGACCTCTAGCATCAGAACCATTTTTCGCATCATATCATCAGGAAGTTAAGAGCAGAAGAACGTGAGCTCAAAAGAGCACCTTGAGAGAAAACGCCTGGACTAAGGCAGGCGAAAGAACTCCTGGGAAGTTACAAACCCAAGAGAACCAGGAAACTAGTCACCCTCCCCCAAAAAAAAAAACCTAAGCTTCATAAAAGATCTGCTAACGAGTCATTGCAAGCTACAGATGCAGACGACTCCTGTTATTGCTGTGACATGGCAGAATAAACCCCATTATATCTTATCGTAGAGAGCTACCACATCTAAAAGGGTTGTGGCTGGAGGCTGCGCGCATTCATGTAGTACAATTAAAACGCACTCGATTGTACTTAGATATAATTTACA
>NW_023458562.1:13027790-13040990 GCF_013731165.1 Rhagoletis pomonella
ATTGTCCCTTTAATGATGGTTGCCATATATCTAAGTCCTATCCTACATTCATTCTATGCCGCCCTGGTTACTGCTTGGTTTCATTAGGGCTGGGCGAGGATTAGTGCTGAGTTCTGGGGGCACAATAGCCCCATGGTCTATCGAAAAGCCAAGAAAGGCTAGAAAAGGAACCCAAACGCGTGGTTGCCATTTCCCACTACTGTTTAACTTCTATAACTCGAAGCTTCCTCAGCTACAAGACGTAGTGATATCATACGCTTACAACTGCTCGATCTTGGCACCTGCTGATGGAGTTGATGATTTATAGTCAAAAGTAAACGCCTGTCTCAGTGGATGGAATTACAGATATATGAAAATACATAACTCCTTCTGATGTCGCTTCAACATCCATCCTCATATCGAGGCCTCAATGTTCCTCGTCTTGGAGTATAATTATATGCTCAGCAAGCAACTCCTGTTCTTTGCTATTGTAAGGAACATCAAAATAAGCACTTGCTGGAAGCAGATCTATCTCCTAGGTATTTCTGAAGTTATCTTTATGAACTCAGAGATGAGATGCATATCAAAATAAGTGATATACAACGAAGCCAAACGTTGAATGGATATCGCCATTAAAGTTTAAACAACATCCGTCATAAGTGGAGTGCTGTTGCTGCCTCGGGAGACCTGCGTAGTTTAATGCAGCTAAGATCTGATACTGCAGTTTGCTAATATATTTTCTGCTTGTGAAAGTACCCCACAGAAGTCAACCACTTCCTTACTTGCCCCCGTAAAACCACACAGCTAAGACCGCTTTCCATTTCCTTCTACCTTGACAAACCTAATAACATCAGCGTCAAGGAATCCTTACCCACATACGATAAAATTGGCTCTCCGGTTCTGAACTATACTGCGCCTGTTTGGTCGCCGGGGACTAGTTGGACGCATTGCATTAAGCTGCAAACTTGTCAGAACGCCGCACTTAGGACAGCGATAAGATGCCTTCTGATGCAGCCTAGGCCCCACCTACATAGCGAGGGCCAAATAAATTCAGTAAGGTAGCATAACAAGTAATTTATGGTGGGATCCCACAGGCGTGTGTACCCCTACAAACCCTTGCTTGTGGAAGAGCTTCCTCCCAGGCAGGTCAGAAGGCATGTATTCGAGTAGATGGACGGGGTTTAGATCTACATCGACCAACTATTGCAGACTTTGAGCTTCGACTGCCATTTGAGAGATACGCTCTACTCTGGCCCAATTACGGTCAAGATATTTTAGCTACCTTAACAGTTACTTGCCCACACTCAACCCCGATCTTCCCAATGAGTGTCCAACATGTGGAGAATGCCCCCATGATAGTAAACACATATTCACCCTCAATTTCGATCATCTAACACTCGTCCCCTTTTGGTCCAATGCAGTCGAAACTCGTTTATTTGATCCACCGATTGGTGGGTAAACCGATGCAGGCGGGGCTTAGTAGTGCCGCTACAAAGGAACCCCTGACACCTTTCTATATACTGTCTCTGACATAGTTCAATCATATGCACTTCGGCCCGAGAGACAGAGGTAACTGTGCTCATTCTGGGTTATATACAATAGACTCCTGCTTCAACGCTATACTCAGTTTTGTTCGCACATTGTACCAGTAAAGTCTCTTAGGGAAAAGGCCTTCGTGTTTTATATGAAGTTGAATTTCGGAAATAGCGTTTTGAAATCTCACTCTGTTTGGGATTACAATGCCATCCAAGTAGCCATGAATATTGGAGCCTTTCTCCCTAAGCAATCGAAGTAAGTCGTCTACTAAACATAATAGAGCGGAGATCCGCACACTGTACGGGCATCCTTTCGTAGCTAAAAATTTGACTCTAATCTCTTCTAGAGTGGATATGATGGTTTTAGGTTTGAGGCCGCTTGCTATGCAGTGCCATTTGGTAACGCTAACACCTTTGCGCCGCACGCAGTTTTCTATTAGAGAGTGTTCCGTGCAATCGATCACCACTTCTTTAGTATCCATGGACTTAACAATTTTCTTTGTGAGACACTGAAGAGCACGGATGGTTTGTCTGCCGGGAAGATATGCACAATGGCTTCTGTGCAAAGAATTTACGTAAGAATAAAATCCCTGGTATGCTTTCCAACGTAGAAACGACGTAAGGTTGACAAATCGGTATGACTTTGTGTCTAGGTGATTTGAGGGCACTGGGGCAGATGTAGCCCTCCTTATACTATACTCATCGAATAGTCTTCTCGCATATAAGTAGCAAACTATAGAAAAATAACGCAAATTCCCTATGCAAGTGGAAAGATTTGCAAGACAGGTAGTGAAGTAAATTAGAATTTTTCCAATCCCCCCGAGCCTTCCAACCTATATTTATTATTTCTAAGTGCGAGGCTTTCATTTTTTATTTTTCATGTTAAGTTTTTACTAAGTACATACAATTTTCTAGCTATCAGATTTTGAGCAAACATTGTGCAGAGGTCGACATCTGGTAAATAAAAAAATCCAACAAATCCGCTTCGACGTGGCAGTCAAATTGAACGTAAAATTTCATGTGCCAATGTCTCGCCGCTTAATTTTAAAAATAACTTTAGCGAATGCATACACCCCTGCAGAGGGAAAAAGAACCACAGCAATAGCAACAACAATGTAAAAAAGTGTCCACAGCCACCAGCATTGGTTAAATACTTATAATTATTTATATGAGAAAGAACCAAAAGGTAAATGGAGGCAAAAAACACTAACCTCAGAAATTAAAGAAAATGGGAAAGTGCAGAGAAAGCAAGTGGAGCAAAAAAGAACACAGAAAAGTAATAAAAATTAAATCATGCATGGAAGAAGCGACGAAGCAAAATGACAATATGTAGCTGCTAAATTAGAGTTAAATAAATATGGCAAATATATGCCCGCATTATAAGACGAATGAGCGAGGCAGAGAGTGAAATAAAGCAATCTGATCGAATTTATTGAGCTGCTGTACGTGACAATGATAACGGAAAACTATTCACAAAAAATGTATGTGTGTACATATGTGTATGTACATGAATTACAATGGCCACACACGACGAACATGTACGCGAGCATAGTCGCCAACAAGTGACAGGTAACCAGATCAACGGAGATAAGGTCAATTGACATTATTTCGCATACTGGTGCGAAAAATTCTAACTGAGGCGGAATACGAACTCACGACACAACTTCTGGGGAAGTGCAAATACATTTTCAGTGGTAAATGCACGGGATGACCCATTATTGTATTTTATTCTATTTAAGTGTAAACTTGATTTTTTTGCAATAGGGGTAACGAATCTATATACATCTGTCACTGTGGTCAGACATGAGCTACTTGACCGCACCTAGGATTTATTTGCTCTGATGCGAGAGGATTCCTGATGTTCACCTTTTTGCGTAGTAAACGCTTCTCTTCTTCGATTGATACACATATTGCAATAATGTATAGCAACTTATTAAATAATTGGAATTTGTTTTGACGTAGAACACGTCTTACGTTTCAGTATGGATGCCATGCTCAAACATTGTAGTTCGAATTTTAAGAGCTTCATAAAAACGCTTATTTCGCCTGAACTAATGAAACGATTTCAAAGAAGGGCGTGGCGTTTCAACGATAAAATTCCAATTCGATAAAAATGTACCATTTAAATAAACAAACTAAAAAAAAAAGAATTTTATCACCAAAATGCTCGAAAACCGCTCGAATGAAGCTGTTATTTCCTTTTTTTGGTATATGGAAAGTATTGCTTGATATCTTCTAAGTATCTTTATTTAACTAAAATAAATGAGCAAAAATGAGTTTTCATATGAAATCACTTCGTCATCGTTTTGAAAACACGTGATTGCGCTGGAAGTGACTGAAGATTACAAAAATTATGTGTGTGTATTTCAGATTTTGAGTAACAGATGGCGCAGCTCCGGAGATAAATTTATAGCCTAATTGTTTGGAGCTAATGTGGATATAATTATTTATAAGTTAAACCAATTATTACAACATAAGTATTGATTGAAATGGTGGTGAAAGGGCTTTATGTTTCAATTAGATGTTGGAGGGTTGCCACCTGTTTACAAGTTAAATTGCATATAAGCACTAGGTAAATGAATCACTACTGTATGGATATCAATCAAAACGGGTTTGAAAAAATTTTTTTCCCAAACTACCTATAGGAGGGATGCCACCTGTTTGAAAAATTAAATTCAACGTGAACCACCTGTTTACAAAGCTAAACTGAATGAATACAATAGGATAAATGAATTATTATGATATCGGCATCAATAAAAATGGCCTTGAAAGAACTTTATTTTTAAATTGCATGTAGGAGGTTTCCACCCGCAAAATCAATATCGCATTGAAAGAACTTTGTCCTATTGCACAAATCTGTCCTTCGACATTTAACGCCATTTTTCCAAAATCAGCCACAACTTAACCGACTAATTTAACCACTCAAAGTGTGCTACATAGAGCCCTATACAATCATACATTGTATGTACATGCAACAAAAAAAAGTAGTGCGAGACTTCAAAGCTCAAGCTGAATCAATGCTTAAGTAACCGAGAAATAGTGCACAAAACAGAAAAGTGTGAAACGAAAAAGTAGAAGGAAAAATAGAAACAAATAAAAAAATTGTAATTAAAAATCGTCAAGCTGTCTAATTCCTCGCTGACCTACACCACACAACAAGCGCACTAAAGCAACGCCAGAGACAAAGTATCGAGCAAGCATTTGTGGCAGTGTGTATGTGTGCAGACTGAGCACTTGTAGCTGGATTTGCGCTACTCGATTAAAACACTCGTCATTAAGTATTCACCCCATAGCGTAACGCAGCTGTGATCGTGCATAGACCTATGGACCTGAGGATGTCGAAAAATACGACGCAGTGATGCCAGACATTCTCTGTTAAATATCCCACGGAAATGGGGAAAAAATCCCTCAATTACCCTCATCTTGAAAATTTATCCCACAAAATTCCCAACGAATTTAAACATATATATACATGTTTCAGTAGTAAAGAAGTAAAATTCATATAAAATAATAAGAATAGTTTGGCGCTTACACATATGGGCTTTTCCTCCAATTTGTGGCGGTCCCCTTGATGTTGTCACACAAAGGGGAGGGACCTACAGTTTTACGCCGACTCCGAATGGCGAGTGTTTTTTTTTTTTAAGAAGCTGTTTTTCATGGCAGGAATACACTCGGAGGTTTGCCATTGCCTGCCGAGGGTCGACCGCTGTTAAGAAAAAACCCCTTTTTCTGCATTTTTTTCACTCATTCATTTTTTCACTTTAATTTTTTTGCTCACTCACTAAGGGCCTAAAAGAATTTTTTGGTGACTTTAAAATGGAAGCACATTCATGTGCTATTTAACATTTCATCAGATAATTTGTTCCGCTTTTTACATGAAACACCAGTTGTTGGCGACGACAAGTCACATAAACGTTTATTGTCATACGTTTAACAAATTACAAAATAAAGATAAAGTTAAATACAAAGTTGAACTTTCAATTGATTAAAAAATACTAAAACGAGATACTGACGAGATACTAAAACTTGTATATTCGCTGCCCGCCATCTTTCTTCTCCTATCCAAATCGACGAATGAAAAAGATTCACGTTGGCTGCGATTGTTACTGACTGGGGTTGCCATATGATTGCACGATGGCGAATTTAGGATGCGCTTACACTACCCAGTTATCGACACCAGTTACAACTGAAAAGATTCTTTCTTACTCAGCGCTTGAATTGGTTAACGTAAGAAAATTTTCGAAATTGTCCTTATACTTTTTAACAATTATATACCATTTCACTCCACATCACATCTTCAGAACGATTAATTACGTAAGAATGTCGAATATTCTTGAATTTTGATCAATTATGCAACAATAACTGCGTCAAAAGAAAATCCCTTATTTATATAAAATGTCCCTTTTTTCCCTTTTAATAATTTTTGATGCAAAATATCCCTCAAATAGGGAAATTACCCACAATCTGGCATCACTGATACGACGTTCAGTGCGACAAGTGTAGTTCATTAATGTTGCATACTTTTGAGAACCCACGTACTATATGTCTGTATGTAGCAGTTCAGTGTAGTAAGGAAATGCACGTCACTGAAATGCTGCAATCGAAAGGGAAGACCACTACGTGTGTGTGATAAGATACAGTTGTGCTGTTTGCTTTGAATGGCATAGTGGGTAAAAAGTGCAAAAATCTATGCGCATATATGATTAATGCACACATACATAATGCATGCATTTATGTGAAGGTATTTACCCCGCAAACATATTCTGAGCGTTCAGAATATATGAGTCCGAAAGGTGTCCTAGGTAGGTAAGAAATATGAGTTTCAAAAACAAAAAATATTTTACTCTTATATGAATCTTTTAGGATTCATATATGAGCCAAGTTATGAGCCAGCACCTTGTGCCAATATAAAATATAAATAAATAATATAAATAATATAATATAATATAATAATAATAATATAAAGATTTGAAATTTGTATCTAAACTTGTTTATACAGAAATCGAAAACAATTAGAAAACAAAAAATGAACAAAATTTAGCTTCAGCTGCTGCTATTGAATGCATGTTGGAATGTGTATATGCATGTAAGTATGTATGTATGTTATTTGCAAGGACTTTTTGTGGAATGCCTTTGCAAATATAGTGAGTTGAATAAGACTCAAAGAGCAACCTAAAATAAGAGTCCGAATGTAGCAATTTATGAGGCCGATAAGGGTCTCAAAAAGAGTCATATATGAGGCCAAAACTTGTTTTAAAAGAGTCCAAAATGAGCCGTATATGAGGCCAATAAGAGTCCAATATGACTCATATTGAGGCTCATTTGATGTATGAATTTAAGCTCATATAAGTCGACATTCGTAGGAAGGGAAACACACTCATATCGGACTCTTAAATGAGCTCATTATGAGCGTAATAGCTCCGAAATAGGACTCCTTAAAGACTCATTTATGACTCCAAATGTTTGCTGGGTATATATGTTTTTAAATGCTTGTATGGGTGTTTGTCTGACAATTTTCTTTGCATAAATGCACGACGCATGAGTAAATGAAATCCAGCCAACCGCCAGTATCTTTGCTCGTTACACTTTCATGCTTGTTTTTGCTCAGACATTCGCCTTTGTAAGTTGTGAACTTGTGTTTTTTGTTAATTTTGTATAATTTTTTTTTTGCTCACAAGTTGAGCGTGATTAAGCGCGTTGGAAATTAAAGCGTAATTGAAAAAAGTATGTATGTATGTATATATTTGAAGGCAAATGGACCTTTGTGTGCAAGCTGAGATATTGAGCTCTATGTGTGCAGTTGCAATTGCTATAGCTGTAGCTGTGTTAGTATTTCAATTTAGTCTTAGTTGCGTGCAGAAATAATTTGTTGAAAGACACATCTACATATGTAATTTATCAGTTTAATTAAATTAAATTTTTGAAGCAGGTGGCAATATCTTTAAAAAAACTTTCCAAACTAAGTTTTCTTATGCGACTTTATATTGACTCCCACATGGGAACATTTCCTTTACCCTTTCAATTTAACCGAATAAATTTTTCAAGCCGGTGGCAACACTCTTTCAAAAATGTTCTAAATTAAGCTTTTTAAGCGACTTCATTCTAAAATTCATATTGGTACATTTCATCTAACCTACCAATTCAAATAATTTTAAATTTTCAAACAGGCGGCAACCCACTTCCGCAATAATTAGGAAATTAAAATTTTCTGAAGCCTCTTTAGTTCGATAATCATCTTGTAATGATATGTAATTTATCTTATCAATTTAATTGAATTTGAATTTGAATTTTAAAATATGTGGCAACCCACCTCAAAATATATTTTCCAAACGAAGAATTCTTAAACCTCATTAGTTTGATACCCAAATTGAAATATTTCGTTTTCTTTATAAATTAAATTAATGGATATATTTCAAACCAGTGGCAGCTCCCTAGTTTTATATGCTTTAAGTTATCCGGAGCTTAACGCGAACAAATCGAAAACAGAATGATTTACAGCGGTCAAGCAACTTTCGAGTTCAAAATTTGTAATACAATAAGAACAAAATTTTTGTGTTTTTTTGCTTGAGAGTGGATTGGTTCTGCAATTGAGGTACACTTGAAAATCAATGTGAATATGTCTTGCATCTCCACTTGACCCTCAAACCAAGTTTTTATTGGATACATAAAAATAGACACATTAGGCACATTATTTTTAATACTTATACCAATTACCTGATTTCGAAACTAACTATTGTTGTAAAGAGTTACAGAAACTTCTACATTTCGCTTGAAAATAACTGAAAAATTTAACCTTCGCTTTATGATGAATTAAAAAAGCTCATAATTGACAAAAATTTCTACGCAATTAATTCAATTAGAATGAGAACTACGAGTACTTTTCCAGCAGGCTTATGTAATTTCATGAATGCTGATATATAGTAAATTTCTCCCGAACACTTCGGCATCTCATAAATTTGCATTGACCATAACCACTGCTCCTTAGTTGACAAGAGGAATGCTAAATGTTTTCGATTTCATTGTTAGTTTCTCGCAGAAGTAAAACCTACAATCACTACCATACGTTGTACATTGTATGTATGTATAAAAATTTCTGGTCAAATTAGACTTTAATTTGCCGAATGTTGCCAGCTGTATGTCGATAGAATAATTGACTGAAGGAAGAAACTCCAAATACCACTCGAATCTCTGGTGTGGCATGTTTGCAAAAATGCTGATCAAATTTTAAAAGTATTAATGTAAGGGAAGCAATGCTCATTACAATGGTGTCTATACATACTTCAAGCTACAGTGGAGCCTCGATATAATGAAGTTGAAGGTGTTGGACAAATGCTTCGTTATATCCATAGTTTCGGTATATTTATAAAATATCAAAACCTACATACAGGGAAAAATTTAAAATGTTTGAAAAATTTCGTTTTATAACGGGACTCTGACCGACAAAATATTCAGATTTTGCTATGTAGAGGCTTTTGCGACGACACTCCGTTACATTGAGGCTTTTGCTAGCCGAACTTTAACCCTCAATATGTTCCGTATTTTTTCATACTCAATATTTTTTCGTTATATCTATAAGGCATTTTTGTACTTATGTAAAATTGCGTAACGATTTTTTTAGGGGACTCTGAAAAAAATTTGCTATATTGAATTCTGTTGTTTTATCAAGGGTCGTTATATCGAAGTTTCGCCGTTCTTATTTACAAACATTTCAAAAGCGTATACGAGTACTTTATGCCATTTTGCTATGCATTAAAACACCTTGCCTGTATTTTCGTCTTCTTCTATTATGTTGAGATACTGCTCATTACTAACTCACTTGCACTGCCCACTCTATTTCGCTTACCATTTAGCCCCTTTTTTCTAATTCTAATCCATTCTCTTGGCTCTACTTCAAAAATTGTGCTACTACTCATTTCCGTAGCATAAGCATTGCCTATGGTTTTTGTAAGCCCGATGTATTCATTTTTGCACATTTTCTCGTAACTTTTTTGCCATTGCACTTATCATGATTAAGGTTTTCATATTTCAATGAGGTTGAGTAGTAGAGACTAATGGATGGCGTAGCGGTCGGTGAGGCAGTGCTAAAATAATGCATATGAGTGTATCAAAGGTTTTCTGTGTCCACAAATGTGTGATTTTTTGGGCTTCAGCTGTATTTGGTTTTTATTGTTTGTGTAAGCTTTGCTGTTGTATAAAATTTTATGGTGGCAGTAGTTACGTCAACACATTCTCAAATGAGAGGACACATTAAATTTGATTTAGTTTTTATTTCTGGAGGTATCTACATACATACATTTATACATATGTAAATTGGACCGTACCAGAAATAAAAAGTTCGTTGTGCAGGCCTGAGCTTAAAGTATTTTTGCAATGCAATTTGGAAAAAAAATTTTGTTGGTCAACCGTAGGGTCGCCTCTTAAATTTTTCGTCATAACTTCTGCATTTACAGTTGTGTTTTAAAGTTAAATCTAAGTTTAAATCTATGTTCTTGTCTCAATGAGAAAATGTTTTTGTACCAAAGTTTATTGAATTTAAGTACCCCGTTCAAGCACTAACTCACCAGATCTCTGTTCTTATTACCGTAACGACAGAAAATTAAAGATCTCAAATCATTAAACTTTTGCAAAGGAAGTTTTTTGATTATTATGTAAAATAGAACAATTTTAAATTTTTTATTGCTGATTCTAACTGTCACTGAAACATGTAAAAAGACGACTCCACAAATGCCTTATACAAATGCTTTACAGGCCAATTCTGGCTAAGATATTAAAAAGTCTTTCATAAGACAAATGAAAGACAGATGGCAAGATAGATCGAAAGACTTTTGTTATTTCAACACAAAAGCCTTAGTAAAGCTCTCGCATCTAGCATGAGTGGTGAAAAGTTATTTTGAGAGAACGCACTTGTATACATTGAAGGAAAATAATTGTTATTATGAAAATCGTTATTTTTTAAATTAATATTTTTATGATCGTTTCTAATCGTTATTTTGTGATTTTAACTTTTTAGAATATGTAATTTGATTTATATTTTTTCTATTATATAACCATTATTTTCAGATTTAATTTTTTAGATCATAATGTATCATAAATGATCGAAAAAAATAAAAAACCCAAAATAACGATTATTTCTGATCGAAAAGAGTTAAATATCAAAATAACGATTAGAGATGATCGATAAAATAAAAATCACATAATAACGATTAAAAATGATCTAAGAGATAAAAATCAGAAAACTACTATTAAATTATGATTTTGATTATAAAAATCATAACGGTTACGGCTCCCGTTTTATATCATTTAGCTGCGTCGCTCCAAGAGTCGCATTGGCCGAGTGAGCAAAGCACTGGCATGTCAATCGAGAGATCCGAGTTCCTCGGGCAGCGGAACTTTTTTTCTGTTTTTTGCTTAACATTTTTTTAAATGAAGTTTTCATTTAGTTTTTGCGTTATATTGTTTTAAAAAGAAATATATATCCCTTTTATTTTATTTTTTGGTTTTAATAATTTTCATTTTTTTTCATTTTATTTTCTTCTAATATTTAGGTTTTATAATTTAAAAAAGAAAAAAAAATTTAAATTTCATTTGATTTTCATTGCATTTATTTCTTCTTTTCTAATATTTTTTTCTTTGGCAGTTTAATTTTCCTCATTTGATTTGTATTGTATTATTTTACTTTTTCCTACTTTAATTATTTTTTTCTTCTTTTTTTTTCAACAATTTTTATTGAGCTTGGGGCCATTTTTAATGAAAAACTTATTTTCCTTTTATTTGTGAAATTTTTTTGTAATTTTTAGCTTTTATTGTTTAAACTAGAAAAACATTATTTAAGTTTCATTTAATTTTAAGAATTTTTTTCAATTTATTTATCCTCTTTAAGTTAAGTTAGTTTTTCTTCTGGTAATTTAATTTTCTTTTAATTTTTTGTTTCAGTGTTTTTAAAGGAAAATTATATTTTTTTATTATTTGATTAATTTGTAGGATTTTTTTTTATTTATTTCTTTAAATTTTTAGATATTGTTAAAAAACATGTTTTGAATTAATTTTTGATATTTATTTTATTTTATTTGATTTTAATATTTGAGTTTTTCTTTTTATAATTTAATTTTTAGATTTTATTGTTCAAAAAATATTCCGCTTTAAATTTATTTTATTTACAAAAATATTTATATTTATTTTACATATTTTGTACATTTTTTTATTTAGTTTACTTTTATTTATTAGTTTTTGTTGTTTTATATATATCTTTAGACTTTTGCCTTTCGAAAGATTGTGGTGAGTTGAATGACTGTTGCCAGACTTGCTGTGTTAGGGTTAGGGTCTACGGTGAATTTCGCTTGTAATGTGGTACGGTCTAATGTACATACATATATAAAGCAAAATTTGATAATAACAATAATTTTCTGTTTTTAAAACATAAGTATTTTATCAAAAAGTTTCGCTCATATTCGATAAATCTGCAACTGTTAAGGATTTCAAAACTTTTAGGTGAAGTACAGCCTGCGAATAGGCAAAGATTTTTTATTGTGATGAAAAATGTATGTATACAGTATACCGTAATTTTATAATAGTATACCCATAGAAATAAAGCGGGCAGTATAAAAAACTAATGAAATTAATTATATTTTTAGAGCCTGTACGAAGAAATTTCTTTATTCAGAAAAATTCGTTCTAGACTTCTAACCAGAGACCATAACGATTATAAGAAATAAAATTAAATATTGCTCTATAATTATTACTTAACAATGGAAAAGTTGTTTTCGTCTCGCGGGACGATTATTTCAAGACGAATATTATTTACGTCTTCCCATAATAATTATATGGGCTTTTTATTTTTTTTCGTCTCTCGGGACGTTTATTTCAAGACGAATATTATTTACATCTTCTGATAATAATCATATGGGACTTTTATTGAATTAAAACTTCTTTGTCGAGTTCGGAGATTTAGGTCCGTTAACTTATCTATTTTCAAGTAATTCTATGGAATTTTCTGTAGTTAAATGAAATAAATAAATAAACTATAGCTTAACACAGATACGCTAACGGCCCTTAAAGCGTTAAATATATTTATATATATATATATATATATTAAAGGGCTTTCCTTTTACGTGGTTTTGGTTCTTGAAAAGGGTTGCCAGATGTTAGAAAATCAAATGCAAATAATCGATTTCGGAGATGTTTACGTAAAATATTTAACCCACCGTCACCACATCTGGACCGAGAATTGAAGAGAGTGGTATGTAGAAGTGCAATACGGTTTTGTTTTTCAAAAAAGGTTTGCCACATAATAGAAATTAAATTCAAAATAATAAAATTATCTAAAAAGTTATATGGGTTATAACCAGGGAACGGATTTTATGGAAATTGCCTTTTTTTCTGCTAACGAGATAGAGCATATTCGATTAAGAATGTCCACGATTTAGCCCTCTCTGATTCCATATATACACATTTGATGTTGCCTTTTTTTGCCTTTTTTAAGTTATTTGCCTTTTTTTTTGCCTTTTTTTTGCCTTTTTTAAGATATTTGCCTTTTCTACCTTTAAAATAATTATTATAGCATTTACAATTTTTTTTTTAAGATTAAAAAATATACACATTGTCCATGCGGCTTATAGAAGCGCAGAGACCTCTTGCCAAATTGGTGTTGGAAAAATTCAAAGCCGTTTTCTCAGCTAACGAAGGCTTG
>NW_023458562.1:13045990-13087105 GCF_013731165.1 Rhagoletis pomonella
AATTTAACTAAATTGAATTAATGTTTTAATATTTACCGGATAGCAAACTAACATAATTTAAACCTTCTCCAAATATATATGTCTTATATCAAAATTTCGTCAAAATCGGTCCAGAGGTTTTTGAGTAAATGAGTTACACCACTTTTGCAACTGTACTTTATATAAATACGTATAAGATTTACTCACTTCTCATTGAAAATCTTTAAAGCTACAAATAATGTTGTATGGGCGGTCAAGGTGGGCGTGGCCCGATGGTCCAAAATTGGGTCATATTCTTATAAATGCCATGGCGATTGACACCGCCAAATTTCAACTTCGAAGCTGCATTGGTTCATTTATGCCAGACAAATTGAATTAGGCCAAGTGTGTATTGGTGAAAGGAGTAAAACTTAAATGCAAAATTTAATAAAAGTTAAAATTTAAATTAAATGTCAATTAAATTGCAATTAAAAAATTTCGTGAAATCGGCTGTGAGTGTACCCAAAAATTTGGCACGTAAATAATATTCGTCTTGAAATAAACGTCCCGAGAGACGAAAAAAATAAAAAAGCCCATTTAATTATTATGAGAAGACGTAAATCATATTCGTCTTGAAATAAACGTCCCGAGAGACGAAAAAAAATAAAAAGCCCATATAATTATTATGAGAAGACGTAAATCATATATCTTGAAATAAACGTCCCGAGAGACGAAAAAAAATAAAAAGCCCATATAATTATTATGGGAAGACGTAAATAATATACGTCTTGAAATAATCGTCCCGTGAGACGAAAAAAGATATTTCTCGTAAATAACGCTATGCGACAGCCAAAATCGGGATGGGATAAAACCAACGGGAAATGTTATATCGGTCAAAAACAAGTTATACGTGGCCCGGCGTTTCGCTGGGTCACGTCTAGGAATCGAGATATATCGATTTGAAGTTAGTAACTATCATATTGGGGAAATTGTCACCTTTGGTGGTCTTTTTTTTGACATAACTCGAGAACAACTAGTCCGATTTTGCTCAAACAAATTAAAAAAAATTACAATTCTTTTAATCTGTTCATAAAACGTTTTTCTATATACTCAACAGTTTTGCCGGTAAAAATAAATGTATGAAGAAAAAAAAATTATTTTTGCCTAAAAATTAAAAGTTTTTTTTTTAATTCATAAAAAATCCTAAACGGAAAAAAGTGTCACGTAAAGTCACATAACCTAATAATTACCTGTAATAATTTTTAATTTTACGTGTTAATCATAAATAATATATAATAAATATTATCCAAATTCGTTGAAACATAAAATAAATATTCTTGTCAAAATGAGATACCTTCACTTAATTGTGAATAAAAGCGAAACGCGCCCATCGATTTTCATGATCTATGTCTCATTTTGCTTAAAGGTTACGTGACTTTGCGCGAAAGTAATACGACTTGCCTTTTTTTCCGTTTTGGATTTTTTATGAATTTAAAAAATAAAAAAATTTAATATTTTAGGCAAAAAATATTTTTTTTCTTCATACATTTATTTTTACCGGCAAAACTGTTGATTATATAGAAAAACGTTATATGAACAGATTAAAGGAATTGTAATTTTTAATTTTTTTAAATTTGCTTGAGCAAAATCGGACTAGTGGTTCTCGAGTTATGTCAAAAACAAGACCACCAAAGGTGACAATTTCCCCTATATGATAGTTACTAACTTCAAATCGATATAAATCGATTCCTAGACGCGAAACGCCTGGACACGTGTAACTTCTTTTTTACCGATAGAACTTTCCCCGGTAGTTTGAACCCTTCCCGATCACTGACCCCTACCATTTGTCTCACAGTGTAATTATTATACAAGGATGAAAAAAATTTCTCTTAAAACAAGGCGACGTTTTTGATCCTGAATATTAGGATAATAATTATTTTCGGTTTCTGCTTCTTACATATGTTAATATGTTTGTCTTCAGCCTTAAAGTATGCTCAAAACTCTAATGTATAGTGTCTATCGAATGCGCAAAACTCATCGCAATAGTACTGAAATAAATAATGAGCCTCAAAATGTGTAGCAACATTTTTTTATTTCTAAAAATCTATCTAAGCATATTTTCAAAATATCTTAGCATTGAATAAGCGCTTAGAATATAATTTTTGTTGCATATTATTGTGTGCAGTTATGCAAACTTTCTTTTTGTAAATATGAACACAATTTGCTAGTCCTCGAGTTGGAAATCGCTTTTTGAGAAATTTGCGTAAAACAGTTCTTTGCGGTTCACTCCTCACAATATTCATAGCGAAAAGTATTTTTAATTCTCAAGACTGATTTTTGAAGAAAATTTTTGTTCGAATATTTGTGTTTTACATCTAACAAGCTTCGCATATAAATACGAATTTCATACTTCATCATCATCGCCAGGATATCATAATATATATCACTATCATTCATCACCTTTACCATTCAGCACCTAAACCATTCATCATCATAATTATATATGATTTTCGTTATTATAATTCATTATCATCATCACCATCATACATCATCATTATCGCAAAATCAGTAATCATCATCACCAATATAATTCACATCGTCCTCGTCATCATTATGGTCATTCTCATCCTTAATTATCATCATAAACGCCATCATCATCAAAATAATAATAATTTATCATTATGATCATTATTATAATTCAATATCTTCATCATCCTCATCCTTATCGTCATTAAAATCATCATCATCACCAACGGCACCAACACTTTCTTCGTATTTTTACTCTTCATCGTCATAAACATCATGATTGTCGTCATAATAGCTCATCATTATCATCATAACCATCAGAGTAATCATAATTGATATCATCCCCTTTATTGTCTTCATCATCATCATCATTATCACTTTCACTAACATCGTGATCTCATCCTCAACCTCATAAGCATCTTCGTTATCATCAATACCTTTTTATTCTTCTTCTTTTTCATAATCATCATATTTTTCTCCTTATTGTTCCTCTTCCTCTTTTGCCTTTTTATCCTCTCCATTTCCTTCAACCCACCCAAAACAATCTTCGAAAATGAGTAAAGAGTATCACTTTCAGTAGGCAAAGGACTTCCAAATTTGTCCCAATAAAAAAGGTAAACGGAAAAAATACATAAAATCTATCTTCCCTGAGCTGAGAAATTGATAATCCTCATGAGCGCAAACATAAAAGCAACAGAAGCAGAAGCTATCAAACTGATTGGTGGACTTTTAAGCAGTGAAAGTCTAGTAAAGCAATGAGGTAAGTAGCTCCTTGCAGTGGTTTCAGCGCGATTTCGCGTCTTCCTGGAAGGAGCTAAATAAGTAAGTGTACAATACCCATCAAATTTCTGAGTACACGGAACTTTGTTATAGATAAGATACGTTGAGCTGTTTATAAGTAAGGCAAGTCTCTGTTATTGCAAACAAATATGTAAACGAAAAAGGGTTTTGTGCTACGGAAGCAATTTTAGACTTCAGTAAGTTTCCTGTTTGTATGTATTTCGTTCTTTGTACGGATTTTCATACGCCAGTTATCAATCTTGCTCCTTTTTTACCTCGCTTATATTAGCTTGGGATGTAACTATCTAATATTGATGCGCCTAAAAGATGCAGCGATTTCCTTTATCAAGTTACATACCTGATGACAGTACGAATGGGAATTGCTTTAAATTTCCATTCTTAAAGTAACCTGATGACAGTAGGAATGGAAATCAATTTTTCAAACTATGTATATTTTTTTATTTAAATAGAGAGAGAAGGTGATTTAACTTTGAAATTTATAAGGTGCGTTTTGTAGATTGTCTTTTTTTATAGTGTATCCTAAAAGTTTAACGTCGAAGTTGAACTTATACAGATAATTGAATAAAAATCTATAAAATGCAGCACAAACTTAATATATGTATATTAAAAAAAACGAATACTAATATCCACATACGGGTGCAATCAAATAAGCCAACTAAAATTGCATTGTTGTTTTAAACTTTAACTGACATAACCAATTTGCATGACAACTTGCCAGAGACCACACGAAAATCAAATCAAACGGACGTATGCGGCAAAAAAGTAGTCAATAACTTGGTTACATTAGGGTGCCCCACTGAAAATTTTGCGATTTTTCCGACTGAATCATAAAACCTATTATATTTAAAGACACCTCGGATGAAAGAAGAGTACGTATATTTTTTTGTTTGTAGAGTGATGCTCCCTAATGTAATAATTACATAAAAGTTTGCATACAGGAATATGTATTAGTGTGAGGTTGTGAGACTGCAAGAGTAAAAGGCCAAAGAGGAACAGTAAAAAACCAATTAAATAATGCAAAAAGGTGAATAACATCGAAGAACGAATAGAAAAGGTATGAATAAGACAGAAGGTGTAAATGAAGGACAAACTTCAGAAACAAAAGGCGATGAAAGCAAAATGAAAATGAAAAACAAAGCTTATTAATAAATAAACAAGCCAGTGGCGAAAACTGGAATTCCAAAAGATATAAAAAAAAAGAAATCATCTCAAACGAAAGATGCATTGCAAAGTGTTAGACATTTTTTGGATGGAACGGAAAAGAAAATTGAGTTGTGTGCGAAATATAAAATTATTTTAGAAAAATAGAAAAGAGCAAAAATTCTCTCGTTATTGTACTTGACCAGTTCGTCGAAATAACCGCTGCATAAAACAATTTTTTCGCGAATATTTCAATGGCCATTGTCGGAAATAGTATAACGTCTGCAGCTGTCACTAGTTAGCGTTGAGTAGATGAACTACATAGTGCGTACGTACATATTTACAATGGTAAATACCCAAACACACATATATGTGAATATGTACACACATAAATATATAAATATGTAGAATCTCATGAACTTGTTGGCAGCCAAATGATTTTTCAAAGCTCATATTTTCATTGTTTTCGGTGAGTGTGGCGATTGTTTATATTGTTGTAGTCGTTGCTACTTCGAAATAGTTGCATAAAAATGGCTTGTCATGTTTATGTTATTATTGGCAATCAACAATGGCTGACAAGATGAGGCGAGCTTTGCTAGCAAGCAATGGAGGTTTCTATATGCTTACAAAGAACTTTATATGAGGCATTCTTTTTCATATCGGACACCAAATTTGGTGTCACACCTTCGGTTGGATTCAAATTTCTTTTATGGGTTCTATACATGAAATAAGCTAACACGTAAATATTCTAGGAATTTTTTTCTTATTCGGAGATATGGTCTGTCAAAGTTTGGATTTTTTCGTGATTCTGACTAATCATGTACTGTTTCAAATCGTTATATCTCGGGTTCATCTCATTGTAGAAATGTAAATTTTATTGCGGATTCCGATGGAATCCAGAAATAATATTTGTACGGCAGGATTTTTCTTTAAGGCAACAAACCACTAGAAAAGGGCGTGGCAATTGTAGGACTAAAATTAGCAATACGCAGATTTTTAAAATCTGCATTTTGATAACTTTAAGCCTACAATTGCCACGCCCATTTCTAGTGGTTTGTCGACCTTCTGTCGTTCAAGCTGTGTACACGGTAGACAATTGTTTTTTTATCTCGAGTTGTTGTCAAGGCTACGTACAAATAGCTCTGATCCAGTATTCCATGAACTTACAGGTTTTTACACGAACTTGCAGGAAGTTACAGGAAACGTATTTCCGTATTCCAAAATCCTGTAAAAGAGAGCGATTTTTGAGGAGTTGTATAGACAATGAGGTTGCAAGTTGACACCACTAACACTTCGTCGATTTGCCCGCATTAACCTATTCGCTGACGTCATGAAATACTTTTTTCACACTAGGGATAAAAATTTAAATTTCAAATTGTACTTTTTGCAGATAAAACTCTACCTAAAAGTAGACAAATGTGCCTAAAAATGAAATATATATTTTTGTGTGTATAAATATTGAATAGTGGGTGGCAACTTCTCTCTTCGGTACCATGCCTACTTTTGGAATCACATCAAACATTCTGTGCTATTAAAAATTTCCTTGCATGGAATTTCTCCTAGCAGTTCCAGCCAAAGCTAAATATATGTGCGGGTATTCACCAAGTGAGCTGGAAAATACTCTGGCGGAAGAGCAGATTAGTTCATGAAACGGCTGTTTTTCCACAGTGCCAAACTACTTGCTCAATTTGTTGAATACTCCTACAGAGGAGGGAGGCTATTGGAAAAGCCGTTGAAAACAGGAGAAAATGTCCTAATAATTTATTTGGCTACATTCGAAATGTACCTAAAATGGTGTGGTTGTACCGAATATACTATTTAATGTCGTAGCCAGTGTTGCCATTTCAGAAACCAAATTAGTGGTAGATAATTAATAAAAACTGTGGTAGATCTCCAGAAAAATGGTAGAATATTTGTAGTATCGTAAAAATTTGCCAAAAAAAGATATATCAGACAATGAAGTAGTATTCAAATGTAAATAAACCAGGGACATAACAGTTATAAGTTTTATCGAAAGACGTTGTTCCATAACAGTTATAAGATGAGAAGTATTTTTTATTTCGCCGATAAGAGTTATAACCCAACATTTATTTTTTACGTTGCTTGATAACAATTATTTCCCAACGATTATTTTATACGTTGCTATAACAGTTATTAGCCAACGTTTATTTTTACGTTGTCTGATAACAGTTATTTCACTCCTCCTATTTTATTTTCATCATCCTCCATCTCCGTTTTTGTCAATATTCCTATCTTACAACGTTTTTCAGACAGCGTAGACCCAGTGAACTATCATAACACTGACCCTTAATTTTACGAGTATGAAGTCACTTACGCATTGATATTTCTTATTAGGGAATGTTCATGCTAAATTTTTCTCTAATTCATCCTTTCCCAAATTATCTTTAGCTCTTCTCTTGTCTGCCAAACTTTTATTCTCCTATAGGCCGGTAGAATCACTACCATCACCAAATCCAAATCTGAATTACAAATATTAAAAATTTGTCCCAAAAGCCTACTGTTTTAGTGCAGTTATGTTTTTAAGGTTACGAAGAAAAAACCCTCTTTTCTTTACTTCTGTATAATTTTCCTATTGATTCGGAAAGCTTAATATACAAAAAGCCTTTGTCCAATTTTGGACTTTTACCTTACACTTGCCAACATATTTTTTACACACACTGTTCTTCTAAATTTACTTTATCGATGTATTCATATTGTAACGCATGTGTTTGTTTGGTTTCACTGCGAGCCAAACAGGAAGTGATGAGCATAAAAACCAAAATAAAATGAAAAACAAAGTACCTTCATATATAATAAGCGTCATTTCGTGCTGGACGACAATTACATATACATACATACAAGCGGCATACAAATTCCTTGTTGAATGACATGGTTAAAAAATTGAAGATATAAAAATGAATGCGAAAATGCAACAAATATGCAGCCACAAATACCCACATAAAATGCATAAAAGAATTATTCAATCTATCACCAAATTTGCCTTAAAAATATATCAAAATTTGTTTGCAGATATAATAACTTTTTGAAGTGCCTGAAATAAACGAATGAAGAAGTACCATACTGTGGTTAACACAAAAGCAATTTTCAATTAAAATAATTACTCGTAATAAGTTTTTAAACACAAAAATATTTTGATCAAAGATACCACTAAAATTCAGTGTAACTTTCAACTGAATTTTATTACTCCGAAATTTTATTTCTGTGGTTAACACTAGAGTGCATTTATTAAGTAACTTCAGCAATAACAAGCAAAGTATTTGTTTATGAATAAATATTAAAATATTGGCTATGTTGCTTTTACATTTTTGCATGTACAGTCTTTAAACGGTGCACAATTTTAAACGGTTTAATAAATTTGAATTTGTAGTTTTTATATTAATATCAAAAACAAAAACATGGGGCCCCCCTCTTCGTTCTACGTAAAAATTAAAACATTCACGAAAACTTAAAAATTGTATCAAACAGATTTTGAAAAAAATATACTATGACTGACGACTTTATGAACTCATATTTATAAGTTCCTATACGCTAAGTTAAAGCTGGTCAAAGTCAATTTTTTTTAAATTTTTTCGACTTTTTAAAAAGTTTGGAAATCTTGATAAAATATGTATAAAATTTTGTAAATTTCCTGGATGGCTTTATTTTGCACGTAAAATAGGTTAGAGGGGTGCTTCACACAAAATTTAGATGTTGATATTATAACCCTTTCGACCCCGCATTTTTTCCAGTGACCTAAAGACTAAGCTTTATTTCTAATCTAGTTATTTTCATTCTAGAAGTATTTGCGCAAAGTAATAAGCAGCCACACCCATAGATGAAGATGGTGATTTGCTTAAAGCTATTTCGTTCACAGTTTTATCAATTTTGTATTCTTTTTTATTTTGTTTTGTTTTATTTTGTTATTTTGTTTTTTAAATTAAAATAAATTTCATTTTCATGTGATGTTATTTTATTTAATTTAATTTAACCTAATTACATTTTATTTATTTTTGTCAATGTTATTGTGGCTTATTAACATTTTATTTTTAATATTTTTATTGAGCTTTGTACCACGATTGTTCATTAGGAAAAATTGAAAAAGCAACAAAGTCTAAGCGGTAGAAGTTATAGCAGCTATTTCGGAGATCACCACATCTCCTCATCACCGTGGAAACACAATGCCGTCGAACGGCGAACTCACCACAGCGAAACTACCGCTGGCAAAATTAGAACACCCGCCGGCATATGAAATTGAACACAGCCAAAGCGAAATGCGAAGTTCGCTGCGCGACGAAGAAGAAAACAGCATATAACACGAATTATTTTTGATGGTTGAAAAATACAGTGATCGATTCGTTAAATCTGGCTTAAAATAAAATAATTTATAATAAATCCCCCTTGCCTTATATTTATAGTTGTTATCATTTTATCATTTCTAAATATGGTTTCGTTTTTCAAAATATGGTCACCTAACTTATAAGTGCGACGAAATGGTATGAGCTGTTTTCGCTACCGCTCTAATTCTCTTAAAGTAGGCGAAATAGCAACGGTGAACAACGGCATCGCCCAATTCGGCGAACTTCGCCATTCGCCGGCTATTGAGTTTCAAGCAGCAGACTTCTTTTTTTCTAGACTTCAGCAGGGATCGAACCTGCGTAATCGATGTTCAAAGTCAGAAGCATTAACCACTGAGCTATGTACACCCCGTAAACTCTTGCTGCTAATTCATTTTCCTTATAAAAATAAAACATTTTATTTTGTTTTACTTTTATTTCTTTTATTGTATTTTATCTTTTTATATTTAATTTAATTTAATTTTGCTTTATTTTGCTTTTTTTATTTATTTTAATTTAATTTAATTTAATTTTATTAATTTCATTTTATTTGGTTTAATTTTTTTATATTATTGGTTCTTCAATTTTATTTTATTTTGTTTAGTTTGTTTATTTTCTTTATTTCATTTTTTAATTAAAATTAGTTAATTTATTTTTTTTTGTATTATATTTAATTAAATTTTATTATATTATATTATATTTTATTTTTATTTATTTATTTACTTTATGTTGTTTTGTTTTGCCATATTTAATTTAATTTTACTTAATTGTATTTTATTTTGTTTTAGATAGTTTTATCATATTTTATTGCATTTAATTCAATTTGATTTTATTTAATTTTATTCTATTTTATTTTGTTTTATTTAATTTAATTTTCACAGAAGAAGAATAGCCAAAACATGTTAAAATGTCGCGCCCCTATTTGTTTTCCCGCCACTGTATATATATTTTTTTAATCACATATATTTAGCAATGTTTGGGGCATTCTATTAAAAATGTTTATTTGGCCGCGAAATTTATAAATTTTTCTTATTAATGGAAAGCTCTTATGGCTATTTTGTACATTAGTCAGTCAACTGATTCAATATTTATCAATAGAAATGTTAACCAAAAGTTCATAGACTTTGTATACACAAATTTCCACAAAATTTTCGATTTGCCTTAAATTATTACAACACTTTTTTTGGCTCAATACGCGCTACCAGGAGAAGCGCCAAATACCAAGCATCAATAGTAAAAACAACAATAACAACAAAATTGATCACTGTTAGCAACATAGCAAAAGCATAATCAACATTATCATTGTCATCGTTGCCATCATTGTCATATGTCACTCATACGCCATGTATGGCAATAAATCAAAATTGTGTTTATTTGACATAAAAGACAGTGGCGTAACAAATATTCACAAATAGCAATGCACAAGCATACGCACTAACATTTGCATAATATTAGCAAAGTGTAAATTGGAAATGCGCGTCCATAGAGTGTACGGAAAGGATGGAGGGGTAGGCGTGCAGTCAGTGCATTTGCATATGGCAAACAACAAATTCATGTTGGACAATAAATTGCGAATTTGCATAAACCAAATGCTAGTGCGCGCGCAATGAATGAGAAAGAATTTCCAAATTACGACTTAGAATAACAAATTATGTTTTTGTTTATATGTATGCATTTGTGTATCTACGTTTGGCTTATATTGTTTATGTCCTCAGCGCGTTAGTATGTTGACGCATTTGACGTTTTGTTTATTTGCTGCGATGATGAATTGTCAAACAGGTTAGAGTATCTCGCAAATGCACTGCCAACGGGGGACTAACTGTTGTACAATGGTAGCAAATTTATGTACATGCAGCTATACATGAAGCTATGTGTAGCCATAATTTCGTTCAATAGAAGCGTCGATAGAAAGGGTCAGTTTCGGGTTCTAGGTGCCAATACCTTTCCAAGTGTACTACTAATAATTTACAGGTTTTTAAAATTTCACTGTACCTCCTTTCACTCTTGGTTCCTTGCGGCCGGACGGCATATAGTGGGCGAAAAAATTATAAAATGAATCCACTCCGTGAAATTTACAAAATTTCTTACTGCGGGGACTGCAGTAGGCTTTTTGATGGCTGAGATTCGGAAGCAATACTCTCGAGATGTTTCATTCTCGCTAATAGCCCTATGAAGATCTTCAAGGAAGGCTGGCGAAAAGACACAGAGAGAACAAAATTTATGAATGGTGCCCTTTGCATGGTCGTAATGAAAATCTGAGCAAGACAATCTTAGTCTCGTTTACTATCGAGAAGACGAATTATTTTCGTGGAAGTGAAATACTTAAAGGAAGCTAGATCCAGTGTAGTAAGTTATCGGAGAGTGACCGGGACGCTTTAAAAAAATTGTTGGATCTGGGACTGGCTATGGTATTCGAGGTATGAACAGCTAAAGACAACCGACTATCACATATTATGGTGTACTTGGAGTGATCACGTAGAACTAGGGTCCGTGTTAAATATCCTAAAAAGAAGTGTGTCCTTTGAGTTACGAGTATAATGACTACTACGATTCCCAATGCTTTGTTAGATTGGAAATATTCTCGACTGTAGCACGACTATAAAAGTTTGGGGCACAGATAGTTCAGCAGAACTTTGACAGAGCAATATCCTTTGTTATTTGACTAAAACGAAAACCGACACCTGGTTCTATTTTGGAAGAAGGTACGTGGCTCGCCTATGCACAAGAGAATATCTTGGGAGTCTCGGTAAAAATGCCTACGTCGACGACTCCAACCCTGAATATGGAACTGGAGCTGCAAAGTGGAAAAGGCAAAAAAGCATTTGGGAAGTGGGACATTAAGATATTCAAGGTGACGAGATGACTGATGAATTGGCGAACTACGATCATTTGGAGATTGTAATTGGATCGCAGACAGTTTTAAGACTAAACGTTGCAAGTGCAGTCCGTAAAATCGGCGATTTCATCAATAAGATTCTTGGGAACATTTTAATTATATGTACATATATATTTTTAGATTTTTGCTTTTGAAAATATTTAAAATTTGAAATTTGGTGTCTAAGTTCCGCCAAAAACTGAAAAGAAGATAGCCGTAAGTTTTTAAAAAGTAGAAAGCGGCCCACAATCCACGATATATGACACCTACTTATATTTACCATCGACGGTCCACTTCATATTTCTATGTAGCCGAACTGAGATTGTTAATTTTTAGGTCCGACTTATTGAGAATTAACGAGATAAATTACACTGTGTGATAGTGAAAATACACATTCGGCGAGACACAGCTGAAGTTGGAGGTTTAATCAAGCAGAACACATTTGTGTACTCAGAATTGATACTCAAAATCTTTAAAAATATTTTCCAGTACATATTTGTCGTAGAAGAATATCTCAGCCAATTTTTAGAACTCACAACTCATTGAAAACATAATTGGCTACGCTTTTTTCTAAATACTCTTATTTATACATTAATTACTTAGCTAAAAAAGTAAAAACTGCCTTCAAAATAAAAAATAAAAATAAGTTTAAATTTTTCGTATATTCTGTACCTTTTCTCCGGTATTTATAAGATAAATCAAAAATGTATACGTCATGGAAAACAGCAAAATGTCTTCTCCTAAATGAAGCAATAAAATAAGTGCAACTATGTTCGAGTGTTTGAAAAGTCGAACTTTTTTTGCACCCTACCAAATTTCCATTCCATTACATATACCTTACCCTAGTTACGGTGTTTGGGGATGCGCGATTGTCCCAATATTTGCCCGTTGTTCTTTCATTTATCAGTAGTAAATTTTTCCGGTTGGGGACCGCGGAGTGTCACTGCACTCCAGCCCGATTATTATTTTCCGATCCACATACACCATATTTCAGAAAACTTTTTCTTGAGTAACATTTTCATAAGAAACTGTGAGTTTTCACAGTAACCAATACTACTAGTTAGTTAATTTTTTGGGCACAACTGAACAAGAGAGCCCGGGACCTGAAAGCTCATTTGAATCTCTTAAATGGAGAGTCCCTAACCCAGTGTGGCCAAGATATCTTCGGCTTCCCTAATGAATACTGAAAGGGTCTTAGTAGTCGAATTCCTTACAACAAAGGGTTTGACCATTGAAGATTTAAAATAAATCAGTCTTTGTCTGGCCAAAGCCGGACAGTGACAGAGAATATGCTTGCTATTCGGTGCAAGTAGAATGGCAATTGGTTGTGACCGGTCAGGTACCCAGAAAGTAGCTCGATGTCATTTTTATTTACTAAAGTAATATCGTTTCTGTTAAAGGCGTGGCCTACTAAGCCCATTGAAAATTCCATACAGCTTCTTCAAAAGGTCAAAAACTGGTAGTAAATATTTCTATCTGTGTTAATGCCGGTAAGAACCTTACCGTTAATACATTTAGTTTCAAAGGTTGTCAGTGATTTTTCGTACTCACCGCGGCAATAATCATTTACAGATGGCATTTTATTTGATCTATTCACTAATTTTCTGCAGAAAATATAAAACCCATCCATGTAAAAACTGGCTTCCTTGTGAATTGGAAATCTGTGTCCTGTTTGGCCACTTCATATGCTACTTTGTTCCATTCAATATCATCATTAGAGGCAACCAAACAAAGGGTGATGCCGAGATGCATTTATTCTGTTAGCTACTTTCATCACTTTTGAAAAATTCTTAATTTCTGGAGCCTATTACTTATAAAATAGTATTTCCTTAGGCAAATCGGGGACCCCAATGGGCTTTGTTACGTTTTGAAATTTCCTATAGACATCGGGGACACTCCTGAGTAAGGCAGAGTAGTACAGAAACTCCAGCTTGGAAAGCGGTGCAGCTCCCTGGTAACCCAAAAGATAGGTTCAGATGCGGCTTTCATGAGAAAATATCTATTGTCGGCTTTCCCACTGCTTTTGGCGATACTTATAGAAAACACTTTCACAAGACGGATTGCAGTAATCTCTTCTCCAATCTTTCAGTCTGAAACTCTTATACAGAAGTTGCTTCCAGGATCAAGCTTGATTGGTTATGAAAGCATTCTAAAATAGCACAGCTATACTGTGTTTCCTCTCTCTGTAGCTTCCTCTCCAAAATGACAAATTCTATTTTTATAAGGCTTACGCATCTTTACGAGACTGATACGGGACAGAGCGTTATCTGCATGAGGTCACAGAGCTTTTGGGAAGACTTGCTTGTGATGCGATGGTCTAGATTTTGGTGTAAGCCTTGTCTTTATACTCACTGCAGTTGGAACTTTAATTGACAGTGAGGATACACAGATGCTCGCAGGTGAGGTGGGAGAATGTCTACTTTAGGTGTATCTATGGAGCCGATCATTAATATCTCTGTTACGGAGAAACAAGTACAGAAGTCTCTTGTGATTGTTTGATACAAATCTAAAAAAGCACGAGTTTTAGAAGAAAATCAGTTATTATTATTTCATACGATTAACTAATTACACGAAAGTAAACAAGGCTCATTTGCCAAAAATATTTGAGTCCTTTGATGATTAATGTGTTCATCTCTAAGAAGTTTATTTTTCTTTGTCTAGCGCATTGCAGTTAGTTGTTTGTGCTCGTATAGTATGAAATTTGCTGGTTGTTTACATTTTTAAATAATGTTTTTTATGATTTTGCTTAATGGGTTTTTTGAACTTTTGGATTTTTCTCCTCCAAATAAAAGATGCCATTAAAATTTTTACCATAGACAAAAAAAGCGATTTCCAAGGTATCCATATGATTTTGCACATGCCATTGAAAATAACTCATAAATAATATCAACTAGAGCATGGCTGACAATGAGGGTCAGTCGAGAAAAGTATCTACATACGTGTGAAAAAAATATTTATGCACAGTTTCAAGTGCAACATACGAGTATTTGGGCGCCATATGCGTCAAGAAGAATTGTGGAATTTCAGATGACTCATTTGGAAGAATTTTCAATACAATAAATGTGAGTGCTTATGCATGAAAAACTTAATAAGTATATCTATTTTCTAGCTATCTCCATAAGAAATAGTTTTTTTTTTTTAAATTAGCACAAAATGGTACAAATAATCTAACTAATATGAGTGTAGTGCATTTATTGCTTTCCTTTAATTTTTATATGGAAACAGATTGATGACATGATGAATATTTTTTAATGTTCGATCTAGTTATCGTTTTTTCATTTAATGTTCACTGGAATGCCGGCACAATAGATATTGCAAGAGTTTTCTTTCCACTAGACATTCAACTAGGTGGCAGTTGTTCTAAATATGTTTTGCTGTGTAAAATATTCCAAAAGAACGTGACCAATTTGTTTTTTTTAAGTGAAACTTTTTCGTTGAAAAATCAACAAGGCGAATGCGGCGGAAGTGGTGAAGATGGAAATATTTTCTAAATGTATTTTAAGCAGCGGTTTAAGTATAAGATTTAGATTAAGATTATCACAATAAAATAAAAATAAAAATAAAAATAAAAATAAAAATAAAGATATGTAAAGGCAAAGATAAAGGCAAATTTAAATACTTAATATAAGGTAAAGATAAAGGTAAATACGTTTTTAGCTGAAGAAAAAAATAAAAACAACGTCTATGATAGGGATATGCTTGAAAAAATATAAGGCTATAGATGAAGATAAAGATAAAGAGCAGGATAGAGATAGAGACAAAGATGGAAATAGAGAGAGGATTAGCAATAAAGAAAAGAAACAAGGATAAAATTGAAGATGACGATATCGCACATCCTCTACAATAGAGGCATAACTCAAAAATAATATCCGGAAATATAACTGCTTGTGGATCGTACAGACTCAACGCAATCAACAAAAAATAAAAATAAAATAACATATATAACAGTTAATTTCTAGTTTTAGAATACATATAAACATGATGATCAAATATTTGCATTGATTGAAGATAAATATTTCTAAACGATTTATAAAAAAAATCGACGCTAATTTTCTTGAGTTGTGACATTTTTGAAGACAGTGTACGATATATATTTGGCATATTGTATGTATCTTCTAACTTCACCTCAACTCAACTGACCTCAACTCAGCTCAGCTCACCTCATCTCTACTCACCTGCGCCTCAACTCACATTAACTCACATTAACTCACCTTAACTCACACCTCACATCAACTCACCTTATCTCACCTTATTTCTGAATTGATCAGCGAATCAGATCTAAAATAAAATGTTTCTTGATTTTTTGACTTCATGAATTTAAAATAAATCATTCCTGTAGCGTGGCCCAGTCTCACTCATTCTTTTTCTCATTACAGTTGGTAACCCAATGGATCTATGTGTCTCAATAAAAGCTCATTTCACTACTTTTATTTGATATTAATTAACACAGTAATCTATTAAACCAAATTTTGTTTTGTAGAAAGGTGGCAGCTCTCTTGTACTTAGAATGCCTTGAAAATTACGTGATCCTAAATATTATTAGTTTTATTTCTAAATTGTATTTTTTATTTCTTCCATTCCAATTAATTTTTTAATTTCTTAATTAGGTGGCAACGCGGTTCAAAAAAATTTTTGTATTGAAGTTTTCTAAAAAGCAGGGACGATAACGGTTGTTAGCATTCATCAAATCATCAATTTAAAGGCTATTTATCACTTCTATTTTTTTGAACAGAAAAATCGTTATTTCTTGATTTTTTGATTAATTTTTGAGCATTATTTTTGATTTTTACTTTTTCGGTCACGATTAATTTTTTCGATTATAAAAAATTTAAATCGGTCATGAAAACGAATTCTCTATTACAACGGTTAAAAATGATCGAATAACATAAAAACTTTAAGCACGATTACTTTTTATCAAAAAAAAAATCAAATCACAAATAACGTTTAATTGTTACCGAAAAAATAAAGATCCAAATGTAACGATTATTAAAAAAATAACGGGTTTGGAATGATTTAAAAATTAAAATCGTCATATGTATATATTTAACGGTTATTTCGGCCACTGTTAAAAAGCCTTAGGTTTGATACTAATACTGATTAGCTTTCTTCAAAAATGTTTCACCTTTTTCGATAACGAAATTTTAGTCTTTAGTAGAGTGCCAACCCGTTTTTTAAATGCCCTCAGAATAGTTTGATAATGAAAATTTTCGATTTTATTGCCTTATTGTAAGTAGTAATTTAGTAGTAAAATCTTTCATTGAATATAATTTTCCAAGTAGGTGGCAACTTTGTCCAAAATTTTTTTTTGCGGTACAGCTTAGGATAAGGTATAGAGTTCGATACTAATATTGTATAGCTTTTCTCAATACATTTTCCACTTAATTGTTTAAAAGTGGACACATAACTTTTAACGCTTTTCTTTTATAAAACTATTTAATTAATTTCGCTTTTTTCTTCCATAATGAACTGCTTCCGGCTCCATAATAAACCTTTCGTGTGAAAATTCAAACTACACAAAAGACAGCACGCTTTGCGCGGTTACCCAGCGTAATTAATTCTCTACACCCAACTACAAACAGTTGCTAGGCACTCCGTGCATGCAAAAGAAAGTTAAAACAAAACCATAAAAACGACGTTTAACCACAAAGTCTGCGCCATTGAACTTTAGCGCCAGCGAAAACATTAAAACTCGGCCAATAAATGCTGCAATATGTAGCTCTCAACAATAAGTCCTCACCCGTTCATGCTCACTTTCGCACGCTCACACTATCACAATTTTGCCTGTGCCATCGTTGTTACTACACAATTTAATTGCCGCTGCCACAGCAACCACATTAAAAGAATTAATGAGCAATTCGCCAATTCGGTAGTGTGGGTGTGTGTATATATGTAGGTAATGTAAAATTTCATTAGCAGACCGCGTACTGAGTATTCAATATACGAATGTATTTACATATGTGTGTGTGTAGTTGATGCAGCTGGAGAACTTTTGGACGCTGAAGTAGGAAGTAGTTTAGTATAAATTTGTGGTTTATGGTTTTTTTTAGCTAGCCTCATTTCCGGTACGCGGATTTTTTGTGTGCTATTACAACAATACTCTCCTCACAAAATGAGCAACAAAGCGAGTGGAAATGGAGGGAGAAAAAAAACTACTTCACTTTAGTTCTTGAAGAATTTGTGATGTCCTGTTTGGAAGATGGCGTTAAAGAGTTTTTCAAGAAGTTTGGATAGAGGTGTCCATATATCATTTCTTTGAGAGTGACAGTTTGACAGAAAGTGAGTATCATATCTCCACGAAACAAAATAAATCACTTTACGTTTGAACCAGGGCTTCGCAGCCGGGCCGAGCAAAGGAGCAAGGAGCTACTTAATTTACTTATTTTTGCCACTGAAAGCTACCGTGTAAAATAAATTTTCGTTCTATTTTTACTTGGAAATACTTTTCCAAGCAAGAAATGAGTTCCCAACCAGCAGAGATATGTACATACGTAAATTTTGTCGACAGTTCGGCCTTGTACAATTTTACGTATCCAGAAACGACTACAAGTTTCGTTCATTTACGTATCGAAAAAAGTGAGACTTTCCTACCCGGATGACTTAATTTTCACTCATTTTCGTATCTGGAAAACGTTCGCATATGTTGATGTTATTCGAAAGAAATAATTATATTTTATTTGTTAAAGCTGAACATTTGAAAGCATATATACGTAGTCGGCAGTGACTGAGCGGGCAGGGGAGCCTGCTAGTATTTGTTACATTTCAGAAGATGCCGGGTTCGAATGACCTCAAGGTAACTCTTTTTTCCAACTATCAAAAAGCATCTGTAGGGTGCAGAAGGAGGGCGTCTTGAACTAAAAATTCAGTGAGAAAATTTTCAGCAAAACAGCCAAAAACGTATCTGTTTCAAAAATATGTTCAGTTCTTGTCTGTACATATGTTTCTGACGCACACTTTAGTGGAAAAACTGACCGTCAAAGTATTCGAAAATTGGGTAAGATAGAGCCAGAAACCGTCACCAGGGTCTTGGAAAACTGAGTTAAAGGATGCGCTATAGCGGAGCTAGCCGAGGCTGCTACATGAAGGAAATAATGGGAATGCTTGCTCCTTCGAATAAACTAAAAACCAACTAATAACAAAAAATGTGGATTTTTTGAATTTGGACCACCTTGTACATATATCTTTGTATGTATTATCTGATTTCAGCAATGGCGATGAGAGGGCGAACGAAGAACTTTATTTGAGCTCAGCTCTCATGCCGCAGGACGCCAAACGTGTGGAATCCTTTCCGATGTTACCTGGAAGTGCGCTGATGGAGTTTAAATGCAGGAAGAATGTGGCACGTTATGTAGGGAAGTTCAGAAGCAAATTCTTGAGATGAGTGACTTTTCGAAAATACAATAAGCGAGCACCTATTTATATGCAACAGAGGAAATATCCAGATGTTTATCAATTTTGCCATCGAGGAGTTGTTTGTTTTCAATCTTTTTCCACGGAGTTAGTATCTCGTACCTTGGACTGGTAGGTCTTTACTGATTATGCTTTTCGTATCATATTTACACTTAATTTATTCGGAATAGAGGGCACCTTTTTAGCAAACCCTTCAGAGATCTGCAGTTATTTTTAATCAGCTATAAGGGAGGATGACTCACTGGTTGATCTTGTCAAAGTTTTTCAATTCTGCATGCAGCTGTTGAGAGCTCATGCCCACTAAGCTTGGAGTGAAGCTTTATGACCTGAGGGAATCAATCAGACCACTCCGTAATATAGCCCATAGGGAGTTGATAAAGCGATGCTCATTTTGCTTGAAACCCGATTCCAGGAAAAACCTTCATCCGAGAAAGGCACGGGGGTTCCACTGACATTTCCAAATTGCTGGACGAAAGAAAGAGCTTTCATGATTTTTTCTAACGACTTTAGTCCAATCAATCTGCCTTCGTTTCTACCGGAGTCGCAATGAAACTGATTTACCTGGCCAAGTGAAACCCTAGTCCTCAAGATTGTATATTTAAAGTTCAGCATTATTAAAAAAGTGCTGTGAACATCGGCCTGTATGCAATTCTGTTGGAGATATAGGAAGCCTACACTCATAAAAGCTTTGCACAATGGGCCTTCCGTAACATCGACAGGGGCTTTGAACGACACCATAATGAAGGAAATATCCATATCTCTACATAAGATCGGGGTTAAAGCCAATGGAATAAGCTGTAACCACACCTTAGTCTGTGATTATGTAGGATGGCGCCTGTTTGCGGCTTAGATTATACAGAGGCAACCCAAAAGGGCGGTTTCTCTCGCCTCTGCTCAGGATAGAGGTTGCAAACTATTAATTTTAGTGGATGGAGATTCAATCGGGTGACTGTCTATGTAGACGTTGTGGCACTTGCTGTTGGTGTTACTAGTATGTGGTAGACACATCTTACTCTTTGGCTTAACGCCTAGCTGAACACGCGGCAAGAGCTACGATCAGACTCGGAGGAATTTTAATGTTACTGATCATTCTTGAAAATATCGATTTTATATCGGAGTCACTACGTTTCTGAAATGGTTGCAATTAAGTTTTTCCCTAGACATTTTCTCTCAAGGGAGCTTTTCGTGCGATAAGGTGGCTGAGGAGGGGAGCAAAGAATTGGTTTACGGTCGAAACTCACTTGATGGTTGCCGATGGTTCTTCTGCCATAAACTCTCCATCAATATCGAGTCAAAGCTTCCAGACTTCTGTAATAGAAGTGGCTGCCAGAAAAGAAGCAGCAAATACTCCGCCCAACAGTGTGGCGTCCATTGAGGGAGATAGCGTATTTTTATAGTCAAATGGGTAATCAGAGTACTGAACTCAATGCTTGTGTGCTCGACATAGATCAGGAAGTGTCTGACCTTCTGCTCAATCATGTCCGAATATTTTCAAATTAGACTGTATGAGTCCACAGTGACACAGTGATGAGTATGCGAGAAAGATTATCTTTAAAACGACATCACCGGGTATGCAGCGAAACTGGCCACGTGTATTTCAGTTTTGGACAGATGGGCATACTAACAGCTGCCATCTTGGCGGATACTAGTATATTCCTAATTACAAGATTCCTCTGATTCAGACTAGATCGGGGCGGTCAAGGAGGCAGCTTACACTTGAACAGCCCCAGCACTCGATTTTGGTGGTGCTTCTGACAGCCCAAAGTCTGATCGGCGTTCTGGCGGTAAGACTAAAAATCAACTCTGATCCTGAGCGAGGATAGTGCTAAGTGTTCAAACTCATGAATTACCACAAAGTACTACAAAATTCAATTGTGTCTTAATCCCAACTGTGGACGGCCATCTGAACTTACCTAAAATATTTAGAATTTTTTTTCGAGAATTACAATTTGTGAATGGCAAATACGAATGAAATGAAAACTATGCATAGAAAATAGAATAGAAAATTTTAATGTGCATACATATACACATATGCTAACACATATGTACATACATGGAAATGAATCGAAACAAAAACGTTTGTGCCACGGCGTATGAGTAACCTTCATAGCAAAAGTGGCACACTAAACAGTTTAATGCTAATTGAGTACTTTCACTTTCAGCGATAATTTAAGCGGAATTTGAGTGCTAGTAACAAAATGTAATTGGATGCAAGCAGTAAAAAACCAAACAACAACAACTCTCTGCGGCAATACCAAATTAAATTCAAATTTCCTGCATCGATGGAGAAAAGCGACCAACAACGCAAGCAAACGAAGTGGTAATGAAATTTAAAAGGCAAATTAAGAAATGCTTGCAGGGAAAAGTGTAGTAAAACAAAAAAAAAAAAAATATGCGTAGTGTCTGAGAAAAATAAGAGGAACGACAATGTGCGAGAAGCAGCAAACACTAAAAATTGTTAAGATGGAAAAATTTAAAAATAAAGCACCTCATCAACACATTTGAATGCTTTTACGCCTTCATTATATGCCACATATACCAATTACGCGACAGTCATTTGAAGTAAAGCACTCTGGCGCTGATAGTAGCGCAAGCAAAGACCGACAACTAGCAGCAGCACCTACTCAGCTTCATTAACATTGACACCGTCAACTCGAGCAGGCAACTCACCTGCGTCAAATTTAATGTGTTCGCATGCTAAATAACCTAACTTAATTTTTACTTTCGCTGCATCCCATCCCGTTAAGCAACAGTGCCAATGAAATTTGCATTTCAGATGAGGGCGGGAAGCGCAGTTACTACAGCCGTAGCGTCGAAAAAGGAAATGTAATTTTTCCTAATTTGCCAGCATCTTTTGCATCTATCCACCCATTTCAGCGCAATGATGAGTGAATATGTTATAACCAAATGCGCATAAAATGCAAAAATTGCAAATATCAAAATTTCGTAAATAAACTAACTACTTGACGACATTTTGCTTTAAGTATGCATACATAGATACATTAGCGAGGGCCGAAAATCTGATTTTTTATAATTCTTATTACTAATAGCAAACATGTCCATTATTCCCTAAGAAAAATCTGCGCGAAAGGTGAACATTTTTGTTAGTATCTTACGCTCGCCCAAGTCTATGAAATTACAATATATTGAAAAAATTGTTTTCTTAGCTCTCTTCGATCGCAAATTTGGTTCTCTACAAAAAAGGTCCAGACACCAAATTATGTAGGACTAATATATTCGGAAATAATGCAATTTATTAAAGAATTTATTTATATACATATATATATTTTTTCATCTTTATTTATTGGCGAAAATTGATTTCAAAATTAATAATTATATAAAAAATTAAAATCCTGACAGAAAGGTCCTTTTTGTGAAGAAAACAAACTTATATTATGCTGTTTTTAATATCATATTTTTTATAAAGACAAGTTTCAGGTTTTTTTATTGAAGCTTTAATATATTTTTTTTAGAGCATAATGAGCCATACTTTTGCTATTGGCAAAACAAAATCTAAAGAAGCGGATTTTCGGCCCACGCTAATGTACATTAGACCATGTTGGTCACCATATATTTGAAAAAACTTTGCAACTATCTCAATTTCTATCCCGTTAAATGAAACTTTACTCTTCATAAAATTCCTTGGAAGCTTAGAAATAAATCAATGAACAGAAGAGTAGAGTGAATTTAAGTTTCTCTTTCACAGAAAAAACGGCAAGCGAGCGAACTGACGTCTAGTAATTGTGCAGTAATTTGCATTATTACCCAAAACTTAGTATTTCAAAACTCAACGACTGAAGGCGTGCACTTATTATTGGTCTGTTAGCCGGTCTGCCTAAGTTTTTTGCATGCCATGGCGTAGGAGTTAACCGTAAACATCAACATTTAGTCCGGTTGAAAGAAAAATTACAAGTCAGTAATTTTTCCGTTAATTAATTTATTTTTACGTACGCTTCAAGGGAAAAAAGCATCGGTTATTAAATGTGTAACTTTATGAGGGCTAAAGTTGTATTTAATGGTGTAGAAAATGAGTTATTTGAACTTAGTAGATTAAGGAGGCATTCTAGGGTAAAAGGAATTGTGAAAGTTATACTGTATTTAAAATTGTCATTTCAACCATGTATTAGACTTTGGAATGGAGTGCCGAATAAATTTGTATGACCCTTAACTTCTCTCAAAGGAAGCTTTAAAACTAGGTGGGGTATTGCATACTCATTTTGGCGACCCAGTCTAATGGACATACATTAGGGTGCATCAACTCAATACAAAAAAAAATCATTACTGTTTTCTCATCAGAATTATAATATTTGTTATATTATACATAGCCGCCAAAATTGTATAGAAAAATATGAAGGTCTACGTGAGCTGCAACGATTTGAAAATACCTCAAAAATCGAGTTTAATAATAAAAAAAAAAAAATTTATAAATAAAATAATTAAAAAAAAATGTTAGCAAAAAATCACACCAATAAATAATGAAGTTAAGGTCTGTATTAAAAATTAAAAAAAAAAATGTATCAACGGAATTTAAAAAATTAAATTTTTAGAGGTATTTTCAAGATGGTCCCGAAATATTTTGGCGCCGGTCTTCAATTATAATATATTTTATAATTCCGATGGAAACACAATACCCTTTATTGGTGAGGCACTCTAACGCACATATGTATGTCTATGCATTCGTAGTTGTATATATAAGTAGTCATATGAACTTGCGATTTTACTTGCATTTAATTTTATACCTGTGCTAACTTGGCAAATTTTTTACGCCTCCACTCCCAAGCGCGTTCCGCAAGTTGTATGAGATTGCTTTCACTCACACACTCGTAAGTAACAATGTTTATTACCAAATAATTTTGTGCACATACATGAGAGTGAATAGCATGTAGACCTCTATACTGAATTCTAAACTCATGCAGATGTGTTGGAGAAATAATTTTATACTCAAATAATTTTCACTTCCCTCAGCTCAGCGCATTTCATTTTAGCCATCTTCATCATTTTTATGCAGCATAAATGTGAGTTTTTATTTTATAGTTAATTTAATTTTAATACTTATACGAGTAATACATAAAAGTTCTTAGGAAGCAATTTGCAAGGGAAATTTCAGCTTTCGGTTTCATTGAAATTTTCGTTTCTAATTTGTTCTTTTTGTTCAATGGCATACACTTGAAATTTGATTACACCAATTTTATTTGTATACGCTTGAGACGTAGGGGAGTATCTCCCAGCGCGTTTGAATAGGAAGCCAGGTGGCTAGCTTGAGGACGAAGAACCCAGGAATGAAGCGCAAGTCTCCATACATGAACAGGACGAGGTGAGAACAGCAATGAAGCGGTTTAAATAAAACATCACTTCTAGAGCCCACGGAATACCGACTGAGCGGCTCAAGGCGGCGGCAAAGAGCTAGTACGTCCTTATGTAAATATTAGAAATTCTTCACTCAGTTTAATGAAGGAAGTGAAAGAAGTTGGTCCAGCGGGAATACACTATTCTGCGCAAGATGTACATATGCCCAAATCGTGGGAGCATTGGGTGTCGAAGAAGATGAAATGACACATTTTATGGGCTTTATAATGAGATTGACATAGTCAAGTTCATAGTAAAGATTACACAGGCTTTGACATGTCGCACGCATAGATGAAGATGTTTCGGTGAAAAGATTATTCCAATCCTCTTCCAAGGGTGAACTACGAAAGCAAGTGAGCCCAAAAACACAGTGGAATGGTCAAATGCGGAAAGACCAGTCGACACTTTTTCAGACAAATTGGTGTAACTGAGCGAAATTTTCAGCACAGCACCCAAAAGGCGGAGTCGTGAATGGAAACTTCACACAAATGCTGTGCAACGCTAGAGGGTGAAAAAGTTGTTTTATATTTACTTTGTGTTACTATCTGAAGCAATGTTCTGGGAAAATTTTTTCAGTTTTCATTTTCTTTTCAATCTCAAGCATGATCTTAAAACTTAGTCAAATATTTTAGGGGAACTAATTTTTCAGATTCGTTTGGCGGAGAAGAGTTGATTTTTCTCTATATGCTGCATATGCAGTTTACTGCTTAAATGCATCCCAAAGAAGACAAAATTATATATTCATATATATACATAAGTTCACATTCGTATTTCAAAATAAGCAATCATAACAATTCACTTATCCCCATAGACGTCTAGTGAATTTATTTCAATGTTGCCAACAACAATTTTTTCAGCCGCTGAATTTAAAAATTTCAATATTTTTTCGCTTATGTATCAAGCAAACGTCATTACGTTACTCAGCCGCAGTGACGGTTTCCACCATAACAAAAACAAAAACACACACCTACAGGCTCAATTAGTTGCGCGACTTGTGCACTTGTTTATGCCATACATAATCACTGCATGCCACTGGCGTACAAACATGCATACATGTTTATAGTCATACCCATACCGTGATAACCAATATATATACGAGTATGTAGACAAAACAGCGCAAATGAGCACATCCACTTGTCTGCATTTCAACGACGAACTCAAAATGTTAACGCCATTTGCTCTTTGCTGTCTCGCTGAAAACAATGTTGTATGTGCATATATTGTTGCATGCATATGACTTTGCCCGCTTTCGTATATGTATATGTACATACCAACACCTACTTGTATGCACAAATTCAAGCGGATATATGCATGCTCGCATGCCAACATTTGTTTATCTGCATTTTTTTATTTTTATGTTTTGGTTTTAGCTTTTTTTCTTTTTTTAAGTTGCTGCATTGGCTACAAATTGTTGCATCGTTTTTTTGCACAGCCGCGTCTCTTAAATTGGGTCGTTGCGTACATTCACCGCGGCAAGTGAAATTTATGCAAAAAAAAACAAAGAGTTTGTATCATAAATACGCAACTAGTAGCACTCGAAAAGGAACAGCTGGCTTTCGCCCAACAAGTGTGCGTTTGTTGCATGAGTCTGCATCTCCGACACATATCTACATACATACATACATATATGCAAGTATTTGAGTTTATTATTTTCGTGTGAATATTGTTATTTGCAACTGCATATTTGTATCCTTTTTTTTTGATTTTGCCGTCCGCTTCACTTTCCACAATCGAAAATTGAATTTTGAAGTCGTCTGCACTGACTGCCAGCATGGAATTGCATTACAGTTATTTACGCTGTCGCCATCACGGCAGTATTTGCGAATATCGCTATCGAATCTCATTATTATTTATTCTTGAAATGTATACTATATACACGTAGTATATAATTTTATTTTTGTTGAAATACAACAAGCCGAAATAGCCGAAATTATGTGAAATCAAATTTTGAACGCTGGCTTTTTAGTATTAAATTTTAAATAGTTTTTTATACTCTAATTCATTTGGCCGCCGTTTGAGTTAAATGTTTTTTATTTTCGACGTGCCCAAAGTTTTTCTGATATCAACCAAGATTCCGACATATTCTTTCTCGCAAGCTCATTTAGAATTAAGCAACATACACCATTATCAAGGGCACGAAATAATTTTTCAGAAGTTTCCTCTCATTTGTGATTTGACAACGGTATAACAAACAAAGTAAAGGACATCGTAAGTTTTGACAAGGTGGAATTGGATAGAATGTTCTTCCAACTCTACACACCTCCGGCACTCGACGGAATCTTTCCCGCCCAATTAAAAGCAGCTAAGCATATGCTATACCCTCTGCTCTCTCAGATCTGTGCGCAGATAAATTTTAAAAGTTACTTGAGAAAACCGCACTATGAAAAATAAAAATAAAAAAATATTGAGGATTTTTTTTTTTATCAATAACATTGGAGTTGCGAATGTAACAAAAAAAAAGGTGTCTACACCTTAGAATATTATAATATTTTTGCTGTCTCCTGAAAAAAAACCTTGTTGCGAAATTTTCCGTACAAAAGTGCTCCATAGGTATGTATAGTGTAACGAGAAATTTTGAGCTTGAAAACCATCGAAATATATTAACAGTCAAAATCCCGTTAGCCAAAGCTTCTGTTTAATGAAGTGTCGACTCAAAAGCCTCTACATAGCGAATTTTAAATATGTAAAAACCAAGCTACATTTATTACGAAAATTATTTTATTAATAATTTTTCATTGTATTGCGGATTTTTATATTCTATAAATATAACAAAATTATAGATGTAATGAAGCAACTGTTATTCGTTATTCGAGTTTTCACTGCATGTAGATTTTAACATTTTTGGCCGCTGCGTTACATAGTGCGGCAGTCCCAAGAAGTTATCATGCTTACTAAATACCTACAACTGATATACAAATTTATCTATAAACAAGTTTTGCTAAAATTTTCCTATATTATTTTGCTTGTTAATTTGCCCACCACAGCGTCGTAAATCGCTGACACCATATGTATATAAATGGTATATACATACATACATACAAACATACGCAAGCAAAGCATAAATAATAATCATGCCTTTTGTTCTTACCCTTCGCCGCAAATACTTAGCCGCTACGTATTTATTTTGGCATCATTAAAATTACAAAAACAACACATGCGCACTATATACAACAACAAAAAAATTTATTTCCCCCACGTGTTTGCAGAAAACAATTTGCTCATCCATTTTAATGCTGAATTTGCGTAAATAAAATGCGTGTAATGCGTACACAAATGTGTGTAACAGAAATAGCAAGTCGGGGGAATACATTTATTTGTATACACATTGCAAACCATGCGAAAGCATAAAAAAATGTTGCACGCAAAAATCCTAATTTCTATGTTTCCCATAAATAAATCATAAACAGACACAGATTCAGGCGGCGGGTACCAGGATTTCAGACAAGTTATAATGCTATGTGCGCCGCTGACAACTGGTACAACAAAAATCTATTTACATGCTGCATGTTGCCAACTACCACACATGTAAATATATTGCAGGCAGCATCGTCACCGCTTAATTAAATTAATGAGCAGCTGTAGTCACGATACGCCGCCCTAAGGTCTGCTTGCCTCAGCTTGCCTGCCACCACCCTGCACGACTGGGTGTCTGATTGGTGTACTACACGGCGTATGATTAACATGCTGCATTAACAGCTCAAGCTGCATTCACGGCTGTCGCTGTTGATGGCTGTTAGGTTGATGGCACAAGTTTTCAATATTATGAGACATATTTACAACTGTAAACAGTACAAGCCAAATTTTTAGTAAAATCAGGTGCATTTAGCTTGCCTTTAAAGCATTTTCCTTTCAGTCGCTCATTTAATTGCAACTCATTCACCGTTAGTATGTCACTTACTTAGTGTATTTTGTTGCATAAAGCAGATGCTGATTATGCAGCTGCTGGCAGCTTTTGATAGCAGCTGTGCATAGTAGGGCAAAGAAATGAGTGCAGCAACAACAAAGGCAATTTAAAGGGTTTGTGGGTAAATAGGTAAGATTTTTTTTTTTTTTTTAATTTTGCTCACTAAATATATGTGTGCTTTATATGTGTGCATATACAAAGCTTCCGTCCTTTGATATCAGCAAAAATTTAATACAAATATCAGTTGAATTTATCTTTTTAATATTCCACTTTTGTCAGCATTTTTACATGAATGTCCTTTGTTAGACACGTGTCAGTCGAAATATATACACAACAAATAAGTGTTAGGGTGCGTATGCAAGTTTTTCTTTTTTTTTTGTGATTTGGGATTTTTATTAAAATTTTGTCTCACTGAATTCATTTATCTATTAGGTTCCTTTGTTAGCCACTCCGCACAGTGCAGCAGAGCGACACACTTTTGGGGCTTTTTGAGATATATCGTGTAAGTCTGCAGTATCTTCTTAGGTATCCGGTGAGAGTTTTTAAATTATCTTTGCTAAGTTTTAGTAGCCACTCTGCGATTCCAAGAGAGGGAGCAATCAATCTTATAGACTGCCTTTTTCTTTTTTTCGGTTGCATTTTGCAAGTCTTTCCATCCTCTAGATGGACCATAGAAAAGCTAAGGGCCGATAGGGCTCAGGTAGGCACCGCATTTCGCTAGAGTGTTAGCCCCATTGTTGCCCTCGAAGCGCTAATGACACAGGATCCACCAGAAGGTTACTTTGTTGTTGATTCCTAGTTTTTTTCCAGTACCATTTCACAACTGTTTACTAGCTAGATGTTTATTGTTTCCTCATCAGTCCTTTTGCGAAGACATCATCAGTCGGCCGCTTATAAATCTACGTGCCGAGAACCTTCCTGTTGAATGCTAGAGATAATTAACACTTTCCTGCTTAGCTCATTAAGGAAAAGTTGCAGAAATAAAAAAAGTAGAGCTGATATCACTGCTAAAATTCATAAGGGGAATTGATTATTTAAATGATGCCTTTTCCTTTTGATTTATTTTATTTTATTTGTTTTTTTGTTGTATTATATTTTGTTATATTTCGTGCCTATTTATCTTGTTTAATTTAAATTTGATTTATTTTATGTTTTCACCTCTCTTTTTTATTAATGGAATTTACTTGATTTTATTATTTTATTTAATTTTTTATTTAATTTGATTTTATCTTTTTTATTTTATTGCGTTTTATTTAACTTAATTTTTTCTGATTTATTTTGGAACGAATTTCCGTCATCCCTTCATTTTTCCTCCTTTCTATTATTACTTGTTACTTTCCTTTTTATTTTGTTATACTATGTTATATTATATATTTTTAATTTTATTTTATATTATTTTATTTTAATGCTTTTTATTTTTTACATTATATTTTCGCTACCATTCTTCCCTTTATTTTGGTTCCTTTTTCCATTTTATTATGTTTCGCTTTATTTTATTTACCTTTTTTAATTAATTATATTTTGTTTATCTTTTACTCTATTTTTATTTCCTTTTCATTTTATTTTAATTTGTTTTTCTTTATATTACTTGAGTTTGTTTTTTTAAATTTATTTTACTTTTAGTTAATTCAAAATTCCTTGCTTTTTAAATAAATTTTATTTTAATTCGTTTTATTTGATTAAATCCTTTATTTTGTGTGGCTTCTTTTATTTCAGTTTTTTTCTTTTTGAAACTGTTTTACTTTTTTCTTTTTAATGTTATTTTGTTAAAATTTTGTTAATTTTCTTTTTTATTTTACTTATCCTGTTTTTCATTCACTTTCTTGCTTACTTTAAATTCAATTTATTTAATTTATTTTTATTTTTTAATTTAATTTAATTTGATTCTATAGTATTGTATTGCATTTTCTTTTTTATCATATTTTATTTTATTTTCGTTCCTTTTTCTTTTATGTATTTCATTTATCTTTAACTTGTTTTCCTTTCTTTTGTCATTTTATTGGATTGGATTAGATTTTATTTGATTTGATTATTATTTTTTCATATTATTATTTTATATAATTTGATTTTTTTTAATTTTTTAATTTTTCTTTTTTAATATTATTTCCTTTGAATTAATTATAGTTTTTATTTTTTTTTAATTCACTTATTTTATTTTGTTTCATTATATTTTCTTACTTTTTGATTTAATTTTATTCATTTTACTTATTTTTGTAATGAAATTTAGCGCTTAGCTAACTTTGTCTTAAATTTAATTTAATTTTATTTGTATATATTTTATTTTCTTTCCTTTTGACATTGTTTTCTATTCTTTTATTTCATTTTTGTAATTTGTATTTTTAATAGAATTTCATGTGAATTTATTTAATTTAGTTAAATTTTATTTGTTTAAATTTATTTTATTCGGATAACCTTTGTATACACATTGATATGTATTTATACATACGTATACATATAGACAAAAGCTGTTAAAACACGTACTTCGAATTTTGGGTGTCAGCAGGGCATCTTTCTGGACTGAAAAATCTTCTGTCCCAGCTGGCCTGCTTTTGTACATTTGTAGGGCTTCGATGGTTCAAACTTCCATCTGCACTTTTGCAGCTTCCAACAATGGATAGCTGCCTTCTGCTTTTGACACGTTTGCCTTTCATTTCACTCCTCAGCTAGCGGAGTTGATAAGTCACCAAAGGCAGCTTACTTTGTTTACGCCACTTTCATCAAAGCAATTAAAAGCGCGTTTCATTAAAAGCACAGCACTGCTTATTTGGCAAGGGATATACATTCAATAGATGAGAGGAGTTTTCATCGGGTAATTTTAATGAGTGTTTTACTTGAAAAAATAGCATACAAAATAAGCGTATAAAAAAAGTTATGGGAAATATTCAGATTAGAGTGATGTTTGATATTGAGGATACCATGAGCATGGCGCTAATCGTATGCACTTCGCAAAAGATTGCAGATTTCAAGGAATTTCGGATTTATCCAATTCTTTTGCGGGGACAAACCTATTCCTACCAAATTTTTTAGGAGTCTTTTTTCGACTCTTTTTTGAAATGGAAATGAAGGCACATAAACACTTGTTGCTTACCCTTTAGCTTATGCCATCTTCTTAGGATGGCCTTAGAGCTGATAAATATCCAGTCAAATGTTTTATAAGGAAGAATTTGATTCGAGCATTGCAACTGTTTTACACTCACACGCTAGAACATACAACTTGTCCAATTGTATTAAAATAAAAATCTATCATTTTATGCAAATCCAAATATGTATGTACATAAATATCTAAAAAGTTTAAAGAAATGCACACTTTTTAAAAGTCAAGAAGCATTAAGAGCAATTCCTATTTTTTTTTTTCACATTCACCTTGAAGGCTACACAAAAAAACGCGAAGGTCGTACGATGGTAAAGACATTTCGTGAAAAGCAAAGAAGAATTTCTAATAGCGAAACAGTAAAAAAGGAGAATAGAAGACAGACTGAAAGAGCAGATAAATGAGTTGGCAAATGGTGTGAAAGATTCATTGACGCTATGCCGTCGGTCAATGGTGGCGCGCCGACATTCTTTAACAAAATAAATAAAAAATGAAATAAAGAAAAACATAAAAAACTAAATAGTATCAGCTGAAACAAAAAAAAAAAACATTTTTTGGCAGCTACAAAAATAGCGAAAGGCAACAGTTGGCAGCTAAAGGGGAAATGGCGTAAAAAGGCAGCCACCTTGACGAAGTGTGGGATGTGTCGCTGGGAACGAAATAAACAAAAAGAAAAGAGCAATAATAAAGACATACAAAAAATAATATAGAAAAGTAAAGTATGTGAAGAGAGCAAAATAACTGCTCAGTTACGGAAACTTATGGAAGTACAATTAACTTAGTTTGACGGGGCGTATGAGTTACTATTAAAAGCAAATTTTTTTATGTACTAAATGCACATAAGTACACTATTAACAATTAAGGGTTTTGTTTGTGTAATTAATTTAGCATTTATGCATCATAATTCCATTAGATATATATTAACTTTTTCTGCATCTTCGCATCCCACCAATATTCTGCTACATTCACATGAGTATGCAAGTTTGTAATAAAAATACAAAAGCACTTAGGCCTGCTGCTAATGCCGCTGCCTCCAACTATTTTTGTTGGAAAAAAACATTCCAACAAATTGTAACAATTGAAATGTATAGAAATATTTGTTAAGACAACAAATAAACGCAAGGAAATGATTTACTGGCGGCCCCCAATGTCTTGCGTACGGAATGTCGGGGTCAGTCGGGTAAAGTGCTTTCGATCAGCAAAATTTGTATTTAGTTTTATTTACTTAGCGAGAGAAGAAATGAAATGCAAAATATGGAAAGAAAGAAAAATTTTAAATAAAAATGAAAGAGTGAAAAAAATTTATAAATTTTGTGGTCAGTTTGTAGTGAATTGCAAAAGTATGCTACACTTCTGGTCATTAGAGCTCAATAAATTTTAGCAGGCTAAAGCGAAAATTTTAAGGCGCTAGAAAATCGCATTGATTTTTAATATTTTTTGCTAATGGCTTTGTGTATTTTCTTCCATATAAAGTATTGTCGACGTTTTTTATACGAAGGAAAATGCCTAGCCCAGCCGCAAAAAAAAAATTTAAGATCAACGCGATTCTCTAGCGTCTTGAAATTCGCACCTAAACCTTCTAAAATTTAATGTGCTATAAAACTGCATATCTAAAACTTTTCTAAAAGTTCTGAGTGAAAAGTTTGAAATTTTTGGGTGTAATTGTTAACGGTTGTTGAATTTTCATCATTTTTGTACTAAGTTTCAAATATTTGTTTTGTATGGTGCTGATTATATACTGTGCCAGACATTTATAATAATAATAGCCATTAAATAAACGACACAAAAATAGAAGAAAAACAGCTCAAAATGTTACTTAACGAATTTAGCTGACTACAAAGTTGAAACCATTTTCAACTATAAAGATTTGTAGAAATTCAAATGAAAGAAAAATGTCAAAAAAAATATATATATATATATAAAAATAACTGGTTTGCTCTCACCCGCGTGTTACATGAGGAGTGTTTTTTTAATAGAACTGAACATACTTGGACTCAGCCTAGCTTTTCACATTTTTCGCTCTTTAACTCTTTTCAAAATATTTTCAAACTAAACCCATCTTAAACCTCTACAGTCTGATACCCATATTGTGATGCATGTTTCAACTTAAATAACTTAAATTGCATTTATTGCATTGCAGGGCACGACTTAAATGATTATTGAGCTACCAAATTGTGCTGTACTCTGAATCTGTATGCTATTTAACGCAATCACAAAAAATTGTCATTGCCCTCACCAATGGAAAATGTCGACTATTGTGATGAAACCAAAGCCCGGAAAGGACAAAACGCAGCCATCTTCCTATAGGCCCATCAGCCTGCTACCGTGTGTGTCGCAATTATTCGAAAAACTTCTTATGCTGCGCATCTCCCCACATCTGCAAGCCCGCAATGTAATACCACTTCTCCAATTTGGCTTCCGGGAAAAACATGGAACAATCGAGCAAGTAAATCGCATAACAACCGAAATCTGAACAGCGTTTGAAAAGAGGGAATATTGCGCTGCAATATTTCCTGACGTCGCCCAGGCATTTGCTCGCGTCTGGCTAGACGGTCTTATGTATAAAATACAGATGCTACTCCCACAATGCACACACAAACTGCTTAAGTCATACCTTTATAATAGAAAGTTTGCAGTTCGATGTAACACCACCATCTCTGAAGCCCATGCACTCGAAGCTGGAGTGCTATAAGGCAGTGCCCTTGGCCCGATGCTGTATGTCTTATACACCGCGGATATTTCTACAAATGACCGCCTGATAATATCCACTTTTGCCGATGACACTGCCATAATCAGTCGCTCCTAGACAATCATATGGAAGCTCTTGCTAATTGGCTTGCAAACTGGCGAATAAAGGTTAACGAGCAAAAATGGAAGCAAGTTACATTTACACTGAATAAGAGTAACTGTCCGTCCTTGACTTTGAACAACGTACAGATACTACAAAGCAATCATGTCACTTACCTAGGGGTCCATCTGGACAGGCGACTTACTTGGCGAAACCAATAGTGGCTAAAAGGACTCATCTCTTCACTGGCTTATTAACTCTCGCTCACCCCTGAGTCTGGAGATAAAGTGCTTATTTACAATACAGTTTTAAAACCGATAGGGACCTATGGATGCGAGTTATGGGGAAACGCGAGCAGTAGCAACATCGAAATCCGTCGTCGTGCGCAATCTAAAATCCTTCGAACAATCACCGGAGCACCTTGGTATATCCGAAATGAGAACATTCATCGCGACTTGAGAATACCAGAAGTACAGTGGTGGATCCATCGGGCGGGTTTTGGGTGTTAAACTACGTGTCAGTAAGTGGCGGACGCACGGGGTGTATTTTAATATGCCGCATATGTATGTATAATATGGCGTCTATGTATTAAAACACCCCCCGTGGGTCCGCCATTGATTGACACGTAGTTTAACCCCCAAAACCGAAATAGAACGACGGAAGACGAAATATGTATCGAAAATTTTAGTGCACCCAAATCATTTAGCAATATCTTTATTGCGTGTCAACAGGACCTCAAGACTACGTAGGAATGACTTACCAGCCCTGTCGTAATATTTTCTTTGGGCCAGTTAAGGAAATACTCATCCCAATTAGGGGATGTAAATTAAGTGAATAGATTAAGATTCGAAAACTTATTGTTAGGCTCTTAGGCAGGGCAGATTCAATAAATAAAAATAAAAAGTAAAAAAAAGCTTTTAAACAGGTGGTAACCCTTTTCAAAGACATATTCAAAATATTCAAACTAAAGATGAAGAAGGAAATTTCGTTTTACACCCATATTTTTATTATTCCATATTACTTGCGTGTAATTTAAAAACATATAATTCATTAAATAATTTTAACTCAATTTTATATAGGTGGCAACCCTCTTAAAATACCTCCAACAATTCTTAAATTCTAACTAAAGTTTTCGCAATACTCTTTCATTTTATATCCATGTTTTAATATGTCCTATAACTTGGTGTATAACTAAACAAGATCGTATTTAAAACAAGGTGGCAACCCTCATAAAATGGTTCTCAAACAACAAACCCCTTAGACTGAAACCCATATTGTGATACATATATCAATTGGCTAATTTCCTTCTGCAACTCGAATTTGAATTTTTAGATTGGTTGCAACCCATGTTCATGTAGTTTAGCAATAAGGCTTTTCAAAACCGTTTCGATTGACACCCATATATATTCATATAACTTGTTCCATAATTTGAAATTAACTTTCTAAACTGGCGGCAACCCTTTTAAAAATATGTTCAAACTACAACCTGATTTCGACTGATACCCATATTTCAGGTACCTAATTCTCTTAGTTAAAGTTCAATTAAATTTTTAACCAAGTGGAAACTCCTTCCAAGTTTTGGCTGAGGTTAAGGAAGATTTATCTGCAGCACATTTAGCTCAGCCTTCTCCAAAGCTACCGCACTTTATCATAAGAGCCTTTCAAGATCTGTTTTATGCTGAGGATTGTTTATTCGGAAAATGTTGCTACAGTAGACAAAGCATACCTTCTGGCCTAACTTACGCGGCATGAGCACCTCTACCTGTGATTGTGAAGGAGTACAGGCTCTGCCGAACAAGACAACATAATCTTGTCTACTTTTTTCATTCGGTTTTGCATTCCAGCATTTGCCGAGGCTAACTTCTCCTCCTCTTTCTTGGTCAGACTAGAGGTGTTGCTGAGTCGGTCGCAGATCTTTACCGCAGCATTGTACTACGCTTATGCTTTCAGACTCAGCTAGGCAGTTTCTTTACTGCCGAAGAAAAACACCTTTAGAGTCAGCCAAAGGGTGTAGAGGGGCTTCTTTTCGGCGGTGTTAACATTAGAAACACTTTCGCGGTACGCGTCTGCGATGACTATGGTACCAATGTGATGCGGAGTCAGGACTTATCCGTCAGTTACCAACCGATGGAGCAGCGCTTCCACACTTGCCGTCCATATCAACATATAAAATTGCTGCTGACAGTGAGGGAGAGAGAAGCAACGACAAAGGTACCATCAAGTGGTGGCGAGTTTAGGTTAACACGAAAATGCCATTATACAAGTCGGGTAAGCTGACATGGTCTCCGATTTTATGTCGGTAGGTAATTACGCCCTTAAACTCGAATTAAATATTTATTTGTTTATTTCAGCCTAATCATGTAAAATTGATCAGCATTTTCTCGTGTAAAAACGTAATTATTAAAAAATTTTGCCAAACTTTGGGGTTTTTCATCCTATAGTAGAGTCAATATAGCACTTAAGGTGGAAAAAATTCCGCACAGGATAAAAAAAGGTACCATGCTGTTCAGAAAAATATTGTGATCAAAGAAATATGTTGGAACTTTACTCCTACAAGGGTTAATTCACAGTGATTTAAGAAATAAATAAGTGTTTTCTACCGGTTACCAATTTGGAAAAACCCGGGTTCCCAATTTTCTTTAGTTATGTTTTTTTTTTTAAATAATCGCTTTGTATGTATAGCTTTTTTGTACCGGTTACCATTTTGTAAAATCCGATATACATCTATATATTAAGCAATTCCGGTCCAATACACCTACAAATCCGCGATGCTTTTGCAAACCCGCCAAAATAACCGTGAGTGTGTGAGAGTTGGTAGCCCTGAACTCCAGGCATAGAGAAAGTGACGCCTATCAAAGCAATGCCTTCAAAGAAAATCCGTTCTTTCGCTCTCCTGTAAACTTTGAGTGCCGTAAGATAGGCGGTTTGGCAAAAATATCGACTAAATATAGCCAGACTGACTGAAGTACTGTAAATACTATTAACCATCTATGCTTGAGCCGGATTTGTGCTTCATAAAATCTTTTTGTGTACATTAAAATTTTTAAACATGCACTTAAAAAAAATGCATTCCTCCCCTTTACATCAAACGTTTCACGCTTTCAATCAAAACTCACTTTTCGTATGTATTTTGAAATTTTCTTATTTTCATAATACATTTCAATTTAGCACGCCTTTACATTTTTCATAGTTTTCTTCTTCAAAAATTTCCGGCAACTGTAAATTAAACAAACTGTCGGTTAGTGAATGAATTAGCTGTAAAAGCGAAATAGCGAGGCGAAAATATTTTTCTATGACGTATGCACCTATATACCACAAACAATACACGCCAAATTTTTGAATTTTGCAATTTTCGTATTTCATTAACATTTCAAAACGATTTTTCTTTGTTATAAACAATGCTTAGATGCAGCAAGCGGGAAGTTAAATGTTTGCCACGTGGCATCAAAGAATTTTGTAAGTGAATTTGATTGCTTAATTTGTTTTTATGTTACTGGTGTTGTTGTTGTTGTTTGCTTGTTAAAGCGGAAAGTGTGGTTTTCATTAAAACTTTTTAGCTGACCTCCAATAAACTGAACTGGAGTGGTTTTTTGATTTCTATAAGTTTTTATGCGTTTGCGTAAAAAAGCAATAATTTTCTAAGAGTTCTTATATTCAAAGCGTCTGATTTGCTGAGTGACCTAGTTTCGGTTTTTTGGAGTATCTACCGCTTATTATATGTTTGTAAAAGTTTAGCTCACTATTTAACAAAAACCATGTATGTCCGAATTTCAAACTTTGTATAAAAATTACGAAAATTCGATCAACATTTCCACCCTTTTAATCAGATTCTCTAGAAAACAATTTCATTATTCATTGTTGTAGCCCATTAAGTTTTTTTGCTGATGTCGTCCCCATTTTCTGCCGTTCAAAATATATTCGCAAATTGTATTTATATTGAGGAAAATGCACAACTACATACCTAGACTTTTTTTAAATCTTAATAAAAAGTTTGAAATTTTGATGCACATTTGTTTAAATTCGTGCAATTTTTTTAAGTTTTGTAAAAGTGTGAAATTTTCACTTACATGGGTTTTGCTGTGAGATACAGTTCTATAAAAAAATAATACCCGTTAAGTAAACCAAAAAAATAAAATTTAATAGCCAAAACTTGTTAAAATGTCGCGTCCCCTAGTTGTTTGCCCGCCAACATAAGTTCTCACCTGGTGTTATTGGCAATTTATTCGCACCAAAAATGATTGAGTAAAGAACAAAGTGCGCCAATTTTTCTTTGAATGCTTTGATCCTACATTTTTAAATTACAACAAACAATGGCAAAAAGTTTAGCAGAGAGTAATTATGCCGCCGACACTAAACCAGCAATAGCCTCAATTTACTCTGACTATGCTTATGCTTTCTTGCTCTGCTTAAAAATTTTTATTGCTCGTAGTTATTACCAGAAAATGGCTATTAAACGTAGAAACAAGTTTGACGCGTGGCCTCCAACTCTTTGAAAAGACTGCGAACAAAGCCTAAAAACTGCGCCTGTAAACAACGGTAAGCAAATAGCTGCTAATGTTTTTCCAAAGAAGAAACTTTTAATGCAATGCTTTGAATGCAAAGTCACGTGCGCGGCACGGCCAATCTCTTTGTCAAGGATAACCAAAGTTACGAGTGACAAAGTAGTACTCAGCAAAAGTGTGTGAGCAAGTACACAAACAACAATTTTAGTGTGAATAACAAAAGTACATACAAAACAGAAAGGCTTCAAAGAGCACAATGTAATCATCAGTGGACAAAAAAGTGAAAGTGTTTGCAACAAATTTTCACACAAAACACCTTTGACACCATTAACACTTAATATAGGCGTCACGCGCAATGCAATAAAAAGCGTAAGGAGACAAAGTAAGTTGTACAAGCACAACAATGTAGGCAGCTGTAATGTTGTGAACTTAAATTGGCATCATTAGTAGGGTATGTAGTAATTTTTTTTTTTGCTTAGGAGTAGCCTTGAAAAGTGTTAGCGTTGATAGGCAATCGCAGTTATCAACTCGAAGCCGTTCCCACGACAGTCGGGTCTACGTAACCGGAACGACCCAGATTTATATCTGGTCAAGGACTGTCACTCCAGCAACACTCCCCAAAAGTCTTTGGGGAGTTTGTATGCTGTTACAACAACAACAACAACAACATCAACTCGAAGCATAAGTTAAGGCGCAATAGCTCTTTCGAAAATTATGGGTATTTCGGTAATTTCACGCGAAAAGTTACGACTAAAGTTTATGGTGATAAAGTAAATTCTTTTTAGCTATTGTTTATTAATATTTAATTAATAGTTGGTTGGAGTACCCTAAGGAGGCGACTTTTAGGTTCAATTGCCATAAGATCAGAAATTTATTGTCATACTAGTATACATAAAACGGGGAATATAAAAAATGAAACATCTTAAGGCTACATAGAATATCTTTTACAGGTCTATTCTGCACGTTACCGAAGATTTTGTAACCGGAAAATATTATTACCAAAAAATGTTACCAGTTCTTGTCACCGCGATTCTAGGAACGTTGGTAATGCCGTTAAAATATTCAGCAATTCAGCTATGAAGAATTGTGCAAATTCTGGCATTGCATATTTCACGGGGCAATACTTTGTTACCAGCTTATGAGATGGTAACAAAATTTACCGGTTACAAGAATACACAGAATGCGAAAAGGGTTAAAAAATTGACAGGAACTTTATTTACCGGTTACAAACTTCTTATTACCAGCGCAGAATAGACCTGTTAATGGACGATTTCAGCGCGAGCAGTGTCAAAATAATGACGATATATTAAATATTTCATCACCTTTTAAACAATTTCATATGTTTGAATATTATGTGAATGTGGGAAATTTATTCAATAACAATTAATTTTTTTATATATGTACATTAGGGTGCCTCACCAAAAAATGTTGCGGTTTTCCGCCAAAATTATAAAACTTAATAGACTAAAAGACTTTGGCCAAAATATTTCGAAATAATAGATAGTACTGGAGTTCATTCTTTGATGAGAAAATGCGAAAGACAAAAATGGGCGCTTTGTCTTGCACAAACAGCGTGAACGGTGTTAAATAATATAGCTAGTGCGAAATGCTTAATGTCAAATGGCAACAGCTGTTTACGAAAATTTTATGAATTCATACAAAATTAAATAGGTTTATAGAGCTCTATAACATTTTCATACAAATTTTCGATTTATAACGCAGTTAAAGCCTTCTTTATATTTTATGAATTTGGGTGTTAAAATATATATAGAGACCGATTCTGAAAAGAAACTCCCTGAGAGTGTTCTTTCATTTCCCTTTCCTCCTATTACGAATAAAAATTCCCTGAGAATTTTTTTATTTTAAATGGCAGAGTTGAGCTGTCAAATAAGTGGCAAACAGCCCTTTCGAAGTTCGAATTTCCTCCTTCCAAATTTTCGGGAAAAGTTAATTATTGTTGGATTGGAGGATTTCGAGAGAAATGCTAGGAAAAGATATCGGCAACAGTGGGCTTTAATTCGTCAAAGTAAATAAAATCTAAAACGCATTTTTATCGACGCAACAACATATTTAATGTGGACTTTAGGTACTGCAATAATATCGCCGATTCCGAAACGTTCGGAGTAGCTCTAAACATTTGTTATATATGTAGTTTAAAATTTTTTTAAACACATCAGGCTTTTGAAGGTCCTTCATATAACTATTCCTGTAATTTTGGGAGTAAGTCTGAAACTTCAAATTTGGGTCATAAAGCATTTTTTATTAACAGAAATGTATACTATGGATTTTGCGGGTATGTGCTGTCGAAATTTTTGGAGTAGCTAAACATACATATGTATTTGAAATAGTTTTGCAAAAACATTATGTATTCGACTTTTCAAAGTCTATTTAAATTATTTTTTTGACTCCGAAATTTTCGGAGTAACTCCGAAACTCTTATGAA
>NW_023458562.1:13087115-13128364 GCF_013731165.1 Rhagoletis pomonella
TTACTAAATTGCCAGCCTAAGTTGTCTGGCACAGTTTTGAAAGTTTCGCATTTGCATAAAACATCTTGAACAACAACAAAAAAAAACAAAAGTTATCCTTTTCGTTTACGAATTTCAACTCCCTCTGGAACGTGCGCCACATGCATACATACTACATGCACATACTTATGCACAAATTTAGGCCGCTATGAGCAGCAGAGCTTTTTACAAATTCATTCAAAGTCTAACTGAACTAGCGCTATGTATGTATATATATATAAATACAACACCATCATGCGCATACATACATACATGCACATCCTTAATTTCCATTTTTTATTGCTGCTTAAAGACTTCTGATTTTCAATTTTTAACTTTCCACTTTCTTTCTAACTTTCCCAGCCACCTTCGTACTTTAGCACTTCATAACGGTCGGCCTTTATTTGCCTTGGCCTTGTCAGTGCCATTTTCAAATGGGCTTGTCTCATTTTTCTTTGGATTCTTAATATATCGTTTTTTTTTGTTTTCTGCTGAAAATGGATAAAATTTATTAGCGGCTCGGTTCTTTTTTGCGTTTCCATTTCTTTCTAAAATTTTTATTTGTGGAGGCGTAGGCAGTCGAGAGTCGCGCGCCGCGTTTATCTGCCTTTCCGGTCGTTTTGTAAGTATTTTCCCATTTTCGCCTTGCTTTCGCGTTCATGCTGCGCTTTTGTCTTATCTTAATTTGTAAATTGGCTTTAGTTAAACACTTTATTAAAATTTATGTTCATCCGTCGACGAGTGAAGGACCGCCCCTTTCGGTTAGTGTATTATACATTATATTATTGATGTAATGGTGATTTCTAGAGAAAAAATTTATGCTGAGGCTTTTAGAAAGTGATTAAATTTAAACAGTTTTGATTAAAGATGGATTCAAATTCACTTTTTCGATTATTATCTTTTTTATTGCTGAATTGTAGCAATAAAAATTTAAAGTAGCTCATTGTAAGTAGATGATTCTAGGTTTAAAAAATGAATACACAAAATTTTAAGTGTAATTTTGGTAACTCCGAATATATTCGGATTTATTCAGAATTATTATATGACTAAAACTTTTCTAAAATATTAAAAATAACATATCTGTCCTTTTTAAGGTACACTTAAACAATTTTTGCAGTTGATTCCGAAAGCAGTGAATCAATTTATTTCCGCGGCAATTCACAAATTTTCACAACTCCGAAGTTTTCGGAATAACTACGAAAATCGGATATTTCCATGAAAGATATTTTTTAAAGAAAAAACTGCTTAATATATTTTAAAATTTGGATGAATTTTCTTCGGTATATACATACACCTCGCGTCATAATTATAAGTGCGTGTTTTATATATTTTTTTTTATTTTGTTATAGTTATAAAAATATAGTTTTGTTTTTTTAACAACAATCGTATATATCCAAGTTTTAAACTTCGTGCAATATCTAAAAAATTAACAAGCTAGTATAATAAAGTGCAAGTTCAAAGTTGCTGTTACCTAACATTAATTTTTGGCAATTTATTTGCTGAAGGTGTTGTGCATGATCCTTCATATAAAAATTGTCGAACATAAGTATACCAAAACGAGGACACCTTTAACAAAAAAAAAAAATGCCAAAAATCAACCGTTATTTTTGCTGTGTTTTCATTATTCATAGGTGGATTTAATTTTACAAAAAAGTCATATGCCTAATGTATATACATAAATACACAAATACTATGTATATATATAAATAATTCTTTACTGATTCCACAAAAAGTTTAGCGAAATTAAATTTACATTCTGCTAATATATCTTTACAAAGTTCCCTGGACTTGATGTATTAACATACATACATCTAAAAAAATTCAAACCGTTCCAAAAACTACGTGTCAATTAACATTAATAAATATTTTCAAAAATGGTTCAATACTGCCTTTAGTGTGATAATGATTTTTAGTATGTTCGCAAAATGCAATTCTTGAAATTTCGGAGTAAATACTTAAAGTTCGGAGTAAATTAAAATGTCAAAAAAAAATACAATAGAACGCAATTTGCGTTTTTTTTTTAAAGTTTTTAAAGGGGGTTGAAAGCGAAATTTTAGAGTATTTGTGTTTTTATTTAACTCAATGATTTTTCATTACTTCGAAAATGATGAAATGATATGCACAGTGTAATGTATTTTAATTTTAATTTTTTTAATTATATTTGTTAAATATTTTTACTAGCGAAGCAACATGATGACCTCAAAAGGAACGTTCCTAGTTTTATTTGCAATGCAAGATATTTCTTTTACTATCCACAGATATTTGAGGCCATGAGAGCAGAAGTGGCCTAACTCAAAATTTTGTTTTTGTACTTGCCTGCTTAAAATAGCCTCAAATATGATAAATTTTAAAATAAAGCGCATACCATTAAATTCAGGAAAAAGCTCCCTTTATTTTAAAATTTATCACATTTGAGACTGTTTTAAGAAGTTGAATAGAAAAAAAAAAAATTGTGGCTTCTGCTCTCATGGCCTCTTTTATATATGCTTACATGTATGTATGAAAATTTTCCGTAGTGCAAAAAGTACCTTCATAGTACATAAAGATATTTCGCTCAAAATATTTTCTGTAATTAACTGCGAAGTCTAACAACAAACTGATTTGATAAAGCAACAGTGAATCACAAGTAAGCGAAAAACAAAGGGAAGTTAGTGAGGGCTACCAATAAGATATTATCAGCAAATTGGTTTTGTCGGAGAAATAAATATTTTCTACCAAACAACCAAACAAAAAAACACAATGTAGAAGTAAGTACTCAATCCAAGTGACACTCAAAGTGGTTCAAACTTACTTGTAGTATATGTAAACGAAAAGGTGTGGAGAACACGTGATGCATACTACAACTACATAAGTATATATTTTTTTAACACATTGTAACTAGGAGTACTTACCACCTTCAGGTTCTGAGTCATCTATATAGATCATATCGTTGTTATCTTTACTGAGGTTGTGTACGCGCAGTCGAGTACCTATTTTGATGGCTTGTCAAACGGAAACGAGTTGTAGAGACAAATAGGTATTTTCTAATGCGACGTACTTCAACTGAAATACTATCACTAGTGTGTAGTTAAGTGCACCGTTGTATGACCTTGCCCGTGCTTGCGAATGAAAACTGATGCAAGGTGGTTGTGGTGGTTCGAAGTGCAATGGTTGGTTGTTGAATTCAGTTCAAAATAATCGACTCGTTGTTAAGTTGATTGTTGCTTGATTTTCACTTTGCACTTTGCTTTAAATTGTTTTTTTTGCACTGATATATTATCTACTTTTTAAATTTATAACACACGATTAAAAATTGATTTTTTCTTTTATCTTTTTATTATCTTTTATAATTTATTTTTGATAGCGATATTTTGTTTGGCTATTTTATTATTGCATTAACTGTTTTTGCTTTGTACAAATTTATTTTAAATTTAGTACCACAGGTTGCTGATATTATACGCCGCCAACTTTTGTGGGTGTAGGCGTTGTGGGAAGAGAGTTTATAGCGTCGGGGATGTTGTATTGATTGCTCGTTTTTTTGCTAGACGTTGAATAAATTGCGTTGTCTATGAAACAAAATTTTCTTATTTTTCAACACTTGCTTTTTCACAAAATAATTTCTTTTATTTATGTTTTTCTCTTATATGTGGTTACTTATTCTATTCGGATACAGAACTGAAAATAAGATGAAGGAAAACCAGATTTCAAATATACCATTTATGTATTTTATTATTATATTGCCACCATTTTTTATAAATTTTTATTTTAGAATTTTTAGTATTTTTTTTCATTCTAAATTAATTTGAGGGGCTTTGATTGCTTCGTGCAAACATATGTAAAATGACTAGATTTATGTTGTTTTTATTTTAAAAATGTAAATGTGGTATGATTCAAAAGTTTTTGTAAAGATTTTTGGTTTTAATGTAAACTCTTTGCAGGATGTTTATAAGAAAAATTCCAAAGTCTTAGAAGTTACTTAAAAAGTATTTAAGCTTGATGATAATTTCAGATTTAGTTAAGATTTTTGTTTTTAAGACCAGTTTTTGATTTTTATTTGTCAACTTTAATATTCCAAACAAACGAATTTTGATTAAAATTTTTTTTCCGAAAATTTTAAATTCCATGAAACACTAAACCCGCACTATATAGTTTAAGATAATTCCCAAATAATTTCTAATCGAAAATTTTTCGTATAATGCATTTTTTAAATGCTTTCGGTGACACTTTATGGTTAATATATGTATATGCGTTCGATTTGGTCAACAAAAGGTGTAATTTTATGAATATCTTTAGAAGTCCTAATTACTCCGAATTTCACAAATCATTCTAAAATTACTACAACGATGAATTTCTCGCTTAAAATATCGTAGTTTTTGAGCTGTGTTAGGTTTGCAAATTTTACATGGAATTTTTTAAAATATTGCAAAACAATTTTTTGCGAGAAATAATGTTCATGTTTTTGCATCTTAAAATAAACAGTATAAAAAATTTATTCATTACTGTTTTTTTGTAAAAAAATTAAAAATAAAAATAAATTAACTTTTTTTTGTGTTGTATTTAGCTATTTTTGTTGTTGTTTAAGTATTTGAATTTGAATGGACTAAAATATTACTTATCTCGCTTCCTTTTGTACAATTTTTGTATTTATTTTCTTTTAATATATTTTTTTTAACTTTTTTTCTTGATCTGAAATTTTTTAAAACTATACTTTTATTATTTTTGCAGCTGATTTTTTACTTGAAATTTATAATTCGAACGTTTTGTTGCATTTGAATTTTTACAAATATTAAATTTTTCTTCTGGCTTTTTATAACCATAGACCCAAAAATTTATTAATTCTGCTCTGTTTTCTAAGTGACACACACAATTTTCTATGTTGATTCTGTTTTAAAAATTTTCGCACTACGAATGATTTATTGATATGTTTCTAGTTTTCTTTTTGCAATCCACTAAAATGTCTGCTTGAATATCTGCGCGAATTATATTTTTATTTTTGCTTGGTTGCTAATAGCGTAGAAAATTTCGCAGATAGTTTCGAAATTATGTATTTAGTGGTAGCGTTAGCGGAAATTTCAAAAATTTTAAAATTGATTTTTTTGAAGTTTTTTTAAAGTTATGATTTTTGTAAAGGAATTCGGTGTTTAAGCACTGATTGTTTAGACACTTTTAAAATTAATATATTTTAGTTTTCTTTTGCATTGAGTTTTGGAACTTTTTGAATTGGTTTTTTATTTTTTTCTTGTTTTCTAACTCTTTTCTAATCATCATTTTGTTTTTTTAGGAATATTTCTTCACCTTTTTGTTTTTTTTTCAATTTGAATATTTGCTAATAAAGTTTTTTTTTTTTAAATATTTCAAAATTTAATTAAACCACGGCAATTTATAAATATTTGCTTTTATTTAATTTCACTCCAAAAAAAAAAAAAAAATTAACAGAACTCTCTCCTGTACCTGAAAAACATTTTTGATTTTTAACAACTTTATTTTATCACTGTAGTCAACTTGCAATATTCACAGCAAATTTTTTATATATATTTTTTCATGATCATTGGATTTTTTTTACAATTTTTACTTGTTTATCATAAGCATTGGATCTTTTCAAATTTATTTATTTAGAAAAATCACTACAAAACTCTTCAAATCACACAATTCTTTGCATTAAGAAATTTTCAACCATAAAATTTCCTTACAAGTATTACTTCATTCGCTTCCTCGCAAAAAAAAGAAGATATATATATAATTGGAATACGAAATTAATTTTCACCCGTTAATCGCAATCGCGTGCTTTTCTCTGTACTAAATATCACCGCGCACCAGCTCGCTAGCAAATCACAAGCACCGCGCTGTAGCTTTTTCAGCCTTTACCAACTGACGGGAATGAGTGTGCGAGCGTATTGACCAACAGCTGAGCACTGGCAGAGGCGTGCACAAAGAGTCTCAATAGCGCTGCGGCGTCGTTGGCAGCGTTACTCCCAAATCAAGACATATGTATGTATGCATGTTGCGCTCGGGGCCCCCAAATAGCTGGCTATCAAGTTAGCTGGCTGCCTGCCTGCCTCTATTTTGTTTTTCGCCTTTGTTGTTGGCGCATTTGTAGCCATTTCTAGTTGTTGTTGCTGCCTTTTGTGTGTTTTTCATTTGTTTTGTTTTTGTTGTTGTTTTGATGAGTTTTCCCCAAGTCGCGCCACAATTTGTGGGCTACTTTGGTGGGCTGTCGAATGTTGGCTGCTAGCTGCTTGGCTTGCTTGTTTGCCGTTTTGTTAGTTGCTTGCTACACTTTGCTGTGCGCCTATTCGTCTTAGCCACGGCCAACGACACACGATTGCGTTTAGGTGTTGGCTTAAATGATAGATAAAAAAATAGATACAGCCACATTTTTGTGTTGGTCTTTCGACTTTCAAAATACGATGCGCCTCGGCATGAAGTGTATGTGGCGGCTCCGGCAGCTCTGGTAGCGCTAAAAATAAATGGAAATGGATAGACAAAGCGTCAGCACATGTGAGCAGGCATCAAATTAGTACATACATAGTACATTTAAAATATGTAAATAAGCATTCATACATCAATATTATGTTGGAATATGGTATAATGCATTAGAAAATGTGTTGACTTGAGAATTCAGTTGAGAAATTTGTATTTTCAGAAGCAAAATTTAATAAAGAAAAAGAAAATTTAGTTACAAAATAGCGAAATTAAATAATATTTACTCAATTCTTTTCTTATAAATTTTCGTTTTCACAAACATTGTTAAAAAATATAGCGATAAATAAAAAGGACAGTATCAAGTATGCATTTCATACGTCAAAGCAAGCATTTTTATTAAAATCTTTATTTTTGATATTTTAAACAAGAAAAACTCTTATTTTTTGCCTTCTACTATACAAAGGAAAAATGGATATTATGTACGCTGTTTTTTTAGTATCGCTGGTAATTTTTTGACAGATTGTGCTCTTTTTTGCGCCATGTCTAAATTTGGGTTCCCCGCACAATCTTCAGCTCCGTCCAAATTGGGAAGGACCTCTCCGTGCCGTTTGAGACCAAACGATGTTTTAGCCAAGGCGATAGTGGAAAGCGTATTAAGAGCTGCTAATATTAATCGAAGCGGCCATATGTAGCAAAAGAACCAGGCTACTGGCGTATTCTGATGGTATCGATATGGTCGGCCTGAAACTAAGGGACGTTACCGCAGTAATTTCCAGTTTAGAAAAAAGCTGAAGAGGACAAGACAAATTACCTCCCTACCTTAAAGCAGGTCTGGTGACTTTCTCTACCTAGGATCCAGCAGAAAAACTAACAGCAACGTTAGCCTGGAGATCAGGCGAAGGATAACTCTTGCGCTAACAGGTGCTACTTTGGGCTCGATAGGCAATTGTAAAGCCGAGCCTTCTCTCGACGAACAAAAATCACGCCCTACAAGTCCCTACCCGTTCTTCTATAATGCATAAAAACGTGGAAGATGTCAAACAACGATGAGAAAGCTTTCAGTGCTTTCGAGAGAATTATTCTACGCAAGATCCTCAAGGTCCTGTTCGAGTGGACAGCGGGTATCAAAGAACTATATGATAATTTTAACGACAAGGGCATAGTTAAGGGCATACAAATACTTATACTGACAGATTTGCCATGTTGTAAGCATGGAGACCAACGACGCGGAATCCTGGAGCGGATAACGAAAGCAAGGCCGCCCGCAAACAAAACGGAAGGACCAAGTGCAGAAGGATCTGTCTGCACTCGGGATGAGCAACTGTCACAAATTTGCACGGGATAGAAGAGAAATTGCAGAAGCTTTTTGGTCTCGGCCCAAAATAGACAAACGGCTTTAGTGCCAAATAGAATGCTGAATGCGGATGGTACCCTTTAAATACAACCCGTGGTGTTGGGTTCTAGCTTTGTACAAAGACACTTGAAAGCAGAAGTTTTTCTAGACATAGTGCAGGAATCAAATGTAAGATATTGGCTTTTTTAAAATATGCACTCCACAATCACAGTGCAGGAAACACATTATTTATGGCCATTAGTTGATTTATCCCAAAATGTGCACAAAACTTTCCATGATTACTTTAAATTCTGTGCAGGCCATACAATTCTATTTGACTACCAATAATATAAGGAATGGGGTATAAGAGATAACAGTATCAATTTACAAGAGGCGATAGAAAAATAAGATAAGCAATCGAACAAGAAGAAGAAGCATTAACAGAAATAGCAGCAACGCTTGTATATATGTGGACACTGAAAGTGGAATCGAATAATCTTATAAAATTAATGAAATGACATTTTCTGGTGAATTTCAAAATTAGAAGGCACTTAAACGTAATAGGCAGTGTTGCCATGTTCATGCTTTTGGAGCTAGATTTAACTCTTTATTAGGGGCTGTCCATATATTAAGTAAGACCTTTGTGGGGGAGGGCGGGTCTAGAATTTTCTTACTTTTTCTTATATGGGAGGAGTGGGCATCCCGTAGATTCTTACGTAATATTATTTTTCTTGTATTCTTATTAAAAATTGTCCTTTATAAAATACGAAAATTCACCCAATTAAAGTACTAAATTGCATTGAAATGAAAAATATACATAATATACGGAGGATATAACAATTTTTTACAACTTTTGCTTTAATTTTTCTATTTTTCTAAAAAAAACGTTACTCTTCGGTGTCTATTATGACCGAAAAATGCAACTCGAACACAAACAGGCGAAAACTCCCTTATACCATGTTCTGACCGACATCAAAAACATGTTTTCGTTGCTGGTTTTCGACCTAAAACTTGTGTTTTCGTCCATGTAAAATCTGTCAAACTAAAACCAGTTTTCGCTGAAAACCACTTGAAAACTTAAGTTCCGCTTATTCCAATCGGTGTCTGCACTAGTTTTTTTTTGATTATTTTTCGAAGTGGAAGTCATATTTTATCATCTTTAATACGCCATTTTGGATTTATTGTTAATTGGCGGGTCAAAATAAAATAAGCATGGAAGTAAAAGGTTAATGAAAAGAAATTGAAGGAAAAGTATTTTGGTTTTGTTTTTGTGTAGCAAAACTGTAAACAAAGGATGTAAGAAATGTCAACGAAACCACCGGTGTGAACAGCCTTCAGCCCACAATCCCAAAACTCGTTTTCAAGGTGTTTGCGTTGTCGGTCAGAACATGGTATTACGTAATATATGGACAGCCCCTAAGCATTCACAAAAAGCTTCACTTGATCTTTTCTGGGCCTCAGCGTCGAAGAGCAAAGATGATAATTTCACGACGCGGGCGAGATCTCATGTGTGTCATCACAGAAAATGAAACAGATGATATTGTTGAATGGGCGAATCAAGAAGAAATTTCAGTGGACTGAGAAAATGAAATACCTTTGAGAGAAAAAGAAGTACGAGATATCCCTGTGGCTACTCCTCTTTCAGATTAGCTGGCTGAACCGTGGACCAAAGATACCGACAACAAAGAATGACTAGTATAACTATGTAATGAAGTTTTTAAGACTGACTAGGCATGCATCCTATATTTGTTTGGTGGAAATATATAGTATTTTCTAATGTTTAATTGAAAAAACATGTCTAGGGGATTTTTAATCTTACTTAAGATCTGCGGCGATGGAAGGGGGATCAATTAAATCTTACAATTTATTACTTTAGGGGAGGGGGGGGGGGGGGTTCAAAACAGGTGAAAACTCCCTTACATAATATATGGACAGCCCCTTATTCTATTTAGCTCCGAAAATTGGGGTTTAGCTCCTAGTTCTTTTCAAATTTATCTAACACTTTTTTAGCTCCAGAAAGTTTTAGTTGTATTTGGTATATAAATATAAGCAAAAACTTAAGCGTTGCTAAAATGGAAAATTTCGAGACGCAGTGTATCCACCATAAACTCTTGGATCTAGGTTGAAGAATTCAAAAATTAATTAAAAGAAAATCCTTTTTCTGATAGCGCGGATTTTGTTTTACCTTACGAATTTTGCCTTTAAGAAGAGCTGGAAGTAAAACTTTCCAGACAAATTTTGCAAAAAAATTATTCAATTCAAATATCTGAAATTACAGACTTTAACAGTTTATAAGGTATTTTTAGATTGCTGTTATAAGTGCCATAGCAACGAATTCGAAATATATGCACCTTATTTTGGTTTTAAAATATTTTGTTCAGCACTTAAGCTTATAGAAAATGTAAAAACAACCTTACGGCAATAAATGCTCAACCTTAACAAAAATAGTTAGCTCTTCATTTTAGCTACTATTAGTATTATTTAGCTCTTTTTAGCTCTTTTTTCGACCGTTTTAGCTCCAAACGAAATTTTTCTCTGGCAGCACTGGCAATAGGCTAGCGTACCTGCTTCTAAATACGTACATGTATGTATATACTTCTATATGTACATATGTATGTATATGCGTATGCGACTCCGTATCTATTGATAAACGTTTGCACTCAGAGATAACATGAACACAACTCAATTTTCAAGATTGCCAGCTGCAGCCGGTAAGCGGCAGTAGAGAAGAGACAGGTGGCGGTGCATACCAAAGCGATGATTCGTAATTATTTTCAATGTCTCCTACTCATTCGCAAATCTCTTTGCCACCTCTACTCACCTGCTATCCGAATAGGTTGTGACGTATCACTTTAACTGCGCTTATCTCATTAACTACTCAGCTATTTATTGACGTCTACGATAATTGTGCGAATTTTGTCGACATAGAATGCAATGTGTAATATTTGCAGCTGTGTGGCTAAAGTGTGAGAGGTCGTTTAGGATGAAGAATATATGTACTTTATTTATAAATACGATTTTCATTGGAGTAGGCGCTGGTTTCTGGGCTTCACTTTAAAGCATTCATTTTACAAATCAATATAAATTTGATTAGGAATTTAAATTAGTTATGAGACAATTTTATGCCTAGAGATTTGTATATTGTAAAAAGTGCAATTGCTATAATTAGATTTACATGGAATACCTCACTCATTTTGCAATTAGAAATTGGAGCATTCTTAATTGAAACTCATACATAACAGAACATCAAGGAAAATCAGGCTTCATTTGAATTTTTACCTTATGTCCTTAGAGTGACTTATAAGCAACATTGGTTGATTAGGAGATACTCCGAACAACTCTTAAATACTCCGAACAACTCGTAGTGCTGCTAAAAGGTTTGATTGCTTCAAATAATAAGTTTTAGATTACTCCCAAGAACTCCGAAAGACTCCGAAAAATTCTTCGTGATGCCAAACGGCTTGGTTGCTGAAAAATGATAAGTTTAAGTAACTCCGAAGAACTCCGAAAATGCATCGTGCTACCAACATGTTTGGTTGCTTCAATTATAAGATTTCAGTTACTCCGAAAAATCCGTCATGCTGTTGCTTCAAATAATAAGATTTAGTGTACTCTGAAAAACTAGAAAAGACTGCAAAATTTAAAAAAGGTTCATCTGCTTATGAGTTTTAACTCGACTTTTTTGTTAAAAAAAAATCTTAACGGAGATACTATGAACCAGAAAACACTTTTTCCAAAAGCTTTTACATTTTTTATAAGAAAACTACGGCGTAAATTTGTTGCAAACTAATTAGTAAATACTGAACACCTTAAACGAGCTGTACCTTTGTACCTAATGTTTATTTCAATATGTTAAAATATTGGTATATTTCGTGGTAATCCGAATAAATTAGAGCACCACATTATAGAGTAATAAGCAGAAAAGGTTTCGCAATCTCAAAAACTACTCTATCTCCTCCCCTCACTGCCACTTCAAGCCTTTCCATTCAGAATTAATTTTTTCATTATATTGCAGTTAAAAGTCCAAACTTTCAACTGTTTAACGCCTACACATTTTCGCTTGCATTCTATTTTTATTAAACTAAATTTACTTGCCCTTTTAAGCTAAACCGAAAATTCGCCAAACAAGCCCACCAAAAATGCCGTTAACCTTTCGCCATGGTCGTTTGGGGAGCTAGGGACAGGCATATTTAGCGTTAATGCAGAAAAAAAGGCAGAAATTGAAAGTGTAAAAAAAAAAAAATCGCGAAGGAATGGGTGGAGGCGTAAGTGCGTATGCAAAATCATAATGTATGCCTATTTTCCCCATGGGCTTATATTTTGTTGTTCGGCGTTTTGCTATTTTTCCTCGGTCTTCCTCTTACTGCGGTTTTCGCATTAATGCACAGTATAAATATTCTGAAGTTAAACGAAGGGCGCAGGAAAGAAAGAGGTGAATTAACTTGATTGTGATTTTTTCGAACGGAAATTAAAATGGACATTGTGTTTAAAAATTACTTTATTATGTCGCAACTTAAGTGCATTCCAGAAAACTGCTGCGTTATTTGACAGGCTTTAGGCATTTTAATTCGTTTTGATGAATTAGGAATGGCGCTAATCCATCATCTGGGTTGCAATAATCCATTACGGTTAATAAGAAAAGTGTTGAAGTGTTGAAGTAAGTTCGAAATAAATATATTTTAACGTATTCATAGTTTTTCCAAAACCATATCTTTCATTGAAAACAAAGCAAATAGCCGCTACAGGTGTGATTCATAGTTTTCGGAGTAACTCCGAAAATTTCGGATTAAGTTAGAATATTGGTAAAAGTTAGAAAAGCTAGCATTAAATTAATTTAAGCTGCATACAATGTTATAAATTTGAATTCAGTTTTTCGCAGTGACTCCGAAAATCACCACAATTGTGTAAAACCAGTGCAAAACGAATTCGCTTACCTTCAGCATTGCCCTTCTTACCTACAATACCTGTCTCTCTTTTCCTAATTCAGAACCAAAAAGGCAGTGATTCTCGTGTCTTTTGGAAAAGTTTAAATTTCATTTTCAAAACTGTGAAAATGTTTGGGTAAAAAATGTTGGAAAGGAGCTGCGTAAAATCACTTCCTAGTCTAGGTTGATAAAAAAAGGTGGACAGCGCCTATTTGGAATTCAATATCATATTGTCTAGGTTATAAACCAAGCCTCAAATAACTGAACTACTCCGAATTATGTACTCTATGTAAGTAATTTTTTTTGTTATTTTCCTGGTACTGTTCACTATCCAAAATATTTCATAGCAAGCAGCGCAGAAATCCTTGAAAATAGTGAACTATAGGTTTACGAGGGACTCCGAAGTTTTGCAAATTCGTCTAAAATATGGGAAATAGTAATTAAGCGATTTAAACAGTACAGTATAGATTTTACCTTCAATCGAAATTTTTTGGAGTAATTCCGAAAACTACCAAAATTGGGTTTTGCCCAAAAACAGTCTTTAGGAGGAGTATCAAATCCAGACAATCCTTTTTGCTCCAAAACAATTAGAGTTTGGAGCAAAAGTTAAGGCCAAAATTGGCAGTCTATTCCTAAATCGTGCAGATATGCGTTTGGTTATAAAAAATTAATGAACCTTATTTTATTAGAACTGAGCATTCTATAAATCCCACGCCTCTAGCCATACGGGTACAGCGGCCGCCGAGAAAATTAATATAATTTTTCGAAAACACTTCGAAAAAATTGGGCTGAAGTGAAAACCTGCCAAGATGCATTTTGGAATGGTGCGTAGCGCAAGGGTCGAGCTTGGGTTCTACTAAAAGTTTGGGCTCACTTGGAAAGTTTACCGGAAAATGCGTTTTTTATTTACAAGGAAAAAGCTTTTTGCGTATTAATTTGCTCCGATAAACTCCAAACAACTCCGAAAAAGTAAGTTAACCGAGGAAGGTTAGCTGATTTAGGGGTCTTTTGTCGATTATTAGGGTTTTTATCCACTTCTACATCATTCCGAAAATTTACGAATTTCTCCAAATAGTAACGAATTATGACGAAACTCCGAACCACTCCGAAAAATTTAAGAAACTTTAGTCAAATACGGAAAGCTAGCTTCCTCAGAAGCATTTTTGCTCATGTCCAGGGACTCCGAATCACTCCAAAAAATTTCGAATTATTCCAAAAATCTCACAGTTATGCTGGAAATGTCCAAATTACTTTGGGCTACTCCGAAAAACTCAATTCAACAAATTGAATCAAATTTTAGTCAACAGACAAGCATTAGATATTTTGGGGGTTTTATATCCATAAGCAATAATTGTAGAGATATATAATTACTCCGAAGAATTAGCATACTGCAACAAAAGCTTACGATTTATGATGAAAATTTCCGAATTACTCCGAAAAATTAGAACATTTTTGTCAGTCGAGAAAAGCTAGCAATTTTGTAAGTTCTAGGTAGATAAGAAGCAGTTTTATCACCCTCAATTTTTTTTTGTTTTCTCTTAATCTATGCCAAGTACTCTGAAAATTTACAAGTTACGCGGTTTTTTCAGAAAGCGAAGCTATAAAGTGCGATGTAATTTTTCATGCATACTTAGAATTTTAAGATTATGTTAAGGAAACAGTAAGATTTTGGCACATACTTAAAAAGATTCATACAAATTTGTGCACAAAATATCTGCTTATCTTTATACATACAAGCGAATACTGTGCTACTACTTCCGCAACATATTTTCGTAATTGAATGCTTTTATCTTACTCCACTATTCTTTGAAAACTTAATTCCTCTCGCACTGTGTTTTTTCTCCAATACTGACGTGTTTGACTGCAATACGACAATTCAATAACGAATTTATTTGTACCACATTTGCAAAGTTGCTTCTTTCGCATTTGGATTGTTTTTGATTCATTGTTTTTTTTACAGTTTTTATGCTGCACTGATGGTACGAGTGCGGCCACTGAACTGAAATACGGAGAAGTTTAAAATGGGAAATGGATTTAGGGAAATGCACCCGAAAACTTGTTTACAAACAATAAATCGCAATGTAAGTGCATCACGATCGTAGGAAGTGTTACAATGTTGCATTGCAGCAACAATAAAATCGGCCATTTTTTTTTTGTGATATTTTTTTTGTTACCTCACGGAAAAAGATAAAAATGTGACCAAAGAGAAATTTTTGTGCAGGGGTTTTGATGTCTGTTTGAAATGTTGACTTCGAAAGAAGGACGCATCGGACGTTTGAGGGATAAAGGACACTGGCATTGTCGAAATTGACCATTTTATATAGGGTCATCCAAGGGTGATGGAGATCTTTAACAGAAACTATTTGTGTTATTATAGTGTGATTTAGAAAATTGGTAAACAGGCGTTGGTGCTTTGCTGCCTTGCTTGCTTTGAATGACGCATAAAAGTGATCCAAACGTTTCATGAAAATCGTCGTTCTACAAAGAGTGCATTTCGTGTGTGAATTTTCCGGTCAACATAACCGGCCATCTGAGTCAACAATCAGCCACTTGGTGCAGAAATTCGAAGAAACTGGGTCGGTGCCTAACGTGACAACATCCGTGCGTCTTCGTACAGGTCATTTGGCTGAAAATATAGTACTTGTGGAACAAAGTTTGGACCAAGTCGCGACAACCTCAACTCGTCATCGTGCACAGAAATTGAGCCTTTCCTACAGCACAATGCAGCGGATTTTAACAAAATTATAGGCCATACTTTCTCGCCTAAAAAATTCAATTGACACAGGATCTGAAGTCTAGAGACCATTTGCTGCGTCGTATATATATTCACCAATGAGATGCTTGAACCGCACATGCAACACAGCATTTGAAACAATAGTCTTATTGGGAACGAAGCTCCCAGTATGGCTTATCTCACGAAATAACAAGGTAAAATAGCCGCCGAAGTCTTGCGATTTGACACCATTGGACTTTTTTCTCTGTGGTTATGTGAAAAGTGTGGTTTATGCCAATAACCTCGAGACAATTCCAAAGCTAAGGAACGAAATCTTACGCGTTCAAAATTACACTTGTACAGCCCGAACTATGCCAAAAAGGTTACGGAAAATGTATGCGCAAATCCTACGAGTTGTTAAATTTTTCGACAAAAACGGGTTTTTTGTTCGAAAATGGTGGCACACTTATCTTAGACAATGCATTATCGTCAGTTTCACATAAGGTACAAGATTTCATCGCAAAATTGTATTTAAATGTAAACTTAAAAATGTATAAAAAACAACTCAAAATAACAACTCGTGTTCATATATATGTACGTAGCTGTGTATGTAACGTATACGGAACGTAGCACCACACACCGTCAGCTAATACGTTTACCCGAGCGCCTTAATTTAAAAGTCATATCACTTAAAAGTATGTAATTAAATATTGGCGTGGAATATTTTTCTGCAGTATTCCTCACGAATATACATATAAATTTGTTCATGTAAAGTGGCGGTCAAAAATTGATGAATGGTGTTTAGTTTTTAATATTTACAATATTTCTCAAGCCAAAAATTTATTTGATATTTTTTTATAAAAATATAATTCATGCGTTAACAAAATCTATATAAATCATACTTTCAAATTTTCTACAGAACTCAAAAAAATTAACCCAGAATTTTTAGAAATGTTTTGGGTATGCAGTTAACAAGCGTATAAAATTCTACATGCAAAATTTGAGCGGATATAAAATCGCATTGATTTTTAAAAAAATTTTTATTTTGGTGACGGCTTTTGTGTTGTTTTTTCATATAAATAATGAAATTTATTAAAACTGGCGTTGACTTTTCTTATTTTTTCCGCAAACGGTCTTGCGCATATTCCTCCACAAGAAATTCATGTTTATATGGAAAAAAGTAAAAAAATAAAATTTTTAAATCAATGCGATTTTTTAGCCGCTCAAAACTTGCATTTATTTTACTAGAATTTTATAAGCTTGTTAACTGCATACTCAACAAATTTCTAAAAATTTTGGTTAAAAAATCGAAATTTAGATACAAATTTGTGAATTTTTTTTTGAAATTTGAAAGTGTGATTTATATAGTTTTTTAAAGCATGGACCATATTTTTATAAATAAAAATCAAAAATATTTTCGCATGAAAAACATTGTAAATATTAAGAACGAAACATCGATTTTTGGCCGCTACTGTATATAAAATTTTCGGTATGAATTTCAAGAGTGCCAATAGAAATTGTTAAATTGAAATTTTTGTTTCGGGAATCATCGTCATTTTAGAATCAATGTAATTTTTATCATTTCGAGGCATACGTCTTTTATTACTCCAAATTGGTGCCTTTTGGCAGGAGGAGCACTTTCACCGTTTAATGTTGAAGCTATGAAGTAATTTATACTTTTGAAATGAAAATATCATTAAATTTCAAAAATTACAAAATAACTGCGACAGATATTCTCAATGCTGCTATTTTTTTAAGTTGGTGGCACACTTTTGAAACTTCACAGGTATGCTCTGTTTGGTGCCGAGTTTCATTGCCTATAATATGAATAGTTTATTTGAAATCTTCACAAAGTTATTAAAACAACAAACAAACAGTTATAATTTTTTCGAGTGACAATGAAAAAGTAAAAAATTTCGGTACTTTTTCGCCTAAATAAACGTTTTGAGGGTAAAAGTGCTCAAATACTTGATTTATTTTTTTTATGGTACTTATTTCTGGCGCTCCATTGATAAAAATAAAGGCAAGAATAATGCATTAGCGTTCTTTTTCTGTCGAGAGAAGAGAGCGACACTAAAAAAATAACTCGTGGGATCTGCTCATATAGGCATCTTTTTTTTCCGCATGACTGCTATTAGAAACTTCACCTGGAGGACCCAGAGGCCCTTGGATATGCCTAGTAGAGAGAGACATTCCTAATTTGAATTATAATTTTTGCATGCTTTCCGAATCGAAATTTTAGATTCGAAAAAGCAAAACCAAAACTTATGTAGTCTCCTCTTTCCCGCAATGAACTTCAATTGCAGTTTCTTCCGCAGTAATCAATAAACATTTGTGTTTGTAGCTCAGCTTTAATGCCACTTGGATATGCCGAACAATGCAAAGGAATCAATCACCTGGAAAAATTCTTTGCATACCTTTCCGCATAAAATTTTCACCGTCGCTACATCAAACACAGCTACAAACACACAACCCTTTTTGCAATAAAATTCTCCAGAATGGTTGCTCTTGCCAAATTGTTAGCGGAGTTGTTGTTTTTGGTGCTTTGTAGCACATTTGTTTATCGGGCAATTTAGTAGATACTCGTACGTATGCCAATTGTATCCAACCGACTGAATGCTTGACTGGCTGCTGCACGTTTTCCAAACACACCGACACTCACACATTAAAATATATACATCCCTTTTTGCATGCGCCCTTTTGCCCCCGAATGCGATTCAGTGCTTTTGAAATGCGCACTTTTGCTCAGCTAATACAACCAACAGTTAACAAAAGCGTGTGCATTGATGTTGTGGCGGTGTGTGTGTATTTGATCGCCTTTGAGTGAGCGCTAGAGTGTGTAGGTGTATAGTGTGCATGATTGTTTCGCTGCATTGCGTGCTAATGTCTGTTTGTTAATTTTTCTTTCACTGTTTGTGTTTGATATTGTTTTTTATGTGTGCATGAGCGCGTGAATTGCACTCAATTGCACATTTCTTGTTTTTTACGTGTAAACATTTCATTTTGAGTGTTTTTACGTTTTCACACTTGCAGAGCGAGTTTATGCGGAGATTTTAGTTTTTGGTGGCATAGCTACGGTGACCATATAACCCACGTAAAGTAAAGGACATTTTTCTTTCAAAATGATTTAGGAAAATATTTACCAGTTAATTAACCGATTCCGCAAAATGAAGCCAAAGTCCTTTTTAAGGACTTCGCAATCCTTTGCTGCCAAAATGCGTTTACCATAATTCATACTGCACGCCGAAGCCGGCACACAATGGTTCAAAATTGGAATTTAAAGTTCATAATTCACCGTAGTCTTCATTTTTGAGCCAATTTTTACTAAAAACTAAAAAAAAGTAATTTATTTCGGTGAAAATTTTTTATAACATTTCAAAAATTTTTTTTTTTGTAATTTTTTCGTTTTGGGGAATTATACAATTGTTTTCGATTAGTCTTTGTTATGTAACATTTACTAACTGGAAAAGGAGAATACATTTTCTTCAAAATTTCCACTTCTCTGCATTTTGCACAGAAAAAAATTAATATAATCAAGTAAAACTTTACCGATTAGGCTCAACTGGTCTCTTGCAAATATTATAAGCTTTCATAAAAAAAATGATAAAATTAAGTGACAAAAATGAAGGCTCCAGTGAATTACGACCACTAAATGCCAGTTTTGAACCACTGTGCAGCAGGGGGTTTATTGTTCTCTTTCAGTGGAACTGGAAATTCAGCGTGCACACCATTCCCTTTGCTCTATAGATTGTGAAAAGATTACCTATTAAATAAAAACCCTTAAGTGGAGTGCGAAACGAACTGGCGAAGGTTTTCATTCTTTCATTCATTTCTTTTATAAGGAACATTTTTAGTTTTCATATTCTGTGTTTAAAAATTTACCTCTGAAAAATGCAGAGCTGATTTAAAGGACAGTTTAAGAAATAAAGGACAAAAGGCGTCCTTTATTTTGAAAAAAATAAAATAAAGGACAGGGGGTTAAAATAAAGGAATGTCCTTTAAAATAAAGGACGGATGGTCACCGTAGGCATAGCAAACTTTGCGTTGCTTTTCTTTGAAAACTGTTCAAATGTTGATTTGCTGCAAATATCATATTTTAGGAATATGTTACCAAGCTCGAAGATATAAATAGATGAATACAAACAACGAAATTAAAATATGTTTAACTTAAATACTCAAAAAGTCCGTACAATGTTTTTGCAGCAATGTAAAGGAACTCCGAAATGAATGACTCCAAAAACAATCAGCAGTTGAGAAAATTACAGGAAAGCTACTATAGATCCTTTCTTTATCAAAGAAACATCAGTTTAAGTACTCCGAAGAAACAAAAGTATACGAAAGTTTTGAGAACAGCGGTTTTATGGCTCAAACTTGCTAATCACAAAGCCGTACGGAAGGTGGAAAATATAAATTTCTGGTAAAATAAATGTTTACGAAATTTTCCGAATTACTCCGAAATTAAACTATGCTGACCCGACAAAAAAGAAATGATTTAATGTGATTTTTCAGTTGGAAAAATAAATTTACAACTTGAATAATTTTTAAATTTTCCGAACAATATTTAAAAGTATGTATATCAAAAATTTATTTCGGTTTTTACGAAAAATTTAAGTTGCTTTATTAAAAAAAATGTTGGCCGTAAGTACCTACAAAGTCTACAAAATGTGTACGTAAACACTTGAGCTAACTCCGAAGGTTTCGGAGTAACTCTGAATACTACAAGAGTCGCAAAAATTACAAAAAAGTAATTTAAGATGTTTTATTTATCAAGTATCCAAACCACTACGAAAGTAGGTAGTGTAAAAATAAGTATGTTGCAGCTAAAGGTTTTCTGGCTGCCAATTTGTTGTTGTTTCAGTATAATAGGGTTTGCAACCTAAATAAAACCAGTCAAAATTTATTGAAATAAAATTCTCTTTAAACATATTATTTCTGAAACAGCGATGCTTATTATCGCCGACATTTTTGGCGTTATATGTAAACGACGTCCATGACTCCTTAGAAGGTGGCCTAAACATCGAAGGGGAAAATATCAGACTTCTTATGTATGCTGATGATATTAATTTGCTAGCGGATAGTCATATAAAATTACAGGAAATGAAAATTATTGTAAATTGCGAAACCTTGAAACTGGACAATAACACTCTCTATTCAGATTCGACGAGAACGACTATAGCACACTTTACCGCATTCTTTTTTTTTTATATATTTAAGTTATTTATTTAATTTAGATTGAGAAAGCATTAAAATTTTAGAGACTGAAAATTCTACACAATTTACAATTATTCGTATATGAGAAACAATCTGAAGGGCATATCCGGACTCGTCGATCTAAATACGCCCTAGCAATATGAATGCCGTTTTTGAATTTTTCTGAAGTAGGTTGCGACCGCCCCCACCCCCTGCATACGCCACTGTATATGAATATGCTTAGGGACATACATACAAGCCTCATAAGAATATGTCCAAAGAAAAAACACGCCTCAAAAGCATTAACAAAATTTAAAATCACAGACAAATCAGCAAAATAATTAGGCAACAACTTCTGTAACAAAACAAAAAGAACTATAATAATTATCCATCCGGCTATTGTGCCAACGTAAAGCGGAAATACAAGCACGAATTCTGTTATTTACGATTTTCAATTTTGTATGAACGTCTTTGTTACTTATTATTTTTCTTTGAAATTTTTCTATTTTAATTGCGAGCCACTAAGAACAACGTCATCGGTGAGTATGGCTGAAAAATATTTGCGACGTTGTAAATCAATTCACAAGAACGCAATATTTGACAAGCTAAAAGTGCGCTGAATTACATATTATAAAAATAATGGCGAAAATTTGCTTGCTTTTCTTATTTTCAAAAAATACTACACACATACTTATGTATGTACATAGGCTGGACGATATTTGCATTTTATTGCGACTGCGAAATATTTGAAAATTCATGCAGTCCATTAAAATTTAAATATTTTGCATGCCACGTTTGTAGCATTTGCAAATTTTATTAGTATACAAATTTTTACGAAATATTTTTTATTTCAACACATCTGTTATAAATGCACTTAGTCAATGAATAAATAGTTAGAAAAACAAAAACTTTCAGCAAAATACTTCAAATCTAAAAATCTGTTATATTTATAAACATGCGTATATACATACATATGCATGTAGTACATAAGCAAAAATACAAAATAACCACTTTCCGGCTGCTGGCAAATAAGTGAGCGCGTGATACCATACACCTACATGCTATATTATACACTAACATACATATTTATTGCGACTTTTTGAGAGAATGACACAGCACCATTTACGTATATGCGATCAGCGATAGATTTTATCACTTTATTCGTATTTTTTTTTAATACTTTTTTGAGTTTAGAGAATTCACCAAAAATGCAGACACATCATAAGACCTTTATGCGTTATTTATACATTGATAAATTTTCAATAAATTTAAATGATGATTTATTGAAACCAAATGTTGTGCAATAGCATATTAAGCTTTTAAGCCCGCATAGAAAAATATTGCATTTGTTAACTGTAAATTTAAAGGTAAAAAATTTTTACTTGCTGATTTTCGGAATAATTTCGGAGTATAGAAAATGCATAGAAAATCTCTGCGCACCAAAAGTGTGATTCAACCGAATGGAAATTGTGATTCTGGGGGCAAAAAAGTTTTCGGAGTGATTTGGATTAAAAAAAATATACCGAATATCATGGAGATATTTATGTGCTATTAAAGGAATAGAAATCATGCGTAATTGACAGTAATATTTTTCGGAGTAGTTCCGAAAGAAAAAACTGGGAAGAAGAAGCAAAGTCGTTTTTATTATCGAAAATATTTTAAGGTGGCCAAGGTGGACTAAATATCTACAATATGATGAAGAAATAGGAAAATATTATCAATAAATATTTTTTATATTGTTTACTTACTGATTTCCGGAAAAATTTCGGGGCATCGAAAATGCATGTAAAATTGCTCTGAGCCATATGTGTGATTGAAACGAATTGAAATTGTGGTTATACAGACACAAAAAATGTTCTCGGAGTGATTTGGAGTAAAAAAAAATTGTACCGTAAATCATGGAGGACTTTATGTGCAAACAAGCTTGTAAGTACATTTCATAAATATACTTACGTGAAAATGGTAAAATTTTGTGTTTATCTTTTACTAGACGGCCTCGTATGCGCGAGGCTTCGCCACGCGTTGAATGTGTAGATATTAAAAAAGATGCGATTGACAACTAAACAGGTTGCAACCCTACTAAAAAAATAATATATAATTGCGCATCCCTTTCATTTGACACCTGATTTCTTGCAATCTAACGAATAGCCCACATTTTTAAATTTTTCGCATAGGTTTTAACCCTCTACTCTCAAACCTTTTCCTTTGACATCTCATTTTTTCTCATTGAATGAACTGTGTAAATCTAATGTCATAACAAAAAATGCCCTCGCTTATTATACATACATAATTTTTAAATAGGTGGCAACCCCACCCAAATAAAAAATAAAAACTTATTGCACATGCAGAGACCATATCCTTTCACTTGGTACCTCAGTTTTAGTCCAACAAACGGTGAAGATTTTATAATTTTTAAAAAGTGGCAACCCTACTCAAAGAGTAATACATTATTGACTATATAAAATACGAGCCCTTTTATTTGGCACCTCATTTCTTGTAATCCAACGAACAGTGCGCATCTAATAAGAATAATATTTCTATCGATACTGATTATACTTAAAAATATCGCATAAATCCGTTTAGTAGTTTTTCAGATTAGCGTGGTCAAAATATCTCGAATATCTCCTTTATAGTATGTATGGAAGATAGTAATTTTAAAATAGGTGGTAGTTTTTGTGCATGCGCAGGCCAGGCCCTTTCATTTGGTATCTCATTTTGCAATCCAACGAACGGCGAAAATCTTTTAACTTTTTAATAGGTGGCAACCTTAATCAGAAAAGTTATATATTATTGCACATGCAGAGGCTAAGTGTTATCGTTTGACACTGATGGTGCAGAACTTATGCTTACGCTTATTATGATTACATTTAGTAATTTATTAACAGGTGGCAACCCTACTAAAAAAAAATAATAGTGCTTTTCTTTTCTTTTCTTTTCGAATTTAACAATACAGAGTATATTAGGGAAAATCTCTTCAAACTCCGTTCAGTAGTTTTCGATATTACCGCGTACAAAGGATCTCGACTTTCCCTTATACTATGTATAGATAACCCAAAAAGAATGATTTATAAATTTCGGTATTTTTAGGAGTAAATAAAATTGGCCTGTATGATATAATTGCTATTTAGCATTCATATATCAGATTCAATTTGTTATATGATGCATAAGAAAATTCGGAGTTTTTCGGAGTTAACGAAATTGACTATTTTTAGGTTATTTTAACTTTGGAGCCATCAAGCGGAAGTAGAAATACGCAGCATGCGATAGAAACGCCTTAAGGGTTATTCGGAGTAAACGAAAAATGTAAACTTTGCTTCCTTAGAAAGTTTATTTAGCATTTCTATTGCGAAGTTCTTGCATAAGCTAACTCTTTTTAACCGGCTTCAAAAAAAGGAGTTTATCAATTCGTCGGAATATTTTCTTTTCCGATTCCGATAGTTCTTTTTTAAAAGGAAAGTTGATACCTCAGAGTTGGTCCCATACTAATTTCGTTTAAATTCGATCATTGCATCATGAAGAAATTAACGGTAATCTTGAATTTTTATATGAGAATTGAAGTCGGTTTTGTTTTTTTTTTGCTTAAAAATCACTTGTTTATATTAACAAGTAATTTTTAGCAAACAACAAAACCGATTTCAATTCTCATATAAAAAAAATATATATATATATATATATATATATATTTCATGATCCAATGGTCGGATCTACCTTTCCGATGCAAAAATTATCGAAATCGTGGTCCAAAGTTATGCGGTAACAGCATACATAAAAAAAGAAAAAAAAAATTCCGACGAACTGATAACCTCCTCCTTTTTTGGAAGCCGGTTAAAAATCATTTATTTATTTCAAAATCGGTGAAAAATGTTGAGGGCTTTCCCTCCTTACGCCAATCTTGAGGAAAAAGCCAACAACCTTAAACTTGTTCAAATTTGTTGGCTCTATGCATACAATGCCAATATCGTATTGATGTTAAGCACGGATTCGTGATACTCTAGTAACTATATCTAGTGAAAAATATTTTAAATTTTTTATTGGTTCAGGTTTCGTAAAATAACCCCAAATTCGTGTAGACGTACATATACAAGTACATGAAACCGTATTTGTTGCCACTAAAATTCATACATTTTTTGACATTTTCCTTAGAAAATAATTTTTTAAACAAATTTTGTATTTTTAGCAGCAAAAAGTTATCGCGCACCAGACATCAATTAAGCGCGAAACATAAATACAATAAATAGAAGAAAAATAAGCAGAGTTAAGCTAAAATATTCATACTTCATGAAATTTCCAACACAATATTTTTCTTCTGATAAATACTTATGTGCGCATATGTATGTAAAATGTACATTGTATATATGTACTGCTATAAATGAAAATGTGCTATTTTCAGAGTAAACAGGTTATACGCCACCCATTGTGTGATCATCACGATATCACACGTAATTTTTGCGAGATTTAGTTAAGCGTTTTGTGGACAGTGACCCTTAAATATTATTTCAAATGAATATCTAGGTGTAGCTGCTTTTTTAGAATAATTTTTAGCAATAATAGCCATAGCTGTGCGTTGAGTTTTTCTTCAAAAAAAAAAAAGAAAAAAATTCAAATGCAACTAATCCATTTTTGATTTGTTAGCGCGCAATAAAATTTCGGTTATTATTCTATAGTTTTTTTGCTTTTGTTTTCGCTTGCTGCGCTGGATAAAAGCTCTCGGAAACTTGTATTTGAATGGGTAACATTTTATCTGCTTAAGTCATAGCTGAAAATTATGACGCCGCGCTATTATTTTTCTTTGTGCTTTTTTTGCTTCGAAAGGATTACTGTGCTTCCGCAGTACTCGATGGTGGTAAATATACATGTACATAAACTGCAATATTTACTCGCTGCTAAATTTATGACATTAAAATTTAAATGCGCGTTATTTTGCGTTGCAGAAATGTGACTAAAACAAGTAATTTTTAGCAAAAAAAAAACCGACTTCAACTCTCATATAAAAAAAATATATATATATATATCTCATGATCCGCTGATCAGATCATAACCAGATTAGTATGGGACCACCTCTGAGACACTACCTTTCCGATGCGAAATCGGTTGACGTGGTCCAAAGTTATGCGGTAACATACATAAAAAAAAAAAAATAAATATTCCGACGAACTGATAACCTCCTCCTTTTTTGGAAGTCGGTTAAAAAGTGGAGAGAGACGTAGGATAGCTTGTGGCTGTCTTCTGTACGAGTACCAATTGAACTCGATTCTGATGATGGAATCAAGAAATTCGAAATAGCCGACACAATATGGCGCACTTTATCCACCAGTTTCGGATAACAGCCGCCATGTTTCATCGTCCATTTTTCATTCGACGATTCTATCATCAGAATCGAAATCAGCGACCTTAAAAACATGTTTACCACCTTTTAAAACTCCAATTTGTCACCAAGAAAAATATTAGTTTTAGAAAGGCATATTGAACAGGTATTTTGTAGCAGTAGAATAGCTGATTTGATTTTTTTTTTTAATGATTTGGTCTCTAAGGTGTCAAACAATATTACTATTGTTATCAAAAGTTTTAATTTGTCAAAATGTATTTGCATGTAGGTTTCTTTCATAAAAAGAAACGATTAAAAACCAGCTTCTGCAACGTTCGCTTGACTCCGCAGCCCAAAACGCTGTTTTGTGGGCCTTGCGGTGCTTTGGACGAAAACAAATTTACCAAGAGAGAAAGTCTCACAAATTTTAATTTTTTTCAATTAATTTTTTTTTTGGTATTTCACATAGCCAATTTCAATATTTATGACAAAAGAGAATATGTTTTTACACTTTATAGGCCAGAAGCAACAACAAAAAAACGCAAATGTTGTTTTTGCTTTAATGCTATTATTTGTTTTATATGCTTTGACTTTGAGTTTGATGTTTTTTATAATTTACCAACTTTCACCATATCGACGGAAGAATGGAGGATCGTTATATCTCGGCAGCCGGTTCGAAAATGCCCTACTTCAGAAAATGGATTAAGAACGCCCTTTTCCAGAATTTGGTTGGAGAATGCCCAGTCTCAGAATTTCATTGAAAAGCACTTTACCTCAACTGAAAATATATGGAAAATATATTAATATAGGGCATTTTTGAATCGGCAGTTAAGATAGGGCGTTTTTGAATCGAAGTTCTGAAAAAGGGCGTTCTTCGATCAAATTCTGAGATAGGGCGTTCTTGAAAGATTGTTTGAGAAAGGACGTTTTCAAACCGGCTGCCGAGATAGGTCGCTCTTTCACTCAGCCGACTCTTTACGCCGACTCCAAATGGCGATTGTATTTTATGAGAAGCGGTTTTTCATGGCTGAATACACTCAGAGATTTGCCATATTGCCTGCCAAGGGGCGACTACTATTAGAAAAAAACTTGTTTTATTTTTGATATTGGGTTGAACCGGGCTTAAACTCAGGCGCTGCGGAATGGTAGCGCGTCCTGCTAGCCACTACACCACAGCGGCCACCATGCACATGCGTATGTCAAAATGAAGGGTCTGAATGACAACAGCTACTACAACCAAATCTTTTTCCACCAAAACTGTTAGTATTCTCTTCGACTGACTTTTTCTGATAGGGGGTGTTGGGATAGTTCAATTATCACGAATCGTACCTGTAGTTTGATTTGATTCAAAAAAGCCTGATTGAACGGAAATATTTTCAAGTAGGAAATGGATTTCTGGGTGTGGCATGCACCTGCTTTAAAGGAAAAGAAACTAATTTGTTTATTTAAAATCCCACGAAAATTTTTGCGTAGGTCGTTTCCACGGAAATCGTCAGTCAATTCATTCATTCATTAATTGTTTAGCAATGAGATCAATGAAATTGCAAACGATTTACGCAAGTGATTAATATTTATTTGTGGCTAATATATAAACAAAACAGTAGCGAAGGCGGCAGATGGAAAACATACAGACGAAAGAAAATGGATATAAAAAGTGTGACAGGTGGGAAACAAATGCTATCTACGTAAGATTTAGTGAATTAAATATACGAATTACCTTTTTTCGCCGACATTGAAGGCAACAGCAATAAAGGCAGCAAAAATTTCAGCATTCCGGCGCAGTAACAAGTAGCGCCAACAAATTTTACATTGCTGATAGATGCATTGGTGTGTATGCTGGTCTGCCCACGTACATACATAGCTTTGCCAGGAGGTGGTAGCGCACAAACTTTGGTACGTGAAGCATCTTGTAAACACTTCAATCAGCGCTGCGAGAAAAGCACGCGATACGAGTAACGTAGACAATAACAAATTACGAAATAGAAAAAAGTAGACAGTGTACATAGTATAAGCAAGGTGGCGGAAGAACACTATAAGAGGAAGAATGACTGTGAGAGAGCGAGGAAAGTGGAAAAAGTGAAAATGTAGAAAATGGGATTGAACTAAATTAAAGTTTGCTCGCTAGCAGGGAGATGCGTGGACGAGAGCACCGTTGCTAAAGCAGCTGCAGTAAAACTATAATAAATTTTGGACTTCGGCGTTTTAAGTGCTAATTTATAGCTAAAGTGGCGAGCAAACGATAGCTAGAATGAAGCGTGCAAACAAGCAGGCGACAAACCCAAAAAAAAACCATTGTGTTGTGGATGCAATTGCAGCTGCAACCGGAAAGAGAATCGCTTAGAAATTTTGTGTGTTAAAATTATAATTAGGGAAAAATAGTTAGACGTGCGTGTGTAGAAGTGTACATACAGTGACGCAAATAAATGACCACGTGTTGAATTTTTTATTTTTATAAGATTCGTAATGTTTTTCGAGAAAAAATATTTTTTTGGCATTTTTCTATTTAAATATCGGCTAAGGTTTAACCAAAACCATATAAATCACTTTATACAAAATTCGGGAAAATTCAAAAAATTTTCATTAAAATTTAAATTTTTTAATCCGAATCCTTAGAATATTTTTGGGTATGCAGTGCAAGTTTAAAACGGCTAAAAAATCGTGTTGAATTTTGGGATTCTTTTTTGTGGCTGATTAATGTACTTTTTACAAACATGAATTCTTTATGAAATAAACGGAAGACCGTTCTCAAAAAAAAAATTTCCAAAAGTCAGCGTCAGCTTTTGTAAATTGCACTTTTTATAAATAAAAAAAAACCGCAAAAGCAATCTCCAAAAAGAAAATCTCAAAAATAAACGCGATTTTTTCGCCAGTTGAAATTTGCATTTCGTTAGACTAAAATTGTATGGGCTATAAAACCACATAAATATTCTAAAGATTTCGATTAAAAAGTTGAAGTTTTGATGAACATTTGTTGAGTTTTCTTAAATTTGATATAAAGTTTTATACTGTAGTTTACATATTGCTAGCTTTGAGTGAAAAGTTGCTAAGTCCCTATTTGAGAATTGTACAGGTGAGGAAAAAAACTTCTTATAGCCATTTTCTTCAAGTATTTCGCAAAACTTTGAAAACAACATTTTGCCTGCTTACAGCAAAGACAAACTCCATACGAATCAAAGGGATTCGATCTATATTCAAAGATTTCGTACTATTTTAGCCTTATCGAATTTTCGGAGATTTTTTTGGACTTAGCAAATTTTCCTTTCATTCAATATAAACGAGAAAACATGAACAAGGACCTTTACCCTTTTCGAAACGATGCATTTTTACTTTCTCTAGCCTCCTGTATCAAAATATGAGTTTTCATAAAAAGTGGACTTAGCAACTTTTCACTCTATGCTAGCGATATGTGTTTTTGGTTAAAGCTTGGATGGTAATTTTCTACAAAAAAAGCAAAAAAAAAAACAGCTCGAAAACCAATATAAATATATAAAATTAAGAGCAACACGTGGTCATTTATTTGAACCACTGTATGCAAACTCCAGCAAACAGCAGCTGTGGCTTAAACACCAAAGCCGACGAGAAATACGCACGACCGAATTCGGCTTAGTAATCGAAACGAAAAACCGTGGAACTGCTTACTGACCAACCTACAAACCGACCGGCAAACCGCGAAGGCAGCTCACTGTTTATTAGTACTTGTAGGCGTTAGATAAAAGAACGTCACACAAAACTACAGGCGCCACTGAACTTTTTCGTGGTTGCACTAACTACAAAGCAGTTGAACACAAAACTGGCGAAAATACACAGTATTGCGTGTGTGTAGATTTGCATTACCGAAAAACAAATACTAGTTGGCAACTCTATGCGCATTCCACCGACAGTCACTACAATTGTGGCATATGCATATATGTGCTGTAGTGGCGCCACTAATACTTAGACAGCGATGCACTGGCGGAAAACTCAGTTTTTGTTTCTTTGTTTGGTTGCTTATACGACCTGGCGTCTACCAGCCTGGGTAGTCACTCGTTTTTTTTTTTGGTTTTTGTGTGGCACATGAAACTCAAATTCTGCTTATTTAGCTTATTTGCAGACACTTTTATGCTTAGGAAAATTTATTTTTAATTAATTTAAAACCATTTGAAAAATCGAATTTTGTATTTTGTTACTTTTTTCATTAAATATTTTTTTTTCGTCACACTTCACTCGCCACGCACGAGTGTGTCCTCGCTCACGTTCATTAGCCGCACAACTGAATTGAAAAGTCGAAATTTCGAAAATAATGCGAAAAGTGATTTGAGTTGACTGCCAAGTTGAGTTGAATTGCGTGCATGTGTTGGTGATTTCTCACAGCCGTGGCAGTGGTAGTGGCAGCGGCTGTTGCAAGCGCATTTGTTTTGTGTTGCAGAGTTATATTGTTGTTATTTGCCCAGTGTGTTTGTTCATTTTCTCTCTGTAGTGTTTTTCATGTTACTTTTTCTGCAGCTTTTTTTGGCACCGCTTGTTTGGCACTTCTACAAATGCCATGCTTGTATCATGTAGTAGTAGTGTAAATTTTCCTTATACTGGCATTTTGTGTAGCTTATAGCCAAAGAAAATTTTTAGAGCAGTAATTCAACAAATGTTTTGCATTGCCATTGACATTCAGCGCTGTAGAATGAACCGATAATCAGTTGTCTGTACTAAGTTCAAGGTTCTCTCGTGAAGGCAAGTACAGTAAGAAGCATCAATTCTGCAAACAGTAGCACAGAAGGGCGTCGAGGTGTCGATGTTCGTTTGAAAATACGCTCTTATAGGGAATATATGTATATGTGGATTAGCAAGTGTACCAAGGTGGGAAGCTGATCGGGTAAGCGAATATTGCTTAACGTTATGCGGAGGCTTATGTAGTTCGATATTAGTGTAAAAGAGACAGGGCAAAACTGGTAACTATCTTGAAAGCTCTTTACTGACTTTCGAAATACTAATTGAAAGATCGGCAAACGAAGAGGTATTGGCGTTATGCTGTTCGCCTTTTAGCAGTAATTTTTCTTTTTTAATTCAACTAAAATAAAAAAAAAATGTGTATATATTTTTCTTTTTAGGACAATAAAAAGTAATAAATAAATAAATGAAAAAAAAAATTATTAAATTAAAATATATATTTTTTCTACTTAGAATAATAATACCTAAAAACTAAGTAAGAAAAAGATAACAACTAAAAAAAAAAGAAGAAAATAGCACTTAAAAATGAAATGAAATTGAAAAATAAATTTATATTTTTAAAACAAAATCTCAATACTAAAAGAAAATTAAATTAACAAAAGAAAAGGAAATCAAATTAAAAGTAAATAAAATAAAATTCTAAAAATTAAATAAAATTAAAAAGGACTTCTTTTCTAAAAATATTTTAAATCTAAAAATGGAAAAAAGTTAGACTAAAAATAGAAAAAGATTTAATTCAAAAAAGAAAAAATAAACTAATGCCCGGTTGCACCAATCAATTTTAAATTTACCAGCTTCTTTAAATTTAAATTGACAAAATTTTGTTCGAAAAATTCGTTATTTTAAAAACTTGTCTGCATAAATTTTAAATTATACCATTTTGCTCGGAGAATTCGTCATTTTAAATGTTAATAGTCTGATAAATTTTAAAATTTATTGGTGAAACTGGGGACGAGTCCCTAAAAATTAAACTAAAGAAAGGAAAAAAAAATTATTTGAAAAAGAAAAACATAAAATAAGTTCCTAAACATTAAAAGCAATCAAAAAAATGTTCTTCTTTTTAAAAACAATAACATCTGAGCATTAAAAGAAAATTAAATGAAGAAAAAAAATAATAAATACATAAAATAAGTTTCTAAAAATTAAATTAAAAAATATGTATTTTTCTTATTATATATTAGAATCCATCTCTCAAAAAAAAACCACAATAACTATTTTTCATTATTTCTGTTGCTTGAAAAAGCAACTAAATTAAATAAGAAAAAAAAATCGCTGCCCGAGTACTCAAACTGGGATCTCTTGAAATATCTTTTCATCACGAGTGGTGAGTGAGAGGGCCTTTTTCTAAGACTTTTGTGTTAAGATAACAAAAATCTTTCAAACTATCTTGTCATCTGTCTTTTATTTCTCTTACGAAAGACTTTTTACTACCTTACCCAGAATTGTCTTGTAAGACGTAAAAATTGTGGTTTGAAGGCAAGCATTTCCCGCTGAATTTTGCTCATAATATTCACAGTGTGTCACAGTGGCTAAAAGGTGACAAAAGTACGTTAAACTTAATTGATGGACATCAAAATATCTATATGAGGGTCTTTCGTGGTGCTGATTTAGAATTTGAACTTTAGATTGTCATTTACATGTTAAAAAATTCAAAATCAATTAAAATAAATGTAAAACGAAATATTGGCATCTAATGAGAGATAGTAAAGAAAGCTTTATTAAAAAAAAAACATTTGAGAAGGGTTGCCATCTGTTTAGAAATATTAAATTAATATAACTAACAAGTTGACAAATTATTCTAATATGGGTGTACAAGGAGGGGCTAGAAAACTCAATTTCTAAAAGATTCTTGAAGATGGTTTCCACCTGTTTAGAAATTTAAAATCAATTTAAATAAAAAGTCAAATAAGAAACTTGAATATGGGTGTCAGAAAAGTGTTGATTAAGGATCTGAATTTAAAATGATAATTTATGAAGCGAGTTCCCACCTGTTTAAATATTGTAAAATTAAATAAAATCAAATTAGTTTACAAGCCAAATGAAATATTCGATTATTGATGTCTAGCGAGAGATATTTAAGAAAGCTCAATTTAGAAAAAACTTTGCAAGAGGTTTATCACCTGTCTAGAATTACTAAATATATTTAATTAACAAGTTGATTAATAATGTCAAACGAGAGGGTCGAGAAAACTTAATTTCTAAAAAATTTTTCAGGAGGGTTTCCGCCTGTTTAGAAATTTAAAATCAATTCAACTAAAAAGTAAATTAGCATACCTGAGGAAGGGTTTTGATTAGATTTATTTTAAATATATTTTAAAAACAGTTGCTGATGTTATTACATAATGAAACATGTATTAAATATTTTATTTTATTTGAATTAAATATTTTTTTTTCTGCAGAGGCCGAATTAGATTTTGACATGATATTAGCTTTTATATATATATAGTGAATATTACAAAAATACTCAAAAAAAATGTATTGGTTTTCATCATATATAGAGTAAGCTACTTCATCAGTTTTTGCGTAATATAACAAAAAGATAAATAGAGAAATTGCAGCTGCATATCCTTAAATCAAAGCCCTTTGAACTTTCGCCACCATCAAAAGAAGGCTGTATTATCTGAGTTTTTTTTTATTCTAATTGGAAGCGCGTAGCAGCTCTTTGTCATTAGAAGCTGCGAACTTCAAGGGACCCTTAAGTCGAATACGTCGGAGAGGCCTCACTAAAGCATGCATTCTTTCAGTTTTGCCCCATGGCTCTGCACGGGTCGGTTACCACATCTCGGAGTGCGCAAACGCGAAAGCGAGAGTATTAATTGAGTATAGTCGTGCAACTAAAACTGCATACCCAGAAACCAAATTATATTTTAATTCCAAATATTATCTGATATTTGTAAAAATTAAATATGTACACACAATAATCTCAAAAATCAAGCAGCCCTAAAATCCAACGATAATAGCAGCGCAAGAGTTCCTGCTCATGAACTGAGCAAAAGAGAAATCTGTAAAAATGTAAGAAACTAGTCGAAAAAGTAAGATTTAAGAGAGAATGCCCATTTATATTTTTTTCTATGAAATATCTCTATTTATTCTGCTAGCAAATAAGATAAAGACGTCTCTTTATATATCTTGTACTCCCGAAATTTTGTTTGAGATATATTCGAACATTAAAAAAAAAAACAAAAATTGTACCGAAAGAAAAAGCGAATACTTATTTGGTCAAGACTTCGAAAACCAAAACTTCGGCTAATTCTTCTTCTTTTATTTGTTAGAGTAGATTTCGAACATATGCTTAGCATCTGCAAAATTCGCGTAGTTTAGCATAATAAAAGTTAAAGGAAAATTTTTATATTTACATATACATATGTATACATGTATGTGTATAGGTGTGCATTGTATATTGCGGTGCATCGCCAAAAAAGTTGCGAATTTTCCACCTGAATTATAAATTTTATTATATTTTAAGACTTACGCCAAAATGTTTCGGAAAAATACTAAGATTTACGTTGGGTAGACCGATTTTAATATATCTCCGATAATCTTAATACTTTGATTACGTTGATACAATTTTTAAAATTTTTATGCAGACTTTCAGGGTTGCCACTTTGGTAAATTATTGACAAAATTGGTAGAAAAAATTCGAGTTGGTAAAAATTTATTTATTTTTTATTTTCATTTTGTTAGATTTTCGTTAAAGTATTTTGTTTGAAAGGCATACAAAGTTTTGTAATTGAACACTATGAATTAAAAAAAATCAACGCCAGTTTTTATATATGGCAATTGTTAAATGAAATATAAACAAAAGATCGGCGGCATAAAAATAAAAAAAAAATTAACTCCAGTTTTTAGCTCCATATTGCTGGTTATATTAAAATTCCATGGGCTACAAAACTGCATACCCAAAAATGTTCTAAAAATTCTGAGTAAAACTCTCGAAATTTAGGCGAACATTTTTGGAATTTTTCCAAATGTTGTGTCATTGATTTTTGTGGGTTTAGTTAAAACGCAAACAAAATTATTAAACAAAAAAAATATAATAATATTCTTTTTTGAAAAACAATGTGAATTTAAAAAAAATCACCAAGGGGGTTTTGAGTTACCGTAGTTTCATTTTTTATTTTTTATTAAAATAACTAAAAAAAGTTATTGGTAGTTACTTTCCACATTTGGTAAATTTTTTTCAGGTGGATAGTAAGTATTTGTTTTCATCAGTGGCAACCCTGCAGACCTTTTTAGCTTAAAATCTTTTATCATTTGAGGTGATTTTTCGGCAAAAGTATTTAAAAAAATTAATATTATTTATAAAAAACTTTATTTTTGAACGTATTTTCAATTATCTGCATCTTACGTAAATCTTTTTATTCTTCCGAAACAGTTTAGCGGAAGTCTTAAGTTGTAATAAATTTTATATATCCGATGGAAAAACTGTAGCGATTTTTTTTTGTATGCAGGGTGATGCGCCCTAATGTATATACATATATATGTATTTACGTATGTATAATAACATATGCCGGAGCGTTAAACAATTCGTCGAGCTATTTTTACTTGAAAATTAATTTGATATATGGAGAGAAGCAAATATTTATAGTCGAAAGAAATGTTAGGGGTTTTAAAGAGAGCGTGCTCATGTGTTTATTGTTAAGAGAACGCTGATGGGAAGGCAGAATCACATGTTTTTATTTATCGTAAGAAGGTATGTATAAAATGGAAATTAATAAATATACAGACCTGTTTTTTGATTAGTGATGGGTAAAATTTTATTTATGTATTAAATACTATGTACCAAGTACTAAACATTTAAGTATTTATATTTTAGTAGATAACAAGTATTATGCACTTAAGTATTTTGCTGAACACCAAATACCGAGTAGGATAGTATTTGCTTATCATAAGTGTGCTAAATACAATAACATATTATTATTATTATTAATATTGATATTACGTCGGGTATAACCGCGCTGCGAACTAAAAAGGTCTATTGGGTAAAACCCTAATTGTAATCACTCCAGCCTTGGGATATTAAAGAAATTGAGCAAATTGAGAAAATAACCCTTCCCCAAGGTACGATTCATGATAATTACGTGGGCAGTCGCATATAATATGTTCTGGGGCATCGTCTACCAGCTCACAAAACCTGCAGTCCCTTTTATTCAAATGGTACCTTAACCTGCAGTATCCTGACAGGTAGCCTTTAAGAATGCTAAGACTCTGCCGGCAGAGTTGAAGGAGACTTTAGGAGTTCGTTTTGGTAGGAGTTATAAATCTCTTTGATTGGCTCATTCCTTGTGACTGCTGCCGTGTGTAGAAATCTGAGATTCTTCCCAGGTCCTGTGCGCGTACTTTAGATCTATCGCAGAACGGCTCTAGAGCATGAAAAAGTGTTGAACTTCACGTTTTGTGAGACGGTCAGCGATTTCGTCGCCTTTAAACACTTAATGCCCAGGGACCCACCACAGCGTTACTCTATTGTGGGCTTCTAGGTGGCGCAAAAGAGTTTTACACGTGTCCACAAGCCTTGATGACATTCCAACTGAGTACAAGGCCATTTATGCTGCCTGACTATTCGACATAATATTTTTTTCTGGTTCCATTCATCCTTCTGTGAAAACATTGACTTTCCTTCGTTTGTTGATTGGGGCAATGGTGGATATCAGTGGGTTAATTGACAACGTCGCACAAAGGGGAGGAATCTACAACTTTTTCTAACATACTAGATGTTGCTCGGACAATTGGTCGAAGCTAGGTCCGGCCGAGCGGCTGTTCGCACCGTTAACCACTCAGAAACAGCGGCTAAAAAGTACTGTATCCAAAAGTAATCTTTAAATACCAGAAAAGTTCCAGTAAATAAAAAATTTGCCGAAAAGCATAACGAGTAGAGTACCGAAAAGTTCGGTCCTCTCTAAGTTTTCAGAAAATCTGAAGACTATCGAAAGCTCCAAAAAAAATCCAGGGAAAATCTTAAAAAGTTTGGAGAAAATCCCGAAAAGTTACGAAGCATTTTATTGTATTGTCAACCTCTCAAATAAAAGAGTAAAAATTACCGTCTCTTTTTTTGCTGAGTCCTTTAAGTTGCAAATATACTTAATGCCTCCAAATACTTAAGTACTTATGTTAGTCTGAAAATGTAATACCACTGTTCTTATAATGTACCACTGGTTCTTATAATGTTTTTTTTTGTACAAATATTTACTATTTCTGCAGATTAAGTGGCTTCGTGAAGGTAGCCAAATATTTTCTAACAACGAAAATTTGGAAAAATTTAAATAAAAAAGTTTCTTATTTGTACTAGGATTAAGTAACTGAAATACTAATTCTAAAAGAGGTGCCTAAATATCACTTTTTTCTTATACCTCCCAAATAAAAGCCAGAAGAGGAAAATTAAATATTTTTCAACACCATTCAGTGCTGCATACAGCTAATAAACACAAAAGTAAGCTTAGTCGGATTAAATTACATTACAAAAATCAAATCACACGAAATTAAAATCAAGTGAAAAGCCTCAACCAAATGTGCATACTCGCGCATATGTTAGTATAATGTACATACATACTTATGTATGTAGTCATTAAATAAATAAAATGTACTTGAATGTCGATATTGAGTTTAAATACTTGATGGTGAATGGCAAAGTGTATGTATATTACCTGGCGAAGTACACCGAGGGTAGAAAAAATGTTGGTCTGTGACTGAGTGAGTACTTATCCAAGCTAGGAACCGAAAACCGGAGTTCTTTTTTTAACAGTTAAACTTGCCCAAATATTTTTTACGTCCTAAATAAAAATCCCTTCCGGATAATAAATTTAATAAATTTGGTATCAAATGAAAGAGATCTGAAATAGCTTTTAAAAAGAAATAACGAACAGTCGGAGGTTTGCCATTGTAAAGAAAAAACCTTTTTTCTATATTTTTTGCGATGTTGCTTTAACCAGGGCTTGAACCCAGGCTCTGCAGAGTGATAGCGTGCCCTGCTAACTCCTAAACCGCCGACCTGATGCTCTTCGCATTACAAATAAGATAAAATAACACAATTTTAACAAACCTGAATTCAAGGGAACAAAACTGGATCTCTCACGCAGGCTAAAATAGCTTGAAGTTTCTATGAAACTCAAACCTAACTGGAGGCTTAATAGCGAGAAGAGAAGACCTCGGTGGCCCTCTATGCAGCAGTTGGGAGTTGAAGACGGCTAGAGGCTTACACAAGCTCTCTGATGGACAGCCTTTATTTAGGATTAGGTCGTTAAGAAACTCAGTAGTAAGATCCAGATCGAAGAGAGGCTCTTAATCTTCTACTCTAAATATATCGGTATGGTTATCGGTTTACCAGTATTTACAGTTATTGCAATATTTACTGATGGAAGTACCTTTATGAGGAATAAATATCGATATACATAAATACCTATCTATTTATCGAAGTAATTAATATTATAACGTAACGTAGTAACGCTTCGATATAATATAGATTTGCGAATTCTCACAGTATTTAATGACGATATCGATATATTTCTCCAAGAACTTTTAATTATCGTTACCGAAAATATATGTGTGTTCGATACATTTACCACTTTATCTTCAAAGTTATCGTAAATATCATTGAGGTTTTAGAAATTAGTATCTTTATCGTTATTATCTTCGATCTACCTATATTCGCTTACACATTTATCGATGTTGTCATCTATATATTCGTCCATATATTCGGCGATACTTATCGATGTTAATGCGAATATCTGTGTGAATTATATTCACTTTTGTATTCGAATGCATAACTATTCGTAATCTTATTACAAAATTCGCGATGGCTTTTAACAAAGTAGTGAAAAATGTGTAAAAATTCAACTTTAGTCCAATGTGAGCTATCACACTGAAAATAAAATTTCGTAAAAGTGCTACGAAAAACTTTCGTAGTCTTGGTTTTTGTACAATGTTCGAAACTTTCGTTCATAATACGAACACATTTTTCACAACTAAACAAGATTTTACGAACCATTCGTCAATATAACGAAAGGACTTTCGTAAAGCCTTTTTTCAGTACAATTTACGAAATCTTTCGTTTATTTTACGAAACACATTCGTAAATGACTGAACAAATCTCTGTACGAATAATTTTGTATATTGTACGAAGGCATTCGTAATATTTACGTATGGTTTTAAAATTTACGAAATCTACAATTCTGTATTCGTACAATTTACTTAATACTTTCGTACATAGAACTAATGCAGAAACATTTTTTTTTAATTCGTACAACAGACGAATATTTTCGTACAATATACTAAATTGCTGTCAGTTTAATATTTCATCATATTTTTATGTACTGCGTGTCATTGCGAAACTACTGGTTGGCTACTGTGAGACGTATAAAATAATTTTAGAAGTTTTAAGGAGCTTTTACTGGATAAAAATACAATATAAAATGAAATGGTAAAGCTGTGGATAAATGCTTTTAAGCATACAATGATTTCAACATCGCCCACGCTGAGCCTTGCTTTGCAATGTGGGACTTCATAAATAGGCAATTTCATCAGTTAACATCAACGGCAAGCCCAAGCCAGGAACAGAAATGAAATTTTAAGTAAGTACATGTATGATTTTTTGCGGTGAATGAAAGCAATCGTTCGAATCAATCGAAAGCAAGTTCTACGAAATAACCGCAGTTTTTAGGAAAATAATTTCGTTAAATATACGTACTATTTTGTGCATTTTACAAAAATTTCGTAAAAAAATAAAGAAATAGTACGAGAGTAGTACGAAGTTCGTTCGTAAATAGTACGAATACTTTCGTAAATTGTACTAAGGTCTGATGTCTCATACTTTCGTAATATGTACGAAAACGGTTTTGTACAATCGACGAAAACTTTCGTGGCTCAAAATGACGAAAACTTTTGTAAAATGTACGCAAGTTTTCGTTATATTTATGCAGGGCTCGAATCGTAACATCCATGCACGGATCGAAAACGATACGGAAGAAAATTACGTGATACGTCAGTCGTATAAGCAAAATGGCATTATTACATACGAAAGCGAACGGAGTGTAATTTATTTTTAGTTCACAATAGTTTTTAAGTTCCACTATGCTTTGGATGGTATTTTTAAGTCACAATAGTTGTGGAACTGTCAAAACATTGAAAAATTAAATGCAAGTTAAACGAAAATTTAAATATGGATCCGACTTTGCTTTTTTATTTGACCTCCAGCGATAGCGAAGGAGATGAAAAAGTGATACGAAGGCAGCTGAGAGATCGGAGCAATCCATTAACCTTGCCGAACACAGCGTAAGCATATAATTTATATACTTTCCCAGCTTTTTAACAAAGAGTTCGTTGCAGATTCTTGAAACGATTCCGTTTGACCAAAGAAGCGTTTACTTATGTTCTGGAGAAATTAAATTTAAGGCAATCGGATGCCAAAACGGTGCCTCCAATCCTTCAATTGGCAGGCACCCTATCACTTCTTGCTAGCGGTGGCTACCAAGAACATTGGCAGTGATTATTTAGTAGGCATGTGTCAGAGCACTGTGTCGAAAGTTGTATCACGTGTTGTCTTAGAAATGGAAAGGAAGTTGTGCCCAGAATTCATACGCTTCGCACCGCATGATTCGTTCAGCTGCAAAGATTGGTTTGTGGAGAAATATAAAATACCTGGAGGTAAATGAAACCTTTTTTTAGTTTGTGAAGTTACTAACTATAATATCTTAATTTTTAGTCATTGGCTGCGTAGATGGTACTCATATTGGTTTACAAAAACCTACTGCGGACGAACACATGTACTTAAATCGTAAGGGGTACCATAGTATCAACGCTATGATAGTAAGTTGATTATGTTTCTTGTTAAAACGTAAAATTGTAAATGTAAAATTTTAGCAATCAACTGCCAATACGGTGGTGCAGCTCATGATTCCTTCATTTGGAAACATTCCGACCAGAGAAGGGTTTTAGAGGAAGGGTTTCAACAAAAAAGGCAGGGAAATTCATGGCTTTTAGGTGGATATCTTGGTAAAGTTTTTGTATTTTTGTAATAGTAATTAATTAACATTTCAACAGGAGATTCTGGCTACCCACTTGAACCGTGGGGTATAACGCCATACAGAAACACATCGGATGGTTTAAGTGAGCAGATGTTTAACGATATTCACTCCAAAGCAAGGTGTATTATTGAGCGAACAATTGGCATTCTAAAAGGACGCTGGAGGATTTTAGGATACGGAAAAAGGGGAAGATATCACCCTATAAAAGTGGCACGATTTGCTAATGTGTCTGCAGCGTTACACAACATTTGCATTAAGTTTAAGACACCTTATGATCCTCCAAATTATTACTCCGACCCCATATCGGAAATTGATACAGGGGAAACAAATCAACTAACCGCTATTGGCCAAACAATAAGAGATCAAATAAAACATTCAATTTTAAGAGTAACGTAAGAAAGTATTAGAATGTCTATAAATAATATTTTAAATAGCTGATAAGAAAAATTAAATTCTTTTTGTTCAAATAAAGCGAAATATTTTATTCATTTAAATTCAGTACTTTTTCATTTATATTAATGTTAATAAATAGACACTTAACAATAGGCACATAAGTGGTATAAGTATTAACCATAAAACCTTAAATACTGTGTGTTTAAAAATAAATCATTTCATAAAAACCTAATAAATTAAAAATTAATCC
>NW_023458562.1:13128374-13142929 GCF_013731165.1 Rhagoletis pomonella
TAATCCATGGAATATTTCTTAAAACTAAAATACAAATTTTCAGGTACTTTTTCTTAAATTAATTTGTAAGGTTTCCAGCTGCAACCTTTTAATTTGTAAGTCTATTTCGCGCGCCTCTTGTTGGCTACGATGCTTCTCCTCTTTTATCTCTAACATTCGTTCTTGCACCAGCAGTAACTTCTCTTGAGTTTCCAACAATTTGTCCACCTTTGTGTCTAGATTTCTATGAAAGTCGGACACGGATTTCACATTTTCTTGGAGCAGGGCCAACTTTTCATCGCTCCCACTTTTTTTCCGCGGAGTTTTGGATTGAGGGGTTTTCCTACCCCTGGGAGTGTAAACTGCCGTTGATGGACCAGGCAAAGAGCTGAGGGATTCTTCGTCGCTACTCGCATTACTGCCGCTGGAATTTGTAGAGGCCTGTGTAGCCGGAATACTGCCGAACGCTGGTACGCTTTTGTTGCCTTCTACACACACTTCAAGGCCAGCTGCCTCAATAATCATTTCTTCAGCGGCAGTGATGACCTTTTCTTGGTAGGGTCCCCCACCAGTCCGCTGCTTGGACGACTTGTTGAAAGAAAGCTTCTTTTTTGCCTGATACTTTTGATCTGCGAAAGCCTGGAACGTGGCCAACATTAATGATTTGTTTTCGAAAAAATATTATAATCATATCTGTACTTACTTTCCTCCACATCTTAGCATCCTTAACTGGTGGCCCTTCCGCATTTAATCGCCTCGAAAGCTCCTCCCAGAGTCTGTTGGACGAGACTCTGCCTTGCGCGGAATTCGGGAGATTATTTTTCGCTAAACTGGGGTGATTTGCCATGAAATCCGCCATAATTTCCTTCTGGGTGAGGTTTAATTTATTGCAGTTAGTCCTATATCAATAATATTAGTTAAAAATCATATTTAAATATATATTTTTACAATTTACTTACATTTTATCTTAAATTCGATCGTTTACGATTGCTTGTTGGTGTTCGAATGACATTTCGAACCAACGAGTACGTTCGTTACTCGTTGACGGATGATATCATAACGAATTACGATATCAAGGTCACGTTCACGTATGTAATAATCCGAAAAATGTGTTTTTACGTGACGAGTAGTACGATATCGTATGTGACGATTCGAGCCCAGATTATATTTTCAGTGCAATTATTCGTATGGTTTTTGCAGCAACCACTGGGTAGCTCAACTTTCAATAAATCTTTTGATCCCTTAAGTACTGCTACACCTAACATTAGACAATGTTGCCACAATCATTGAGTGTTGCTAACAGGATTAAATGCCGACAAAATGAAACAGAGACACAACATCTTTATGCCGAAGATATGCAATTCTTACTCCTACCATCTTCACACGTTGCCTTTCGCCCGCTGTCTGCGCTTTTTAATTTTCTTTCAACTACTTAGCGACACTGCATGCCACATTGCCGAAAATTTTAATTTAATTTGAACAATAACAAAAGCAATTTTTTAATACTGGTAGGTACACACTTTCACACAAAGTTGGTTTGTACATTTTCAAATAAGTAACTGAGTAAGCGGGTGTTGTCGTTCGGTAAGCGTGTGTGTGCGTAAATTAATTTTTGGATTTTAATCGTTATAATTGCATCTAGTATGTATGTATCTATGTATGTATGTATGTGTTTGTGTGGATGTGGAAGCTCGTTTCGTGAACCATTAGGGGTATTCTCTGAGTCTTGCAAAGCCCTTGCGCGGTGCACGGATTGCACGGTTTGCAAAGCTGTCCCATACGAAAACCGGTTTTAACCGTGCAATCCGTGCAATCTGTGCACCACGCAAGGGCTTTGCAAGACTCAGAGAATACCCCTATTGAATTCGAGTGCAAGTGAACTGCAAGACGTATGATCCTGCAACAAAGAAATCAGCCACACAGCTCAAGCAGCTGGCAGTTTGAAACATAAGTGAATTAAATGCATTCAAAGGTTTCACTATGAAAATATTTTGTGAGTAGTGAATAAGTGAATGAAATAAATAACGCAAAATTTGTGGTAGATGGAGCGTGCGCATGCTGGCTGAAGTAGGTAGTTGTAATCCAAGGTTTGTGCTCTGAAAATCAAAAAAGAGAAATATTATGCATTGGAATTCGATTGAAGGGATTTTAGAAAAAGGATCAGTTTGCAACATGAAGGAAATGAAAATAATTTTAATGCCTTAAGAAGTTCTTGCTGAAGTTCTAGTAGCTCAAGTGGAAGGTGAAAAAAGTTGTTTGTCGCAATATGAGGATTATGTATCAATGCACACGAAATTACTATAACGTGTATAATATGCATATAAATAGCCATACTTTGTATTAGTGGTTTTCTGTTTTGTCTTTAGCAACAAGTTTTCTAAAAATGTTATTAAATATAAAAATATAAATTTTTCTTTTTAAAACAATAAAAATATCAGAAAATTAAAACAAAAAAAAAGTTTAATAAAAAAAATTATGAAATAAGTTTTTAAAAATTAAATGAGATTAAAAAAATATTTTGGTGTTTAAAATTTAAATCTGAAAATTAAATAAAAAATTTATAAATAAATAAATAATAAATTTTAGATAGTACTCCATATTTTGAAATTGTAGAAATTATCGGTGGTCAGAATTTAAAAAGTTAAGAGAAATATAGGTCTTTTTTAATTTACCCGATTAAAAATCCGAACAAGCTTAGCCCGATAATAAATCATTATATACCATTTTAAAGGTATTCTCAGATCATGTTCGATATTTGAAATCGAATAAATAGTCATTCAAAAGCTTATAAATCTACAAGATCGCATTTTCTGACTTAAATCGACAAGTCGCGACCTCTAAATGAACTTTAACAAGTAATTTTTACCGAAAAAAACGACTTAAAAAAATATATATATCTATATATATTTAATGATCCAATGATCGGATCTAAACCAGATTAGTATGCGAATTTTCGAAATCGGTTGACGTGGCCCAAAGTTATGCGGTAACATACAAAAAAAAAAAAGAAGAATATTCCGACGAACTGAAAACCTGCTCCTTTTATGGAAGTCGGTTAAAAAAAGTATATAAAAATAGGCAATAGTAGTGAATAAAATTAGGGAGTAGGGTCCTGAAATTTCAAAAAAACCCTCTCCGATGGGCACCCTTATATACATACATAAAAAATTGCTCGTTGAAGTTAACAAAATCAACCTTTGAAAATTGATGTGATTAATTTTGAAAATTTAAGTTTACCATGTCAACGTTGTATAATTTGGCAGTTCGCGCTAGTTTGCCAACTTCGACGCTTATATGTATGTATGTATGTATGTGCTTAAAAAATGAAAAAAAAAATTAATTTCGTCAGTTGAAGTCGGTCAAAAACGCCAAGTAGTATTCCCAATTTCGGCAAAATTCAATTGAAAATTATTTTATTGTTGTTGCCGTCAAGTGAAGTGTGGCAGGCACTTTACCTGAACTCCCAATTCGATGTCTACAGGGATTCGCAATACAAAATTCAACAACTTGCATGCTTGTGTATTTTAAAGATCCTAGTAAATATACATACATATATACATTAGGGCGGGTCAATTTTTATAGGAGATTTTTCTGACTATGCGCGTATAGCACAGAAGGATTCTATCTGTAATTATAAGCAAATTTGTCGGAGAAAATCAATTTGGAGTTTGCCAAATTGCGAAAATAGATTTCTCAGCATTTTGCTCTAGTGTCGTAGAGAAGTGCTTAAATTTTGCATATATATAAGGAGTTTTTAGTAGGAGAAATTCATTTCTGCACTTACCTTTTTCTTAAAACTTCGACCAGATTGCGCATCAGTGAGAATTTTCACATTTTCTTCGAAACCTATTTTCGCAATTTGGCAAACTCCAAATTGATTTTAGACTAATGGGTTCTTCGGCAAATTTGCTAAGAGTTACCTTGAATTTTCTTATGCTATACGCGCATAGTCAAAACATTGACCTGCCCTAATATACATACATACATACAGTTGGCTGGAAATCACAACATTTCACTTTTTTTTGTTATTTTTTTTATTATTAATTTTTTGCAATTTTCACCGTTGCAACACAACTTTATAAGCATGCAACAAGGCTATAAATAATATCTATTTGGATGTGAAAATATTGCAGACAGGAGAACGTGAATTTTTTATTGTTTTATTTTTATTTATCGCAGTGAAATCCCTGTTGTCTGCTGCCAACTATGTACCTGGCTAGCGCACGCAAAATTGAGGATTGAAATATTTTATTGCGATTTAAAATATGATTGCGCGCAAAATTATGTGAAAACTTTATTTTAAGAATTTTGAAATATTTGCACACAATGGAATCTGCAAAGTGAAATTTTTCGTGGAATTTAAGTTGTCCAAAGTTTTTGTGGGCTGTGAAAGGCTGCGCGTAGCATAGAAATGAGAGTCAAGTGAAGGTGCTAAGTCGCACACTTGCGTACAAGTGCAAATACTACAAAGGAGCAGGATTATAGATAAGAAATAAAGCTGCGAAAATATCAAATTTCTTCAATTATACGCTACAATTCACCATCAGCTTTTGAGCACAGTCGCAGCGAGAGGTAATTTTCAAAGGTTGCACGCGCTTTAAATAATGATGCGTATCCTTTTCACTACACTCTGTCCCTGAAATATTGTGACACCATTAGCAAAATACAACAAAAAGAATTTATGTTCACTGCCATCGCCAGATAGTCGTGGTTAAAGCCTTCACCTACTCGTATATAAGATATAAGATTTCGACTATTATTTGTAGCTAAGCATGGCATTAAAGGCTTTTGTTTTCAGTGGCTGCTATCTGAAACAATGGAATTTCTAATATTATGAATTCCGCGCGGCTAGATTTGTGGCAGTGCGTTTAAATTGCTTGAAATCATTTTTGCGGTGAGTAGATTAGAATTATTTGAGAGTTGAGCTTATATATATTTGGAAGATTTCGATTTTACAGAAGATTATAGATTTATAAGTGTATGGATTAATGCATATCAAGGTGTCGCCAAATTTTTTTTGCGATATTTAATATGTATGCACACTAAATGCTTTCCTTTTAGACTACTAAGAAACGTATATGTTTTTCGTCAAAAACATGTTTTTGGTCGAAAATGGTGGCATACTTACCTTAGACAGTGCATTGTCTTCAGTTTTGTACAAATAACAAGATTTCATTGCGAAATTGCATTTAAATGAAAATTTAAAAAAGATATACAAAAAAAAGTAAAAATAACAACTCGTGCTCATATACATACCCGTAGTTGTTTATGTAGCGTATACGCCGCGTACAGCCAGTTAACACGTTTATCCCACGTCTTAATTTAAAAGTCATATTATTTAAAAGTAATTGCATATTGCCGTGGAATATCTTCTACAGAATTCTTCCCGAATATATGTACCTATATATCTACTAGTTTCTTCATGTACATATATAACAATCTTAGAATGAATTTCGAGTGTGCCAATAAAAATTGTAATATTGGAATTTTTGTTTCGCAAATCATCGTCATCTTATAATCAATGTAGTTCTTTTCAATTTGGTGGCACGATAGTTTTTCTTACTCTAGATTGGCTTGGTTTGGCAAAATAACTTTTTCATCGTTTATGTTAACATTTTGAAGTGTCCTAAACTTTTAAAAATCAAAAATCGTTCGCACAGGGGTCAAAGTTCAGATTACCTATGAACACGCCTTAACCGACTCCAATCGGGGCCAACATTTATATGTGATATCTTCGTAGTATCTATTTTGGGTAGTAGACGAAAAAAAAAAATTAATTTAAAATTTTTTGAGTCTCTATTAATCTATACGTTGCCAATATTAACTTTAATTTTAATTTTAATGTTAATATCAATTTTAATTTTAATTTTAATTTTAATCTTAGTCTTAATCTTAATCTCAATCTTAAACTAATCCTAATCTGCATCTGAATCTTAATCTTAATCTGAAGCTTAATCATAAACCAAATTTTATTCTTAATCTAAATCTTAGTCTTAATCTTAGTCGTAATATTAATCTTAATATTAATTTTAATTTTAATTATAATGTTAACCTTAATCTGAACTTTGACCTTGATCTTAACCTTAATCTTGATCTTAACCATTATCTTAACCTTAATCTTAGTGTAGTTGGGATTTAAAGCCAACCAAGCGCGAAGAAGTTTCACTTTAAATTATCTCTTTTTCCTAAATACTTCAACATACATAATAGAGGCTCTCCATTTTTATTTGCTATAGCAAGCCATTTGTTAGCGAAGCTCCATTGAAAGAGGCTTTCAAAATTCGGTGAGGTAAAATTCCTCAAAGAAGTCACTTATATTCATTCTTCAAAATATTTCCTTGTTTTAAATTCTAAATTTACTAATCATTTTCCGTCTGGGCAAATTTGTTATGAAAATATTTAATTTCACTAAATTTTAACCAAGCTTAATTATTGTATGATTTTTTTTTTGCTCCCAGTAAACTGGCACGTCAATGCACGCTTGCATAAATCCATTTAAATTTTCATACATTTAAATTATTTTAATGGATTCCTCTTCATGCTTTTAGATATTCTCCGCATAAGAAAGTGCTCCCATGACGGCGACGGAATTGCCCTGTTCACTGCTGCTTGACCTAATTTAAGTGCCGGCGTGTATCTAAAAATAGTTGGGATATCGTAAAAATAGAAATTAGCTCGCGATAAATAAAATTTCAAGCATTTTAAATGACGATGTTTTTTATACATACATATGTTAATGGAAACAAAAAGGGTAAATACATACAATTTTTGGAAAATAACAAGGTAAATTCTAATAAGGTCGTGTTGTTTCATTAGCTGTGAATGGGGTTTAATTGTCAAAATTTTGTATTTCGCTAGCGGGTGAGTGAAACGTGAGTGTACTTATTTGTATTTTATTTCCCTTTTCTTCCTTCAGGGAATAATAGCTGAACTTTGAAACGGCCCACTAAAAGCAATAGAAAAATGCATGTAAGTTTTGTATTTGTAGAATCGACACCATTTTTAATGAATTCGCTTTGGATAATAACTTATGAAAAATTAGAAAGTCATATAAAGCCAATTCAATGCCTATTGGGTAAATTTGTTGTAGAAATCGATATTTCTAAATAGCTACCGTACATATTTACTGTGATTAAGCCAGAAGAGTCTATACATCCAGTTTCTGCAAATAACTTGATTTCAGAGTTACCTAGTGTGTAAATTTTTCAGATTAATATACATATGTATATTTTTTTTATGTCGATTTTACAAAAGACGAGCTCAAACGATAGCATTTAAGATCTTATAGATACAAAACGTTTAAGAAAACAAAAATCGTAAACAAATATTTTATATATTGAAGGCTTCAATACCAACCATCTGCAATTTTTATAAAAATTAGTTTCTCATTTTTGAAACTATATGTGACTGTTTTATTTCATGTTGCTTGTTCTACAGCTTTCGTACAAGTGGTATTTATTGAATAATCATGTCCTTACCTTATGACATTCGGCACACTACCCGATGTAGTGTTGCCAGCTATACATATTAGAACATCCCTCTTTTTCTGGTATTGTTTCATTCATCCTTACTAATAATTCATGGACTTCATTTCTGGCAAATACATTACATGCTACTAAACTATTAAAGTTGAATTTGAATTCATTTCAATAGGAAAATGAGATAAGTCTTAAATTGTTAATTACGATACATTTCAGCAATAGGCTTCTAAACGTTTTGGTGGTTTTCGATCTCTTTTTGGATACCTGCCCGGTGCTGTCGGAGTCTTGGCTCCTTCGGTTTCTTTTGGCAAGTCTTCGGTTCCTTTTGGAAGGTCTAGTTGGGATGCCATACCAATCTGCGATGCTCCATGCGAGGATGTTAACGAAGATTGTGCTCGTTAACGAAGATTGTGCGAGGATGTTGACTGATACTTTGTTTGAGCTGCTACTTGCGAGGATGTTGACGGACACTTTATTTGTGTCGTTGACTCGCCTCGCTTCGGTGACCAAGCTCAGGTGCTCCCACAGATGTTGGTTGTAGTTCGATAGACCTAGTCGTTAGTTGTTGGGAGCAAACTGGACTTGACGTCATCGTTAACGGTGTCTTCACAGAAGATGGAATTTTCGGTGGGCACGCTCGGACGTTTTGTTTTGTCGATCCCTTACGTATACTTTTCCTTCACATTCGACTTGATATTTGCGCATAGACTGTTTGTCGCTTACAACTGCCGGTTTCCAACTGCTATCTTCGTGTGGCTTCAGCTGCACGTATATGTCCTGGCCTAATTCCAGCTCTGGCAGTTGTTTTGCTCGCTTGTCATGATGAAATTTTGCTTTCTTACGCGCTTCTATGATTTTATTTGGTACATTGTGGTGAACTTCTGGTCGCAACCGCGATTGTTTCATTGGCAATTGTGTTCATAAACGACGTGAATATAGCCATTGGGCTGGGCTTGTCTGCATGTGGTTGGGTGTGTTACGCCATTCTAACAGCGCTAGCCAACGATCTTGTCCACTTTTATCTGCTCGCCGAAAGATACGTTTGACGATTTTGACTGCCGGCTCTGCTTTCCCATTTCCTTGATGGTGATGTGGTGACGACAAAGCTACTTTCATAGCCCAATTTCTTGCGAACTTTAGAAACTCTCTACTGTTGAATTGCGTACCCGAATCCGCTACGACTACCGATGGTATTCCTTGCCTACTAAATAACCGTTTGCAAGCTAACACTATTGTTGAGGCTGTCATACTTCGAAGCTCTTCCACTTCTATCCAGTCTGAGAATGAGTCGGAAACAATTAGCAAAATTTCTTTGGAGTTACCTGTCTGTCGTTGAACTTCGCACAGGTCCATATTAACACGTTGAAATGGCAACTCCGGAATCGGTGACGACTGCAGTGGCAGCTTGGCCTGACTTGTCGACGTTTCCCAACACGTTTGACAATTTTGAATGACATTTTTGATGTGGTCAATTATATTTGGCCAATAAACTGTTTCTCGAGCTCGACGTAAGCAGGATTCGATTCCCGTATGTCCATAATGTAGGGCCTCAATAGTTTGTGCTCTTAAGTTTCTCGGTATGATGATTCTATCACCGCGTAGTAATATTCCATCACAGATTGTGATCTCATCGCGTATATTCCAGTAACGCTGAATTATCGTTCTTACTGCTGACTTTTCATTTGGCCAACCTTTCTGGCAAGTTTCCATTAGCTGGCGAATTTCCGGATCCTGCTCACTCTCTGAGCGAATACTCGTTAGATGATCATCATTCAGTGATACTTCACTTAAGAGATTGATATTTTGAATTTGCATGCACATTTCAGCGAATTGTTTTGTCTGTTGTATCGCGTACACTTGCTCATCTTGTGTGTCGGCCACTTGCTGGTGCTTGAGGCATTTACGCGATACAAGATCCGCAATGAATATTTCTTTACCATTTTTGTACTTCAGTAAGTATGATATCGTATCGCTGTAGGCGTAGCATCATGCGTTGCACTCTTTTTGTCGCTTGCGCAACCGGATTGTTGAAAATGTTGACAAAAGGTTGATGATCCGTTTCGACTTCGATGCCTGCCTTGCCACACACGTACTGATCAAAACGAGTGCACGCGAATACGATTGCTAAGCACTCTTTCTCAATTTGTGCATATTTTGTTCTCGATCTGGACTTTTTCATCGACGTTATAGAATTGAAGCACTGGCGTTGCTGTGGTGAGCTGTTTAAGTCTCTCGAATGCATGCTGTTGCTCGCGTCCCCACTTGAATTCAACGTTCTTATTTGTGAGCCTTCTTAGCGGCTCGCGCACCTCCGAAAGTTGTGGTAAGAATTTTCCTAAGTACGTAGACATGCCCAACAAACATTGTACTTCTGTAACGTTTTCTGGCCTGGGCATTTCGGCTACGGCTTTTACTTTTTTCAGGATCAGGCTTTAATCCTTCTGACGATAGTCGGTGCCCATAGTAGCTGACTTGTCTTAGCCTCTTGCTTTCTTCCGGTTTAGCTTCAACCCTGCTTTTTCTAATGTTTGCAATGTATTGCGTAGTTTCTCATTATGGTCTTTTATTGCTTCGTTGAGCGTTTTTCCTCTGCCAAACATCAAAATGTCATCAGCTAACACTATTATACCTGGGACTCCCTGCAAGATTTCGACTTGCCGGTTTTGGTAAATTTCTGGAGCTGGCGTAATCCCAAACGGCATTCTTAACCATCGATATCGACCGAATGGTGTCCAGAACGTCGTTAGATGACTGGACGACTCGTCTAGCTTTAGCTGCCAAAATCCATTTTTTGCGTCTAAAGTGGTGAATATTTTCGCATCCTTGAGTTCGGGCAATATTTCTGGTATCTGAAAAGGCGACCTTTTAAGAGCTTTATTTAACTCGAGCGGGTCTATACATAACCTGATTTTGCCGTTTCTTCTGACGATAAGACAGTTGCTTGTCCACGGTGTGTGCTTGTCGACTTTTTCAATTATTTTCCGTTTTTGAAGATCCCGTTGCAAGTCGTGCAATTCATTACGTACGGCGATTGAAATTCTGCGTGGTTGCTGCTGTACCGGCTTGGCGCTTGGATCCACCTCTAAATGTACTTCTCCCTCGATGAGACCATCGCCTTCAAAAACGTCAGCAAACTGATTCCGTATACATTCACTCGACGACATTGTTTCAATTGCGTTCGTTTCTTTAATCTGAATGATTTTTAAGCCTTGACACGTGTTTGCAGACAAAAGTGGAATTTGCGGATTTTTTACCACTTGAAACTTTATTTTCCTTATGTCATTCTCTGTTCTACATTTCAGTATAGCTGACCCAATTGGTTGTACTATATTTCCCCCGAAACCTCGTAAAAGCACTGTTGTTTCATTTATTTTTATCTCCTTAGCGACAATGGCTTCCAGTTCTCGGCAACCAATTACTTTGCAAGTCGACCCTGTGTCACAAAAGCATTTCACTTGAACTTCTTTATTTCTAACTAGAAATTTAAGCTTAGTGTAGATCAATTTTGCGTTATTCGCTTCCGATCGAATATTATTAATCATGTTTAAGCATTCTTCGCTGTCGCTGTCTGTCTCTGCTTCCTCGATTTTTGCTAATCGTTTTCGCTGCCGTCGTTCTGTTTTCGTGTATTCGGTCGTTGCTTACAGACCTTTGCCAAATGATTTTTCTTGTTGCAGTTTTTGCATATTCTTCCATAAGCTGGACATTTATTTCGATTAGCTTTGGTGTATTTTGCATGCACACCTCCACAATACTGACATTTATGTTTGTTCACTATGTTCACGTGCTCTTCCATATGCAAGTTGTCTTTCATCGTTGACATCTGTATGTCAGCCTGCTCCGCTACTTGACAAATGTTTATTGCCTCCGACAACGTTAGATATTTCGTCGTTAGCAATCGTTTTCTAACGTGATCATCTCGAATGGTCAATACTAGTTTGTCCCTAATGAGCTCGTTTTCCATTGCCCCGAATTCGCAAGTCGCTGTGAGTTGCCATAAGCGATGAATGAAACGCTCGATTGTTTCACCTTGTTCCTGTTTTGCAGTATTAAATGTGAATCGATCGTAGATGATGTTTCTCGATGGAACAATGTGTGACTCCAGCGCATCTAATATACCAGAGATAGACAGCTTCTGCTCAGGAGTAATCGGCAACGCATTATATAATTTAAAACCGGCTGGGCCAATTATTGTTTTACCTACTTAGCCTCTAGCCCTGCTGCAATTTCATAGTTTTCAAAGGCTGCTCTGAAAAATTTCCATTCGTCTGCTATATTTGCCGCAGCGAGATTAAGTGGTAAGGGTACTGGAATGTTCGACATTTTCACGCTCCTATGATTTGACGGTTGCTGCGGGATTACTGGGTCTATTGTAGTTTTCTGTGCCGCGCCCGTGTGAATGTACGGATGTCGATATGCTCACACGTGGTGGTCACTTTATTGGGGTGCTGTCTAATCGATGTGCGGATTTCGATACCTTCTCCCGGATGCTCTTTGGTCGCGGGACTTTAATCAATGCTGGATCCCCGATGTGTCGGATGCAAGTTGCTTAAATTTGCGAAATATTAGTTTGATGCACTCACATCCCACTTCTGACACCATGTTTTATTTCATGTTGCTTGTTCTACAGCTTTCGTACAAGTGGTGTTTATTGAATAATCATATCCTTACCTTATGACATTCGGCACACTACCCGATGTAGTGTTGCCAGCTATACATATTACAACAGGGACTTAGGTGCTATTTCCAAGAGGCAGCGATAAAAACGCTTATTATTTAAAGCTGAAGTCGGACTTGCAGCAAGTGGCTAGGAATATAAAAATGTAGTTGTATCAAAGTCCTTTGGAGCCTTAGAAAAACAAATAAACAAATGCAAGGAAAATACAAAAGAAGCCGCAGATACTATCTTGTATGAACAGTTGCAGTGGTAGCTCTACATTGGCAGCTGACTCAAATAGAAATCTCACGTCAAGGCGAAGATAAATCGAGCGGGTACACCCAGCGTTACAGGGAAATTGGTTTTTCGAAAGACTGTGGTGAGGTGAAAGACAGTTGCCAGAATTGCCTTGTTAATAAATGTTCATTATTGTTGCTATTAAAGAGGCGTATTAACATCTTGGTTTTTCTGTACGTTTGGATTGTTACTAATAACCAAATTTTTTTTTATAACATTACATACTGCACTTCCTTCAACGGACCGACTAAAAATATTTATCGAAGCCGCTACGAGCAAACGGTCATTTTCAACTCTAAGAAGATTAAAACCCTATCTACGCAACAGGACTAGAGAAGAGCAATTGAAACGATTGGCACTTTTAAATATTCATCGAGATGTGGAAATTCGCAGTGAAATGGTATTGGATATTCCGGCAAAGAGAAATATGGAGAATGGACATAACTCTTGAAGATATTGGGCATTATGAAAAAACTAAGCAAATGGAAGCCATTTGACTTAAATATATTTGAATAAATCGACCAAGAGGTCTGAAATTTTAAGAAAAAGCAATTGTAAAATTTTTAATCATAAGGTCCATTGCTTCGGTTTGTTGAAGGCATATATTTATTCAACTTTCGTTTTGCTTTTATAAATGCAGTTGCAAAAATAATTTTAAGTAATTCAAAATTAATTGCGGTATGCGAGTGCACACAATTTATTATATATTTTTAATTTGGAGCCCTCTTCCCACAAAAAAAATTCTGGATCCCTCTCTGAGACTGAGGCGATAGCCACTTCGTAGGCTGGTTGAAACCATTCATTTGGAATAAATGAAGAAGCAGTACCGTCCCTTTTCAAGTAGTTCGACGCGAGTTCAAAACCAGTTTGACTTACTGCAGGGTAAGCTATTAAAGATGTACAGGCGAAACATGCCTTAAAGTATGCTTTTGATATGAAAACCTTGCTACTATCTGGGAGCTATCAATGCTGAGGTGTCTAAGGTGGTCTGTGGTGATTTTAATAATACCTCTATATAAATGTTGGTGTCAGATTTAGTACTTAAATTGTTGTAAATTGGTTTGCTCTTAAATCATAAGCAAATTTGTTGAAGCAAACGGCAAACTCTGTACCACAAAGTACCTCGTTTGCTTCGAAAATACTGCACACATATATGTATGTACGTATGTATCTAGGTATTCCCAAAATCATATTCCTCTACAGCCCTAATTGTGCTTTTGTGTTTGATTTTCAATTTAAAAGGAAATGATTTACGGGATTTACTTGTGCGATTTCCATCAATACGTACAATAGCAAACAACAATGCAAAACATACATATGATAAAGAAATAAAATGTATGTGTATGCGCCATAAATAATTCCATACTAAGATTTCAGTGCTGATGATTTTATTCAAAAGGAATAAACTAAAGGAATCGAAAGGTTGAAGTCGTGGGATTATTTAGTAGAAGAAGCAGGTAAACAAGCAAGCGTAAGAAATGTAGCTGTTGAGCATTCGTCAGTTATGAGTGACTTTTGTAAGTGTATAAGAAGGAATGTGTGAGTATACCATCAATTATATAAATAGGCAATCATGTTTCCTTTACACCCCTTTTACGGCTAAACTATACTTCTAAGGTATAAATAATTATATATCATAAGAAAGGTATTTTGATGCTGTTGTGCAGGCAATTTTTAAAATTTCAAATTAGTTTAAAATAGAGCGAAGAAATCAATTCAAAAGACACACCAATACCAATGCCATACATGTACGTGGTTGGGGCGGAAATGCCTCCTAAATGTATGCTTTAATATTGATACTGAATTACAGAAACGTGCTAAGCAGCAGTATAGGAATAAGATGTATTTATGTACATATATATACATTAGACTCAAACAAGGAAGAAGGTAAAGATGAGTATGGAGAAGAAGAAAGAGCTAAATACAGAAATTAAAATAAAAGTAAAGAAACCTAAATATAAAGACAAAGAGGAAGGAAAATGTAAATGCCTAACATAATAACAATGGTGGGGGTGAATATGTATATGAAGAAAAGAATGGACATATTTAGATCAGGATAAAGGAAAAGATAAAGTTAAAGAATAAGATGAACACCAAGACGAGGAAGAAGATGAAGACGAAGACGAAGACGAAGACGAAGA
>NW_023458562.1:13143029-13150525 GCF_013731165.1 Rhagoletis pomonella
ATTGGTTTTGATGTATTTGATTGAAATTTTCGTACTTACAATAACGTATGCGACAAACTTTAAAGGGTAATAAAACTTGTTTTACTTCGGTTGGAAAGAAAATTTTACTGTATATCTTTAACTGGAAGAATTCTCGCTTAAGAATTGTAATCTGCATTACCTGCGACTGCCAATATACAAATGACATAGACAAACAATGTTTTTGCATAACGTACGCGACATTAGAATACTATCAGAAGCAAATCAAAAAATTACCGTTAACCGAGCTCTAACTTCTCCTTTTTCTCATTTTTATAGTTAGTTGTTATTGCAAATTTCATTTTAAGATGTAATTGTAATGTTTCAAATCTCTTAATTTAGTTAATAGGAAAGAGCAAATAGTTCATTTCATTAGAGAAAACTGAGTCGAAGAGACACTCAGTTTTACTCTTAAATTTTTTGAGTTTTAAAATTGCAATAAGCTGAAATACTTCTATAATATAAAAATTCGAGTATTTTGCTCTTATTAATTCGTCTTAAAAACCCATTTCAGTTGTTTTTATTTCTTCAGTCCTGGTTGACATTTTCATGGAAACACCCATATATGTGATCATAAGTGAGCGGTGCCACGCCCATTTTTCCAAAATTTTATCACAAGCGTATTTCTTGGTTAAGAATTGTTGCAAGCATCAATTTTGAATAAATTAGCTTTAATATTTACTGATTTATCGAAAATTTTGTATTTCTTTAAATTACCGTTATATGGGAAGTGGACGTGGTTATTGTCCGATTTTAAAAATTTTCGGCCATTTGGTATGTTGTGCGAAGGCCAACAACTGTGCCAATTTTGGAAGAAATTGGAGCTGCGGTTACCCAGATATACACATATAACCATAAGTGGGCGTGGCTACGCCCATTTTCCGAAAATTAATAATATTCTTGTTTTTCGTCTAAAAGTTATTGTAAATATCAATTTTGAGTGAATAATCTCCAGTAGTTACTAAAATATCGCAGTTTTATTATTTCTGAAAATTACCGTTATATGGGAAGAGGGCGTGGTTATTGTCCGATTTTACAAATTTTCGACCGTTTGGTATGCTGTGCGAAGGCCAATAACTGTGCGAAGTTTGGAAGAAATTGGTGCAGCTGTTACCAATATATATAGATGTAACCATAAGTGGAGGATGGTTCCGTGCGCAGAAGTGGAAAACTTTTGACTGCCATTCACTGGGAGTGGCCAGAAGCGATTGTGCGTACGGTTCAAATCGCAGCTCACAACGTCCGGATATTTATATCCACGTATCCTCTGGGTAGCAACCAAACATCCGTTTGGGAGCGAGCTAAAGTGAGAAGGCGTAAAACTTCGCGTGCGCTGGGTTTGGGTCCCGCCACGTTAAAACCCCGCCCAATGAAAAGAAGCAAACAGCCTCGGATGAGACCCCCTTTTTCTGATGACGACCACGGCAAACGTATAAAGGACTATGATTTAAGGGTATGCACCTGGAATATCCGGACCCTTAATGGGGAAGGTGCCTCTGCCCGGCTGGTTGATGTCCTCGGGAAGACAAAGGCTGACATCACCGCCATCCAAGAAATGCGATGGACGGGGCAAGGTAAAGTAAGCGTGAAGCCTTGCGACGTCTACTACAGTTGCCACGTAAAGGAGCGCAAATTCGGTGTTGGATTCGTGGTAGGAGAGAGACTCCGTCGCCGAGTACCGGCGTTCACCCCGGTGGACGAACGTCTAGCCACAATCCGCATCAAAGCTAGATTCTTCAACATCTCGCTCATCTGCGCCCATGCCCCGACGGAAGAGAAGGATGAGGCGTCCAAGGATCTCTTCTATGAGCGCTTGGAACGTACATATGAGCGCTGCCCCCGACACGATGTCAAAATCGTGCTTGGCGATTTTAATGCCAAGGTGGGCAAGGAAGGGATCTTTGGCGCCACTGTCGGAAAATTCAGCCTCCACGACGAAACGTCCGATAACGGACTGAGGCTGATCGACTTCGCCGGGGCCCGAAATATGGTAATATGTAGTACTAGGTTCCAGCATAAGAACATCCACCAAGCTACATGGCTGTCTCCAGATCGAAAAACGAGAAACCAAATCGATCATGTTGTGATAGACGGAAGGCATGCTTCAAGCGTTTTGGACGTACGTACACTCCGAGGGCCAAACATCGACTCGGACCACTATCTTGTTGTAGCCAAGATACGCACCCGCCTCTGTGCAGCAAAAAATGTGCGCCCAACAATGCAAGGAAAGCTTAACGTCGAAAAGCTGCAATCACAACAGACGGCCAATTTGTTCGCCACTCGACTCACACACCTGCTCTCTGAGAGCACTCTTCAACAATCCGACGTACGCGAGCAGTGGAACCACATTTCCCGATCATTAAGTACCGCCGCCGAAGAAGTAGTTGGATTTCAGCGAGCCCGAAAGAACAACTGGTACGATGAGGAATGTCAAGAAGCCGCAGAGAAAAAAGATGCCGCCTACAGGGCCACGCTGCGATCGGGCGCAACGCGAGCCATGTGGGACCGTTATAGGGAACTGAAGAAGGATGCGAGACGTATTTGCCGCAATAAGAAGAGAGAGGCCGAAATACGTGAGTGCGAAGAGCTTGAGATGCTGGCCGACAGGAAGAACGCCCGAAAATTCTACCAGAGGGTTAGGCGCCTTACGGAAGGTTTCAAGACCGGGGCGAACTCCTGTAAGAACAACAATGGCGACCTGGTGACCGATGTCCAGAATATACTTAAATTGTGGAGGGAACACTTTTATAACCTACTGAATGGTAGCAGCGCTGAAAGTAGTGAGGAAAACGAACCCGAGTCCCCAGTCGATGATGATGGAGTAGCTGTCCCACCGCCTGACTATGACGAGGTACGAATAGCGATTACGCGGCTGAAAAACAACAAAGCTGCTGGAGCTGACGGCCTGCCAGCCGAGCTATTCAAGTACGGCGGCGAGGAGCTGATGAGGTGCATGCATCAGCTCGTATGCAGAATATGGTCAGATGAACGCATGCCCGACGCCTGGAATTTAAGTGTGCTCTGCCCAATCCACAAGAAAGGCGACCCCGCCATACGCGCCAACTACCGCGGAATTAGCCTTCTAAGCATAGGTTACAAGGTCTTATCGAGCGTATTGTGCGAACGACTGAAGCCCACCGTCAACGAGCTGATTGGACCTTATCAGTGTGGCTTTAGGCCTGGAAAATCCACCATAGATCAGGTATTCACAATACGCCAAATCTTGGAAAAGACCCGCGAGAATAGGATCGACACACACCATCTATTTGTCGATTTCAAAGCCGCTTTCGACAGCACGAAGGGAAGTTGCCTTTATGCCGCGATGTCTGAATTTGGTATCCCCGCGAAACTAATACGGCTGTGTAAAATGACGTTGAGCAATAACACCAGCTCCGTCAGAATAGGGAAGGACCTATCCGAGCCGTTTGATACCAAACGGGGTTTCAGACAAAGGGACTCCCTTTCGTGTGACTTCTTTAATCTTATGTTGGAGAAGATAATAAGAGCCGCAGAACTGAACCGCTCAGGCACAATACTTTATAAGAGCGTACAATTGCTGGCGTATGCCGACGACATCGATATTATCGGTAAAAACAAGGGCTACGTCTGTTCTGCCTTCTCGGGATTGGATAGAGAAGCAAAGCGAATGGGTCTGGTGGTGAACGAGGACAAAACGAAGTATCTCCTGTCAGCACACAAACAGTCAGAGCATACGCGTCTTGGCACCCACGTCACTGTTGACAGTTACAAGTTTGAAAAAGTAGACGACTTCGTTTATCTGGGAACCAGCATTAACACCAATAATAATGTCAGCCTTGAAATCCAACGGAGAATCACTCTTGCCAACAAGTGCTACTTTGGGCTGAGTAGGCAATTGAGAAGTAAAGTCCTCTCTCGTTGTACAAAGATCACACTCTATATGTCACTCATCATGCCTGTGCTGGTGTATGGCGCGGAAGCATGGACAATGAAAGCATCTGATGAGGCGGCTCTTGGAGTTTTCGAGAGAAAGATTCTGCGAAAGATTTACGGACCTTTACGCGTTGGTGATGGCGAATATCGCAGACGATTTAACGATGAGCTGTATGAGCTTTACAACGATATAGACATAGTGCAGCGAATTAAAATTCAGCGGCTCCGCTGGCTTGGCCATGTCGTTCGGATGGACAGAAACGCTCCTGCTCTGAAAATATTCAACGCGGGCCGCGATGCTGGTAACAGAGGAAGAGGAAGGCCTCCTCTGCGTTGGAAAGACCAGGTGGAGAAGGACTTGGCTTCACTTGGCATTTTCAATTGGCGTCAGTTAGCACAGAAGAGAAATGACTGGCGTGCTGTTTTGGACTCGGCCAAAATCGCTTAGGCGGTTACAGCGCCAAATAAGAAGAAGAAGAACCATAAGTGGGCGTGGCTACGCCCATTTTCCAAAAATTTATAATATTCTTTTTTTTCGTCTTAAACTTATTGTAAGTATCAATTTTGAGTGAATAATCTCCAGTAGTTACTAAAATATCGCAGTTTTCGTATTTCTGAAAATTACCCTTATATGGGAAGTGGGCGTGGTTACAGTGCGATTTCGCCCATTTTCAATACCAACCTACCTTGGATAATTGGAAACCTACATACAAAATTTCGTTGAGATATCTCAATTTTTGCTCGAGTTATCATGTACACGGACGGACGGATAGACGGACAGACGGACGGACAGACAGACAGGGCTTACTCGATTTCTCTTTTCATTCTGATCATTTATGTATACATTTGTCTATATCTATCTCGATTCGTTTTGGCTGTTACAAACAACCGTTATGTGAACAAAATTATTATACCCTTGTGCACAAGTGCGCTCGGGTGAGGAATCCCTATTAACCCAACTTTATTAGGCCCTTTTCGAATTTGAATATAACCTAATACTTTACGCTCTAAAATAGTTAAAAAAGCCACTCTAACTAAAACCCAAATTACCAAAATTAATCTACCAATTAAAGATAAAATAAATTTAAAAAAAACAAGTACTATTTGTAATAAAAATTACATAAATAAATTCTAAATTTATTGCACTAATCTGCCAAAACAGTTCAATTAATATTAATCTTTAATTAAAATATAATTATTCTAATATCTGGTCCTTTCGTACCAAGATACTATAATAAATTAAAGATAGAAACCAACCTGGCTTACGCCGGTCTGAACTCAGATCATGTAAGAATTTAAAAGTCGAACAGACTTAATATTTAAACGACTACACCTAAAAATAATCTTAATCCAACATCGAGGTCGCAAACTTTTTTATCGATAAGAACTCTCCAAAAAAATTACGCTGTTATCCCTAAGGTAACTTAATCTTATTATCGTTATTAACGGATCAGTAAATCATAAATTAATTTTTTTTTAATAATTAAAAGTTTATTAAATTTTAACATCACCCCAACAAAATAATTAATAATATTAAAACAAAATGTATCTAAAAAATTTAAATAATATTAATTTTAAAGATTTATAGGGTCTTCTCGTGTTTTAATTAAATTTTAGCTTTTTAACTAAAATATAAAATTCTATAATAAATTTACATGAAACAGTTTACACTTCTTCCAACCATTCATACCAGCCTCCAATTAAAAGACTAATGATTGTGCTACCTTTGCACAGTTAAAATACTGCGGCCATTCAAAATTATTCAGTGGGCAGGTCAGATTTTAAAAATAACTCAAAAAGACATGTTTTTGTTAAACATGCGAGTATATAAATTTGCCGAGTTCTTTATATAAACTTATCAAATAAAATTATATATACAATATAAAAATATATTAATTTTATCATTATTAATTTTCATAAAAAATTTATGAAAAAACTTTCATAAAAACTTAAAATAATATAAATTATAAAATAATTTATAACAAATTTATAAATGATTGAAAATTCTATTCATACATTTTATATTAAAATTACTAGTTTTTAATAATATATTTTAAAGCTTATCCCTTAAAATATTCAACTTAATATTTTTTTATTTTAATAAATAAACAAAAAATTAAAGATTTGTAATTTAGATTTATTTCTAAAAAAAATAGATACCTTTATAAACGAATAACGTTTCATTTATAATTATTTATTTATAATAATTTTGACACCCAGGGTTTGAAACCCTAATACACAAAGTACAATAAATAAAATTTTCTTTTAAAATAATAACTTTTTCAAATTATTTCAATTATCTTTCACAATACTTAATAAACTATCATTCATATTATTTTTTCATTAAAAATTACTAAAACATTAAATTATATAATTATTTTTAATAAATTATAAATAAAAAAATAAATAAATAAATAAATATTAATCAATTTATATTGATTTGCCCAAAAATCTTTTCAATGTAAATGAAATACTTTACTAACTAAGCTTTAAATTGTCATTCTAGATACACCTTCCGGTACATCTACTATGTTACGACTTATCTTATCTTAAGAATAAGAGCGATGTGTGCATAATATAGAGCTAAAATCAAATTTTTAATCTGTAAAATTTTACTATCAAATCCATCTTCATTCAATATTTCAAATTTAAATTCGCTTAAATAACTTTATTGTAACCCATTTCTACTTAAATATAAGCTACACCTTGATCTGATATACATTTTAATAAAAATTATAGAAAATTATTATTCTTATAAAATATTCTTATAACGACGGTATATAAACTGAAAAACAAACTTAAGTAAGGTACATCGTGGATTATCAATTACAGAACAGGTTCCTCTGAGTAGACTAAAATACCGCCAATTTTTTTAAGTTTCAAGAACATAGCTAATACTACCATAGTGTTTATATTTACATTTTAAATAATAGGGTATCTAATCCTAGTTTATTTACAAAATTTATAAGCTTTAATTTATTAATAATAAAAATATATAAATTTAAAATTTCACCTAATAAATTTATAATTATTTTATTTATATAAAATTTAACTTACACTGAACTAATTTTTTTGTATTATTTGTATAACCGCGGCTGCTGGCACAAATTTAGCCAATACTATAAGAAATTACTATTTAAAAAATTTCTGTGATTAATAAAACTAACTACTGAGACTATAATAAAATTTATTCATTATTTAAATAAATAAAAATTCAGGCAAATACTTACATATAAAATAAATCAATAATAAAATTTTAAGCTAAAATAAAACTTTAATATTATATAAAAATAATTTAAATATAAAACTTTATAAATTTAATTAATAATTTAAATAACAAAATTTAAGTAATACTGTATAAAAATTTATTTATATTTAAATAAAATCAATTAGTATTTCCTTCCTGCAAATAAATAGACCCCCTATCATATTTATTTATATTAACAAAAATAAAATAAAAATGTAATTTTAAAAAAAAAAAATTTTTAAATGTTTTAGTTTTTAATTTATTATTATATTTTTATTAATAAATATAAATTATATTCAACAATTTTTATTGAGCTCGA
>NW_023458562.1:13150625-13162747 GCF_013731165.1 Rhagoletis pomonella
AAATTTATATTTTTAAATAAAATTTTCTTTTTTATTTATATTTATTAATAAATAATTAATAATAAATTATAATCTAAAACATTTTATTATTTAAATAATAAAACTTTAACAATGTTGTATAAAAATTAATTTATATTTAAATAAAATCAATTAGTATTTCCTCCCTGCACATAAACAGACCCCCTATCATATTTAATTATATTAACAAAAATAAAATAAAAAGTTATCTTTTAAAAAAAAATTATTTTATTATTTATATTTATTATTAAATAACTAATGGTAAGTGCTAAGCTCAGGACCTTACCGGAGTCACACAGGGCGGATCGTGAACGGCCTACTCCGGTAGGTTATCTGCGAATAACCAATAAGCAGTCCCAGACCAAGAGCGGCAGCAGACGAGGGCCTGATTTAAAAGATCAGAAATGCTTGATGAATCTCCTGTGTCCGGGCGAACAGATGCCGCCTCCCAAAAAGCATCCCAGGATTGAGACCAGTTAGATCCTGTTCATGGCATACGGGAGCATGTATACGATTAGTTCGATATTGGGCTGGCGAGAGCAGTATTCCGCCACTTTAGTATGTGAAGGTGACACCTCACAGAAATGGCTGGTGGGCTAATGCTGCAATCGCCTCCGTCTTGTTAAAACCCTGCCAGGTCTTCAAGTACGTTAAATACACGTCGCCATTTAGTTGGGCGCACAGGTCTAGTTGAGATTTACTCCTGGTTTTGCGCTGTCTTGGCTCTGAGCACAATATCCCATAAGGACTTGTGTCAACCCTCGCGATGGCCTGCTCCTTTGAGAGAATGAAGTTCGCGACACTTAAAAGCGACTGTGCTACGTGTGGAGATAGTGGCTTGAAGCGGAGACCCAATTGATTGGAAATGAATAAAATAAAACAAACAAATGAAACCATCGTCGATGTTATGGAGGAAGAATGCAGCGCATTCAGGAAGAGCAGTAGAGTTGTGCGCTCCCCGCCACAAACTCTTCTGCAGGCAAATGCCGGCACCACGAGCACGGAGAAAGCCGCCGACGTGGCGCAGAAGGCTACACCTTTCCAAACGGTAACTCCCGGCAGCCGGGATAGTCGTCTTCAAACGACGACTGCTGCAAACAGCGGCAAGCATGTCACCGCAAGCTTGGGAACTTGCGAAGGCAATGAAGATGAGCAATTGGCCCAGATTCGGCTCGTCTTGAAAAAGATGCAGAGTGCTGTCTCTAAGCAGAAGAATGTGTCCATGGACATAAAAACGGGTATGGCCCAAATCGAGGAGAGCTTAAATATATTAAGCTACCTCCGAGAGCAACGCCGGAAGGGGTCTACCCTTTCCGAGCTGCGGGAGGCTGGCCCTGGCTCGCAAAAGAGAGGTCGAACTCGATCCGACTCCCCTACAGGCGAGCCGAAAAAGAAAAAGAACACTAACTATAATAATAGTAGTAGTAATAAGATTATTATTAATAACGGTAATAATAATAATGGAAATAAAGATAATAACGCACAGAAAACCGTACCAGATAATCAATGGAAAACGGTTGGAAAAAGCAGAGAGCCCAAGCCAGGGCCAGCACCAGGTGAACCCTTGGTCAATAAGGGCGAGGCGAAGAGCCGCAAAAAAAAGAAGAGGGTGAGAAAAAAGAAGAGTCTCGCCAAATTAATCATTAAGCTAGCTGAAGGCAAAACCCATGCAGAGGTGCTGGGAACGATACGTGGTAAGCTCCAACCCGAGAAGACGAAGACCGTAATTCGATCTGTTCGGAAAACCCGCGAAGGCGGCGTGCTCATCGAAATGGAGCGCTGTGGCGACCAATCAGCATTTAAGGAAAATGTGTGCACTGCCATTGGCCAGCTTGGAGACGCCCGTATTCTTATTAGACGTTTACGTCTAGAAGTTCTGGGCATGGACTGCCTAATTACGGCCCCAGAAGTGGAGAATGCTATACGCGGGGAATTAGGAGACAAGATGAATGGCCAACTTCGCGTCTCTCTCCTCGCCGTAAACTCGCGAGAACAAAGAATGGCCGTGGTTCAAATCAATGAACTGCCAGGCCGGACTCTTATTGAAAAGGGGAAGTTGCGAGTAGGCTGGATTGTCTGCCGCGTACGAGAGCGCGCGGATGTCCAAAGGTGTTTCCTTTGTCTGGGGTATGGCCACAAAAAGGCGGCATGCAAAGGCCCAGACAGAAGCAGTTCATGCTGAAAATGTGGTCAGCAGGGCCACATAGCCTCTGCATGTAAAGAAAGCCCAAGCTGCTACCTGTGCTCGGCAGGAGATGGACAGAAAAATTCCAATCACCTGCCCGGGTCGGGAGCGTGCAAGGCCTTCAGGGATGCCCTTGCTGAGACTAAGACAAAGCTTGGGAGAATATGATTAAATTTATACAAGGCAATATGAACAGGAGTAGGGTAGCTGATGACCTGCTGGACCAATTGGTTCTTGAATAAAGAGCAGACGCTGTCATCAACAGTGAACCTTATAGAACAAAGGAAACCTGGCATGTTGACCAATCAGGCTCGGCCGCGATATGGATTGCTAACCCCAACAATCGCGCAGAGAGCAGCGGGGTCGGACGCTGCTACGTCTGGGTGAAAATGGCGCAAATCACTCTGGTGAGCTACTACCTGTCTCCAAACGACACAGTCCTTGTCTTCAGGGAAAAGCTCGAAGACCTTGAAGACGAATTGCGCGATATAACCGGCTACATAATTGTTGTTGGAGATTTCAACGCAAGAGGCGTGGAATGGGGTATGCCCCAAAAAAACACCAGACTGGTCCTTGAAATGGCAGCCCGCATTGGCCTGACCATCCTCAACACCGGATCGACCACTACATATCGAAGGCCGAGTTTTGGATACTCTATCCCTGATATAACCCTCGTCTCAGAAAGCCTTCTTCGAAGGGCCGACGGATGGAGAGTGATGGAAGACCTGAGTGGTAGCGACCTCAACTACATCACCTTCCAAGTCACTGACACAACGCGAGGGCAAACACGTAGTATCCCTCGCAGGAAACCAGAAGGGAACCCGGCTAGGGTCGATGTTCGCAAGTTCGATACATCACTCCTAACAGATTCCCAAGGTATTTCACCTACAACGGGAGAGATCCACAACAGGGAGTCTTGTAATAAGATGGTCGAAGAAACCATGCGCTGCATTCACCGGGCATTCAAAGCCTCAATGCCACAGAGGAGAGCACGGTCAGGTAAAAAGCAGGTATACTGGGGGAATGACCGAATTGCAGAGCTGCGAATAGAATGCGGAGACTCGTGGTAGACCTGTGGCGCTGACTAGAGCAGCAGTCTACAAAAGCGCCAAGAAAGCACTTGCGGCCGAGATACAGAAGGGTAAACGGATGGAAGAAGGCGAGACTGGTGCTTATACCCAAGGGCAAAGGGGACCCAAACTCTCATTCATCCTTCCGGCCACTCTGCATGCTAGACACAGCAGGCAAAATGATGGAGAGTCTGCTCAAAATACGCTTGACGTCAGCCATAGAAAGCGAGGGAGGCCTTTCACCCCGACAACATGGCTTCAGGAAGGGACACTCAACTATAGGAGCAATGTGCGAAGTAGTCGAGGCGGTACATAAGGCCGAAGAAGCCAGCCACCAGGCGCGGCCAATAGTGCTGCTAGTCACACTGGACGTCAAGAACGCCTTCAACTCGGCAAGATGGGACGACATGCTGGAGGCCTTGGAATGGTCATTCAAGGTTCCAACATACTTGCTAGATATGATCCGGGACTACCTCAGAGACCGTTGGCTTTTGTACGACCCAACACAAGGTCAAAGAAACAGACGTATAACCGGCGGAGCGGCACAGGGCTCTGTACTTAGCCCGGACCTCTGGAAAGCCACGTATGACAGTCTGTTGCGCACGGAAATGCCGGAGAGCGCCTTCCTTGTTGCTTTCGCGGATGACGTGGCCGCCGTCATAACAGCAAGAAACGTCCAGCTAGCACAGCTCAAGCTAAACCAGGTCATGCGCAACGTCAGTGGATGGATGAGCGATCACGGTCTGCAATTGGCTACAGCCAAAACGGAGACCGTGCTCCTTACCAGAAAACGGTTCCCAAATATTATAAATATACTCGTGACGACTTCTAGGTCTACGAAATACCTAGGGGTGAAGCTTGACTGTAGGGATGTGCCGGGTATCCGGTAGATATCCGGAATCCGGCCTATGCGGCCGTTTTTTGGTTATCCGGTTATCCGGCCAGATACTGGCTAATATCCGGCCGGATTCCGGATATCGATTATAGAAGATTCAATTTAGAAATTTAACCCAGATTTTGTATTTTTGTAATGCAATTTAATAGTATCTAATTAGTAATCAAAGTTAACAATTTTTATATTTTTCATTATGAAAAGAAGCATTTCCGCATTATCGGGCAACAACCTATTTGTATTTTCAGCATAAATGTTACCCGATGCACTAAATACTCTTTCCGAGTTCACTGAGGAAGGTGGCGCCCAGAGATACTTCATTGCCAGTGTAAACAAATTTGGAAATTCTTTGCGGCTATACTTCCACCAAGTTAAGGGATCTTCTTGTCTGGATATAAGAGGTAGCTGCAAATACTTCTCTATTTCTAGTTCATAAATCGCTGCCTTTTTTCTTGTGCGTTCGCTGCCTTTTTGATGTGTGTAAGTCAAACCATCTAATTACACAGAAATATCTGCGCACAATAATTTAAATAAAAACGCATAATTGAACAAGGAAAAAGCATACGACTTAGTATTAGTATTAACAAATGAATACAAAGCTTTCTAAAGCTTCTCTTCAACTTCACCCAAAACGCAAAAATGACCATCTAATTACACATAAGACAGTTTGATCAAACAATGTGACCATGTAATGTCCATATAAGGCATCAACACACATGTGCGATTCTGACGGTGCGAATCTGTTCCGAAAAAATTACAACAATGCCGCAACTATTTATTGGAACATTCACAGCTCTTCATTTCGTCGTGCCGAAATTGCAGACCTACGCGTTCGGAAACGAAAAAGGTTGATAGGCGGGTTCTGTATAATTTAAACAAAAATTAACGTAAGAAAACAAAACATCTTGATTGTTCAAAAGCAAAGAATTTGATTAAGATTGTTTTTTGTTTGTTTATAAGATGCCATTTTTCACTGCGATAGCATCGCACAGATGTGTGCGTAATTGTGTTTTCGAAGTGGTGAATTCTGTAGCATCAGAAACGGTGCAAAGGTCGAGGTGAACTCGAGCCGGCAAAAAAACAATATTGTGAAATTTATTAAGGCAGCAGTCTACCGGATATCCGATCGGATATTCGAATCCGGCTGTTATTTTTTACAGGATATCCGGAATCCGGTTATCCGGCAAAATCTATTCCGGCACATCCCTACTTGACAGCAAACTCACATTCTGGGAACACATCCATGGAGTATGTGAAAAAGCTGCGCGGAGCACGGTGGCTCTAAGCCGGCTGATGGCGAACGTGGGCGGCCCGAAGCCATGCCGCAGGAAGCTTCTGATGACAGCGGTCCAATCGGTGCTCCTGTACGGAGCAGAAATATGGGCCGACGCATTCAAAGTCAAAAAATACCGGAATCAAATGTTTTCGGTCCAGCGCAGAGGGGCACTACGCATTGCTTCTGCATACCGTACAGTGTCCGCGGACGCGGTCCTAGTTATTTCTGGCGTCATGCCAATTGAGCTACTCGCTTACGAGCGAAAAGAGATTTACAATCTCAGTGCCGAGATAGGTCGAGCAGCTGCCGCGGCAAGGGCGCGCGAGTAACTGATCCAGCAGTGGCAACAAAACTGGAACGCGAGCACAAAAGGTCGATGGACGCACTCCCTGATAGCCGACCTTCAAACATGGCTGAACAGACCACATGGGGAAGTCGATTTCTACCTGACGCAATTCCTCACCGGTCATGGTTACTTCCGAGAATATCTTCATAGAATGGGAAGAGTGGACTCACCGTTCTGTCACTACTGTGGAAACGTCGAAGATAACGTGTACCACACATTGTTCACCAGCGAACACTTCTTGATTTCGTGCAGAATGTTGAAAGAAAGACACGGGGACATAACTCCGAACAACATAGTTGGGGTAATGATCTCCAGCGCAGAAAAGTGGGAAGCAGTTGCGAGATACGTGAAATTCGTACTCCGCTGCAAACGAGAGTTGTCTACTGAGGACACCCGAATGAAACGCCCCTACAAAAGAGCAGCCCCAAGGCTCTAGCAGCGCGCTTCTGCATCTGAAGACATGCAGAATTGCGGTGCCAGATGCGGGATTCTTGCGCGGGCGGTGGGAGTTTGGGTTTTAGTGGGTAGCCCAACACGCTTCAAAGGGAGTCCCACACTCGGGGAATGTAGTATAGAGACTAGCCAGTGCATAAAGCATTTCCCTCTCCTACAAAAAAAAAAAATAAATAAATAAATAACTAATCATAAATTATAATCTAAAGCATTTTATTATTTAAATAATAAAACTTTAGCAATATTGTATAAAAATTAATTCATATTTAAATAAAACTAATTAGTAATTAAATTAATTTTATAAAATTTATAAAAATATTTATTTTGAATTTATTAGATTTATAAAATTTATTTTTTTTTTTAATTTTACTAAATTCATAGATTAATATTAACTGATTTTTTTTTTGTTTATATAAATAATAAAATTTATATTTTAAATTTTCTATCTATATGTATATATATATAAATATAAATATTTATTTTTATATATATATAAATATAAATATTTAATTGTTTATATATATAAATATCTTATGTAAAATATTTATTTCTATATATAAATATATTATAAATTAATAAATATATAGAAATGAAGAGGGTTTTATGTATATTTAATAATTAGTAGCCATAGCTGCATGTATATTTAATAAATATTGTTTTTATAAATACCAAATATACTGATACCGACATATTAATATAATTTTTATTGAGGTATTAACTTTTATATATATTATATATATATATATAAATATTAAATTTATTAATATATAATATATATATTCCGTTTCCATAATATATATATGTATATAAATATTTAATTAATTAATAAGTATCTATATTCCAATAAAAAACCCTAAGATTCATAGATCTATAAGCATTCTGTTATATTTATTAGTAGATACGAAAATCTGACGTTCAAAATTTATATAGATGTATGTTAAGGCCACCCTTTTATTATCATCTACTAATTAAGCTAACGTATTGATCTTTTAACTCTCGGAAATGGATATATTGGCATATTTAATTATTTACTATAAAATTAAACTTTATTGTAAAAATTACTCTTTTTTATACACATATAATATATAAAATTATATTTACAACATTAAAATTTATAATAAATATATAAAAAAAATTTCAATTAATATTAATATATGAATTTAACAGAATAAAATAAATATTTTTATAAATTTTATAAAGTTTATATTTTAGATTTTTTATCTATATAAATATTTAATTGTTTATATATATAAATATCTTATATAAAATATTTATTTCCATATATAAATATATTATAAATTAAAAAATATATAGAAATGAAGAGGGTTTTATGTATATTTAATAATTAGTAGCCATACCTGCATGTATATTTAATAAATACTAGAGTGCCAGTTACTGTCGAAATTCGACAGTTTTTCTAGTTTTAGAAGCCTTAGAGAGGTTTACTAACTTAACACGTAGCAATTTTTTTTTTATCTGTGAAGGTCTCTGGAGGACTTCGGCAGGACTTCGAATTGACCCGATACATTCAAGTTTATCGATAAATTTCAATGATTTGATACATATCGAAAGTTCGATGCATTTCAAGAACACTAAAATTCGATAACTCAATAAAATTCGTTAACTCGACCAATTTCGATAACTGTAAAATTCGATGCCTCGATAAATTTCGATAACTCCAAAATGTAAAAACTTTGGATGACTTTATGAATTTTTACTTTTGACATCTCCACATTTTTCGAAAACTATCTAAACATTTTGATAACTCGTTACACTTTGTTAAGGCGATTAAATTCGATAAGCAGTGATATGTCGATAAGCTTATATAACCTTGAAATTTCGATAAATCGATATATTTTGAAAATTCCATAAACTTCGATTCGTTGAACCAACCAATTTCAGTAGATCAATAATTATCGATAACTCTGTAAGTTGAAAGAACTCCATGCATTACGACACCTCGATAAATTTCGTTAAGTCTATAAATAATGATAATTCAATAAATATCGATAACTTGATACATTTCTTTAACTTGACAAATTTCGTTAATCCCACACGTTTTTATTGCTCGATAACTATCCGTAAATTTGGACAACTAAGTTTCTGTGTCTATAAATTTCGACAACTCAGTAAACCAGTTGAAATAATTCGATACGTTGCGATAATAAACTTCGATGATTCGATAAATTTCAGTAACCTTTATGGCTGATTTTATTTCGATTCCTATCGGAAAATTTCAACTCTGTTAACCTAATTCTTATGTATTTCTCATTGTCTCAATTTTCTCCTTTATCTCAATTTTCGTCTTTATCTTCACTTTTGCCTTTTTTTTCCTCATCGTTATCACTTGTTTCTTCATCTTCATATTTATCTTTATTTCAAAGTTTAATTTCAAATACGAAGTAAAACAAAATGCGAAACAGCTTAAATTAAACAGGTTGCAAAAACAACCACACACAAATATGGAAATTTTTAAACGACGATTTTCAACCAATTTCGAAACTATAAAAACTCCTCATCTACAGAAAATTACCTTTCCAACGGTGTTTTCGGTTTTGAAATCGGTAAATTTACCTTGGTCTTCATCTTTGCTTTTATCTTTCACATCTTTGCTTATATCCTTTTCTTATTCTATTCACGTAGATGAGATGAGGTGCGATGACGTGATAAGATGTGGCGTGATTTTATGTGATGTGATAGGATGTCATGTCATGTGTTGTCATATCCTCTGATGTCATACCTTATGATGTCATATCATGTGATGCCACGTCATGTAATGCCATGTCATGTCATACGATGTCAGATCATGTGATGTCAAGTCATGTGAAGTCATGCCATATAATGTGATGTAATATCATATAATGTCATGTCGCATGATATCGTGTGATGTGATATCATATTACGTGATGTAATATCATGTGATGTGTTGCCATGTAATGTGATCACATTCCATGTTCCGATTAGTATATCGCTAACCCTGTTGATAACTGTGTCGATAAAAATACCGATAACAATATCCATAAAGATAGAAAAATACAACGATTGTAAAATCGATTAATTCATCGATAAATACAACAATCTTCAGTATCGATTATCGTTAACAATATAAATGACTAAATCGATAACAAAATCAATTATTTAGTCGATTATTATGCCGATAACAATATCCATTATTGTATCGATAACAATATCGATTATTATATTGATTATTATATCGATTGAAATAGCGGTTATTTAATCAATAACAGTATCGATAACAATATCGATTATTTTATCGATAGCAATATCGATTATTATATCGATAAAAATATCGAGTTTTATATCGATAACAATATCGATCTTCATCCACATCCTTTTCTTCATATTTATCTTTATTTTTGCTTATTCCTCTTCACCTTTACCTTAAAGTGTTTAAATTTACTTTGATCTTCGTTTTTGCCTGTACCTCTAGGCATCTTTGTTTTTGTTTTTATTCTCAAACCGCTAAAGCGCTGAGATCTACTTCCATGTGCATTATTCCCATTGAATTTGACAATTTACTCCCAACCAACCAACTGCCGCTAAAGAAGTTTCACTTCATAAATTCAAGAAATGTTCTTACCCTTTCAGTTACCCTAATTCTTATGTATCTGCCATTGTCTCCATTTTCGCCTTTATCTTCACTTCCGCCTTTTTTTTCTGACTTCATCGTTATCCTTTATTTCTTCATCTTCATATTTATGTTTATTTCAAAGCTTAATTTCAAATGTGTAGTGAAACAACAGGCGAAACTTGTCAAATTGAGCATGTTGCAGCAACATCTATACACAATTTGAAAATGTTTAAACGACGGTTTTGGAAGTAATTTTCCACCAATTATGAAATCATAAAAACTCTGCTCATCTACGGATGCCTTTCCAACGGTGTTCTTGGTTTTGAAATGGGTTCGGTAGAATCGCCAAACGAACGGAGACAAAATTTATGTTAGCGTATTAATATATAGACTAGAGTGCCAGTTACTGTCGAAATTCGACAGTTTTTCTAGTTTTTAGGAGCCTTGGAGAGGGTTTCTAACTTAACACGTAGCAAAATTTATACGATACAAATTAACTTACCGGAACATCTTCTGCTTTGGAACTAAAACGAAAATAAATTTTTTTTATCTTAGAAGGTCTTTGGACTTCAGCAGGACTTAGAATTGTCCCGATACATTCCACTTTATCTATAAATATTAATGATTTGATACATATCGATAGTTCGATGAATTTAAAAAACACTAAAATCATATAACTCAACAAAATTCGTTAACTCGACCAATTTCAATAACTGTGAAATTCGAGGGTTCGATAAATTTCGATAAATCCAAAATGTAAATTCTTTGGATACCTTTAAAAATTTTTACTTTTAACAGCTCCACATTTTTCGAAAGCTATCGAAAAATTTTGATAACTCATTACACTCTGTTAGCACGATAAAATTCGATAAGCAGTGATAAATCGATAAGCTTATATAATCTTGAAATTTCGATTAATGGATATATTTTGAAAATTCTACTTATTTGTGCCTTGATTGGTCTTTGTATTTTGCAAAGTTTATTGTGCTAATTTTGAGTAAAAGTTGCTATAAAAAGTGCCTACGAGCATCTTAGTGTGATAATAACCAAAGCTAAGTGAAAGTTTTGTGATTTTTGTGGTTTTTATTAAATTTAATTAAATTTCACTAGCTTACATCTAATCTTGCCGAGTCATTTGTTGTTATCATTGTTGTTGTTATTCCTTTGTAGTTAACTGAGATCGTTTCTATTTTTGCACATTTCTTTTTGCTCTTTTTGTTTACTTCGTTTAGTATTTCTTGTCACAGCTGTTTGCGCTGCGTTTATTAAGTGTCACATTACAGTGATACTCAAACTGTTCGCTACATATATTTTTAAGCTAAATACATCAGCTCCTGAATTGTTGTGTGTGTTGTGTTAAACTTATTTTGCTTGTCTTTTTATTAACATAAGTGTTATTAAATCTTTCAATATGAAGTGTGATCTTGATAACTGCCAAATCAAAAGCGAATCTGAACGCTACTTATCGTGCTGGCTCTGTGATGGTATTTGCCATCTAAAATGTGCTGGTTTGACAGGAAGAATTCTGGACGCTATTAATGATGGCAAAGGTCTTCGCTGGTCTTGCTTAAAGTGCAGGTCAACCGAAGTTGATCTCTTTAAGTTGTTTAGGCAAACCAGAAATGGGTTTTCTGAGGTAGGGAGAGAGTTGTCGGTACTGACCGAAAAATTTAAACATTACGAAAATGTATTTAAATCTTTTAAATGCTTAGATACCGTACAATCTATGAAGGACATTCGTGTGTCAAAACGTAAGCGTCTTCATAGTCCGCCTAATGAAAGGACCGTTCCACGTCAGAACACTCTTCCGAATGACTTAATTAATCTTTCTTCTCCATGTCCATAGACAACGGAGTTATCTTCCTCAAAAGAACATATATCAAAGTCTGCTTCTAATAATACCGACCCTGCAGTATCTTCCCGTTGAAGTTGTGGCACCGCCATCCAATCTTCCAACGCTTACTCTACCCTCAACTAGTAACTCAGTTACTCAACCCCGTCCGCCGGTAATCGAGTCTGATACTAGGAGACTGGTTGTGGTTCCCCCAAAGAAGTCTATATTTGTATCTAGATTTTCGAGGGATACTTCCGAGGACGATATAAAGTTTTATATCTCGTCCAAAGTTAAAACTGTCAACTTAAGTATCAGAAAATTTAACTTCAAATATGAAAGAAATATTTCTTCATTTAAAATAGACGTAAATTTAGAAAATTTTGACATGCTGCTTAGTAGTTCTTTTTGGCCCTCCGGAACTTTCGTTCGTGAATTTGAGTATAGGCCCAACAAAAA
>NW_023458562.1:13162847-13169440 GCF_013731165.1 Rhagoletis pomonella
ATTAACGAATTTATATCTTAATGGCCTTGAATGCAATTATAATATAATTTCTTTGACTGAAACTTGGCTCAAACCTCACACTTTTAATTCAGAGATTCTTTCAAATAATTATCATATCTACAGAAAAGATCGGGAGGACAGAGTCGGCGGTGGCGTACTCTTTGCCGTAGACTCTTCAATACCATCTGAAGAAGTTAGTCTTCCACACATTGAATCTGCAGAATTCAAATGCATTCGTGTTCAGGTTGGAAGGGGGTTTACTTACTTAGCTCTATGCTATATTCCTTCCCGATCTGACTTATCAGTGTATTCACAACATGTATCTTTACTGAAATCAATTAATTCAATGATTAAACCCTCTGATTCATTGATTGTGTTGGGTGACTTTAATTTACCAAATGTATCATGGAACATCATTGACAATGATATTGTACCTTTCTCGTCTAGCGCGTGCAACAACGTATTTTTAGAGGAGATGGCTGAACTCTGCCTGAATCAAGTTAATGTACTTCGCAATAAGTTTGGCAAAGTATTAGATCTTGTTTATGTTAATGATGCATCTAAGTCGTCTGGAAATAAATGTGACCCACTAGTTTTGCCCGAAGATGTCTACCACCCTGCTATTGAGATATCTTACGAAATTATAAACGATGGTCAAAATTGCGATGTCCAAACATACGAACCAAATATTCGCTTTGATTTTTCGAAAGCCAACTTGAAAAAACTGAATAAAGAACTGTCTAAATTGTCGTGGCCTATATACAAAGAAAAAGTTGAGCAAAGCGTTGCACATTTTAATTGTACTGTACATAGATTATTTGAAAAGTATGTGCCTAAACGCATGTGTGTTCCTGAAGAACAAACACAGTTATGGTTTACTAAAGAACTGAGAAACTTGAAAAACAGAAAGTCACGTTATTTTAGATTACACAAAAAAACCGGCTTACACTCATACTATGTAAAATACTCACTTTTGCGTCACAAGTTCTTTGAATTAAACAAAAAGTGTTATAAAGATTACTTGTGTAAAATCAATCGACGTATAATATATAACCCCAAATCATTTTATGATTTCGTAAACTCCAAGCGAAATGTACGTGGGTTTCCTTCCGCCATGAAGTATCAAAATACCGTCTCTGGTGATAATCAAACAATTTCTAACATGTTCGCTCAGTTTTTTAAATCCAATTATTCCACTAACTCCCAAGCATACTTTGACAATCCTTTTAAACTAAGTCCAATTAACTCAATACATAACCCTATAATATCTCCCGATGATGTTTTAGTTTACCTGAAGTCCTTAAAGCAGTCTTTTAGTTATGGTCCTGACCAGATCCCCACTTGTTTTCTTAGAAATTGTGCTGATTATCTCTATGAGCCGTTAACAGCCTTATTTAATTTGTCTCTTAAAGAGGGCGTTTTTCCAACTGTTTGGAAGGAATCGTTCATAACCCCCTTACATAAAAGCGGTAGCAGGTCTTCAGTGGAGAACTACCGGGCATAGCTAAGCTTTCTGCAATTCCTAAATTATTTGAAGCAATTATAACAAATCGGTTGACGCATTCTATCACTTCAAGCATTTCATACAGTCAACATGGATTTTGCAAGGGCAAATCAACTTCTACAAATTTACTTGAATTAACATCCTATATCTCAAAAGCATTTAGTGAGAGCAAAACTGTTGATGTTATATATACTGATTTCAGTAAAGCATTTGACAAAGTTTGCCACTCGTTGCTCATCTATAAACTTGATCTTCTTGGTCTTCCACCTAATTTTCTACGTTGGATCTCTTCATACCTCTATGATAGATCACAAAGGGTATTGTTTAAAAATACTATCTCTGACGTCATTGATGTTACTTCAGGAGTCCCTCAGGGTAGCCACCTAGGCCCGATTCTGTTCTTGCTTTTTATAAACGATATTTCTACAGATATAAAATTCTCCAAAATTTTAATGTATGCAGATGATGTAAAACTTTATAAATCGTACGTTTCAATTGAAGAAAGGTCTTCGCTACAATCAGACTTAAACAGCATGGCTTACTGGTGTAAAGTAAATCGTATGCCTCTAAATCTTAAGAAATGTAAAGTAATGTGCTTCTCGCAAAGAGCTGTTCTGCCAGTTTCTTATATAATAGGTAACCATAACCTGGAACAGGTATACAATTTTGTGGACCTTGGTATCACAATGGATCCCAAGCTTAATTTTAATCTTCACATTAATGTGACAGTCAACAAGGCTAAAGGTGTACTTGCATTTGTGAAACGATGGTCAAAAGAATTTAGTGACCCTTATATCACTAAAACCCTGTTAACAACCTTAGTTAGGCCGATTATGGAATACGGCTCGGTGGTTTGGAATCCAAGGTATCAAATTTATTCAGACAAGATAGAATCAATTCAAAAACAATTCCTAATTTTTGCTTTAAGAAATTTCCGATGGGATTCTCAATATAGTCTTCCACCTTATACGAGTCGCTTAAAACTTATTAACCTTCCTACACTTGCCAGTCGCAGGGAAATGCTTGGTATAATTTTTATGGTTAAATTACTGACAGGCTCAATTTCAAGTCCGTCTCTTCTGGCTGATGTAAGCTCTAATGTTCCCTCACGCGTATCAAGACACTTTTGTCCCATATTTCTGAAAGCTTGTAAAACCAATTTTGAATTGCACGACCCACTCCGTTGCTTATGCCAGGATTTTAACTCTCATTCCAGCACGTTTGATATATCAGATCCGCTTTTCAGCATTAAGAAAGCGATACTCTCCTCTCTCAATAAGTGAATTATTGACATGAATACATAAAATCAGCTGATGAATTTAGTTCTGTAGCTGAACAGTTTTAGATCTCGACACTTAACAAACTCCTGCCTATCGTGACTAGGCACAAAAATTTAAAATATTGGTTCCGTACGTCATGCGGACTGCGCCCCTCGTGTGGATGGGCGGGATTGGAGGGTAAAAACCGTTGGGATATTATTATTATTATTATTATTATTATTTCTTCTTTAAATAAGTTAATATTATTTATAAATGTTATTTCATTATTTTCTAGAAAGGTTGAAAGTAATGATTTATCTAATATTAATCTTAAAATTAAAAATAAAATAAAAATAAAAATTATTATACAAATAGTTGTTAATTTTATTGAAAATGAAAATATTTCATTTGAAGCTAGGGATGTAACATAAATAAATAAAACTAATATTCCTCCAAGAAAAATTAAAAATAAAATATAAGAAAATCAGAATCTTTTAGCTATTAATCCTGTTATTAAACAAATTTGTAAAGTTTGGATTAATAGTATTCGACCTATAGCTAAAGGATGATTTATTTGTATAAAAATAAATCTTGAAATTAAAGTTGATCTGTATAAAATTAATTGTATAATATCAGGAGGTAGTTTATAAAAAATATGAATTTTGGGGATTTATGATAAAGTAGAATACTTTCCTCTTGAAGTTTTAAAAGATTAAATCTTATTTTTGATTTACAAGACCAATGTTTTTATTAAACTATTAAAACTAATGTTAATATTTTATTGAGTATTACCTAGTTTTTATTTTTAATTGGAATTTTCATATTTGTTTCTTATCGAAAGCATTTATTATCAATACTTTTAAGATTAGAATATATTGTATTAAATTTATTTATTTTTGTTACTTATTTATTTAAATTTAATACATTTTAGAAGATTTTTTAGTATAATATTTTTAACTTTTAGAGTTTGTGAAGGTGCATTGGGTCTTTCAATTCTTGTTTCAATAATTCGTACTCATGGAAATGATTATTTTAAAATCATTCAATATTTTACAATGTTAAAATTAATTTTTATAATTATTTTTACTCGTCCAATTTGTTTTATTAATAGTTAATTTTGAATGGTTCAAAATTTAATATTTTTGGCTACATTTTTATTTATTATAATAAATTTTGTACTAATTATTTTGTAAATATTTCTTATTTTTTAGGATTTGATACAATTTCTTATGGATTAATTTTATTAAGATTTTGAATTTGTACTCTTATAATTACTGCTAGTGAATCTGTTAATAAATTTGATAATTATAGGAATTTATTTTTATTTAATATTTTAATTTTATTATTATTTTTAATTTTAAGATTTGCTAGTATGAATTTATTTATATTTTATTTATTTTTTGAAAGAAGATTAATTCCTGCTTTATTTTTAATTTTAGGGTGAGGATATCAACCTGAACGTTTACAAGCTGGTGTATATTTATTATTTTATACTTTATTGGTTTCTTTACCTATATTAGTTGGTATTTTTTATTTATATAATAATTTAATAACATTGAATTTTTATCTTTTAAATAATTTTATATTTAATTATGATTTATTATATTTTTCAATTTTTTATTTTTATCAATTTGTAGAATTAGATTTTTAATTTTATTTAGAATTAGAATTAATTTATTTATTTTTAGTTTAGTCCAAATATAATTAGAATTTTATTAGGTTGAGATGGATTAGGATTAGTTTCTTATTGTTTATTTATTTATTTTTCAAAATGTTAAATCTTATAATGCTGGAATATTACCTGCCCTATCAAATCGTATTGGTGATGTTGCTTTTTTACTTGCAATTGCTTGAATATTAAATTATGGAAGGTGAAATTATATTTTTTATTTAGAATCAATGAAAAATATAATTGAAATAGAAGTAATTGGAGGATTAATAATATTAGCTGCTATAACAAAAAGAGCTCAAATTCCTTTTTGCTTTTATGGCTGCTCCAACTCCTGTTTCTGCTTTAGTTCATTCTTCAACTCTTGTAACTGCTGGTGTTTATTTATTTATTCGTTTTAATATTTTATTAGGTCAGTTATTATTATTATTATCTGGGTTAACTATATTTATAGCTATATTTGAATTTGATTTAAAAGAAATTATTGCCCTTTCTACATTAAGACAGTTAGGATTAATAATAAGAATTTTATCAATAAGATTTTATAAATTAGCTTATTTTCATCTTTTAACTCATGCATTATTTAAATCATTATTATTTATATGTGCAGGGGTTATTATTCATAATATACAAAATTCACAAGATATTCGTTTAATAGGTGGATTGGGAATTTATATACCTTTAACTACTTCTTGTTTTAATGTTGCTAATTTAGCTTTATGTGGAATACCTTTTTTGGCTGGATTTTATTCTAAAGATATAATTTTAGAAATTGTTTTGTTAAGTTATAGAGATTTTTTCTCTTTTTATTATATTTTGTTTTCTACTGGATTAACAGTTTGTTATTCTTTTCGATTAATTTATTATTCAATAACAGGAGAATTAAATTGTGTTTCTTTAAATATATTAAGAGATGAGGGTAGAATTATACTTCGTGGAATAAGAGGTTTATTAATTATAAGAATTATTGGGTTGGAGAGTTCTTAGATGATTAATTTTTCCTACCCCCTATATAATTTGTTTACCTATATATAAAATATTATTAACTTTATTTGTTTGTATTATTGGAGGATTTATAGGTTATTTAATTTCTCATGTTTCTTTATTTCATTTAAATAAATCATTAAATAATTATTTAATGAGTTATTTTTTTTTGGTTTTATATGATTTATACCTTATATTTCTACTTATGGAATTATTAATTTTCCATTGAATTTAGGAAGAGTAGTCTATAAGTCATTTGTTCAAGGTAGATCAGAATTTTGAGGTGGTCAAAATATATACAATAGATTTATTAAATTTTATAATTGAAATTTTTTTTTTCATAATAATAATATAAAAATGTATTTTTTATTATTTATTTAATGAATTACTTTTTTATTTAGATTTTTTTTTATTATTTTATTCAAGTAGCTTAAATTTAGAGCATAACATTGAAGATGTTAGGATAATTAGATAATTCTTGAATGTAGTGAATTAATTTTTGTAATTTATAAAAAAATTTTTTTTTAATTTTACAATGAAAATGTAATGATTTTATTATACTATATAAATAGAAGTATAAATGGAATTTAACCATTAAAAGATAAAAGTTAGCAGCTTTTTCTTGAACATCATACTTCCTTAATTGGAGTATAAATCTCAATACTATCATTAACAGTGATAAGCCTATTTTTGGCTTCAATTTATAGATTAATATTAATTGAAAATAAGGGTATTAAATTACATAAAATTAGGTCGAAACTAATTGCAATAAATCGCTTCATATTCAATTAGTTAAGGTAGATTGAAATTTAAATACTTTTTGAATGCAAATCAAATGTTATAATTAACTACAACCCTAATTTGATCAACTTAATATTCCTTGATTTCATTCATGATATAGTCCAATAATTAATATAATAAAAAAAGTAATTGAAGTAGTTGTTCATATAAAGATATTTGAAATTTTGATAATTAAAATTATTGGTAAAATTAAAGCAATTTATACATCAAAAATTAAAAAAATAATTGTGATTAAAAAAATTCGTAAAGAAAAAGGAAGACGTGATGAAGATTTTGGATCAAATCCACATTCAAAAGGTGAACATTTTTCTCGATCCGCTAATGTTTTTTTGATAGAATTGATGCTAATATTATCACTACTCTAGAAATAATAATT
>NW_023458562.1:13169450-13169860 GCF_013731165.1 Rhagoletis pomonella
GAAGTTATAATATTAATTGGAAAAATTATTTATACTACTAGATCAGTAGACCTTATGATTGGGAGTCAAATATACTTGTACACTATATAAATAACTAATTAATTAACCTCCTCATCAATAAATTGAAAAATAAAGAAATAATCAAACAATATCAACAAAATGTCAATACCATGCAGCTGCTTTGAATCCAAAATGATGGATTTTTGAAAAAATGATTATTTAAATGTCGAATTAAAGATACTGATAAAATGGTAGTTCCAATTAATACATGAATTCCAGTAGATCCATAAACTGAATCTGCAATTGTAAAAGGGGCTTCAACATATTCATATGCTTGTAAAATAGTAAAGTAGATACCTAATAGTACTGTAAAAAATAATCCTTGTGTAGCTTGTGAATGATTTCCTTCC
>NW_023458562.1:13169960-13173914 GCF_013731165.1 Rhagoletis pomonella
GCTAATACTGGTAAAGATAGTAATAATAATAATGCAGTTAGTACAACAAACAAAAATCGGACAATAACCACGCCTACCTCCCATATAACGGTAATTTTCAGAAAAACGAAAACTGCGATATTTTAGTAACTACTGAAGATAATTTACTCAAAATTGATATTTGCAATGAGTTTTAGACGAAAAATAAGAATATTACAAAATTTTGGCAAATGGGCGTAGCCACGCCCACTTATGGTTACATGTGTATATCTTGGTAACCGCTACACCAATTTCTTCCACACTTGGCACAGTTGTTGGTCCTGATACAGCATACCAACTGGCCGAAAATTTTAAAAATCGGACAATAACCACGCCCACATCCCATATAACGGTAATTTCGAGAAATACAAAATCTTCGATAAATCAGTAAATATTGAAGCTAATTTATTCAAAATTGATAATTGCAACAATTCTTTACCAAGAAATACGTTTATGACAAAATTTTGGAAAATGGGCGTAGCACCGCCCACTTGTGATCACATATATGTATCTCGCTAACCGTTCTAGCAATTTGTACCAAGCTCGGTATGGTTATTGTGCTTGCCACATAAAAGCAAACCGTTGAAAATTGTTGAAATCGGACTAAAATTGAGGCCGCTTTTCGTATAACGGTAAATTTCAGATATGCTTGAAACTGCAATATTTCGAAATTTAAGGACGCTAATTTACTTAAAATGTATACACCCCGGCTTATCATGTAGCGGTAGCTTTCGGAAAGGTGGAAAACATATATTTAATACTTGCGCCGGGTATTTAATGTTCGGCTCCGCCCGAACTTAGACTTTCTTGTTTTTATTTAGAATCAATGAAAAATAAAATTGAAATAAAAGTAATTGGAGGATTAATAATATTAGCTGCTATAACGAAAAGAGCTTCACTTCCTTTTTCTTCTTGATTACCTGCTGCTATGGCTGCCCCAACTCCTGTTTCTGCTTTAGTTCATTCTTCAACTCTTGTAACTGCTGGTGTTTATTTATTAAATCGTTTTAATATTTTATTATATAATTCTTTTTTAGGTCAGTTATTATTATTATTATCTGGGTTAACTATATTTATAGCTGGATTAGGAGCTAATTTTGAATTTGATTTTAGAGAAATTATTGCTCTTTCTACATTAAGACAGTTAGGATTAATAATAAGAATTTTATAAATTAGCTTTTTTCATCTTTTAACTCATTCATTATTTAAGGCATTATTAATTATATGTGCAGGGGTTATTATTCATAATATACAAAATTCACAAGATATTCGTTTAATAGGTGGATTGGGAATTTATACCTTTAACTACTTCTTGTTTTAATGTTGCTAATTTAGCGTTATGTGGAATACCTTTTTTGGCTGGATTTTATTCTAAAGATATAATTTTACAAATTGTTTTGTTAAGTTATATACATTTTTTCTCTTTTTTTTATATATTTTTTTCTACTGGATTAACAGTTTGTTATTCTGTTCGGTTAATTTATTATTCAATAACAGGAGAATTAAATTGTGGTTCTTTAAATATATTACGAGATAAGGGTTGAATTATACTTCGTGGAATAAGAGGTTTATTAATTATAAGAATTATTGGGTTAGAATTCTTAGATTTTTCCTACCCCCTATATAATTTGTTTACCTATATATAAAAAATTATTAACCTTATTTGTTTGTATTATTGGAGGATTTATAGGTTATTTAATTTCTCATGTTTCTTTATTTCATTTAAATAAATAATTAAATAATTATTTAATGAGTTATTTTTTTTTGTTTTATATGATTTATACCTTATATTTCTACTTATGGAATTATTAATTTTCCATTAAATTTAGGAAGAGTAGTCTATAAGTCATTTGTTCAAGGTTGATCAAAAATTTTTAGGTGGTCAAAATTTATACAATAGATTGATTAAATTTTCTAATTGAAATTTTTTTTTTCATAATAATAATATAAAAATGTATCTTTTTTTATTTATTTTATGAATTACTTTTTGATTTAGATTTTTTTTTATTATTTTAATCAAATAGCTTAAATTTAGAGCATAACATTGAAGATGTTAGGATAATTAGATAATTCTTGAATGTAGTGAATTAATTTTTGTAATTTATAAAAAAAATTATTTTAATTTTACAATGAAAATGTAATGTTTTTATTATACTATATAAATAGAAGTATAAATGGAATTTAACCATTAAAAGATGAAAGTTATCAGCTTTTTCTTGAACATCATACTTCCTTAATTGGAGTATAAATCTCAATTCTATCATTAACTTAAATTAATAGATTAATATTAATTGAAAATAAGGGTATTAAATTACCTAAAATTAGGTCGAAACTAATTGCAATAAATCGCTTCATATTCAATTAGTTAATGTAGATTGCAATTTCAATACTTTTTGAATGCAAATCAAATGTTATATTTAACTACAACCCTAATTTGATCAATTTAATATTCCTTGATTTCATTCATTATATATTCCAACAATCAAAATAATAATAAAAGTAATTGAAGTAGTTGTTCATATAAAGATATTTGAAATTTTGATAATTAAAAGTATTGGTAAAATTAAACCAATATCTACATCAAAAATCAAAAAAATAATTGTGATTAAAAAAATTCGTAAAGAAAAAGGAAGACGTGATGAAGATTTTGGATCAAATCCACATTGAAAAGGTGAACATTTTTCGATCCGTTAATGTTTTTTTTGATAGAATTGATGCTAATATTATCACTACTCTAGAAATAATAATTAAAATTGAAGTTATAATATTAATTGGAAAAATTATGTATACTATTAGATTAGTAGACCTTATGATTGGAAGTCAAATATACTTATACACTACATAAATAACTAATTAATTAACCTCCTCATCAATAAATTGAAATATAAAGAAATAATCAAACAATATCAACAAAATGTCAATATCATGCAGCTGCTTTAAATCCAAAATGATGAAATTTTGAAAAAATGTTTATTTAAATGTCGAATTAAACATACTAATAAAAAGGTAGTTCCAATTAATACATGAATTCCATGGAAGCCTGTGCTATAAAAAAAAGTAGATCCATAAACTGAATCTGCAATTGTAAAAGGGGCTTCAATATATTCATTTGCTTGTAAAATAGAAAAGTAGATACCTCATGGTACTGTAAAAAATAATCCTTGTGTAGCTTGTGAATGATTTCCTTCCATTAAACTATGATGTGCTCATGTAATGGCTACTCCTGAAGTTAAAAGAATTCCTGTATTTAATAAAGGGATTTGGAATGGATTAAATGGTTTCATGACCACCTAGATGCTCCTAATTCAATAGCAGGTGATAATCTTCTATGGAAAAAAGCTCAAAAAAAGATATAAAAAATAATATTTCAGATAAGATAAATAAAATTATTCCTCATCGAAGACCTAAAGTAACAGATATAGTGTGTAATCCTTTAAATGTACCTTCACGTGGTACATCTCGTCATCATTGATAAAGAGTTAATATAGTAATAATATTTCCTAATACAAATAATGAAATATCATTTTACTAAACCCGAAACTGAAGTTATGGCACCAATAGCCCCTGTTAAAGGTCATGGACTATAATCTACTAAATGAAATGGGTGATTAGCGTGTGTTGACATTAATTAACTTCTCTAGAATATAATGTTCTTAATACAGCAAATACATAAGATTGAATAATTGCTACTGCTGATTCAAGAATTAATAAAGTAATTTGACCAATTAAAAGTAAAGATACAATTATATTTGAAAGTGAAGGACCTGTATTTCCTAGTAATGTTAGTAATAAATGACCAGCAATTATATTAGCTGCTAATCGAACTGCTAAGGTTCCTGGAGAATTACATTACTAATTGTTTCAATACAAACTATAAAAGGTATAAAAATTGCAGGAGTTCCTTGTGGAACTAAATGAGCAAATATATGTTGAGTA
>NW_023458562.1:13174014-13174510 GCF_013731165.1 Rhagoletis pomonella
GTTGTACTAACTGCATTATTATTATTACTATCTTTACCAGTATTAGCAGGAGCTATTACAATACTTTTAACAGATCGAAATTTAAATAAATCATTCTTTGACCCAGCTGGTGGAGGAGATCCAATTTTATGCCAACACTTATTTTGATTTTTTGGCCATCCAGAAGTTTATATTTTAATTTTACCTGGATTTGGATTAATTTCTCACATTATTAGTCAAGAATCAGGAAAAAACGAAACCTTCGGTTCATTAGGAATAATTTATGCAATAATAGCAATTGGACTTCTTGGTTTTATTGTATGAGCACATCATATATTTACAGTAGGAATAGATGGTGATACACGAGCTTATTTTACTTCAGCAACTATAATTATTGCTGTACCAACAGGAATTAAAATTTTTAGCTGAATAGCTACACTACATGGAACTTAATTAAACTATTCACCAGCTATATTATGAAGTTTAGGATTTGTTTTTCTATTCACAGTTGGGGGTT
>NW_023458562.1:13174520-13176156 GCF_013731165.1 Rhagoletis pomonella
ATTTCTAATATGGCAGCTTAGTGCAATGGATTTAAGCTTCGTATATAAAGTATTTTACTTTTATTAGAATATTTATAAATAAATGACAACATGAGCTGCTCTTGGCCTTCAAAATAGTGCCTCTCCTCTTATAGAACAACTTACATTCTTTCATGATCATACACTTATAATTTTAGTAATAATTACTACCTTAGTTGGTTATTTAAAATTTATATTATTTTTTAATTATTATACAAACGAAATTTGTTACATGGCCAAACCATTGAAATGATTTGAACAATTCTACCAGCTATTGTTCTTTTATTTATTGCGTTTCCTTCTTTATGAATATTATATTTATTAGATGAAATTAATGAACCTTCAGTAACTTTAGAAACTATTGGGCATCAATGATATTGAAGTTACGAATATTCAGATTTTATAAATGTAGAATTTGATTCTTATATAATCCCAACAAATGAATTAACTACAGATGGATTTCGATTGTTATATGTAGATAACCGCGTAAATATACCTATGAATTCTCAAATTCGAATCTTAGTAACTGCAGCAGATGTAATTCAGTTCCCTCTTTAGGTTTAAAAGTTGATGGAACTCCTGGTCGTTTAAACCAAACTAATTTTTAAATAAATCGACCAGGTTTATTTTATGGACAATGTTTTGAAATCTGTGGTGCTAATCACAGTTTTATACCAATTGTAATTGAAAGTATTCCTATTAATTACTTTCTTAAATGAATTACAAATAGAGTAAAATCATCATTAGATGATTGAAAGCAAGTATTGGTCTCTTCAACCACTTAATAGTAAATTATTTCTAATGAGAAAATTAGTTAAAAATATAACATTAGTATGTCAAACTAAAATTATTAAAATACTTAATATTTTTTAACTCCACAAATAGCCCCTATTGGTTCACTAATCTTATTTATTATTTTTTCTATTACTTTTATTTATTTAGAATAATAAATTAATAATAATAATAATAATAATCATTGGCGCTTACACATATGTTAGTGTTTGGCCGAGCTTCTCCTCCGATTTGTGGTGTGTGCCTTGATGTTGTCACACAAAGCGGAGGAACCTACAGTTTTACGCCGACTCCGAACGGCGATTGTATTTTTATGAGAAGCCGAGGGACGACCGCTGTTAAGAAAAAACCTTTTTCTATATTTTTTTTACGATGTTGCTTTGACCAGGGCTTGAACCCAGGCGTTGCGGAGTGGAAGCGCGCACTGCTTACCACTACACCACAGCGGGCGACAAATAAAATAAATTATTATTCAATAATTCCTAAATCCCCTAAATATCAAATTTCACAAAAATCAACTAAATCATTAAATTGAAAATAATAACTTATTTATTTTCAGTATTTGACCCTTCATCAAGAATTTTCAATTTATCATTAAATTGAATAAGAGCATTTTTAGGATTATTAATAATTCCATCAATATACTGACTTATACCTTCACGTTATCATGTATTCTGAAGTTCAATTTTATTAATACTACATAAAGAATTTAAAACATTACTAGGGCCATCAGGTCATTCAGGATCAACTTTTATTTTTGTGTCATTATTTTCATTAATTTTATTTAATAGTTTTATAGGGTTATTTCCTTATATTTTTACAAGAA
>NW_023458562.1:13176256-13182443 GCF_013731165.1 Rhagoletis pomonella
GGATTCGAACCGACGATCCCACTGACTCAACCAGTTGCCTATGCACCATGCTAAGTACGCCTTGTAAATTATCGTTTGATTTTTTCCACTATTTTCATTTTTGTTATGCCAACACAATCAAGCGCAGCTATACTGCTGCAATTCACTTGATGATGGGGTTGTTGGTATTTATTAAATTTTCAATTTATATTGAGCTCGAGGCCGTTTATTAAATGAAAATTTATTGTGGAAAAGCAACAATAATTTGAAAAAATGGTAGAAGTGATAGCTATTTCGGAAATCACCACATTTCATCATCAGACTTCTTTCAGTAGGATTCGAACCGACGATCCCACTGACTCAACCAGTTGCCTATGCACCATGCTAAGTACGCCTTGTAAATTATCGTTTGATTTTTTCCACTATTTTCATTTTTGTTATGCCAACACAATCAAGCGCAGCTATACTGCTGCAATTCACTTGATGATGGGGTTGTTGGTATTTATTAAATTTTCATTTAATAAACGGCCAAAAAAATAACAAAAACAAATAACTTAAGGACGTGTATATGAATATTTAATTAATATATATATTACTATTATAAATAGATTAATATATGTATATAAATATTTAATTAATTAATAAGTATTTATATTCTAATAAAAAAACCCTAAGATTCATAGATCTATAAACATTCTGTTATATTTATTAGTAGATAAGAAAATCTGACGTTCAACATTTATATAGTTGTATGTTAAGGCCACCCTTTTATTATCATCTACTAATTAAGCTAACGTATTGATCTTTTAACTCTCGGAAATGGATATATTGACATATTTAATTATTTACTATAAAATTAAACTTTATTATAACACGTAAGAAAGTCGAAGTACGGGCGGAGCCGAACATTAAATACCCGGCGCAAGTATTAAATATATGTTTTTTCACCTTTCCGGCCGTAATTTTAGTCCGATTTCAATAATTTTCAACGTTTTGCTTTTATTTGGCAAGCACAATAAAAATACCGAGTTTCGTACAAATTGGTAGAACGGTTACCGATATACATATATGTGATCATAAGTGGGCGGTGCCACGCCCATTTTCCAAAATTTAACCATAAACGTATATCTTGGTAAAGAATTTTTGCAAGCATCAATTTTGAATAAATTAGCTTTAATATTTACTGATTTATCGAAGATTTTGTATTTCTCTAAATTAGCGCTATATGGGATGTGGGCGTGGTTATTGTCCGATTTTAAAAATTTTCAGCCATTTGGTATGCTGTGCGAAGTTCAACAACTTTGCCAAGGTTGGAAGAAATTGGTGCAGCTGTTACCAAGATATACACATATAACCAAAAGTGGGCGTGGCTACGCCCATTTTCCAAAAATTTGTAATATTCTTATTTTTTCGTCTAAAAATTGTAGTAAATATCAATTTTGAGTGAATAATCTTCAGTAGTTACTAAAATATCGCAGTTTTCGTATTTCCGAAAATTACCGTTATATGGGAAGTGGGCGTGGTTAATGTCCGATTTCGCCCATTTTCAATACCAACCTACCTTGGATTAACAGAAACCTACATACCAAATTTCGTTGAGATATCTCAATTTTTACTCGATTTATCGTGTACACGGACGGACGGACAGACGGAGAGACGGACGGACAGACAGACATGGCTTAATCGATTTCTCTATTCATTCTGAGCATATATGTATACATTTGTCTATATCTATCTCGATTCGTTTTGGCTGTTACAAACAACCGTTATGTGAACAAAATTAATATACCCTTGTGCACAAGTGCGCTCGGGTATAAAAATTACTCTTTTTTATACACTATAATATATTATAATATAATATATAAAATTATATTTACAACATTAAAATTTACATTAAATATAAAAAAAACATGAAAAATTATCTTTTTTAAATGAAATAAGTTATTTTCTTTCAATGAATTGCCTGACGAAAGATAGGGTAAATTATGTAATAATATTACATTCATAATAAATTTATATTTAATAGAATTAATCTATTCCTAGTCGGCCGCTGTGGTGTAGTGGTAAGCAGTGCGCGCTTCCACTCCGCAGGACCCGAGTTCAAACCCTGGTCAAAGCAACATCGCAAAAAATATAGAAAAAAGGTTTTTTCTTAACAGCGGTCGTCCGTCGGCAGGCAATGGCAAACCTCCGATTGTATTTCTGCCATGAAAAACAGCTTCTCATAAAAATACAATCGCCGTTCGGAGTCGACGTAAAACTGTAGGTCCCTTCGCCTTGTGTGACAATATCAAGGCGCACGCCACAAGTCGGAGGAGAAGCTCGGCCAAACACTAGCATATGTGTAAGCGCCAATCTATTATTATTATTATTAATCTATTCCTAAAAGTATCAAACACTTTTGTGCATCATACACTAAAATATAAAAAGATAAGCTAATTAAGCTACTGGATTTATACCCCATTCATAAAGGTTATTATCATTTTCTTTTTAATTTTTAATAATACTTCTAAAATTTTATTTTTTTTATTTTAATAATAGGAAAAATATTTACTATCTCATCTAATTCTTGGTTAGGTGCTTGAATAGGTTTAGAAATTAATTTATTACCTTTTATCCCCCTAATAATATCAAGAGAAGCCTCCCTTAAGTATTTTTTAACCCAAGCAATTGCATCAGCTGTATTATTATTTGCTATTATTCTAATATACATAAATAATTTTCCAATAATTCAACATAATTTAATATTCAATAGTTTAATTATTTATTCATCTTTATTACTAAAAAGTGGAGCAGCGCCATTCCATTTTTGATTTCCAAATGTAATAGAAGGATTATCATTGTTGGGATCTTTTAAAATAAGCAGCACACGTCTTTAGGTAGCAATCGCTTTATTTAGAGTAAGAAGAAAAATTGTAAGTTACTGGTATGTATAACAGAAAATAAGTAATGAGAGAATAGAAAAACTTAATACGGTAGAATTGGAGAATGAATATTTAACAGAGTTGCCGTTTATATTTCAACACTCCTCCTCAAATCTGGTATTCATTCTTATAAGTTTATAAAAAAAATTCAAGATAAAAAGATTACAAGTTTTCAATTTAACAAATGTTTTACCAATATTGCTTTAAACCTAACATTTTCACAAACTTATTGTGGTTTACCTTAGCTAAATTCTTAGTTAGTTCACTACTAGAACAATATTTTAAATCAATTATATTTTTGCTGTATACATCTCTTACGTGGTGAAATTTTATTTCTATATGTTTACATCTTGAGTGATACACAGGATTTCTTACAAGATATAATGCGCTTTATTTGTCTCCATTCAGTGTGATGATTTTGGGGCGATGTAAATCGATCTCCTCAAAAAATTGTTTCAAAAACTCAGCTTCTTTCGGTCGATAAGGCAATGTATTCTTCCTCTGTACTACTCAATGCTACGCTCGTCTGCTTCTTGGATTCCCAAGACACTGCACAGCCTGCAAGGAGAAACGCGTAACCGGTTTACGACTTTCGCTCAGACGTATCTCCTCCCAATCAGCATCTACATAGCACTCAATATCCTTCCCGCTTTTTGTGTTACGCAACGCCATGTCACTCGTACATCGTAAGTACTTTAACACTCTTTTAGCAGACGCCAAATGTTCACTATGTGGGTCACTGTTATTTTGTGCTAGTTTGCATACTGAGTGGATAATATCAGGTCTTGTGCACAACGCCAAATATAACAAGGAACCGATAAGCGACTGATATTCTTTTGGGTCGATTCGCTTGCATTCCACGTTGTCACAGCGAATTAGTTGCTTGGGGTCCAATGGAGTAGCTATCGTACGGCAATCCATCATACTATGTTGTTGCAACAGTTGCTTAATATGACTCTTCTGACTTATTGGGCCTCATGCATAAAAAGTGAGCTTAAGCTCCGACTCGATTTTCAGTACAAATTCTTGAGCTTGAGCTCACCCCTTCAGTGCAAAAATTGAGTCTGAGCTTAAGCTCACTTTTTATGCATAAGGCCCATTGATATTGGTCCTTTCTCACCAACTCGTCCAACCTCCATACTCAAAAACAGTTCAACTGAACCTTTGTCTATGACCTGTAAGTTACTGGCGATCTGTCGTTTGATCAGCCTCAGCTCTAACTTGTCTGAGCAGGCAATGTTCAGGTCATCCACATATAGCGCGATTAAGTTGATCTTGCCTCCCTGATGTCTCGTATAAACACACGGCTCCATTACGCATCTCTTGAAACTGATACCCAATAGTATTTCATGTAATTTTGCATTTCACTGGCGCCCTGACTGTTTCAGTCCATATATTGCCTTCCTTAGTTTCAGCACTTTATCAGGATACGCTTTGTTCACGAACGCTTCCGGCTGAGCCAGTAAGCAGATGAGACATCAACGTGATGCAAATATAACTCGTACTTTGCTGCTAGTGCGAAAATAATGCGAATGGTTGAGTATCGCACTACCGGAGAGAATGTATCGGTATAATTCACCCCATATACCTGGCTACAACCTTTCGCTACTAACCTTGCCTTAAATCTATCAACTTCACCGTTCTTATTTTTCTTAACCGCAAACACCCATTTGCATTTTATACTTTTCTGGTTGGCTGGTAAATCTACCAGTTCCAATGTTTCGTTGTCGATTAGAGATTGGTATTCATCGTGCATTGCTTTGTGCCAATCGCGAGCAAATTGACTGGAGAGTGCTTCTTTTACCGTATCGGGAACTTCAACTTCATGCATCATGTTTAAAATGTTGTACACTTTCTTCGGTCTTCCGGGTTTACCGGAACGCAAGAGCTTCGGCCGACCTGGCCCGATTTGCTCCGCTGCAGCTTCATCACTTTCTTCTTGTGCAGATTCGAAGTTACTCTCCGATTCCTTACCTTCGAGTTCGTTAGTGCTTTGATTTTCGTTTTGCTCTAGAATGTTTACGCTGACACTATTGGGTTTATTGGCGATAACTGGCTCGACGAAAGTCACATCACGACTTATAATAGTGCTTCGCGTCTCAAAATGGTACAACCGATAACTTTTTGTTGTAGTACTGTAACCTACCATGCTGTATTTTCTCCTCTGGGTTGAAGCTTACTTTTTGCTTTCTTATTCAACGCAATCGCTGTCGAGCCGAACGATCTAAAATGAGAAACATCTGGCTTCCTCTTATGCCATTCCTCATAGAGAGTTGTTGCATCAAGCGCCTTTGACGGCGACCTATTACGCAGGTACGCTGCAGTATTAACTGCTTCTGCCCACAAAAACTCGGTTTTTGCTTCGAAAAGCATACAGCGAGCCTTTTCAATTAAGGTGCGGTTAAATCGTTCAGCCACACTATTTTGTTGTGGCGTATATGGCACTGTTAACTGGTGCATTATGCCACACTCTCTCAAATATTGTTGAAAAGCATTATTTGTGTATTCGCACCCGTTGTCGCTCCTAATGATTTTAATCTGACACCCTGTTTGCCGCTCTGTGAACGCCTTGAACTCCTTAAACTTCTCAAAAACTTCGCTTTTATGTTTAAGAAAATAGACGAAGACTTACCTAGATTTGTCGCCCACGAAAGTCAACAAAAATCGAGAACCACCAGCAGACAACTTTAGCGGACCGCAAACGTCCGACTGAATTAATTCAAGTAGCTCATTTGCTCTATTTGTAGTTGTTGTAAATGGCTTTGTTGTCGCCTTGCTTTGCATACAGACGACACAGCTAATGTCTTTCGGCACTTTGAGTTGAAGCCCACGTACTAAATTTTTACTAACAAGCTCCCGTATACTACTACTGTTTAAATGACCGTAGCGACTGTGCCATTTAACTGCTTCTGCTGATTGCCCTGTTAGAAGGAGCGTATTTTCAGACATTGTAAATAAAAATATACCACCAATTTTTTCTCCACGCAGTATGAGCTTATTATTCCTGTCATTGATAGTGACGAATTTCTTTGCGAATCTAACAGAATGACCACTGTTTACTGCTTTGGAAACGGAGACGAAATTGCATTGCAAAACAGGTACGTATAAAACGTCATTCAATTGAATTTTTCTGTTTTCTGATATTAACCGCACTTTCCCTTTGCCTTCTGCTTCAATTCGCTTGTCGCAAGCTAGCAAAATCGACTCGTGGTGCTCTTCAATCTCATCAAACATGGGGCGATCACAGCACATATGCGAAGATGCTCCGCTGTCTATACACCAGA
>NW_023458562.1:13182543-13213134 GCF_013731165.1 Rhagoletis pomonella
TTATTCGTTTTTTTTAACTTAAAACCTTTTATAAATATTTAGACAGTCAAATTTATTTGCAATTAAAAAATAAAATAAATTAAAGAAATTAAAATTGATCTAAATGTTGAAATAAAAGAAAAAAATAATATAAATTTAAATGAAAAATTATTTATTTGTATATTATTAATTCAATTATTTTCAAAATAATTTAATATAAATGCAGCGAAACATAAACGTAAGTAAGAAAACAATGCAATTAAAGTTATTATAGTTATAATGGTTATTAAAATATATTGATTATTGACAATTATTAATTGAATAACTAATCATTTTGGTAAAAATCCAATGAATGGTGGAAGTCTACCTAAAGATAATAAATTAAAAAATAAACAAAATTTTAAAATTTTTGAATTAAAGAAAGAATTAAAAACTTGATTAATATGATATATTTTAAAATTATTGTATATAAAAATTAATCTAAAAGATAAAAATGAATATATGGAAAAATAAATTAATCAAGTTGAATTGAAGATAAAGCTATTAATTTACGAAGAGAAGTTTGATTTAATCCTCCTAATGAACCTATTACTGTTGAAAGAACAATTACTAAATAAATAAAATTTCTTCAACTAATATAAGAGATTAATACAAGAGGAGTAATTTTTTGTAATGTTATTAAAATTAGCGCATTTATTCATGATTGTTGAAATATAAACGGCAACTCCGTTATTCATTCTCCAATTCTTCCGTATTAAGTTTTTCTATTCTCTCATTACTTATTTTCTGTTATACATACCAGTAACTTACAATTTTTCTTCTTACTCTAAATTAAGCGATTGCTACCTAAAGACGTGTGCTGCTTATTTTAAAAGATCCCAACAGGTTATGGGCCCAGCTAACTTTTCGCGATGAATTCAACAATAATTAATGTGGAAAAATTGGACGAGTCCAATTACGACTCATGGAGCATACAAATTAAAAGTGTGCTGATATATAAAGAGCTTTGGGAAGTAGTAACTGGTGAGCTTGGGCAACCAAAAGCCGAAGAGGAGAATGCAAGCAAGGTTAAAGCGTGGAAGTCCGCCGACGAAAAGGCCATGGCGACCATTATACTTAGTGTAACACCTATGCAGATTTCGTACGTGAGGCAATGCAAAACTTCCAAGGAGGCATGGACCGTCTTAAAGGAAGTACATAGGCCCAAGGGACCGGCCAAAAAGGTCTCGTTGTTTAAGCAGCTTCTTGGAATTCGCATGGTAGAGGGCGAGCAAGTACAGCAATTTTTAAGCAATTTTTCGACTCTTGTTGAGAAACTGGCAGAAACCGGCGTAGAGCTTCAGGAGGAGCTGTTTGTAATAATGCTTCTTGCCAGCCTTCCTAAGTCGTTTGAGAACCTCGTTGTTGCGCTAGAGTCACGCGATGAACTTCCTAAGCTATCAGCGTTAAAAATTAAATTACTTGAAGAAGAACAGCGTCGAAAAGTATGTGAGTCTCCTATTGCAGAAGGCAGCACCCAGGTTTTCATGGCACGTGAGTCAAGCAGTGAAAATTCCAAATCCGCAAGCAACGGGAAATCTCAAAGAAGTAGATCGAACTTTAAGTGCTATGATTGCGGAAAAAGCGGTCATTTTGCTGCACAATGCAAGAACAAAAAGAAGGTGCATAAAATAGATGAAGACAAAACAACGGCGTTCTCATTGTTCTCAGCGTCTGAGACGAACAAATAACAACCGAATGTCTGGTGTATAGACAGCGGAGCATCTTCGCATATGTGCTGTGATCGCAGCATGTTTGATAAGATTGAAGAGCACCACGTGTCGATTTTGCTAGCTGGCGACAAGCGAATTGACGCAGAAGGCAAATGGAAAGTTCGGTTGATATCAGAAAATAAACAAATTCAATTGAATGACGTTTTATACGTACCTGTTTTGCAATGCAATTTCGACTCCATTTCCTAAGCAGTAAACAGTGGTCATTCTGTTAGATTCACAAAGAAATTCGTCACTATCAATGACAGGAATAATAAGCTAATACTGCGTGGAGAAAAAATCGGTGGTATATTTTTATTTACAATGTCTGAAAATACGCTCTTTCTTACAGGGCAATAGCAGAAGCAGTTCTGTGTTCGTATGGAAAAGTAGCTTATGTCGAAAGGCTGGCTTTAGTATAAATCGGCATTCGCAGCATACGATTGCGAATGACTTACGGGCGCTAAGCCGTTAAACAACTTTTAGCAAATAAACGTGCAAGAAATAGTTCCGATACTAGCAAATCAATATTCTTTTTAAGTCTCATCAAAAAATTCCTTGTCGTTTAAAAAATAAAGGGAATGCCGCATTATACTAAAGCCGGCCTTTCGACATAAGCTACTTTTCCATACGAACACAGAGTTAAATGGCACAGTCGCTACGGCCATTTAAACTATAGGTGTATACGGGAGCTTGTTAGTAAAAATTTAGTACGTGGGCTTCAACTCAATGTGCCGAAAGACATTAGCTGTGTCGTCTGTATGCAAAGCAAGGCGACAACAAAGGCATTTACAACGCCTACAAGTAGAGCAAATGAGCTACTTGAATTAATTCATTCGGACGTTTGCAGTCCGCTAAAGTTGTCTGCTGGTGGTTCTCGATTTTTGTTGACTTTCGTGGACGACAAATCTAGGTACGTCTTCGTATATTTTCTTAAACATAAAAGCGAAGTTTTTGAAAATTTAACCGGGCAGAAGCAGCTAATACTGCAGCGTACCTGCGTAATAGGTCGCCGTCCAAGGCGCTTGATGCAACAACTCCCTATGAGGAATGGCATAAGAGGAAACCAGTTGTGTCTCATCTTAGATCGTTCGACTCGACAGCGATTGCGTTGAATGAGAAAGTAAAAAGTAAGTTTCAACCCAGAGGGGAAAAATACATCATGGTAGGTTATAGTACTACAACAAAAGGTTATCGGTTGTACCATTCTGAGACGCGAAGCACTATTATAAATCGTGATGTGACTTTCGTCAACATTCAGAGCAAAACGAAAATCAAAGCACTAATGAATTCGAAAGTAAGGAATCGGAGAGTGACTACGAATCTGCACAAGAAGAAAGTGATGAAGCTGCAGCGGAGCAAATCGGGCCAGGTCGGCCGAAGTTCTTACGTTCCGGTAAACCCGGAAGACCGAAGAAAGTGTACAACGTTTTAAACATGATGAATGAAGTTGAAGTTCCCGATACGGTAAAAGAAGCACTCTCCTGTCAATTTGCTCGCGATTGGCACAAAGCAATGCAAGATGAATACCAATCTCTAATCGACAACGAAACATGGCAACTGGTGGATTTACCAGCCAACCAGAAAAGTATAAAATGCAAATGGGTGTTTGCGGTTAAGAAAAATAAGAACGGCGAAGTTGAAAGATTTAAGGCAAGGTTAGTAGCGAAAGGTTGTAGCCAGGTATACGGGGTAAATTATACCAATACATTCTCTCCGGTAGTGCGATACTCAACCATTCGCAGTATTTTCGCACTAGCAGCAGAGTACGAGTTATATTTGCATCATGTTGATGTCTCATCTTAGAAGTAGTATAGATGACGAAATCTACATGGCTCAGCCAGAAGCGTTCGTGAATAAAGCGTATCTTGATAAAGTGCTGAATATACGGACTGAAACAGTCTGGGCGCCAGTGGAATGCAAAATACCATGAAATACTATTTGGTATCGGTTTCAAGAGATGCGTAATGGAGCCGTGTGTTTATACGAGACATCAGGGAGGCAAGATCAACTTTATCGCTATATATGTGGATGACCTGCACATTGCCTGCTCAGACAAGTCAGAGCTGAGGCTGATCAAGCAACAGATCGTTAGTAACTTACAGGTCATAGACAAAGGTCCAGTTGAACTGTTTTTGAGTATGGAGGTTGAACGAGTTGGTGAGAAAGGACCAATATCAATAAGTCAGAAGAGTCATATTAAGCAACTGTTGCAACAACATAGTATGATGGATTGCCGTACAATAGCTACTCCATTGGACCCCAAGCAACAAATTCGCTGTGACAACGTGGAATGCACGCGAATCGACCCAAAAGAATATCAGTCGCTTATCGGTTCCTTGTTATATTTGGCGTTGGGCACAAGACCTGATATTATCCACTCAGTATGCAAACTAGCACAAAAGAACAGTGACCCACATAGTGAACATTTGGCGTCTGCTAAAAGAGTGTTAAAATACTTACGATGTACGAGTGACATGGTGTTGCGTTACACAAAAAGCGGGAAGGATATTAAGTGCTATGTAGATGCTGATTGGGGAGGAGATGCGTCAGAGCGAAAGTCGTACACCGGTTACGCGTTTCTCCTTGCAGGCTGTGCAGTGTCTTGGGAATCCAAGAAGCAGACGAGCGTGGCATTAAGTAGTACAGAAGCAGAATACATTGCCTTATCGACCGCCGCGAAAGAAGCTGAGTTTTTGAAAAAATTTTTTGAGGAGATCGATTTACATCGCCCCAAAATCATCACACTGAATTGAGACAATTTAAACGCATTACATCTTGTAAGAAATCCTGTGTATCACTCAAGATGTAAACATATAGAAATAAAATTTCACCACGTAAGAGATGTATACAGCAAAAATATAATTGATTTAAAATATTGTTCTAGTAGTGAAAACATTGCTGATGTACTAACTAAGAATTTAGCTAAAGTAAATCACAATAAGTTTGTGAAAATGTTAGGTTCAAAATAATATTAGTAAAACATTAGTTAAATTGAAAACTTGTAATCTTTTTATGTTGAATTTTTTATAAACTTATAAGAATGAATATCAGATTTGAGGAGGGGTGTTGAAATATAAACGGCAACTCTGTTATTCATTCTCCAATTCTTCCATATTAAGTTTTTCTATACTCTCATTACTCATTTTCTGTTATACATACCAGTAACTTACAATTTTCCTTCTTACTCTAAACAAAGCGATTGTTACCTAAAGACGTGTGCTGCTTATTTTAAAAGATCCCAACATTTGTTTATTTATTTGTTTATTTATTTATTTATTTGTTTATTTATTTATTTATTTATTCATTTATTTATTTATTTATTTAGTTTAAAGGCGACCCCGACTTTTTCGCCAACTATCGCGGGATTAGCCTTCTTAGTATAGGCTACAAGGTCTTCTCAAGCGTATTGTGTGAGAGACTAAAGCCCGCCGTCAACCAACTGATTGGGCCTTAGAAGTGCGCACTTAGACCTGGCAAATCCTCCATCACACAGGTATTCACTTACTTACTTACTTACTTGCTTACTTACTTACTTACTAACTTACTTACTTACTTTTGATTTTTGCTTCGAAATGTTACAATACATTGGATTTATAAACTAAATTTAAGTTTTTTTGGCGAGACTTTACAACGAAATATATTTTATAATTATTTATTTTGAAAGCAAGTTTAACCATGTACGTTTAGTTGTGCGTAGTTAGGAAAAGTGGAATGTTATAGCTGGCTGATACTTGTCTGGTTATCTTACTAAGTAATTTTTATAATAAATGTGAAAGTTTGAGAGTGAGTGTTTGACTATGTTTTTTCCTCTTTCACGCTAAAACGGCTAGATTTATTGCAGTAACTTTTCTCCCACAGATAGTCTATAACTTGGATTACTATATATAGGGGTTTTTGAGCCGTTCTTTTTTCAAAAATTATTTAAAATCCAATAATAATTAATAAATGTTTTTGAAAAAAATATTACAATATCTATCAGTTTAACACGAGGAGCGCTCGAAAACGATTTATTTTGAAAATATTTTTAAGGAGGGTTGCCATCTCTCAAAACAGTAAAATCAATTTAACTTACAAGTTAAATGAAATATGTTTATCTGCGTAGAAATCAATTGAGGTTTATGCAGGTTTTATTTGAAAAATATTTTCGACTGGGGATGCCATATTGAAATTCAAAATCAATTTAATTAACAAGTTCCCAAACTCTTACTCTTTTAATATGGGTATAAAGTCAAAGAGGTTAGAGAAAGATTTGTTTGGAAACATTTTTCGAAATTGGTTGCCACTATTTTAGGAACTCAAAATCAATTTAATTCAGAACTTATGTAAAATATTTTAATATGGCTGTCAAACACAGTGGTTGCAAAAGAATATATTTCAAAAATTATTTTTAACATAGTTGCCACCTTCTCAAAAATTAAATGAAAAATTAAGTTAAATATCCTAATGAAACTATTTAATGTAACTGCATAAGAATCAATCGCAAATCTTCCCTGATTTAATTCTTGAAAGGGGTTACCAACTGTTTACAAATCCATAACCAAGCAGAGTAAAGTTTAGTATAATAATTCTTTTTTTCCTAAGGGGGTTGTGCACTTTTTCCATATAATGCATGAACACAATCTGTTTTTGGATATCGCATAGGCGACTCATGAATTTTAAACGAAATAAAGAGTGTTTAGAAACAACACAGCATACTACAGTATATACACAGCTACATACATATTTACATATACGAATACTACTTTTTCCAGCTTTGCCATGCGTTCGACTGTGAAGTCAGCTGCCTCAAACGTACAAAAATCAGCTGAGTGTTCATGCGTATAAGCAATGGGTGTGCGTATAAATGAGTAAAAAATATGCGGCTTGCAATTAAACGCAAAAATAATGATGAAATTCTTTGCTCAATGGCCGTGATGAGGCCAAGGACAAGGATATGCGAGACGTGAACGCTTAAACGTTTCAAAACAAAAATGCGTGTATGCTTGCAGTACTTCATATACACACCTAAACCTACATACATATGCATGCCGTAATTTTATTCCGATTTCAATAATTTTCAACGTTTTGCTTTTATGTGGCAAGGACAATAAAAATACCGAGTTTGGTACAAATTGCTAGAACGGTTACCGATATACATATATGTGATCATAAGTGTGCGGTGGCACGCCCATTTTCCAAAATTTTGCCATAAGCGTATTTCTTGGTAAAGAATTGTTGCAAGCATCAATTTTGAATAAATTAGCTTTAATATTTACTGATTTATCGAAGATTTTGTATTTCCCTATATTACCGTTATATGGGATGTGGGCATGGTTATTGTCCGATTTTTTAAATTTTCAGCCATTTGGTATGCTGTACCAAGGCCAACAACTGTGCCAAGTTTGGAAGAAATTGGTGCAGCGGTTACCAAGATATACACATGCAACCATAAGTGGGCGTGGCTACGCCGATTTTCCAAAAATTTATAATATTCTTATTTTTCGTCTAAAAATTGTTGTAAATATCAATTTTGAGTGAATAATCTTCAGTAGTTTCTAAAATATCGCAGTTTTCGTATTTCTGGAATTACCGTTATATGAGAAGTGGGCGTGGTTACAGTTCGATTTCGCCCATTTCCAATACCAACCTACCTTGGATTAACGGAAACCTGCATACCAAATTTCGTTGAGATATCTCAATTTTTGCTCGAGTTATCCTGTACACGGACGGACGGACACACTTACAGACGGACAGACAAACAGACATGGCTTAATCGATTTCTCTATTCATTCTGAGCATTTATGTATACGTTTGTCTATATCTATCTCGATTCGTTTTGGCTGTTACAAACAACCGTTATGTGAACAAAATTAATATACCCTTGTGCACAACTGCCCTCGGGTATAAAATTATATATTTTTTGCTTTTTGAAACCATAAAAGCTAAAAATTAAAAGACGATTAATTAAAAAAATTATATTAACATAAGTTTACCAAAATTAAATGAGATTCAAATTTTTTTTTGTACAAGAAAATCTAAAAACTAAATAAATAAACAAAGAAAAGTTTATTAAAAAAAAAAAAGAATAAGTTACTGAAAATTAAATGCAATGATAAATAAAATATTTTCCTTTGTAAATAATATAATACAAAAACTAAAAGTACGTTAAGTTAAAAATTATTTTAAAAAAGAAAAAATAAGTAAAATATGGTCCTAAAAATTCAATGTAATAAAAAAATATTTTTCGTTTTAAGACAATAAAATAGAAAAAGTAAAGGAAATTTAAAAAAATAACGAAAGATAAACTTTGGAAAAGAGAAAAAAAATCCTAAAAATTAAAATTAAAATTTTCTTTTTAAAATAATATAACAAGCAAATTAATTAATAATATAAAAAATAAGTAAAATAAGATCCTAAAAGTTCAATGCAATTGAAGAAATATTTTTTTTTTTGAAACAATAAAATAAAAAAAATTAAAATAAAATTAAATAAATAAAGAAAGACAAGTTTTTAAATCGGAAAAAATAAGTTCCTAAAAATTAAATGAAATTAAAATATAAAATACTTTTGTTTTTAAAATATATATAATAAAGGAATTAAAAGAAAGTTTTAAAAAGATTAAATTAAAAGAGAAAAAAAAACAAATAAATGGAAAAAGTTCAACAAGTTAATAAGGCTTGCGAAAACCAAACAAAGATAACAAAAAAAAAACAATAACCTAGAACACGTTTCTAAAAATTCCATGAAACTAAAAAAAATATTATTATATAAATTTATAAATGAAGCTCATAAAAATATACTTCTTTTTAAAAGATGGAAATATAGAAATTAAAAGAATGTTCAATAAAAAATAAAGGCTATTAATTATAAATTAAATGAAAAAAAATTAATTTTTTTTGTAAATAATACCGCTAATAAAAAAAATTAAAACCAAATGAATAAATAATAAAAAATTTAAAAATTAAATAAAATGGTTTCCTAAAAATTAAGTGAAGTAAAAAAAATTCTTTTTAAAAGAATATAATATAAAAATTAAGCTAAAAAAAGAAAACAAAAATTAATTCAAGAAAAGAAAGCAAAATTATGAAAAGAAAATCAAGTTTAAAAAACATCATGGTTAAAGTTAGTTGGCACCTAAAGTTAGTTGCAGTTTTTTGAAATAAATCTAAACGGTTGTCGTCAAAAAAGATAAAAACTTACTTTAAGTGCCAACTTAATTTTAAAAGAAAAAGCAAGGAAAGAGCCTTTCAATATAGTTTCTTTCGAATAGCCCTTTTATGAAAAAACAAGCAAACTTTGAATATTATTAGCTCACTGAAGCGTTGACTTGCTGCAAAAGCATATAAGCATAATTAGTGTAAAAAATAAAAAAAATAAAAATAAATATATTAGCTTTCTCTGGAGCTTAGTTGTATCATATATGTTATGTATATTTTTCCGCTGCTACTAACGTAACTAATTTAAAAATATCGCAGTTACACAAAATGCACAACAAGGCAAAATTACGTGAGCAACCTGTGGTTGCTGGTGCCACAACGTCTCAACACCAAACATGACCAGTTAAAATAGACATTTAAAGAAATTCGCAAAAAAAACCTCTGAACTTAACGTACGAGAAATCACAGCGCGCGCGACAAGCAGTTGAGGGATATTCCAATTTTTGCTGGTCTTGCCATCAACTAGCCGCTGTCTTTTGCTTGCTTGCTTGTTCTCAAGTGCATGGCCATTTCCCATAGGCGGCGTTTAGTGGATTCATTACGGTTGCTTGAATTACAGACAGAGACATTTATTTATTTTGCTTTGCTGTTTTTATTTGCTTCACTTCACGTAAGCGCTTTGCTTGTATGCTATTCTCTAATCTATTTTACATTTTTAGCAGTGCGCTGCTTGTGGTGCTCTTCCAACTGACACTGGTAATGGCATTAAATCGTCAGTGGAATATGACTGCTGTACAGCAACAAGAATTACTTAGCAATTTTTTTGTTTTGACTTTTGGCGGTTCAAGGTAATTATTTCATTTGCGTTAAGTGCAGCAGACAGTCGACCTGAGAGGCCATCGATGGTGACTGCGTGTAAAGGTTGAGGACAAAAAACACGTAGTGATGCCATGCTTTTAAGTGCAAAGAAAAAGCTTGCAATTAAATTTAATTGTTTTTTAACCTTTTCGATTTTATTAAACCTTTTCTTGCTTCAAAGGCTGGTTAGCAATAAAAGTGTTTTGGATTTCAAACTCAAATAAACATATGCATGTGCTGAAAATTTTTTCTGTTAGCTCTCGGGAACCCTAAAATTTGTGTGAGATTTTTTCGGCGTCGATACTATGGGTGCAAGCCTAATGATTCGTAAATATTTTTTGTTTTTACATTTTCAAAATTTGTTTCTCATTTACAAACTATTGCAACTTCATTTAACTATTTCGTAGCATCGCAAATTCATTTCGATGCCTTAACCGGTTTCGCCACTGTGGCCCATCAACTTCTGTTAAATGCTGCAGTGGGGGAAGTCAATAATAAATTTTTTTCGGATACACGCATATTTAATTGTGAACCTTGCATTAGGCGAGGAGCTAAGTAAATAGCAGTGAACAATCAAAGGACTTTTTCAAGGATTTTTTGGGCACTTTTCGGAACTTCCGATTTTTTTTTTGATGTTTTCAGATTCTTTCAGAACTTTTCTAAATTTAATCGGCCTTTTTTTGGCACTTATTGATTGAAGTTTCTTAAGTTATATCTGGACGTTTAGATACGTACCGAAATTTCTTCGTTACTTTGCGTTACTTTTTCGAAATTTTCCGATATTTTTGTTGAACAATTTTGAAAATTACGAATGTTTTTGTGACTTTTCGAAGCCTAGTGGTATTTGTTTGACAATGTTTGGTAATATTGTGGCGTTGTTAAGATTACCAAGGTGAATAATATAATAATATAATTCCTATTCTTGCGACGTTTTCCAAAATTTTCCAGCACTTTTCTTCAATTATAATTGGCATGTTTCGGAATTTTCATTATTTTTTTTGACTTTCAGTAGATTTTTTCGCGACTTTTCGAATTTTATTAGCATTTTCTTGGTTCTTTGGGACTTTTGAAAATTGTTTAGTATTTTTGCTGAACTATACAGTAGGCTTCCGATACAAGGTAAACATTTATATCATAACTTTATTTTTTTATGATTTTCTTCCTTTCGAAACTTGTCGAAATATTATCGAGATTTTTTCGTACATTTTCAAAGTTTTCGAAATTCAATCGGAATTTTTTTCCTAGAATTTTCACTATTTATCAGGACCTTGAGCTTTTTATTGTTCTTTTTCCATACATTTTGTGATATTTTCTGGAAATTTCTTGACTTCGAAGTCTTATCGAATTTTTTCGATATTTTCGAAATATTTTCAGGATTTTTCGCTATTTTATGGGATTTTTCGAAAAGTAATGCAATGGAAAAAAACCCTCTCCAGAGAGGAAGAAATTTAAATAATTGCACTTAAAAAAGTTTGCCCTTCTCCGCTTAGCACAGTAATTAAGCAACTTACTGGGAAACGAGATTCAGAGAAACCTACACGCACGAAACATGACAAGTTTAGAAAATTACTCATACGCACTGTTGTACATTTTCCATTTGAAAACTGTTTTAAGTTTGAAAATTCTTGCCACAGAAAATCGGTACGAACAAAGCTGTTTAAACTTGGATACGTAAGTAAATACATATATTTATATGTAAGTATGATTGCATTTGTACAAATAATAGTCGCTCATAAGCCCCATGCAGTTTAATCAAGAGTCCTTCTCAAGCAAATTTACATGTACTATTCTAAACTTACGTATTCAAGAAAATTTTGTGTAAAATATTTATGCAATCGCAACACCTTTTAGCTTGCTTTCGGTTTAGCTGCATATAAATTGGTTTCGTATTAAATATTTATTCTGAAGCTTTTGTTTCAAGATTTAATTTCCTTCTGCTTACTCAATTATTTTATTCATCAGCGTTGCTACATACTCCTATCTTGGCTACATACTCGTAATACATATACAAATAACTTAATGCATACAAACATGATAGAAATTCAATTTGAAATTAATGCAAACAAACAAGCAATTGTTGCCACAAGCTTTGGTAATACTATTGGATAATCATGACTAAATTAATATTCAACCGCAGACTGGATCAAAGTAGAGCGGAGTGTTAGGTGAGAAATAAAAGGCTGATCGAACACGTTAACAGAAATATATGTTAATGCACATGTACTTATAAATAAATAGGTATGCAAGCAGCTGGTTATATATCCATCGCTACCTCCATTCGAAGTGGATTGAATAAATCATCTTTAAGAACATATATGTAATACTTCTATATTGCTAGTACATTCAACATAGTAAGGTAAAACCGTTCTCTCAGTTCGTCGGCCATGATTTTTTTTTGAAGTTTGCCAACAATTTAAAATCATATAAAATCGAGAGTAAAAAAAAGGAATTGTTCAAAGTTGTTGTTGTTTGAGATTGAAAATGAGAATATGTGTGTGAGTTTTTTTGTAAAATTTTAAAATAAAATTGCTTGCAAACGTCAAGAATTCGAAAAATTCTTCTCAGCGGTTCTACCTTCCTATTTTTTTTATCATGGTACATTCCCCAACATCGGAGTGCCGAAATATTGAAAAAAGAAAGAGAGATCCGATAAGAGAATGTACTCAAAATGACAATTTTACTTTTGAAAATTCAGGAGCGGCTTCACAAATTCTTAGTTAAAAATAATTCATATGAAAAATTAACAAAAAATACAATTTTTATAAATCTATGAGAAATGCTGCGGCCGTTGGTGGTGGCAGAGGATAAAAATATCAGTTGGAGAAGGACTTAGCATCAGTTGGCATTTCCAATTGGCGTCAATCAGCATAGAAGGGAATCGAATAGCGTGCCTTATTGAATTCGGCCAACATATAAAATACTACACCGCTTTATGCGTAAATAAGTTTTGTCTTGGTTAGGAAAAGATCTTCTATCTTCCAATTTTTCGGGTTTCCAAATAACGAAGAGCAAAGAAGAAGAAAGTCGACATATCGAGCCCTAACCGCTAAAATAATGTATATATTTTATAGTTTAATTACTTTTTGATGCAGGTGATCTAAGATCATTTATGAATCGCGTCCAGGGCTCGATATACATTGCAGCTTGAAGGAAACATGAGACCCTCAAATTTGTGTTTGTTTTTTGAATTCCCTGAACCGAATTGTTTAACTTTGGCATCTGTGTTGATCATTGCTACATATCAGGGACCGAGCATAACAGTTATTGATGAAAACTGTCATTGAAAAATTCACTATGAAGGAAATGTTCTACAACGAAGTGATGCATACCAATCGATTTCTTGTTTCACCGGAAATCAAATTTGAAAATAAATTTTTATTTGCAATTTTTATGCAAACTTAAAAAAAAAACACTTATTTTTGATTTTTATCTAAATAATGCAAAAAATAATTATTTTTGATTTTTATCTAAATAATTTGCAAATAACAGATATTTTTTAATTTTATATTATATGTATTGTCTAAAAGTATGATTTAAAAAACAAAAGTCTGTGACTGATTTATATTGATGACTTTTAAAAGTAAAAGTCACTGCCTGATTTTTGTATATGACTTTTATAAATAAAAGTCTTCGATAATTGTTATCTAAGACATATAATTAAAAACAAATTTGTTATTTGCATATTTTTTTTAGATGAAAATCAAAAACAATTGCTATTTTAGATCTATATAATACATATTAGAAATAACTGTTATTTGATGAGTAATTAAATAAAAGTCAAAAACATAACTCTTAAAGAGCGATTTTTTTAAATAAAACTTGTAACTGTTACGGTCCCTGCTATACATCGCTAGCTTAGGGTGAAAAGTTGCTAAGTCCCATTTTAAAAATTTACAGGAGAGGAAAAAAACTTCTTAAAGCCATTTTCTTCAAGTATTTCGCAAAACTTTGGATACAACATTTTTCCTGTTTAAAGCAAAGCAAAAATCCATACGAATCAGAGGGATTCGATCTTTATTAAACGATTTCGTACTAAAAGATCTTTTATCCTTTTCGAAAATATGAGTTTTCATAAAAAGTGGACTTCGCGGACTTACCAACTTTTCACTCTAGACTAACGATATTAATGTGATATATATTTATATTTTTTTTTGTTTTAATTAATGCGTATTTTATTTTTACTTGTATTTTTAACCTCTGTCAATAACCAAGAGAGGTGAAATCGTGGTTCTCAAAGAAGATGGGTGCATACCCTTCTCCCCAGCATAGAACAGTAGGTGAATAAGATTGATGTGCTGAGTTGTTTACTGCACACAACTAGTCGGTATTTTTTAGAGCTTGTACAATTTAAACACCACTCGGTGTCATTCTGAGTAAAATTGGTCCATCGTTGACAATGTGATCCATCGGAAAGACAAGCAGTTGTGGAAAAAGGATAAAATATAGGCAAACATATTTGATCAAACCCATAGCCCAGGGTCTAAGCAGCCAGGTGGAAACACTTTCCAAAAAAATATAGGTTTTATATACGAGTTCTTTTCCTTAGCTGATTGCAAATCTTGTTTCATTGCTATATTAAATTAAACCTAAAAAAGCTGGCTTTTCCGATGGAAAGTTTGGTTTATATTTTTTACAATCCTTTTTAGTTTTATAAAGGTTTTCTAGAGTTTAGTTGATTTAAATCAGCAACCGCCATTAACCGTTAAATAACAAGACTCTGATTTAAAAATTATTGCAAAGTCGTAATTTTTAATTTATTTGCTATCAAGGATAATAGTAAAATTTGGGAAAATCTCAAGCTTTGAAATGAAGAAAAAAAGTAGAAAAACGTAAACTTAAATGAAGCTACTAACGATGAAAATCAATAGATATGCAATGTGAATTGTTTTGTGTGAAATAGGAGTAGGAAAGAATGTTACGTATACGCCATATCGTAAACGTAATGCTCGTAAATTCTCGTACATGGCGTAGTAGTATCATTTTCCATATAAAATTTAGATTTTTTTCATTTACCATTTCTTAGGAAAACAACCTGATCTAGAAAAATGGTGTACAGATCCGTAATCAACAAGCCAAAGTTAAGTTTACGTGTCTCGGCATGTTTGTGTGTAATTTTAGCGCCCCTACAGTGTTATTAAAGAACAAAAAAAAAAAAATCATACAATAACGATGACATTACTTTAGATAAATAGTAAACTAATTGCAACGGTTAAATTATACTCTGACATAGAATACTGCTTTGATTTTGTTTATATGAGTAAACTAAAATTGTTAAGTAGACCTTTTAAGCTGTCCAACGCAGAGGGTATGATGAATAAAAATTGAGCTTAAGCTCAGACTAAATTTTCGCACTGATGACGTGAGCTGAATCTCAAGAATTTGTACTGAAAATCGAGTCGAGCTTAAGTGCACTTTTTATGCATGAGGCTCACTGCCTTAAAGTCTAAGCTGCACATAGATTTTGGTCTAAATCTCCGGATTTACATAGTATTGCTATTAGCATGCCTTTGTTAAGTATGTACGGCAATTTGAACAATTGGTGTTTCGAAATTCATAGCTAACATATAAACTCTAAAACTCTTTTTAGTTACATATGTACAATATCAGCTTATAGTTATCAGGGTATTTATAAGTGAGCATTTCTTTGCTTTTAACTATTTAATATAAGATTTTCTGTCATATTTATTCAATACGGTTTTTCCCCAAGATTCACATTATTTCCCCTTATATTTCCGCTCCCCATTAAAAAACTTTCTGTATACACTTGCTTCGGAAACTGTGAGTATCCTTTTAAGCATTGGCTCTTCTGCACCGCTTCTTTCCTTGAACAGCTTTCTAACGCGTACAAAGTTTTTTAGTAGTCTTCCTTTCTTGTAAGTAATAACTCCAATAAATCAGTCAACTACCCCGATTGCACATATTTTATATGAGCCGCAAGTGCTCTTTACCTCAATCGTGCATCAACCGACAATATCCTCAGTTACTACATATTTGCCAACTGCAAGCACATACAAGCGTGCATACATACATATGTATGTATGTATATATTAATACATGTGACTATAAATGCATAAATTTATGTAGATACACATGTGCGCACGCTCGTATTAAACTTGCCTCTTAACCTCGTATTAGCGTTGGATTACTTTGTTATGGCTTCTTCGACTTTGACTTTACTTCGTTGAGCTACTGTGGATTTCTACTTAAACTAAAGTTGAGTTAGTGTCGGTTGATTCTCCCCACAACTTGTGTGCATTTGCTGTTGCTAGTTCTGCTCGTGCCACTGCCAGCAACGAATGCCACTAGACACACAGATTTTACAGATTTTACAGATTTCCGCTCTATTTGCTTTTGTATTTGTTTCTTTCTCTATTGTTATGTTATTGTTATGTTTATAAGCTGAAAAGATGGCAGCCAGCAGTCAACTAATATTATATTGCTTTTCTTCTGTATATGTATGTATATGCATCCCTTGGCTGACTTTCTATTTGCAGCCACTAAATTTTGTTTTGTTTTTGCTAACATAAATAGCATGCAACTACTCTAAAATTAAGGAAGATTTTGTGGGGAGTAGCGAAGTACTTAGTGCAGGCATGTTACTTTAGAAGAGCTATGTCCTTATGGAGCTCAATAAGAACAAAACGCATATATTCGAATAAATTTTGCCGTGATATGAAGTATTAATTTTTTTCACTCAATAAAACTTTGGCTAAGAGTCATCTTGAAGAGTATTTTCCATTCAAATTGTGCGTGAACATAACATATTTTGCTTAATCCCTACTCTGCATTATTTTAGGCAGTTAGATTAAGAAGAGTTCATTAATTTTCTTCTAAGAATCGAAGAGATGTGTCAAGAAATCTGCTGATCATGCTGATAGTTAGTTAGTCTACAGCTTGGTATGCATATCCAACAGCCTTCCTGCAACCTTGTGAAAGAAGGCAGTAAGGGTTATCGGTAGGAAGTCGTTTGGCTTTATATGGAAATAATTTGCTCCGTTTTGAATAAACAAAACTTACTCTAGCGTCCAAATCTTGGGTATGAGGTTTGATATTTGACAAGCCGCATATAGGAAAACTAACCACGGGATCAGAGTGCCGAATTTCACCTGAAGTACCTCGGGGAAAATACCCCCATTCCCGCAGATTTGCAAGGCCCTGTAGCCCAGTCCACCCTTATGGCACCTATAATTTTCACAGATGTCAATGGAAAGCTAGAAGTAAAGATGGTTGGATTCCGAGGAACTTTCTGGAAAGTGTGCAATCAGTAAAACATATAGTATTTTCTCGCAACTTGACGGTCAGTTGGCGTTCGTCTTCCTAATAAAAACTACGCCTCAGACGCCGGATACTTCGAAAGTTCCTTCCCTAGGTGGCCTTGCTCCGGCTTCTCTTCTAGGCTGTCGCACAAATTTCTCCAAAACTTCTTCTGTGCTTTCCTGAAGGTACCCTTAAACTTCCTTTTAAGCTTCCTTCAAAGCTTCCTTTACGGGCTTTGGTTGGAATTTAGCTGGAGATAGCCGCATTATAGGCCTAAGTATTAAAACCAATGGCCAAAAATTACCGAGAAACAAAGTTAGTCTTTCATAGCATAACTCAAAGGAGCCACTGGTGCAGTTTTAAACGATGCAGAGATTTTTTGTGAATGTTTTTTTTTTTGTTTTGAGCAGTAACTCTCCAATGCCACATGTTGCGCACGTCCTTGTATTCTGCCCTCAAAAACAAATTCTTAAAAAATGCACTTTAACTGAAATACACTTAAGGTACAAACTCGTGTGTTTGCAAATGATTGAGGATGACTGAAATATTGGATTTATGCGAAAACAAAGAATGAAAAGTTGCAAGCGAAATGTGGAAAAATTTATTTTTGCCTATAAAGCACTTTTTACAGCTCCTCCTCCACGTTTGGTGCATTGAAGAGTCTTGTTCTTATGAAATGAACTATCAATACAAAATGCTTTCAATACTTCAACCCACTGATAGCAGTAAGTTAAATAGCTGTGATTTTTGGGTGGAAATAATATTGAAATGTTTGTATTGCATTAGTATTTTACTTGACAGTAATGCAATTGTATATCCTTTGATAACAGAAATTGCTGTATGCTATGAGTGCATTCAAAAGTGAATTACTTATAATAATATATCAACAAAATCAGAATTGACTTGAATCGCATAAATGAACTGCGAACAATTTGAAGTGCAATTCTTGGCAAAAAGCGCACTCAGACCACATAAGAGCAGAAATTGTTATAAAATGGTTAAAATCTAAAATTGGATGTGCCTTTGTTTTTTGCTTGTTGGTTATTACGACTATAATCGCGATGGCTGTACGAAGCTATTACGCATTCCAATATAAGCTTGAAGAAGTCGCATGAATGTGAGTCACCTTGTTTGGAACTTCGTTTGGTGCGAAGAGGTCCTTTCCTTCCTTTAGAGGCTTTAAAAAGATCAGGTGGAAAAATATTTGGATTCTCTTGGCATTTCCAATTGGCGTCAGTTGATACAGGAGAGAAATGATTGGCGTGCTGTTTTTGACTCGGCCAAAATTGCTTACGCGGTTGCTTGACACCAACGCATTTGATTCACGATGAGTTTCTTTATTTCCAACTCTGTCATTGATAGAAACTTATTGAAAATGTTGAGAAGGCCTATCCCTCGGTAATTGGCGCAAAGAGCAGGATCACCCTTCTTGTGGAGTGTGCCATCCTCGTACATGTATCCATCTGACCAAATTGCGCCTTGTTGGTTTTAAGTCGCTTTATCATTGGTCAGAGCTTTGGAGTGTTGAAAAGTTTGTCTTAATATCTCTTGTGTAATTTGGACCACTTTCGACTTTCGAGGTTTCGATATTCATCTCTGCAGTTATTAGCACCGGTCTAGAATACAATCCATTGTTGTCCAATTTTCCAGTAGAATTATCGAGCCAGATTTCTTCCTGTCCGGATTTAAAGTTCTGCGCGCTCTCGGCTTCATGTTTCTCTTTTCTTTCTTGAAGGTACCTATCTTTTGCTTTTTTACGGTCCACTCAAAGCAAAGTGCAAGAAAGAAAGTGATGCGTGTTTTTTCGGAACGACCTCAGCATTTTACAGATCCAAATACTATAGTAACAGCGTCTAAACACGGTTTATATACATATCTAGACTGTCTTGCGTTTTATTGTAGTTGGTAGTGATTGCAACTGCTCTGCGGCTTCGTTGAGGACTTTTTCTGACGCAAGAAAGTTGTACGGTACTCAAATTCTCGTTGAGTGTGAGTATATCGCATCCGTCTCCCCATTTTTGATGAGATAAGAGGCTGAGAATCGCTGTAATCGGGTAGGACATAAGCTTGTTTGAAATAGTTATAGTTAATCAAGTGTCTACTGTCATATAATACTGATACTGATACTTAGGTTATAAGTTAGTGAATTTTGTGACATGAGACGATTTGGATATTCAGAAATAAATAACAAAAAGGTGCACCAAATATGTACGATAACATGTGCATAATGTTCTGGACTTTTTCAGGACTAGTTCAGCCATTTGATTTTTTATAACTTAAACATTTTTTATTTAATTTTGGGAATTCATTCTTTTAAAAGGATATAATTTTTGATGGACCATGAGTCCAGGAGTCTTGCTCTCTAAGTCTTAAGGCTGCAATAGCGGCGGTTTCCCGAGCTACTAAATCAAGCTGGGGCAGATATAGGACCACGTTAAACTCTTCGGTCGGGGAGGAACAAAGAGCTCAACGTATGCATAGCTCCGCACTCCTTTGTACCTTTTGAAAAAGCTTGAGGATATATTCTTTACTTAATTATTTGATACTTGCTATGCGTTTTTCTGAGTCTCAATTTCTTATTTCTTTCGGAAATGAAATTATAGAATTGTGTAAGGCATGTACTTATATATACATACATAGATATGTATAATGAACACTTGTTGACAGTATTCTCATTAGTCTATTAGTAATACAACTGGCGCCTAAAACGCGACTACATAAATTCTATTGCTGTCATGTTGCGTTATGATGGCTGAGACATTCGTTAACATTGGCTGTCCGCGGCTGAGTGACTGACAAGTAGACTTGTTTAGATGGAAATAAAAATAATTGTGAAAATACATACTTACATCTGTAAATATATATGTATGTATATGTGTGGGGATATTGTAAAATTTCACATATACATACATATACAAATAAATACAAAATTACCCAGTAGAAATTTTATGCATACGACATCGCTGTTTGTGGCATGAACTTGGTGCTTTGTACGCAAGCCAGTATAAATTAACCTTCATTTCCAATTAACACGTGTGGTTTCTCAGAGCGTATGCGTACTCTAACCATACACTTGTACTACTGTTGTATCCATATGGCTGTTATAAGGTTTCGAACATACGAAACTGCATTAATGGAACATAAATATTATCGCACAACACGTCCGTTCAGTAAAATTTTTGTACAAGACTCCAAATATTACAAAAAATCCACTGCTGTATAGTAGTCAAATTTATCAAGAAATGTACTTAAAACAACAACAACATACGTTTGCTTGCAGTTCGCTAGAATTTGAATTTATTTTTGGAAATTCATGACGTCGCATGAAATGTTCCAACTATTTCACTCATACAGCATGCATACTTTCCTGAATGCATACAATCGATTTCTACTGGGTAAACGCAATTACACACCCACACACACATACTCGTACACACAGACTTCCAGCAATTTGTCTTCCCCATTCTGTGCGTTACTGACATTTGTATGCCACACTATTAACATCCATCAAATCTGCTTTTTCATAGGAAATACATCTTATGCGTTCGTATGTGTAAGTTTTGTTTTTACTATTTTGCCCCTTACCACCACCATATTTTACACACTCAAATATTTATCGTTTTAGCCTAATTAAATTAGGCTCATTCGTCTGTCATCACGCGGTTTTTGCTATAATTGCTGTTGTTGTTTTTGAACCGTAAGCGGTGGTGCTATATAAATTTCAGTGCCCCATGGCGAACGCATTCAAAACGCAACGGTATTTTCGCGCAAGTGGCAGCAGACAGCCGCTAAGTGGCTGAAGTGACAGTATAGCAAAAAAATTGTTTTTTTTTTTTATATTTTGTAGCAAATAACGCGTGCAAATAGTTAGCTGTCGCTTACCGTTGTGCGCGAGTCGCGCAGTACTCCAACAGAACGGAAAAACCGCATAACAAAAAACGTTGTCTAAACGGCCACAGCTGTCCACGCGGAAGTGTCACGGAAGTGTTGTTTGTGGTATTGAGTTGTTGTTGTTATTATTGCTGCTGTGCGCTTGTGGAAGTGTTGTTTGAAGGCTTTGCGTTTAATGTGGCGTTTTTGTGAATAAGTTGACGCAAGCAATTGTTGTGACTTCCAATAAGAAAAAAAGTAATAAAAAAAAATAATACGAATTTGCAATATTGTATGTACAGTTGAAAGAATTTCAAAAATTAAGCTGAAAGCAATTGAAAATATTGAGTTTTTTTGAAAAGCGTGGTAAAAAGCTATACGTAATAGATAGGGAATGAAAAGTAATGGACTTCGAAGTTGCGATGTGAAACAAAATTTGTTCAACGTGTTTAAAGAAATGAATTTATTATAAACATAACGAATGCGAAAGATACGAAAAAATAAAAACACAGTTAAACTTCTGATATATAATTTGATTAGGGGATGTGCTCGAATTTTTTAGTGGCATTTAGTTCTAAACAAAAAAAAAATATTTGTTCCAGGCGAATATTAAGGGAAACAGGAAGGGTTAAAGAAGTACTTAAACAATATGAAGATAAAAAATTCATTTGTTAGTTTATCACCACTTCGACCTATTTTATGTAAAACTTAAAAATTTCACTCAATTAATTGCAAATTTGAAAAATTGTCGCAAGAAAATTAATAAATTGCCATAAAAAATAATTAAAAAATAACAAAAAAATACGTTCACAAATATTCAGTTCTATTCAGAGAAAAGTCACCAAAATTGTTAAATGCTTTAGTGGATTCAATGGCTGATTTTTTTTTTTGAGGTTTGGTTCTGTACCGCGAATGAAAACCTACCCATAATTCCAGGAATGCCGCCTAAAATTGTGAAAAATTTAAATACCATCACCATTTGGCTTTTGCATCTCCTATTTTATTCATAATGTTTAGCTTATAGTACCAAGTGAGAGAGGCCTCGCTAATTAAAAAAAAATCCGTACAGCCTATACATTTGCAACGATTGAGCCGAGTGGGAACATTTTTTTTTAATTTTTAATTTTCAAAATATTTTTGGAGCATACAATAGAAAAGAATTTTCTAAAACGTATTTCTGCACAATATCCATAAAATTTTAAAATTTTTAGTATAAATGAATGATTTAGAAAAGCACGTACGATTGATTTTTTTGAAAACTACGAAAAAAAAATTTTCTCACTCATTCCGCAACTTTTAAGTCTAGTACGGTATATTAAAGGAGGGTCGAATTTTTAAATTAATGAAAAACTAGCAAATTTGGTCCAACTCAATGCCAAGATCTCTGACTGCGTCAAATCAGTTGCATTAATCAAAAAGCTAAAAACACTGCATTGTAGAGGAAGAAATTCTCTATATAATTGCAGTGGGAAGTACTACGCTTCAACTTATCACTTTCGCATAATAAATTGGTAATTTCAATGATCTTTTTTGTATGAAATATAAGCAGGAAATAAAGTTACTCATACGCCACGGCGAATGGTCAAACTTTAATAGGGAACATAGATGATTCAACTGTCATAGGCGATTATTTGAATCAAAAGTTGAACGAAAGTCGTCAACTGACCAACTCTATTGGACGCGATTAGGGAAAGGGCATTTAACCGCTTCATTTAATTAATAGTTGCCAGTGAAATCGCCTCATGTAAATTCCCCATAAGGAAAACCATATCAATTGATTATACGAAAGTGATTAGCGTAGTACCTCCCACTGCTAATATATAGATAATTTCTTTTTCTGTTTCTATATTTTTTGATTAATGTATTTGATTAGATACAGCCAGAATTCTTAAGCTATGTTATTCCATTTTCGGACAAAACTTAACACTTGCGGAATGAGTGACACTTTTTTAGAAAAAATTTTCTAGAAAGATGATCAAAACGTGTTTTGGGCAATCAATATTTTATGTTAACAAGTAACTTTATATATATTATATGTTAACAAGTAACTTGTATACCGTTAATTTCTTCATGATCTGATGATGCGGTAAACAAAATTAGTTAGGGACCTCTGAGGTACAGCCGTTCTTTAAAAAAATTATAGAAATCGGTTAATGTGGTCAAAAGTTATGTTATTGTATACAAATATAAAAATTTTGTAGGAATTTTATAGAAATTTTTTCCATTTTATTTTGCAAAAGTGTTTTGAAAATGAAAAAAGCCAAATAAATGCTTCCAATCAGTACATTTTTCATAAATTTATGAGCATTTAAAAAATAAAAGTTTTTATTTTCAAAAATCGATTAAAAAATTTAAAATATTTTTAATTTCCAAATCCAATCGGCCCATGGTTTGTAAAATTTTGGGTATCTAAAAAGGAGCTTTTTTTCAAAAATCGATATCTCGGAAAAGGCTTAAAAAACAATTAAAAAAATTGTCTTTTTTAAATTTTTTTATAAAAACAAAATTCATTCAACAGCAAAAACCACAAGGATGCGTTTTTTTAATTTCATGTAGAACTTGGAAAAGGGCAAGAAATTTTCCTAGAAATTTTCTAATTAACCGACTTCCAAAAAAGGAGGAGGTTATCAGTTCGTCGGAATATTTTTTTTAAATTTTTTTAAAATTTTTTTTTGATTTTTTTTTTTTTTATGTATGTTACCGCATAACTTTGGACCACGTCAAACGACTTCGATAATTCTTTTTGCATCGGAAAGGTAGTGTCTCAGAGGTGGTCCCATACTAATCTGGTTGAGATCCGATCAGTGGATCATGAGATATATATATATATATTTTTTTTATATGGGAGTTGAAGTCGGTTTTTTTTTTGCTAAAAATTAGTAAGTTTCATGTCGCTAAAAACTACAATTAATTTTTGAGAACTTTTACTAAAGGGGTTTCGCGTACATTTTTTTATAAAAAAAGATTGCTTGCTTGCCTTATATTGACGGAATTTTTTCTAAGAAATTGAATTAAAAAATTGAAAAAAAAGTTTCTTGGTATGCGAGTATTTTTCCGAGTTTTGTATGAAAAAAAAAAAATTAATTCTTGTGGTTTTTGCTGTTGAATTAACCATATTTTTTTATATAAAATCGCGAAAACGTCAGGGTATGCACACTTTTTATGCTGACTGTGTGCGCAAATGTATTAAGATTTCGATCTCGCATTTATGGACGCGCTTTTAAATGGCTTTCTAATTTTCTTAAGACAAGTATTTTTAAAACTGTTCCTGAATTCTACAAGTCAAATATTCGTGACGCTCTTTTGTCTCGGTGTAGTCCTCCTTTGTTTTTATTGTAATGTAAGCATATGCATAGGAAAAACTAAAATGAAAATAGTGCCAGAACGTTTGGAGAAATTCCAAACTTTTATGCGCGCAAAAATGCAACAGGTGAGTTGAACAACAGGTGACTAAATGCTTCATGGATTGTAAAAGCTTTAAGTGTGTAGGGTTGCTTTGTATAAAATTAGCTTAAATTGATTATCGATGAGCTTATTTTGCTTGTACCGATATTTCATATTTCAAAAGAGCACTATGGACATCGCTCTGTACATATGTTTGTATGTCTACTGGCTTTCAAATATAGATATCTGTTATTTGTCATGTGTAATGTTGACAATCTTTCACCCACAACAGCAATTTAAAACAAAAATATTAAGCCATTCAAGTCTTAAAAAAAAATAAGTGGTGAATAAAGATGAAATGATTTAATTAAACAAAAGCCACTAAAGCTTCCTTTCCTTTTATTTTTATTTGTGCAATAGAAGTTATAAAAATCAGAATGTCGCTAAAAATATTGTACTCACAAAATAGTGTTTGTATTAATCCCACAGCAGCCATTGTGGCGGGGCGGTGTGAAGCAAGCAACAACAAAAAGCTCAAACACGCAAATTGAACAATAAAAAAGTAAATAGGCGTCTGCATTTATGTTTGAGTAGCGGCACTTTGCAAAGCTGTGTGTTTTCTATTTTTTATATTTTTGAGTTTTTATTCAAATTCATTCCTCACGCCTGTTGCTGCAATATTTCGCTTGCCTTCTAAATGTTCTTTTTGCTCTATGCAAACATAGTGGCATTTGTTTTATTTTCACAAAGTAAAAAAGTAAAATACTGTCACAGTTATTTTCCACTAAGCTGCATAAATACATAAATAAGCAAATCAGTTTGTAAGCTCATACAGACGTAGCAATGATAGCAACAATGTAAAAATGGAAGATCAAAGAAATACGAATAGTTTTGCGAATACAAAAAAGTTCTTGTGAAAATGAATAAAAATGTTAACCAGTAAATTATAACAATAAAACATGGCTCAGCAGGAACTTTTTGTTATGTTCCCAAGCGTAGTGAGTGGTAGCAATGCGAAAAAGAAAAGGGTAACATAAAAGTACTCCTAAAAATGACAAAACTTTTACATTCAATTTAATTTTTTTCGCGATTAACAAACTTAGTTTATGGATTGTATAAAAAATGCCACTGAAGTACTAAGCGGTTGGTTGACGGCACACGTTCAGGCAGACAAAAATACTAAATAAAATAAAATAAATAAAAAGGATTACATACATATGTATGTATATAAAAAAATGAAGTGTAGAGCATTCTGCGACAGCCGAAAAAAGGTTGATAAATGAGTTCACCTGCGGGCAGATTTTATTCAGAAAATATGCACGCTATTATGACTTTTTATGACCAAAATTGAGCTGAGTAAAAAACAATTATCCTTTTGGCAACAAAATTAAAAATTATATGCAGTGACATAAGGAAATTGAACAAAAGGATACGAGAGGCTAGTTAAAATGAAATCATAAAAAAAAATAAAAATATAAACAAAAATTAAATAAGATCGCTTGGAAAATTGAATAAAATTAGGTAAAACTACCAGAACCAAAACTTCGAATATAAGACTGGAAAGTGTCAGTTTCTCGGCAGTGAAAGGATGCCTGAAGGGAGTGCTGATCTCTGGAAAATTGCGGAGATGTTTCCATTTCATCTTCCTCATAACAGCTTCCTCATCTTAAAGCGTGAATACCAATCGCACAATGGCCTGTCAGAGCCCCATCATAAGCGAAAGCTGAGGCTGTGCCTATTTGACCGCCCCGGTCCACCCTAGGCTAGAAGGATCTTGTAATTACGCATGTGCTAGTATACCCGGCGATAACGTTTCAAGGGTAGCTTTCCTTGGCATGTTAGCAGCCACGAAGTTTCTCAAAATGTTACTGTGATCCGGCTCCATATGAGCCTGGTTAGCATAAACTCCAAGGTGGTTGTTAGAGGTTCAGACATCCTGTTATGGATTGTCAGCGCAACATCAGAGCATTGAGACCCCTGAAAGCCGCCTTGCTATCAGAGTACATGCTAACCTCCTTAACTGGCATCATATTATTCAGTAGTGAGTCAATTACTTCCTTAATGGCAGTTATTTCTGCTTAAGCGACACTGCAGAAGTTCCGAAGCCTGAACATAGTTTTCTTGTTAAGTTTCCGGGAATAAAAACACTTCCCCAACCCTGCCTATAAGTTCTGATAAATGCGAGAAGAAGATCACTGCTCCGTTATGCCAGTAACCCTGCCCCACTTAGTTCTTTAGTTCTACCTTGAGGGAGTGCAGTTAGAGAAATAGCTACTGGGAGCAATTTCGGAGGCACAGTAATCTATTCTTTCATGGAAGAAATCAAAATCCTGCATAGCTCCAGAATGTGCCACTTCTGTGCCAGTTAACCATCTGGTTTGCCTGATCCTAATGGTAAAATTATGAACAACTAAGCGGCAGATGAACCACCCTGCAAAGGGTAGCACAGGCTGTATGATCCCAGGTCCATTTATCGGTCTTATATGGAATTCAGTTAGGTGGAGTTATTACATAATTCTGGGTGGCGAATGAAGCAGACAATACTTGTCAAGTTAGGACGTTAGCATGCAGGCTAAATATTTCAACATGTACAGCTCAAGCATTCCTTTACTTTAGAAGCCAAGTAGTTCGAATTTTTACAGGTTTTCTTACTGGATACTCTTTGTTTAATATTACTTGTCAAACCAGATAATAGCTTACCCTGAACAGCACAGGTTGTGTCATGACGATTAGAAACAGCATAACACATTAAGTGCCGCTGTAAATCCCTTTTTATGCCCAGACTTCGCTTTCTAGAATCTCTATACCTAGAGACACAAGGACTAAATAGCACTTAGGCAAAGACATGTAAGGCTCATTAAGCCTTCAAGGAAGACCTTCTACTGAATATAATATAATATATAGGCTTGTTTGAATATATCGTCCTTGGTCGCGGTAGTTAGGTGACCTGATCTCTCTTAGTCCAAAACTTCTTATCAAATTCGTAGTTTTCATCTTGATGTTGTTGCACAAAAGAAGCTGTCTACAGTTTTACACCACATCCGATCCATCCCGATTTTCAAAATACAATTCAAAAAAAATCCACGCATACTCACGAAAAATCTGAGGATTTTGCAAAGAGCTCCCGCACCAAAAAATTTCTACTCTTTCACACAAAATCAAGAAACAAGAACTCGCGTCTCTCATTTTTTTTATTTCTACTGTATGCATTAGGGTGATCTAAAAATGCATGTGAAAAAAGTAAAGTCGGAATTTTAATTATCTCACACGCTAGGATTGTTCTGAATCGAAAACATATTCCCCTTTTTTTAATCAAAAAATATTTAGAGGTCGTTAAATGCACTCAATGTTTCCCATGTATTTTAAATGAGAAAAGAAATCGTTTATTTGACCAATTTTTTATGTGCCCCCAATTGCATGTTTTTTTTTTTGAGTTTTGGACCTGTAAGAATTAGTTAATTTTAAATGGTTCAATAAAAAATTTAGTATTATTACTGAAAGTCTCCTGAAGAGAAAGAGAGTTTTTTCGATCGAAAAATATTAATTTCCAGGAATTCTGTACCATTTCTACGAAAAATTAAATTTATTCCCATATAAAATACATACAAAATTTTAAGCGCTTTGAGCGAACTGAAAATATTTTTTGATTTTAAAATAAAAAACTGGGGTATATTTTTTCGATATCGAAAATTCTACGGCTCACCCCCTACTTCACGACTTCACTTCTTTGGGACCACCCTAGTATGCATACACTTGTATACGTATATTTAGTTTCTGCTCATTCCATTTTAATAAATTCATATGTATGTATATGTGCATAAAACTGCTGGTATCATCGCACTATCATCGTCGGCTTTATGAAAAGCATTCATTTTTTATGGCTTAAATTTTTTTTGTTTTCCCAATTCCCGCCGGTGCAGTTTTACATACTCAGTTACTCGAATGTTCTGCAGCGGCGAGTCAGTGTGGGTTAGAAGGCAAAGGCAAAAGTTGTGTGTTTTTGTTTTGCGAATGAATCTCATTTACATGTTTGCCTGCCTTTACTTGGCTTTGTGTTTTTGGCCATGAAATCGTTTTTGCTCAGGCGTTGACATATTTTATTTATGTCTGCTGTGGAATTTAAGGTGTGACAACTATGCTTTTACAAAAAAGGACAATATTTACATGCATAGCTCATGAACTTTGTTATGAATTCATGGCATAAGCATAGCTGAGCGCTGGCAAATACTTATGGTATGGTGTATTACTTGAGTTCATAAATATGTTGAATGTGTGCACAAATAGTTGAAAGAGCGATGGTGAAAAGCGTTTTGCGGGATTGGGCTTTAGGTTTGTAGAAGTGAATTTGAGAGTGGCGAAAAAACTTGTAAATATGTTCTTAGTTAGTTATTTGAACTTTTAGATAAATGCAGGTGTGCATTACATATCTCGCTGAATATTCGTATATTATTATTTTGTAGATTTCGATAACGATAAACATTTCAATTATTTTCCTGCGGTGATAAATAATTATTTAATGTCGATAAATTCATCGGTAGTTATTTCTATAATTTTGCCCACCGCGATATCGGTAATAATATCCATTATTTTGTTTACAAAATTCCATAACTATGTATCGATAAGTTATCGATTAATATGTGTATAATGATTTTTATAAAACCTTGTGTACAAATACCCATATATTCTCAACAAACACTTTTAGAATTTAATTTGATGAAAGCTCCTAACCATTATCTCAACTTAGTAAAAAAGATTAGAAAAAATTCGAAATCGCAGGGGCGCTTAGAATACCATATTGGAACAGACCTCTAGCACATTTCTAATTTTGAGCAAGAAATGCCGTTCAGCTTTTGCTACCTGCTGTATGCAAAACTAAAAGTCATAGTTTGCTTGTCATTTCTAGGCTTGACATTTTTTACGTAGTTTATTTCTTCTTCGAGTGTATTCAAATTTTCTTCGGATTTTTTCAATGCTGTTGGGTATTTTTAAAGAGTTTTTGGTTTATTAGTGTTTTATCGTTTCAGGTTTTTTTCGCGAGTTTTTTGTACATTGTGGATTTTCATAAATCTGGATTTTTGCTGCTTTTTTGCGGCAGTTGTCAATGTAATTTGAGTTTTATTTTTCCGGCCGCTTTCTTATATCTCTTTTTGGAGTTTTTTGTAGTTATCGGGGCTTTCTGTCGTAACTATTTTTGATTTTTGGGACTTTTCGTTATATAGTGTAAGCCCGATAGAAAGAACCGAAGTGTCTACCAAAATGCTGTACATAACGAACTAAGCAATACTGAATATGTTGAATTAAGAATCCCGCTATGAAAAAAAAAAAACGAAACCATACTTATAACGAATTAAAATAGAGAATTGCCTTTTGATTGATATTCTATAAATATAACAAAACTATGTACATAACTTATACATGTATGGCCAAGCATTTGTTCATTCCCTTCAACTTCAGTATATCAAGGTGTTACTGGAGTTTTAGGAACTTTCAGGACTTTCCAGGAATTTTTAGGTCTAAAAATACTTAAAGAATTACTTTTGTTTATAAATACCTAATAAATAAATAAAAAAAGACCGACAATCTCGCCAGTTTTTCATGACTTTTTGGGAATTTCCAGAGGACTTTCAGCCTCAACCACATCTTTTCAAGACCATTTCCAGTTTTTCGAAACTTTTCGGTATTCGTTTTTGAGTTTTCAAGATTTTTGGGGAAATTTCAGGCGTTAAAGCAATAAGTCCTCACCACAAAAAAAAATTTATCATTTTGCCTTTTTTACCTTTTATGCGTTTATTTTTAAAATTGTCGAATATTTGGCAGACTCTAAATTTTTCGGGAATTAAATTTTTGTAGAAGCTTTCAGTATTTGGTGGCAAATTTCTCGTTCACAATTACATTTACGTTTTAACTGTGCCTTTTGAATGCTTGAGAATATATACATAATAAATTGTTTTTTTTTCAGTACTTTTCTGAACCTATTCGATCCTTCTTCAGGTTATTCGTGTTAAATTTTTAGAAATATTTTAGAATGTTTCGACACGTTTTTGGTTAGTTAGTATTTTTCTTAAGTGTTCCAGAATCATAAGTACTTTTTCCGACCAATCCCAATTTCCGGAACTTTTTGATGTTTTGCCAGGAGCTTGACGACTTTTCCGGGACTTGCAGGGTTAAAAGTAGGCACACTTAACTAACTTGTTATGAATACATGAAAAACTTCAAATAACGATTTACTTTTGCTTTAAAAATAGAAATTACAAACAGTAATTAATTTCTCTTGTTAAAAAGTACAACATGAGATGAATAAAAAAAGACATGATAAAAACACAGTAGCGTAAAACCGTTCTCTCATGGCCGAC
>NW_023458562.1:13213234-13223540 GCF_013731165.1 Rhagoletis pomonella
TTTTTTTTTTAAGTTTGCCAACATTTAGAAGTCATATAAAATTGAGAGTAAAAAAAAAGAATTGTTTAAAGTTCTTGTTGCTTGAGATTGGAAATGAGAATGTGTGTAAAATTTTAAAATTAAATTGCTTGCAAACGTCAATAATTTGAGAATTTCCTCTCAGCGGTTCTACTTTCCTCTTTTTTTTATCATGAAAAATGCTACGAATGCGGAATGGCAATTATGAAGAACAAATAACATCAAAATTTTTTCCACAGTGTATTGAAATTTTCCTAATTTGGTATCAAGTTGATTTAAATTATTTGAAAAATCTTTACCATTACTCTGGTCTTTAAAGACCTAAGTACAGTAAAATTTAATGGGTTGTATTTTTGTGGAACATTTTAACCCGCTATTATTAATAGTGTGGGTCATTTCGACCCTTGTTTTTTTTTAGTAGTTGAAATTTCGCCCCATTCTTGTTGACTCATTAATCTGAAATTTGGTACGCGTTCTTAGTTCCTATGGCAATACAATTGCATGTATTCCATGTGAATCTACATAAATCCAAGATGGCCATCGCCAGCACTAAATGGCAATATGGCTTTCAAATGAAAGGGTTTGACTAGTAGAGTACAGTATACCATCAAAAAATTCAACTTCCAAAATGGCTGACCCCAAAAAAAGTGTTTCTTATCCCCTCAATATGGGTGCAATGCATTTAAAAAAACAACCCTTTATACCAAATAGCGGCCCAAACAAAATGGTTGATCATAGAGTTTAGACAGTCAATGCATTATCGGATATCTCGAAAACTGAGGGAGCAGATTACGTTCAAACAGATAAATGGACAAGATAAATAAACTCAGCGCAACATTTTTTTACTTTCAAGCATCGGGCCAAAATTATTATACCATTTCATGTTCATGAAAGGTATAAAAAATGGACCCTAACTGACTAGATTATTGGTAACTGTACTTTCATACGAGATTTTTTAAGTAATTTAGATCTACTTCAGACCAAATTCAACACACTGTAGAAACATTTTTTTATGTTTAGGGCCAAAAAATATTCAGAGCTCTTCCTCTTTCGTAGTTGCTAAATCTACTGTTTTATTTTTTTATTTTATTTTTTTTTTGGCTCTCAAGCACTGTACTTAGATCTGCCCGAATTTTTCCCGACGAATACATTTTTTACTTGTTTTTTTTTTTTGTATTTGTAGTAAATTTAAAGATGGTGTAATGTTAAGCCAAATATTTCTACAAAGCAAAAACTATTAAACAAAGCATTGACTGCTGCACACTTTTACCGTTAAAGAAAGGACCCGTCCTTGTGACAGTAAAAAAGTTTAGTCAAAGTTTTGAATAAACGACTGAGCTGAAAAGCTGATTGAAATATTTTGGCAAAAGTTTATGTAAACAGATTTTAAATAAAACTTTTTATAAGTTGTGTAGAAAAAACAGGCATCGAGTATTATTCTGGTCTTGTATGCAAAACAATTAACCAGCTAAGCAAGTTTTTTGCTTAGCAACATTAGCTTTCAGGAGCAAAATATTTTGTGGCTTCTCTATTTTCGCCAACTAAAAATAAACGTTTTTACATGCATACATATACATGCGTGCAAGTACATACATTTCTACCATGTATGCATATACGTACGTACAAAGTATTCTAAAGCTTTCAAACTTTTCATCTATCAGTTGCCAATAATCAGCAAAATATTTACATACACATGTTCGTAGCTATGAATTTATGTATGTGAACTAACTGAAAACAAACATGTGTACAAAAGTTTAGTTTTAAACAAGTTGATAATTGAAAATGAGCGTTAGGCAATGAAGGACAAGCAAGCATATTCGGCCTTATCCTGAATTTCCCCTGAAAATACATTCATACGCAAAAAGAGAAGTGAACGATTTCGGGCGAATATGAAGCTCATGATAAGGCTTATTAAAAACATACAAATAGAATTAGCTACAGTGAAATTTCTCCAGCATTCCAAGGAAGGTATAAAGTTCGTTATAAAATTAAATAAATTGTAAAATATCCGTAGTTTAAATCAAAACAATTCCTTCGAGACTATTAGAAAATATTAAAAACTGTAAAAACAATTATTGAATAGATATAAATAATCTAAATATAAATGGAAATAAATAAATACATCTATAAATTGCGTTAAGGAATTGCGTGATAACTTGGATACCTGAAGATTCTTCAAGATTCTCAGTAATACTTCTGTGTTTGTTATTTTTTAAAGAACAGTGCATTAAAATAGTATGAACAAGTGATATTTTTTTACCAATTCCAAAATTCAGTTTGGGATTTTAATGAAATCATTTATATAAATAGTACATATGTTTACTTTGAATGTACCAAAATGAGTCAGCAGAAAAATTTGGGCGTTCAAAAAAAGCCATCAATGGGTGTAAGTGAAGTATTAATTTATATTAAGAAATACTTAATACTGTAGTACTTAGTACAAAAGTTATAGCATCTAGAAACTTATATTTTCTTAGCAGTAGACAGTTTTACTAACTATAGTGTAAAAATACAAATAAAAAAATTGTTATTTATTTAGCAACTGGTAATAATAGCTACTTAATAAATGCAACAAAAACAAAGTATAATACTAAGGTAGCTTGAAATGTATTGAATACAATTGCAAAAGTAGCGATTAAGGAAATAAGCATACTTATACTACGTTTATACGCATGCATAAGTCGCTTTAATTCATTTCGCCGCGATTCAAAACATATGTATAAACTGGATTTCAATTCGCTTTGAAAGAGCGAAGTGTTTTGGTTCACACTCCATTTCAAATCGGTAGTTTATTTCTCCAGACAGTTAGAAAGAGTGTATAAACACCGCTCTCACTCAAAGCGAATTGGAGGTTAGGCGTTTCCGCTCAAATTCCAAATAATCGCATCAGTATTTAAAAGCTGATTAATAATAATCGTTCTTTTTCTTTGCCACGATTTTATAATGCCGAATAAAACTAGATTTTTATCACTTTCCATTACGTTAACTTATAAAATGTCTAATGAAAACAGCTGATTTTGTTTGCTTTTGAAGACGGTTACTTTGATGCCGATATAAAGCCGTAAGTATAAACACTAGAGCGAAATGTGTACGGTGTCAATGCGCTTTCAATTAAGTCGATTATTCTGTGCGTATAAACGTAGTATTATTTTTAACTCTAAAATCGCGCGAAGAATCAATAAGAAGTTAAATATGAACATGAAATTAATTAAATATTAGTGCATTCTCAGTATAATTACACTACGCAACAATATTGAAAAAAGTCAAAAAACTTGGAATGCCACATAGCACATTTTGTGGGCCTGGTCGAGTATTGAAAAAAGCATAGTTGAAATTTCAAATATACCATAAAAATCTTGAACAATGCAATTGTTGCAGTAATTTGTACAGTTTTCACAAGTTTGGAAAAGTTTTCATCCATTTTTAATTCCAGGAAATCTAAACATATGCATGTATAGAAAAAATATTTCATTATAATGATAATTTTCAAATCAAAATGAAAACTGACGGAGCCGTCGTGCGCCGCAATTGTGCTTCCCCTGACGGATTTCACTGCGGCAACTGTACAGATGTTCTCTTACTGCCGACTGCTTAGCCGTCGTCCGCTGTATTTCTGGGTAGAGCTTTATACGAGAAAATTCAATTATTTTTTATTAACAAAAATTAAATTTTAAATCATCCCCAAAAAATTTTTCATTTTAACTTCTTAACTCCGTCCTTTGGGCATCAAGAAATCCTTAAATAAATGTATGATATCTTGAATACTAGCATTCGGTTTATTCCAACTTTTTCCTTATTCCTACTTTTAGAACATCTTGAACTGATTGTTGAAAATCCTCACGACTCCTGTCCTCCCAATCTTTAGCTAAAATGAATTTGAATAAATTTGGCAAACGACGCAACCTGGTTAGCTTAGAGAGGGAAAAGTAATAGTCGCAAATACAAAATGTCACATTTTCTCACGAACGGTATATTTCCGAAGAAGTAATCGTACCGGCGCGATAAAAATTAATCAGTTTAGTTACGTTTGGGTTTGAACTGTCAAAGCAAGGGTTATTTTATTTAAATTTTAAACAATTCTAATAATAATAAAAGTTATTATCTTCCAACATGGATACACATATTTGTATTTTTTCTTTATTTTTCAGTTGAAACTTGGCTAGGAAATTAACTTCCTTAAGATTACACGGCATTACACAATAAAGAAAATTGTATGAACTTTTAAGTGACCTGGTACAGGTCGTACAGTTGGCCAAGTAATTCACTAAACTGCTTTCAAAATTTTTCTAGCATACACAAAATCTCAACTTATTTCTGGAAAACTATTTATGCATGACTTCCGGCACTGAACAATTTTTAGTTCGGGTATTTTTTAACCAATTTTAAGCTTTATATGGCTGATATCGCTGAAAGAAGTGTACTTCGTCCCCTGAAATTCAAAAAGACGTAACAAACATCTTCGCTGAAGTACAAAAAGGCGTAACTAGTAAAAAATTCAAAATTTAATTTTTGATTGGTATGATGGATTTCATCGAATTACAACTCCCACATCATTTTATGAAAAAAGTATTAGTTACGAATTTTTCCATTTCAGTTACGATGTTGTTACGTCTCTTTGCATTTTAGGTAACGATTTGTATTATTTAAAGAAACAATAAACTTTGTGAAAATAATGTAAATATGGAAAATTTTTGAAATAAATCTGAAATTAAAAAAAAATAAATTATTTTTTTTTCCAGTTATAGGAAATTTTTTATTAAAATTTCAAAAGCAATAGTCTAGCAATAGTCCATTTTAGTCATTACTTCGAAAATAATGTTTAATTCGGAGTAAAACTAGGCACCATTCATTAAAATCAATCAGAAAATTACGAAGTTATAATATTTTTTATAAAAAGACAAACTCAATTTTTTCTGTACCTTTGTTTTTGAAACCTCAAAATTAACCCAATATAATTGATAAAAATGTTCTCTGAAGTATTATGGAAGACATTTTTAAAAATCTTTTGAAAATTCCCAACTTCCGAAATTGTCTATTTATTTTTATAAATGGTACTCAGACTGAAACATTTTTTTCGGAGTTATAACAATAATAATAATTGGTGTAAATTTTAGAATTATTCCTAAAATTTTCCACATATATTTGAATAGTACAAAACAAATAAATATAAAAACTTAAAATTAAGTAAAGACTAACCGAGCTAAAAATTGTTTAGTCCGGGAGTAAAACTGAGTTTTTTAAGAATATGTGGAGAGCTTGAGGGTGTGGGTGGAGGAGGAGTCTGGAGTATAAAGTGCTTATTTACAATACAGTTTTAAAACCGATATGGACCTATGGATGTGAGTTATGGGGAAACGCGAGCAGCAGCAACATCGAAATCCTTCGTCGTGCGCAATTTAAAATCCTTCGAACAATCACCGGAGCACCTTGGTATATGCGAAATGAGAACATTCACCGCGACTTGAGAATACCAGAAGTACGAACCGAAATAGAACAATGGAAGACGAAATATGTATCGAAGCTTTTAGCGCACCCAAATCATTTAGCAAGATCTTTATTGCGTGTCGACAGGACCTCAAGACTACGTAGGAATGACTTACCAGCCCAGTCGTAATCTTTTCTTAGGGCCAGTTAAGAAAATACTCATCCCAACTAGGGGATGTAAATTAAGTGAATAGATTAAGATTCGAAAACTTATTGTTAGGCTCTTAGGCAGGGCAGATTCAATAAAAAACAAATATTAAAAAAAAAAAAAAAGCTTGAGGGTGTTATAAAAGTTTTAACATAGTTTCGTGAATTACTCGACCAGCCCTCCGAGTTGTGCTAGGTCACTTAAAAAGATTATGATCAGTGCAACACCGCGTTATTTGTAAAAAATTAATGTGAATACCGGTTCATCAGCTCTTGAAATTGGAGGCATGTTTTATAGAATATAATGCAGGTTTCGGAAATAATATAATTCGTTATTCTCGCAAAATTTCGCAAATATTTGTAATTTTTGGTATTCTTAATTTTCGAGTTTCAGCTTCTTGGAAAAAAAATATCCAAAACCTGTTAGATTGGCGTGTCGTTTCTTAAATTTTCGCCAACAATTTTTTTATACAATTTTTTGATTTTACTCATTTGTTTTTTGCTCGGCTAACTTGGAATTTTTCATATACTTATCAGCATACAACTACTTAAATAGATGGTATTTATGGAATTTTCTTATGTAATTGGAACTAAAAATCATATTTTGGCTTTTTAGTACGGCTTTTTCTCCCTCGGAGTTCCCTCCGTGAATTTTTTTTGCATCCAGTGGTGACAAACACGTTTTGTTTTGTTGATTTTTCATCTTTCCTCATCCTGCCCTTATATGTATAATTATTTAAGAAAAGTCTAATGTGGCTAATGTGCATATTTATCCAACACTCATTAGCGAAATTCATATATGATTTTTTGAATTTTTGTGGTGATTTATATTAAATAATTGTTTGCACAAGAAAAACTTTGTATAATGAAAAAGGCTAAACATTCCACTTCCTTCTTATGTTCAAGTCTTAATTTGCTTTGAATAAACAGTCCTATGTTGAGACAACTTATTTCACAATACTTATCCCATACCTTCCATACAAGAAGCTAAATCAGCGTAAATAAGGAAAAAGAGCTTACCTCATTTTACACCTGTGCTACATGGGAGCATCTCCTTTAAGCCAAATCACTTTTATTGTTTGGCGCCCTGCTGTTAACACAGAAGCTGTAAAGCCTCCTTTTAAAATATCATCAAGCGCATTGAGATACGTAATCATAATCCGCCCGTCTTTCAGAATATTTACAACACTTCATTGTATTGGGTTTTATTTTTTTTTGACTGTAAGACATTTCGATTTCCACTTACAGATAAGTATACCAAGACCAATCTGTATATATGTAAATATGTTCATTCAAGTAAATGTATGCAATTCTTTGTTTTCGTTTGTATGTGTATACATTTGTTATAGGCTTGTTTGTATTTTCTTTGCATTTATAAAAAAAAAAACAGCCTTAACTTTATTACACTGTCATTTCTGTGCTCAACCTACTTTATTTTCTTTCTCATTTCCTGCAACGAATAATTCGCGAATCACTTCAATTTCGTCTACAAAAATATACCTGGGTTACTCATACGCCATGTACGCTGATGCAGGTGCCAGCGCATGGCTTGCCGACTGGCGCGCGTAAAGGCTGCTTACCTTTGGGATTACCACAACCGCTGCTATTGGAGGAGAAGAAATTCCTGTTGGCGGTGGAACGCGGTGATATTGGCAATGTGCGCAGGTAAGTGTGTGAGTTAATATGCCTAAAGACATGTGTATCGCATACACTCTTCGAAAGAGGCACAACTCAAAAATCAGTTGCGGAAATATAACTGCTTGTGGATCGTACAGATTGAAGGCAATTAACAAAAAAACATTTATAAAGTAATTTTCGAGTAACAGAACATAATTATGAAAAGAAAATTATTTGCATTTATTGGAGATAAATATAACGAATGGATTTGTACAAAAAAAAAATGGAATTAATTTGTTTGAGTTGCGCCTCTTTTGAAGAGTGTGCCCGATATATGTACATATATGTATGTAAGTAAAAGTGCTGCAAGAAAATGCTGACAAAACTAAGCGCTGAAGTGCAAAGTATTTCGAGACGCATCGAAAACAAATTTGTGGCAAAACGGCTGTGCCGTTAACTTTTACTGTCAGTTTTTTTTTTGAAGGCACCCTGGTGTATGAGCGACTTAAAGTTCGCGTTTATTTTATTTTTTTTTGTTGCAATTTGCTGTTCAATGTTCGCATTCCTTTTGACACTTACATATATTTTCACGTACTTAGTGAAATACAAATTTATCGTGCTTACATTTTTTAAACTATATTTGCGCCCATGGCGCTGATTTTCTTTGTTAAATGCCTTTCACTTTGCTTTTTTTGAGTTATCTTACATTGTGTTATAGCTGCAGCATTGTTGACAGGCAATTTACTTATGAAGAGCAGCAGTAACTACAACCTCTTTTGATATTTAATAAACTCAGGTGTAAAGCTAATGAATGCTGCGGAGAGATAGTGAATTTTTGCGCGGTTCCTTGTATGCGCCAAAAGAATTTGTTCTGAGGGTGAAGAACACTTTGCTTCAGAAGCACTTCCTGTGCGAGTGTTTTTTCCATAATTTTTTTTTATACATTTTTTTTAATAATTTGAAGATAAATATACATACGTAATTTTGGTTTGAAATTTTTTTCACAAAACTTCTTTTATCAACCCTTGAATGACCTTCGAACTTCAATTCGTCCTGGGCTTATGAAATGAGTGAACATGTCTTTATTGGAAAACGAAAAAATATGATTTAATGGGTAGGGTATGCTCTACTTTTTGGTCGTATTACCCACTTCTGGTTTAGATATCAAAGAGATGGCTGAGACATTTGGGCAGATATATTGTCATTTACCCGTCCTTGGAATTAATCTTACACCTATTTCTCTACTTATTGAGCCCAACCCAGTCGAAATAACCCGTAGATTACCGGTATAGGGAGGGTTAAAAATATGCTATCACAGCAGCAACCGAGGATTTATCTTTGACCAGAAAGAAATCTAAAAATTTCCTACTAATAGTGATACTTCTGCCACGAAAAAGGGTTTTTTTTTTATAAAAATCATCTGCTATGCGAAGGCTGTGAAATGCCCCATAAATGTCGAATATTTTTACTCATAAATTTTAGCTTATTCCAAATGTGATATGAGCAGTAAACTTAGACGATTAGCTTAAATACCTCGTCTCTGGGACTACAAGAGCAAGCCTTGTCGCCTAAAAGATTAACTTTGCCTTATTTTCGCTCGTACTCTGGACTATTGTAATTGATGGATGAGGAACCTTTCATAATTTTTTTTTTTGGACCTGTGTAATTGATCAAGCAAGCGCAGGAAGAAGGAAATAAATAAATTTATTGCTTCGTGTATTCAGTAAGCTGTAGGCGATATAATTAAAAAATTGAAGTGTGCATTCTACTTACAGCTACGATCGGCTCCTATGGATGTAAATTTAGAGTAAAAATTAAGGAAGAAATTAATGTATTAGTGCCACTATAAGGTAGATGAGGAATGGTCCTAGAACTTATACATACAAATTTTTTAAACCAGCCGTGAAAGGACGAATAAAAGTGATGGGTGTCTTCAGCTCTAAGGGATTTAAGAATTATTACTATTTTGGGCGTTTTCGAAAGGCATCCCACCTGATGAACCCTGATTTCATATTTTTGAGTAGCTCAAATGTCTTAATTTTCATCTAGCGGCAAGCTCAGGAAAAGGGCAGATCCGACGGGTTTGGGTTGTAAGTGGCGCACCATGGCATCGATGATGGGATTCAAGGGATGGGAGTTGGCGAAGTTATCGATTGATTCTCTATGAATAGCTTTTCTATTACAATAGACTATATTTTGATTGTCGGTCTGGTTCAGCGGATGGTGTACGTATGTATTTTCATTCCCAATACAGTCATTTTTATTTTTGTATTTTTTTTGCGCTAAGGTTCTGGTAAATGATGCGAATAATTCTGATGATAATAAGAATTTACTCTAAACCTCACCGGCATATTATTGATTCGAGGAAATATTCGTTTTCATGAGGTTGTATTCCTATTCTCATCGTTTGCCGGAGCCTTTACATGTAATCCAAAATACTTCGAACTTATTTTGTCTTATTGATTTCTTAATTAAATCTATACCTGTTGGTATTTTGGTCATAATTTCTGACTAATTATAGAGAAAATATATGTGAAATCAAACAGGTTCAGCCGGGTTTTTCTTAATTTGAAAATAAGCAACCGTTTTCTTCCAAATTGCCATTTCGAAACAGGCGAATAATTGAACACCCTAGTGTGAATGCAAACTAGTGGCTCAGCTTTCGAGATATCCGACTGAAAATTGGTAAGTGGGCGCCTTTTGAACTAATTAATTGTACCGGGTCTGCTGAGAAAAACGCTAAGACCGGTGCTCTACAAGGTAGTCAAGCACTATTTTACTTATTTGTATTTAATTTTTCGATACTTATAATAGGTAAATATTAAGTGTTGGTGGTTTTAAGACTTAGTCTAACACTAGCTAAAATACCATGTGGCTTGTTTGCGCTTTTTTGCCTGTAAAAATTTAGCACGAACATTTAAGTAGTAGTTGCTCTGGTACCTTTCAGTCTAACATTTATATGCGCTAAATGCAAGTATCTATATATGTAGGTATGAAAAAGTAGACGACTTCGTTTATTTGGGAACCAGCATTAACACCA
>NW_023458562.1:13223640-13226540 GCF_013731165.1 Rhagoletis pomonella
GAACCGATGAGATTTTGCAAATTTTATGCGTTTTTTTTTAAAAAAAAGTTATCAAGCTCTTAAAAAATCACCCGTTACTTACCATATTCTCGCTGAGAGTCTTTTCACTGTTTCCAGCGTTGTTGTAAATCGTATTGCTGCTCTGGGGTCTACGCGGCGTATACGCAAAGGCATACTGCCAAAATCTGTCTGTATTGAAATTTTTTGCTAAAAACAGATTTCTTTTTACATCCACATATTTTACCCAAAACATCTTTCTGTTACTCTTATGAAAAGTATTGTAAGATATATGCATTTAAGTAGGGTCCTCGCCTGCCCGTTGGCAGTAAACATATATTTATAAAGAGCTTAGGTGGTTCATGGATTTTGTCGGTTGGGAAGTATATAGTTGTATATTCTCTCAAATACACACTTTCCAGATTGAAGGGTCGACAAACTCGAAACCACCGCTCTAAACACTCACTACCGCTAAGATTTGCTAATTGCTTAATATTTCTGCTAATGTTGTAAAACTTATTTATTATATAACGAGCAAATACCAGGCGTGCTTCACTGCTCCTAAAAGGTATTTTTGTACTGTTTGATACTCGTATTGTAATATTTCATTTATTTTATCAATTTAATTTTATACAATTTTTCAAACAGGTGGCAACCATCCTAAAAAATATTTCCGGCAGTAAACTTTACTAAACCTTTCAGTTTGATACCCATATTGCAATATTCAATTTATCTTATTAATTAAATTAAATTAAAAATTTCAAATAGGTGGCAACCTACCACAAAAATTGTTTCGGCTGTAAGCCTTCTTAAACCTCTTTCATTTGGCTGCCATATTGCAATATTTACTATATCTTATCAATTTACTTAAACTGCAATTTTCAAACAGGTGGCAACGCTCTAATTTTATTTTTCTCTCTATATATTAAGTTAGGCCTCTAGAAATATATCGATGAAATCCACAATCAATTCTATATATTAGTTTTCGAGTGATGCGCGTACAAACATACTTCTGTATGACAGACAGACAAAAATTCTACAAAAATTTTTTTGGCTGCTGATGCTCTGATAAAGGCTCCCCATATTAATTTTTCTTTCATATCTATAATGTGTAGACATCGGCCTGTTACAATTTCATTGTATGTATATATATTCCTGCTTTATTATCAGAAACGTTTTTGCTGTCTAAGCAAGGAGACGCAGTCACAATATTTCCCAATAGCTTCAGGGTCTTCTTAAATTTAATTGTCCTCAATTACTATTGCTACAAATACCTGCAAGTGACAGCTTTGCACGCCAATAGAGCGCGTCGTTTAAGAATCGTAATGCTGGGCCACACAACAAAATCGACCGAGAGTTTCAAATAGTACGCTCTCACTAGCAAGGCGCACATTAACTCATTCGTCAGTTGCCATTAGCAATTGCAGACGATGACTTGCTGTTCAATAGCTCTTTCTAAACAGAAAATTCAATAAATTTGGTCCTCTGCAAGCACAACCGTCTCGTCGATTAATTTTCTACATGGCTGCTGCAAATTGCTCATTGTTTGTCAATGAATCATTTGAAAAGGGTTTGGCTTTTCTGTTAAAAGAAATAGCAAATGTCATATACATTTTTTACAATTTAGAAAACAAAAAAAAATATGTGGATGTCTCTAAATTTTGAAAATGTTATCAAATTATAGCTTTTCACGATTCCCTTCGTGAACTTTTCATGCATGTGCTTTTTCCACACACATTTGAAGAAGTTCAACTTGAAAAGTAGAGACACGCACAAAAAATACATTAGAGCAAATATTAAACGTCCATGACGCACTGAATCAACTATCTGCCCGACTTAAACAACTTTGACCTTAATTACAGAGCACAAAATATGAACAAAGCGTTGAGTTTAACTGCCAATGGTAAAAACAAAAAAAGGGTGAATTGAATGATTGGAATATAGTTCAGAAAATATGTAGTTGTGTATGTAATTTAATGAAAGTTGGAAATGGGGAATAATTGATATATGCAAGGTGACAAAAATCGTGCTTCCAATCTATCCAGCAAAAGTATTTGTTTAGGATTTTTTTTTCTTTGAGGTGACAAACCCCTAGAAAGGAGAATGACGGTTTTAGGGGCAAAGTAAAAAAACGCAGATTTTGATGCGAATTTCGGCAGACAGTCTTATCGCTAATAACGTACGGATTTTAATGCAAATATTGACAGAATATCCCTTCTTCGTTGTTAACGCAACAGCAACATTTTTAAATCTAAAAATCATCTACAAATAGCCATGGCAATTTTAGAACCGAAGCTACAAAACTTTTATTTTGTTGCTGACTTTGACGTGTTCGCTGTCCAAGAAGAATGAGTAAACAAACTTTGTATGTAAATATATTTTGGAACCCTAAGCGTTTCCTTTGTCTGAAAATAGAAGTTGACTCTAAGGTGGGTGAGAAAGGCGACCAATAGATTAATTATAGTCCTTCGAGCCATTGACGGGGTTAACTCCGAAGGCAGTTAGTACTGCGGAGCAATACAAGGACTCATACGGATCAGGATTTTTGACCAGAAAGGACACAAATCTTATGAAGAGAGCCAAAATAATTTTTCTCAGTGGTCATAACTATCTGCACTATGCAGAGATGTCGCAACACATTTTGTGTGATTTCCGGTTCTTAGTCATGCTAAAACTTGAAACAATTTAAATAAATCTCAGTTGACTTCTCCATCAAGAGAACTTTGTCTATACTAAATGTTCCTTAAAAATTATTAGGGAAGCTGATGGAGTATCTTGCTGTGGGTTAGGAACTTAATATAGAGATACAAAAATATCTTTTAGGCCGTAATGTTGCTTGTTTGGTTAAAGTCAATTGTTTTATTTACAATCTAGGTCCATATAGTAGCTTCGAAACTCAAGTA
>NW_023458562.1:13226640-13240072 GCF_013731165.1 Rhagoletis pomonella
AAATCGCTTAGGCGGTTACAGCGCCAAATAAGAAGAAGAAGAAGATATATATATATCTTTAAAAAAAATATTGCATATATGATGTGGGTAACCACTGCGTGACAATGGATAACCGACAACCAATGCGGAACCAGCTCATTGACAAATCCACAAAAATAAATGACTGTCAGGCTTCCGGCCATCATCAAGCATTACACATACAAACATATGTATCTGCGTCCATGGAGCAAGGAGTGATTGCGTAAGGAATTCTAATAAGCACTTATTTCCTCCAGTACAGGATACAATGGACACTCACTAACAATTGGGCGCCTAAAAGTATGCCTGTTGCGTTTGTGCACATTAATTTCTCTTAGTTTTCCTACAGTGTCCCCTCTCAGCACTATTTGTAAGTGTATTTGCGGTATTCATTAACTTTGCACGCTTGCATGCCAAATGTAGTTGACATGCATGTTTCCCTATATACTTCCTATTATCTTGTCAGTCAGTTGGATGATTGTAGGCATGAAAAAGCTCAGCTCTTGCATAAGCAATTGTCTCCTTTTAAATTTGTTCGGAAGTCTGCTCTTTGGTATCTTTTTTCATGCAGCCTTTCCTTCCGTGTAGTTTACTTTCAGTCTCCTCACTGACTCACACCAACTTTATTTGCTTTCTTTCCACTTCCGACTTCCTGTAGCCCACTTTTTCATTTGTCTTCCTCTTCTTAGTTGCTCCATGACTTCAGTAGGCTTTGCTCAGGCAAGTGTTTATCTTTTTGCAGCTGGTCCAGCTTGCTTGTTTTGACATATTCATTTATGTGTTTTACCAGCAAGTTCTGCTGCGCTCTAGGGCAGATTTAAAATATTCTCCCTTAAAATGTGTGTTGTTTAGTTAGTAATGTGGCGGTAATTGTTATACTCTTTGCTCTGGTCACTCATACGGCCTGCTGTACCGAAGTGAGTTGTAACGTAAATTGTGAGGTGACATTTGAGTCGAAGGTCACTTATGTACATGTGTGAATACTGAAAGTTTGGTATGCTCTGAGTGGCTCTAAAAATGTAACTTACCTACAGACATAGACATTGATTTGTTTGCTTATAAAAATATATATGGAAATGTGTGGAATAGCATGCAGTCCTGTGATGCCCAATAGACTCGTTAAGTACTTGGCTTATATTTTCTTAACTCGGGCACATTTTTTATTGATATAATGGCAGAGACAAAATAAGAGAATAATGAGGTTTTAATGAAACCTTATTATAGTTCCCACTGGATAATAAAGAAAACTGATTGAATAAGTTATTGAAAAAAAAGATTTCATAGAGTTGGTCAAAAAAGTAATTAGTTAAATTTAACCAGGCATTTTGTACTAAAATACAAAGGAAAAAGCAATAAGGAGCGAAAACTTGTACTTTTTGTTTGGTGCTGTAACTAACGAAGCAATTTTGGCAGAGTCGATTAAAGCACGCTATTCAATTTTGAACGAAAACGTAATAGCTCTTCTTCTTGGCAAGTTCCACCAAATACAGATGCAGCTACTTTAAATTTAATATTTCAAGCACTAGTGGGAACCTAAAAAAATTACTTTAATAAATAAGTAGTTACATGCATGGTAAACGATTATGTAATTGCTCCTCCTTGATGCCTTTGGCTAATTTTTTAGCAGTTTTAACACTACACTTAAGGTGTAGCTTTACATTTCAACAAAATATGTAACAAATATACACTCGTAAATATTTTTGTAAGGGCCATTATATGTACAATACTTATGTATGTACGTACACACATTCATATATATAGAAATGTGGAACGATTTATGTTCGAATGCCATTGCTAATTGTTTTGCCTGCCAACGGCAATATGTTGCTTCTGACAGCTTCAACTCTCGTTGTTTACGCGTCGAAAGTTGTCAGACGCACATCCTTGTTGGTCAGTTTGCCACAAAACAATTGTTTGTAGCTGTTATGCGCGAATGTGGTTGTGATGACTTTCAATGCTTCGTTGCGCTTTTGAACTCAATTAGTGCTTACATGCGAATGATAAAATTTTGTTTGAATTAATTTTTTTAAGACGGAACTTTATTGTGAATTTGGTAAAATATATAAAAGTTAAAGTAAATTGAAAAATTTTTTAGAGTATGTCCTGCAAATGATTTGGTGATTGAAAACTTTTAAATGGTTATATACGCAGGATATAGTTTTTAAATAAACAAATATGCGATACAAATGAAGTTTCACTATTTGGTTAGCATACAACTAAAGAGTTTAAATTGACGATTCAATTTTAAATACAGTTTGTGACTTTTTCAGCATCTTTCGTAATTTTTTGTAATCTAAATTTTTCGGAGTTTTTAGCCATTTTTTCAGGAATTTTCACACTGAGATTCCAATATACGGCCATGTATTCATCAGACCAAATTCTGCTTAATAGCTGGTACGTGAACCCGACCAGCTCTTCGCCGCCGGTTTTGAAGAGCTCAGCTTTTAAGCCGCCTTATTGATGTTCTCACCTCGTCTTTGTGGGCATTAGAAGGAAACTGCGATGAAATACATAAATCACACACTTTATCAGATAGCAATTTGACATTTCTGACACATTGCTCACCGCTTAAAAAGTCCAAATTAGTCTGAGCTTCCTGGTTAATAGACATCTATCTCGTCTCGGTTCCTGGCTATAAGAATAAATATGGAAATTAACTGGCTAAGTTCGGAGCATTCCTTGAATTCGAAGAAGATACAATAAAGTGTCAAGACAAGTGTGCTTGCAATCTGCACGCATTTTATCAACCTTGAAATTTGCAAATTTGCTAGGAATATACGCCTTTTAGTGAACATGTAGCCAAAATTAAGCCTTCCGTACAACCCACGGTGCCGCAGCTGAAATCTAGAGAAATGTAAGGGTAGCGGTTCACTATTGTCATTGCGAGTGCCCAGCATTGCGATGCATAAAGCTTGGTACACTAGGGAGTTTCTCCATTCAAAATATTATGGAGATCTCCGAGTGTTGCGTTACCAACAAACAGAGATTTTTGGACAAATCCAAGAAACTGACTAATAATGAAAACAAATGATATCAGGGATCCCAGAGATAGCTTATCAAAATGGTGCTGTCAGCGCTAATTGGGTAAGTGCTTAAGCAACACTTCTACTAACGAACGTTTCTGTTTCCTTTTCAACCCTCAATACCGCTTTCGAATAGCTCGCGTTGTGCTCAAACCACCGCCTTTCCTCTCTGCGATGGCTTTATGGGCCTCGCCGTCTAGCTGTTTCTGAGGGCCTGCTGAAATCTAGCGAGCTTCATATTTTCTACCATATGCATTTCTTTGCCTGTCCCTACCAATTCTTCTTTATGATTTTTAAGGTGAAACTTCTTTAGCGGCAGTTGGTTGGTTGGTGGTAAATTGGCAAATTCAACGGAAATGATAAAACAGAAATGGTGCAACTGAAATAATTGGGGCTGAAGCAAGTGCTTCTTGAGCGTATATATGGAATTAATTTAACAAAAACTTGCTAATAAAAGGTTAGCGAATAACACTTAGAAAAAGACCGATACAAGAATGAAAGTAAAGGTGAGTACGTACATAGACAAAGAAAAGGATAAAAAATGCAAAGGTAAAAATAAAAACAAAAACAAAGATAAAGGCAAAGGTAAAGATAAAGGCAAAAATGAAGACCAGGGTTAATTTAAACATTTTACTTATATAAGGAAAAAGATGAAGGGGAATATGTAAATGAAGAAAATGATAAACATAAAAGTAAAACCAAAGATAAATATATAGAAAAAGATGAGGATGGGGATACCGATAAAATTAAAAATGAAGATAGAGGAAGAAAGATTAAAGTAAAGGTAATTATAGAGAAAAGGATATAGATGGAGGCACTGAGACTCTATCTGGGAACTATTTTGAGATAATCGATATTTTTATCGGTTTTGTTATCGATATTTTTATCGATTTTGTTATCGAAATTGTTATCGATATTGTTATAGATTCTGCTATCGATATTATCGGAACTTATCGATATATTAATCGATATTTTTATCGATTTTTCTATCGATATTTTATGATTTTGTTATAGATTATTTATCCACTTATCGATATAGTAATCGATATTTTTATCGATTTTGGTAGATTTTGTAATCGATTTTTTTTTCGATAATTCTATCGATTTTCTAATCGATTTTGCTACCAATATTACTATCGATTTTGCAATCGAAATTTATATCGAAGTTGTCATCGATTTTGTTATCGATATTTTAATCGGCTTTGTGATCGATATTTTGTTGGATGTTACTATCGATTTTATTGTCGATAGAGTATAAAGATAAAAAATAAAGGTAATGGAAAACAGAATAACATAAATGTAATTAGAACGAACAGCGGTAGAGGTAGGGATCTAGATAGAAATAAAACAAAAAATATAACCTTAGGCAAAAACAGAAATATGTATGTATGTACATATGTATGTATGTATATTGGTTATGAGACAAAATAGATATCTATGTAGATACGTAACGTAAGTTTCACTTCTCCAGTGTGGCCCAGGCGCCCTTACTTTTATTTTATATGCAGCTATCTTTTAAAATATATGAATAACTTCCTGCTATAAAACTCCTAATTTCTTAAATTAAGTAATTTTTTCATTCCTTCTATTCTAATCCCCATAATATCAATTCCGGTCTCTCTTCCTTTTGACGCCCACAACTTTTCAACACCCTCCAATTCATTAATGCTTCAATTTCGATTTGTGACTTTTATTTTTATGCCATTTAACTTTTGTAATTGTTATTGACTTTGGCGCTTTCACGCTCTGTGCTCCGTGCGTCTGGCACTACTGCCTATGTTCGCATCTAATGGTAGTGGAAAAATGGTAATTTCAATGAAATAAATGTTATCGAGCTTGCTCATAGGCAGGCAGGCAGGCAGGCCATAACGGAAGCGTGTGGTTAAGTGCAAACAATGTAAGCTAATGCAAAATTGGTTTGCTAATTGATATTTTTATGAGTTCATTGATTGCCGAAGTTTTTGGTGTTTTTGGGCATTAATTTGGTTTTTTGCTAGTTTTTTTTTCTGGGGAAATTTAAAATTACCTACTTTGTTTGTTTTTTATTGGTTTTTTTGGATTGATGGGGTAGGAAACGCAAATGGGCAATTCTTAGAAACTTCGAATTTTTTTTGAAATTGTTATTTTTTTTTTTTAAATCGCGAGCGCATGTCTGAAATTTTTGGTATACGCCTCTTCAGCTGCTGGTGTACAAAATCCAGCTTGATGCAACATTTTAAAGCAACGCACCATACGTTTTTAACGTTTTTTACGCGTTTTTTTGGAAGTGGAATGTGGGTGCAATTTTAGTAAGATTTCGAAAAAATTTCTATGTAGTAAGATTTCGAAAATTTTTCTATGCCAAAGTCAATAATCGCACTGAGTTTGGTGTAAACTGATAAATCGATTACCGAGATACACATACAGTGAACCAAATAAAACCTGGGACGCGATATTTTAGTAAGTCTTGGCTATTTTTCTTTAGTTTATTTAACGTTTATTCTTTTTTTTATGAAAGTATAACTAGTTACTTAATAAACACGATATAAACTCAAATTTCAGACTTTGTGAAAAAATTATGAAAATTCTGCAAAGTTTGACCAAAGTTTCTAACTTCTTCATCAGCGTCTTTGGAAAAAATTTTGGTATTCAGTTTCGTAGCCCATCAAATTTTAGTAAAGCAAGTGCAAATTTGAAGTGTCTCGGACTAATCGTAAATTTTTGGCAATTATTATTTTTTGGTTGAGGGTGCTCTACACTTTTTTCATACAAAAAAAAAATTTCGGGCATAAATTGCCAAAAATCCGCGTAACTGATAGGTGAGAGGGAAGAAGTAAAGCTGTCACATTAAAGCTATTAAATTACGGCAGTGCTGCCACATATATATTTTAATACAATGATATATATTTAATACAATGAGATATCGATAAAAGTTTGGTATAGTAATCGAAACTGCCGACTGCAAAATAATGCAGTTGGTAACATTGCCGAATTCATATAACATAGAATTTAAAAGGAATATATTTTTATATTAACAGGTCTATTCTGCGCTGGTAATAAAAAGTATGTAACCGGTAAATAAAGTTCCTGTCAATTTTTAAACCCTTTTCGCATTCTGTGTATGCAATGCCAGAATTTCTACAATTCTTCAAAGCTGATTTGCTGAATATTTTAACTGCATTACCAACGTTCCTAGAATCGCGGTGACAAGAACTGGTAACATTTTTTGGTAATAAAATTTCCCGGGTACAAAATCTTCGGTAACGCGCAGAATATACCTGTAAGTATCGACAATTATATCGATTATAACATCCAAACTGAAATCGGTAAAGTTATCGATAATAATTCAGTACACAACTGATTAATATTAATTTAAATTTAACGCTGATACTAACAATAATTATAGCGATTATTCAATTCACATCGATTTGCCGAAAAGTATTCGTCCATACAAAGGATTAAAAAAAGTATATTCAATATCGACAATTATATCGACCACAACATCAAAAATTAAATTCATTTAAGGTATCGATAACATTTTAGTAAACCACTGAGAAACTTTAATTAAAATTTAGCCATAGTAGTATCGATAATTATAATATTATACTTAGTTAATAAGTATCGCTTTCAGTAAGTATATCGATAATACTATCAATTTAAATATTTACAATGAAGTTTTAAAATTCTATGGTATATTGAACTTAAATAAATAAATATCCACATATATTCATCGATATCGATATCCACATATATTCATCGTCGATAATTAACACCGAATTAAGAGGCATAATCGATGCTTATTGCTTCAATTTCGTCGATTCGAGAAAATGCTAAAATATATTTTCAGCGATGTACATACTTGTGTACTAACTATGCAGAAACAATTATGAGAGTATTCGATAATCTTTGTAAATGTACCGATAGCAATAGCGATAACATGGTACCAAAATATTTGATAATTTATTAAATAAATAAGTAATCGATAATTGTATATATATGTAGTTAGATAAATTTATCGACGATGTTATCGAAAAATAAATCGAAATAATATCGATAAAGCTATCGACGAACAGATTTTGTGCGGGGTTGTTCATGAGATCCTATTGCACATTAGCCAATCAGGGCTCCCTGTCAGCACCGACTTTTTGGTTGCCAAAGATTCACCAACGACCTGTGGGACACATATTTACATAAGACTAATATGTGTGTAATAGCATTGTTAAATATTTCGATTACAAGCGACCAAGGCAACCTATGTATACCTTGAAGTATTCATTTTTGCGATTTCTTCCCACCGATATCTGCTTTTTTATACCATCTTCTTTGTTCTCAAAATTAACACTTTTTAAAATTTGCATGCATTTAAAGTTGTAGTATTTATTCCACTCCTTTCCCACTTCCTCATTGAAGCATCGTCATTGCGGCCTTATCGACTGCGAATATGCAGTCACAAACTTTTCCTTTTTCCAATTCACTGCTAGATGAGGCGGACGAAAGAGGTTATGGACTATGCCACAGAAGTCATAATGGCTGATGGTCAACCTTCATTGGCTGCATTGGTCTCATTTGGTAATGGCTTTGACATCACCATAAGTTAGCTTATTTGCCTTAATTATCATTATATCCCAGCCAAGTAATTAAAAGTTTCTTTAAGTACTTTTTTCCAGCTGCAGTGATTTTTCTAATCCACCACTATTGGCATTGACTATTGCAAAAGTGAGGCGAAAAGAATGAAAAAATCTTAAGACAAAAGGGAAAAATTACAAAGAAGGTGTAGCAAGTTGTGGAGCGTTTGCGATGGCTGAGGATTAATAGGAAATGGCCAAGGATTAAATTTTCATAAGTTAAGTGTTCTGTCGCACCCGTTTAGAGCGATGCCGCTGTTGTTGAGAACATTTTGATATTTTAGATTATGACTTTTTTGACAACAAAAAGTGAGCTTAAATTTTTTCCCCTTTTTCACTTAAAATTCCTCTCAAAAGCTTTTTACGAATGCGTATTATATGTATCTTTACTTGCTTTACCTTTCGCAAAAATTTCAGCACTTTGTTTTTTTTTTGTGAATCATCTTACACTTCTCTGCCTCTTCCTTTCAGTTAAAAATTACTTTTAAATATTTTTTTTTTGTTTTTTTACAGAATTCTACAGAAAGCCCATCGCAAGCATAATATCAACATCAATTGCATGGACCCTTTGGGTCGACGTGCTCTCACTCTAGCCATTGACAATGAGAATCTCGAAATGGTTGAACTGTTGGTGATTATGGGCGTGGAGACCAAGGATGCTTTGTTGCATGCTATTAATGCTGAATTTGTGGAGGCTGTTGAACTGCTGCTGGAGCATGAAGAACTCATCTACAAGGAGGGTGAGCCCTATGTAAGTATGGGAATATTTCTAATTTTTTTTTCGAATATCTAAAAGAAGTAATTAAACTTCGCCGACTCGGATGTTAAAGCCGCAATATTGGCTACCAGCGCTAGGAACTTGTGTGAAAAGCTGAAAAACCTCCGCAAATTCAGGATTTTCATAAATAAATAAATCGACTGAAATTTCAAAATATTGTTAAATTTGTTTTACACTAAAATACATTTATCTTAATTTTGTAGCGGCAATTAAATCGATCGGCAGACATTTTGCATGCCACCTTCTATTCGAACATGGATTTGCACTACATTTATTAAATATTGACGTCTCGTTACGTTGGTATACTCACATACTTAAGCTGAATTTAAATATTAGCACACACACTAGCATTGATTTAGTATTTAGATATGACATGCAGGCGTCTCCGCTACTTGAACGCGTTTTCTGCCATGTCGACAAAATGTCAGCGCGATTAATGAGTTGACAACTACGTACCATGCGGACGTAGATGGGCAAGTGAAAAGCTGCATTTGAGAAACTTATAGTCAGAAACTGAGATTGGTATATACAACCATACATATGTGTACCTACATTAGGGTGTCAAATTACAATTTTTCGCACGGTGAAATGTGGAGTTGGGAATGAAAAAGCATGCCATTTTTTAGTATGAGAATAGCTGAATCCGAAAGGTCCCGGACTCAGCATATAAGCTTTGGAAAAAAGGTACAATATGGACCATCCCTTTCTGAATTTTTTTTAGATCGCAATAAAAGTATACAACTTCCAATCCAACGAGCTATTTCTCACCCTCCTTAGATTTTTGATGTTATGCGTCTCATGATTTTGTGTACCGATTTCAGAACTCTATAGTTCTTTGGAAAACAAATTTTATATACTTTTTGGTACAGAAACATTTGGAAGGATACGGGTCTCGAAATGTGAAAAGTAAAAAAGTGCACAAATTCGTCCGTTCTAAAAACTGGCATGCCCAAATTCATATTTTCCGTGCGTATAATTTTGAATTCACGACTTAAAAGTTTTACATACGACGCTAACCTGAAAAACATTCAGACTTATTTTAGTGTGGGAAAAGTCGCAGAATTCTGATTTGTAACGAAGGCATATATGGAACAGGTAGTAGCTGTAGAGCAGCGAATTTTCTTCTTCATATTATTTGGTCTCTAAAATGTCAAACATTTTAATTTGTTTTTACAAAAATCTAAATTGTCAAAATCTATTTGCATGTTAAACCTATTTGCATACAGAAGAAGCGATTGAAAATCAGTTTTGGTACGTTCGCCTAACTCAGAAGCCCAAACGCTGATTACTGGGCCTTGCAAAGGATGGATCAGTGCCTCTGGAAGCAAACAAATTTTCAAAGAAAAAAAGTTACAGCAATTTCTATTTATTTTACTTGCAAATACCCGGCGTACTCCACTGTATTTTTATGTTGTTACTCCTTCCCTAAACTCTTATGGCTTCATTCATAAATAGTAAAATAGATTTAAAGAGCTTTATGTAGTGAGATTTTCAAACAAATTTTCGATTTTTGAAACATACTTTACATTTTATGATTATGGGTGTTAGTTAATACATATATTTTCGAAGGTATTTAACCTGACAATTTAATCTATACTCTTACAAATCGATTCTACATATCGTGCAATTTCTTTAAATGGGTATTAACTCAGTATTTTCCTTATCTCGTGACTTTAATTGAATACAATTTTTCAAAAAGTTTACAACCTGCTACAAAAATATTTTCGACAATAAACTGTATTCTATCAACTTAATAATTGGATAACATTTTTAAAATAGGTGGCAACCGTCCACAGCAATTTGTTTGGCTGCAAACTTTATTAAACCTCTTTAGTTTGATAGCCATATTTAATTCATCTTATCAATGAAATATTTTGTAATAATTGCAATATTTAATTTATCTTATGAATTTACTTAAACTGCAACTTTCAAACACGTGGCAACTCTCTAATAATTTTTTTCTATATTTTACGCGAGACTTTATGCAATGTATCGGTGAAAACTGGATTTGATTCCATGCATTAGATACCATGCATTAGATACCGAGTGATGCGCGTACAAACGTACAGAAAGAAAGACAGACAAAAATTCATAATATTGTTCATTTGGCTTCTGTTGCTCTAATAAAGTCCCCCATATCAATTTTTCTTTACTACATAACAGGGTAGCCAAGTCATTTTTGAAAATTCCCCGATTTGGACAATGAAATTCCCGATTTTGCCCGAAATTTCGTCAAATTACACACCCATGGCCATTTCCTTATAAACAAAAAAAAAAAAATTTTACGTATTTGGACATTTCGCAGGTCTGTTCGTTTTATTTTATTTTTAAATGTTATTAATCTATGTATGTATTCATAAATCAAACCAAACATTTATAAAGTTAGTTAACCAACAAAAAAAAATAGACATATAATTTTTACATACATAGTGATCGAAAAAATTTTGTCGCCCTAAATTTTGACATGTTTTCACAATTATTTTATTTTTTTGTTATTAACTTGAGTTTGTTTTTATAAAAACATAGTTAATTCTTTAACAAACACCGAATAAATCCAAGTGTCAAATGCAACTTTTTTTGCAATAATAAAAAAAAAACAATAAAAAGAATCAACAAACTTTCATAAAAATTGTGATCTTGCTAGATTTCAAGAAAAAATTTGAGTATGCAGTTTTGCAGCCCATTCAATTCTAGTAAAGTATAAAGTGGCTAGAAATTTTCCTTTTCCAATTTTTTCCAAAGGCGTTGCGGTTTTCTTCCATAAAAAAAAAAAAATGTTTTTATTCGTTATATGAACGCAAATGCAACAAAGGAAATTCTAAAACAACGGTAAATTGCATAATTTTCAGGGTTGCAGCTGCATTCATATGCAATTTCGTTTACCTAATTTTTTCACCTCATTATTATCAATTAGTGAAGGAAAAAAGAAAAAATTAATTAATACCAATGTAATTCCTCACGAAAAAAACAGTTCATCCCCCGATTCCGCACGTAAATTGGAATTTCCCACAAAAAGCGGTCCATGCCGAGAATTCCCTACGAGTTGGCTTCCCTGATACATGCATACATATCTATAATGTATAGAAATAAATTTTACATACTATGTAGATATAAAATTTTATTATTTAAATTTTTGTTTGCATTTCACATGGCACACTTTGATCTTAAACAAATCAGAATGCGTTTCTTTTTGACACTTTAGAGTCCAGAAGCAATAAGTTTCAGTAAGCATTTCACATGACACACTTTGATCTTGAACAAATAAGAATACCTTTATTTTTGACACTTTAGAGTCCAGAAGCAATAAGTAATTACACGTTAATCTTGTTTTTGCTCTAATGCTATATCCTGTTGCTTGGTTTTAAACCTCAAAAAACAGTGAGAAAAGGGAATATAATAATAATTTTTCACTTAAATTTGCTTCGTGAAACTGGCTATAAGTAACCTTTCTCAGAGTCATATATATGACGAAAGAAAGACTAATTTAAGACCCACAAACCCTGAGCACGCAAAAAACAATTTAAAAGGTGTGACCGATCTAATGTATATGGATACATACATAAGTAAACTACATTCACATAAGAGTATATACTATGTCGGCAGCAGTGCGTATGTATATACATTGTTATATGACACACATGTCGTACATAACTATTATTGTGTGAAAGGCGAGACGCTGGCTGTCAATAAACTTTATTAATACAACACTTGTCGTCATTTTGTGCCGGCAGGCATTGCCGAAGGCGAACAAAAGCATGCATCCCAGTAGTGGAAATGATCACTGGTGACATCGTCGCACTTGCAGTGAATCCTAAACGACATATAGCTGACAATGAAACTGGTGACATTGTTATGCAGGTGCACTTCTGTCAGAGACTTATAAGAGACAATGTCTTGCAGCGGTCACTTATAAAAAGTTCATAGCACGAGATTGTCGCTTGAATGTCATCAATGTTCAAGTCATACAGAGGCCATCAATGACTAAATTACCATTTGTATGAAAAAGTCATGAACGACTTCCATATAAACAGAACCCAAAGTCAGTGAAGACTTAACATGGCCATACAAGACACTTAAGCTAATATTGCATGACATTCGCTACAGGGATAGTATGCACTAAAAAACATACGTACAATGTATGTATATAAGCATAAGGATTACATAAAAATTCCTTCTTATGCCACTTCAACCTACACTAACCTATGCCTACATGTACAAGACACCATCGATATGTATATGTTGTAGGCCTAACACTTTAGCGCCAGAGAGTCTGCCTACATATGAGCATACATGTGTATGTATATATGCACATCCCACTCTTAAGGTCCTTTAGTACACATAGTTGCCTCGTTAGTCACGTACTTATCACCGATTTTTAAACAGACGACAATTCTTTGCTGAGCATTTTTTTCAAATATTCGTAAAATTAAAATGCATTTAAATATTTATGTACGTACACGTATATACGTGCATATTATGTAATAGAATTTGAAATTTGAATAAAAAATTAACAGTTGGTATATATATATTTGCATAAGTTACCGGCCAAATTCGATCTTAGGACCTACTAGTTTTTCCTAGGCTATCAAGTTGGACGCAAAAATATTGTAGATTGCGTAGCTGGAGTTGGACTGATGGGGGCTGTTTTTTTTTTGAAGCATGGCTGAAGGCCGCTTACACGGTGTGTGATTTAGGTTAGGCTAGGCAAAACTAGTTTGTCTTAAGATTGGGTTTGGCCGGTTACAAACACATATGGGGTGTTCCATACCAAAACGGACGGAGTTCACACTTAATGTGTTTGACTTATTTCAAATTTTTAGGATTCATGGATAAACATAAATAATAACTAGATATGAGATTTGAGCTTGATTAATACATTTTTAAAAACTTTACAGCACAAAAACGAAAACATATCGATTTAAGAGTTTTCAAGATATCTTGAGAACGGGGCAAGGAAAAAATCACACATTAACACATCAAAATTCTCTATTAAAAGAAAGATTTAAAAA
>NW_023458562.1:13240082-13283514 GCF_013731165.1 Rhagoletis pomonella
TATCTAAGTATAAAATTCTGGGGTGTACTCTACAATAATTTGAGTTATGAATTTTTTTACCCCAAAGTTGAGTAAAATGAATACATTGCAAATTTAAAAATAAATTAAATTAATTAATGTTTTAATTTTTTTAGAAGTTTTTTGAGAATGCAGTTTTGTAGCCCATTAAATTTTAATATAATAAAGTGGAAGTTTTAGGCGATTGCAAAATCGGCGTTAATTTTGTTTTTATTTTTTTTGAAAACGGTTTTGCGCATTTTTTTCCATAAGAAAAAAGTGCGAAAAGTCGTCAACATAAAAAATATTAAAAATCAGAGCCACCATTGTGACTTTCAAATGGAATATTTTCAAAAACAAGGTTTTTTATCAAAAAATGTGTTTGTGAAAAAATTTTCAAGAAATTTTTTTTTATATTTCTTTTCATATAGATTTTTGATGTGTCCATGTGTGCTTTTTTTCATATTTTTTTTCTCGCCCAGTCCTCGAGAGGGTAACTCGACCTACTAACAAGCTGAAGCAAGGCCTGATTTATGCATTGCTAAACGCAAATAAATTTCAAATATAGTAAATTTCAATTGCAATTTTTAAAAAGCAATTTCTTTTGATGGCAACTGTCAGCAAAGTCTCTCACAACTTTTCAGACAATTTAATCTTTCCAAATTATTTTATCCAAACATTTTCTGCTGTAGACATAGTAACCTTCAAATTCGGTTTAAGCTTTGAACACAAATAAATATCTTTTATTTTCATGACTGATTAGTAAATTAAATGAGGTAGTAAAATTGCAAAACCAAAAGCGTTAAAAGTGGTTATTTATACAAATAAATGAGGCGCCCTTGAATGCCACCGAAGCAATCATTTATGCACCATTCACTCAGTCAGCCATTCATTGTGCTATTTTGCGCTTTTGAATATTTTTATGCCGATTTTTTACGTGCAGCTTATATTCATACAGTTATGCGCATTCACAAATACTTATCTGCATTCAGAAAAATGCCAACATTCACATGCATAATGATAAGTGGCAGGGTAAATATTAATGTCACAAATGACTGCATATACTTTGCTGCTCGCTCACGTTTCCTTTCACTTTTTCCGGAGCTTGTTGTCGCTCACGCGGTACTACGCTTGATTAGGCACTTAATGTGCCAATGAGCAGGCAGCTAGCGACCGGGAAAAAGCGTAGGCTCGTGTGATGTTTGTGGGTAGCCGAGACGTTGAAATGTCAGTAGAGTGTCCTTGACTTTGTAGCGGTTTTCTAGCATGTATGCTTTCCTGTATATGTAGGTGTGTGTATGCAGATTTGCCTGTCAACTGACACAGTCGAGCACGTTAAAACTGGCTACCTTTTTCCCTCAACCACAGCTGTGTGTGACCGAGTGAGCCATTCAGGTGTGACTAATAGGCAGTCATTTATAATTCAATCAAATGAATATTCGCCTTCACATACTTATATTAATGAGTATTGTGAAATTTTATATCTTGTACTGATAAATGTTTATGTTATAAGAAATCAATCAGGATTAAAAAAGTTACATATTAAAAATTTAAAAAATAGTTATCATGGTTTTGTTATAAGTAAATAAAAGTAAGGCGAAAATTTTTCAGCGACATGTTAAATATATTGGAAAAAATATTCTTGATTTTTCTACTCTAAGTATGTATTTTTAATTATTTTCCTTACAGAGCTGGCAAACGGTCGATATGAACACAGCCGTATTTCCGCCAGATATAACACCACTCATTCTAGCTGCTCACAAAGATAATTTTGAAATCTTGAAAATTCTCCTGGATCGTGGCGCTGCAGTGCCAGTTCCTCATGACATACGGTGCGTAAGAGTAACCTTGAAAATATAAAAGTTCATACATACATAAGTTAACACATGCATACATACATACATAAATACATATGGGCAGTTACAATTACATAGAAGCATACGAGGAAAAGACCTCCATTGAAGAACTTTATTAAAATTTATACCTTTAAGTGCCGTTTTCACAGTCGGGGGTGTATTCAAATTCGGCAGTTAAAATTTAAAAATTATTATTTTTTAAATTTTTGTACTGAAAACCTGTAGTTAACTGCAGATTGAGAGTTAACTCGTCACTGTAAAAACGGCCCTGAGGTTTGGTATTTTAAAAGGATTAAAAATTAATAAAAAATTAGGGCGATTTCAAAAATCAGCTCAAAAAAGTTTCAAAATTAAAAACAGAGAATTACTCTAACTGTTAGTATTACACCATAAAGAGCGCCATTTCACGAAAGGAGGAATGTGGGTGTCACCATTTTCACATACAAAATTTTCGAAAAAGTTGTTAGGGTGCAAACATTTTTCGGCGTAGAAAAAATTGAAATAAGCATATTCAGGGTAAAATTAAAAAAAAAAACCTAAAAACGAAATGAAACTTTCAATAAAATTATTAATGCGAATTTCTTCAATTGGTAGAATTTTTCAAAGTAAAATTTCATAGTACACTTAAAATGCTAATCCAATTTTTAAAGCGTTTTTTCGGAGTAAAATATTTTTGGAATGCACCTATTAAAAGATATGAGCCCAAATTTTAAAGAAGTTTTTCGGAGTATAATATTTTTGGAATACAATTTTTTAAATTTCAAATCAATTTAAATCAAATTTTAAAGGAGTTTTTTTTATTTATTTATTTATTTTATTTATTTAACTAAGAAATTTGGTGGTATTTTTAAGACTATTCAGTCTTTTATAATACATCAGCGCGCATTAATTTACAAAATTAGAATCTAAACCCTAACATAAAACAAATAAGAGATATAGTTGATAGTTGATGACATTAAAAAAAAAAAACAGAATGAAATAGAAAAAAAGCAGAAATTCAGAAAATTTAGGAAAATTTTCCTGTAGATAAGTTTTTTTAATAGTTCTTTTGTGTTACTTTAAACGGAAAATGTGAGCCCAAGTTTTTAAAGGATCTTTTTTGGGAGTAAGATTTCTGAGCAAAAGTTTCTGAGGTTAACAATTAAGGAGTACATTTTTGGGACAAAAATTTTTCGGAGCATATTATTGATGTGTAAAATTAGACGAAAAATTTCGGAGTAAAGCTTAATGAAAAGCAGCTTTTCCCGTTATAATTGCCGTGATTGAAACTTACCTACCTATAAATAATATGTATTTTCATACCGAAAAAAATTACCAAAATAAAATTGAAGAAAAATAGGAAATTAAAAAAAATTTGGGAAAATAATTTTTTAGAGAAGTTCAAACTTCAAACTTTAAAATTAAACAAAAAATGTTAGCTCAAGTTTTAGAGGAACTTTTTTGGAGTAAAATTTTCTAAGTAAAACAATTTTGGGGTTTAAAAGTTTAAGATTATATTATCTTCGCAAAAAATATTTTCTTTGCAAAATTTTACAAATATTTTTGGAGTAAACTTTAGTAAATCAGAGCTTTTCTTGTTTTAATGTTAGAAAGTTACCTAAAAAAATAACAAAATACAAGTAATTTTTAGCAAAAAAAAACCGACTTCAACTCTCATATAAAAAAAAATATATATATATATATATATCTCATGATCCACTGATCGGATCTTAACCAGATTAGTATGGGACCACCTCTGAGACACTACCTTTCCGATGCGAAAAGAATCGAAATCGGTTGACGTGGTCCAAAGTTATGCGGTAACATACATAAAAAAAATAAAATAAAATAAAAAAATAAAGCAAATAAAAAAAATATTCCGACGAACTGATAACCTCCTCCTTTTTTGGAAGTCGGTTAAAAAGTAAAATTGAAAATTTGAAGAAACTTTTCAGTAAATAATTTTTTTTAATAGTTCTTTCGTAGATTCGCTACTTGAAGGCAAATGTTTACAATAAACGATAAACCTAAGCCTCCAATATTTAGAGTAATTTTTTTGGGAGAGAAATTATCTAAGTAAAAGATTTTCGTAGAAAAAATTTTTGGAGTTAAAAATTTGAAAGTAAACTTTTTCGGATAAAATAATTTTGGAGTAACATTTTTTGAGTAAAGCTTGATGAAAAAGAGCTTTTCTTGGAATAATTTCCGTGGTACAATTTTTTTTTTACAATATATAATTTCCCACTAAATACTTTGGGACAAAAATTTCCAAGAAAGAAGAAAAGAAAATAACTTTTAAAGTAGTTCTGTTTTGTGGTGTATTCATTACTTGAAGGCAAATTTTCAAATTACAGCAAAAATATAGATAAGCCCAAGTAAAGGAGCTTTTTCCGGAGAAAGTAAGTAGTTAGTAAAAAAATGTTAGGAGGTAAAACTGTAGGAGAAAAATATTTTGGGAGTTAAAAATGTAAGAGTAAATTTTTTTCCGAGTAAAAATTCTAGGAGTAAAGTTTTTCTGAATAAAATTTTACGAAAATTTTCGGACCTATTTAGAAAGTTAGGGATATTCCCAGGAGATAAAAATGGAAGAATAATTTTTTTTTTTAGTGAAAATTGTAGAAGTAAACTTTTTCGAAGTAAAATTTTTCGAAACGTTTCGGATTTAAGATTAAAGAATTAGTGCCTTTAGCAGTATAATTTTCACAGTAGAAAGATTTGCATGAAAAATGTTCACCGTAAACTTCTTTCAGTAAAATTTTTCCAAGCAAATTTCTCAAAAATCGCAGCCAAACAGGAATACACTTTCAGAGGAAAAGAGTTTTCGAGTTAAAAATGCAAGATTAAATTTTTCTTTTCGAGTAAAAATTTTAAGAGTAAAGTTTTTCTGAGTAAAATTTTTGTACCAAAATTTTGAGAACTAAGGCTTTTCCCAGGTGCTGCGGACTAAAGTTTAAATAATTAGAGCATTTCCCAGTCTAAATTTTATGGTTGAAAGTTTTGTATGTAAAATATTCACCGTTGACCTTTTTGGTCAAAAGTTTCCAAGAAAGGTTTTCAAAAACGGTAGCCAAACAGGAAACATACAAGATTTGAAGAAACTTTTAAAGAAAATAATGTTTTCGAGTAAAGCTTGTTTTGGTATTTAATACGTGAATCACAACTGAAAACTATTCTAGGAATTTAAAAAAAAAATTGTCACTAAATTATATTTTTTTTATAAAATATTCTCATACTTCCAGTTGCGGTTGTGATGAGTGCGTACGCCAGTCTAACGAAGACTCACTACGTCACTCACTTTCGCGTGTTAACATTTACAAAGCTTTGGCCAGCCCTTCGCTCATTTGCCTTACCTCAAGCGATCCATTACTCACAGCATTCCAACTGTCATGGGAACTACGTAATTTGGCCTTTACAGAGCAGGTAAGTGTTATATATAATTAAACAAAATTAAAAAAGTATGTATGATAAAGTCATTTAATTTACTGAGTGCGTCAGAGCTCATTCAGGTCCTGTTTGAGTGAAGAAGTTTTTAATTAATTTTCTCAATTTCTAGGAATGCAAAGCGGAATATATGGAATTGCGACGCCAGTGCCAAAAATTTGCAGTCGATTTGCTTGATCAAACGCGCACCTCAAATGAGCTGGCCATTATACTGAACTATGATCCAGAATTTTCCACCTATGAACCCGGTGATCGTATGAGCTTATCGCGACTTGAACAAGCTATTACCTACAAGCAGAAGAAGGTGAGTTGCAAAAATTTATATTTATGTATATTTGTGGACTATTAGGTACACTTAGATTATTTGAGATCGTTTTGGCTCAATTCGCTTCTTTCACACTCACAAAGAGCTACAGTTATGCAAAATAAGTGTACATGAATTTTAGTTATCACTTTTTTTTTTTAATAGCAACTGCGCCTAATACAAATCCATTAGCCTAATTATTTTGCATTTTGTCTTCATTCATTTCAGTTCGTGGCCCACTCGAATATCCAACAACTACTCTCAGCTATTTGGTATGATGGCTTGCCTGGCTTTAGGCGTAAAACGTATCTCGAAAAATTCTGGTGCATCATACAAGTGGCCGTACTATTTCCGGTTTATTGTACGATTTACATGGTTGCACCGAATTGCCGTACTGGCATACTGATGCGTAAACCATTTATGAAATTTCTCACGCACGCTTCATCCTACTTGTTCTTCCTATGTAAGTAACAAAGTTATCGAGTGGGAGTTGTAAGGTTATGCAAGCACGAATGTGTTAGTGAGTTAGTGAGTGTGTGTGAGTTTGTGTATTGATAGATATGTGCAACGATTTGTAACAGTGTTGAGCGATACCTACACACGTCCATCTAAACTCTTGCTGGCTCTGGAGTTTAAAGCTAATCAGCTTAAGCACTTAAATGAATTTTCTGCTAAGCAGTTGGTCTTGGTACATGTAACGAACTACTGTTGCTTTGTTAAATGGTTACTGCAGCTGCCTTAGTTGGCTGTCGATATTACAGCATCTAAAACTTCAATCAACCTAAGAATTTCTGGCTAATAAGTGGAAACATAGCGTAATCTCACTGATCTAAGTTGTTTGAGTGTGAGTGCAAATAGGCTAAGGGAGACCGATAACATATGTACATATGTATGTAAGAAAGTAACCTAAGGCATGTGTGGGAAGTATGTGAGTACGTGAGCAAGAAAGTAAGGAAGTAAGCACTAGAGCATATTTCCTAGAGATATGCGACCTCAAGGTGTTTTTTTGTACAAACTTTATAATTTTATAAACAATCTCTTTTTGTGAATACATGCCTCAAAGCTACATAAGTATGTATTAGGTATATGTATTTTTAAGTTTCAATTATAGCACCGAAATGTTTCAATGTACATACAGCATGCTTTAGTGAATTAAAAAAAAATCACTTCTTTTGGTCCTACGCAAAACCACACTTACTTTCCTTCTTCACCAACGCATGAATTCTTCTTTTAGTCAGCCAACTCATAAAGTGACATATTAACTACTATGCTGGCTATCGGAAATTTGCCCGTCTAACAGATTTTTTCGCTTTTCTAATGCCTTGAGTACAATAATCTTTCCAGTCCATTAAATTTTCTGCTGATGGCATATTTGCTACTTGTCACTTTTGTTAATAGTTTGAGCCTCTTACGATTGGACAAAGTAGCCATTTCCCCCCAAGTGGTTATTAGCACTTGTCTGGTCGAATGTAATTTGCTGCTGTCACGTCAATCTTTCCTTTTAAAAGTTGGAGCAGGAGAGCTTTAAATGCACAAAGCCAGATACAGTTGTCTAAGGAAAGATGAAATATTTCTAGAGATATGCTTTCGATGGAAGAGGGTGGAAAAAATTTGGTGACAAATTTTTATTTATAAAAATTTTCTACATAAAATTCGTTTTCGAACAACTATTCATTCCGAAAATGTGTTTCAGAAAAACTTACTTCGAAAATGTTACTCTAAAATAGTGCACTCGGAAGAAAAAACTCCGAAATAGGTCAAATAGAAAAAATTTTCACTAAAAAACTTTTAATAAAATTTAAAAATTTTCAGTAGATACATTTTATTTTGAGATTTTTTTACTAAACCTTTTGTTGTAATAATTTGAACATCAAACATGTATTTCTTCATCCGAAAACATTGTTTCATCGAAAAAATTAGTATTTTACTCCGACATACTTAATTAGAATTAATGACAAAGCTTTTTTGTCCATTTTACAAAAATCTAATTTCCAAATTTTGCAGTACAAAATTGAAAAGATTGGTTTTTTTCTGTGTATTCGTTGCATAAAGGTAAATTTTAACATTAAACGAAAGATGTAAGACCAAGTGTTTGAAGAAACTTTTTTCGGAGTAACATTTTTTTCCAAGTAAAAAATGTTCGGACTAAATATTTTCGTAGGAAATGTTTTTAGATGTGAAAATGCGAGAGTAAATTTTTTTCCGAGTAAAAATTTTAGTACATAATTCGAAATACTTCCTATGAAAATTTTCTCGAAAAAAGTTTACTCCGAAGAAATAACTCCGAAATAATTAACATAAAAAAATTTTCACCAAAAAAAATTAAAACAAATTTTAAAATTTTCACTTAGTTTTATTTTGAAATTTTTTTAATAAATTTTTTTAAACAAAAGCAAACATGTTTTTATTTATACGAAATTGTGCCTCCGAATTACTTTGAAAAATAACAATTTAGATTAATGTCGAAACGTTTTTTATCCGTTTATTTTGAAGTAATTAATTTATAAACTTTCTAGTAAACAAATTTTATATTAGTTTTGTTTTGTGTATTCTGTACATGAAGGTAAATTTTTACACTACCCGAAAAATATAACCATAACATTTTAAAGAAACTTTTTAAGGAGTAAAATTTTCTAAGTAAAAAATTTTCGTAGTAAATAGTATTTTAGGTAAGAAATGCTATTGGAAGTAAAAATGTAAATGTACAAAAATTTAATTAACTCGAAATTCTTCGAAAATTGTATTCGCAAAAAGTTTACTCCAAAGGAAATATTCCAAAACAGTTAACATAGAAAAAATAAATTTTAAACATTTTTTCAAAAACATTTTATTTAGCATTTTTTTCCTAAAATTTTCGTTCAAAATATTTTAACACAAAAAATTTCTCTATCTCAGAAAAATTTTAATTCGAAATATTTTACTCCGAAATAGTTCTTTAAAAGCAATATATTCGGAAAAATCTAGTTCTCAAATTTTTATTAGAAGAGTTTACCGAAAAGTTTTTTTTATAATTTTTTTTTACTAAAATTTTTGTTGGAGAAATTTTCACACAAAAATGTATTTATATGTCCAAAACGTTTCACCGAAAAATTGCATATCAAAATATTTTACTCCGAGATAGCGAGACTGAGCAACTTCAAACGAAGCAAAAAATCATCATCATTATGATCTAACGAAAAACTGCAGGTTTGACCAGAGCATTGCAAGAAATGTCAGCGCCAGTTTGTAAAAATTAGCTTTAAAAGTTTTGGAAAACTCTAATCGATTAGAGTTATTCAGAAAAGTGAATTCATAAAATTGTAAAAAATAAAATTTTGTATTTAAAAGATTTTTGTACCGAAGGATTTTACTCGGTAAAATGTGCAATTAAACGAAAAGTTTCCATAACGGTAGTTATATTTCATTCGAAGGAATTTATGTAAAACTTTGTAATCCAAATAAATATTTTCTACTTTTAGCTTCTATAAATGTTTTTCGGAAAGCAAATTTAATCTAAGTAAAAAGCTCCTTACAATGTTACTCCGAAAAATTTTCAACTTCGAAACGTTTGTGTGCAAAATGTTTTTGGAAAAATGGTTCTTCGTAGGATTTTGTACGAAAATTAAAAAAAACAATTACTTGGAAGGTTTAAATCCGAAAGTATGAAAAAACATTGGTTCGAAAAAATACCTCTAATGAGGAGAATGTAATTGTATTATCCTCTAAAATTTTAGTCCCAAAAAAGAAAAAAAGAAAAGTATTATTATTTAAAATTATGCTTCGGAAATTTTAACTTCGAAGAGTTTTTTTGCCCAAGAACATCATTCGGAAAAGTATTACTGGTCAGATACAGAATTCTAAGCTTTTAATACAAAAATTTTAAGTATGTAAATATTAGCTTCCAGAAAGTGAGGCTCCGAAATATTTTAGTTAGAAAAGATTTACATAATTCGATATACCACACTTTATAAGAAATTATTTGTAAGCTTTAACCCTGAAACTTTTAACTGTGAAGAAGTAATGCATTATAAGAAATTTTTTCCCAAAAATATGTTCCTATTCCAAAGATATTTTCTTATAAACTTACTTTCGAAAACATTATTGTTAGCTTGTTTGTTCTCCAAAAACTTAACTCCGGAATATTTAATTTGAAAGGTTTTTAACTTCACCTTTGCTTTGGCTAAACTTTACTCCGAAAAATTAATCCTATGTAGAAAAAAAGCTTTAAATTTTAATTTCGAAAATTTTAATAAAAAAAATACACAAATAATTACAACTACAACATATTAGTGCTTAGAAAATTTGATTCCAAAAAGTTTAACTCTAAAATTTTAGCTCTTAAAAATAACACCGAAACGTTCGCAGAGTTTAAAAACGCTAGCTTGGAAGATGTATACTCCGAATTTTTAATTATTTATTTATTTATTTATTTATTTAAAAAAGATTACACCCATACCAATCTGAATCTCTATTTTCGGTTAAACTTTACATCGAAAAATTAATCCCGTGTAGAAAAAGGGGTTTAAAGTTTTATTCAGAAAATTTTAATTCTATAAAATTACCGCGAATTGGAAATTTGGAAAAATTTTTGATTCAAAAGGTTTTTCCCACATTTTTACTTTGGCTAAACTTTACTCCGAAAATTAAAGCCATTGTAGAAAAAAATTTTCAGATTGTGTTTCGACAATACAACTATTAGTTCTCAAAAATTTGATATTCAGAAAAATTTAACTACGTTAAATTTACTCTGAAATTTTTGTTCTAAAAATCAGCACCAAAACGTTCGGAGAGTTAAAAAAGTTATCTTGGAAAATTTTGTCTACGAAATTTTGATTATTAACAAGTAATTTTTAGCAAAAAAAAACCGACTTCAACTCCCATATAAAAAAAAAAAATATATATATATATCTCATGATCCTCTGATCGGATCTTAAGCAGATTAGTATGGGACCACCTCTGAGACACTACCTTTCCGATGCAAACAGAATTATCGAAATCGGTTGACGTGGTCCAAAGTTATGCCGTAACATACATAAAAAAGAAAATAAAAAAAAAAAAGATTCCGACGAACTGATAACCTCCTCTTTTTTTGGAAGTCGGTTAAAAAATACCACCAATGTGTCTGTATGTACACTGCACATACGTAAATTTTAAAAACAGAAAACTTTTATTCGAAAAAACTTCGAAGTTCCTTTATCAAAAAACTTGTATTCCCAAAAAATTTTGAAATAAGAGAAAACGTTATTCAGAAAAGAATAATCAGTTTTATAAATAAATAGTTGCAACCGACTTGCAAATTTCGCTTTTTTTTTGGTGGGAAGTTTGCTCTGAAAAATCAAAAATTACAGATGCGAAAACTTTAGAAGCGTTGTAATAATACGCAAGCAATACATATATTATCCACACACAAAAGCTTCGCCACTCATATTCCCTGCTGAAAACGCCAACCACATCAAATAGTATTTGTCAAACATTTAGAAACCCATTTATGAACATTATCTAATCGAGTAAAACAGACAGCGGCAATAATACTTCTGTGATCGAAGTAAATACCCTCGGGAATGTGGCAGCAAGCAATTGTTGAAGCCAAGTCAATGCTCAGCGAAAAGAAATACAAGAAACGGAAATCGTAGAAACGAAAATATAAAAAAGACACAGGAAATGATAAAAATGTGCTGCCAAGGACTATCAGCTTAAAACAGTTAGAAGAGTAGCAAATAGACAGAAACCATTGGTCAAATATAGTCGCATCAATGCAGCAGAAGTGGAAAAAAATTGTATTTATAGACTCCCATTGTGTGGTTATGTAGCTTGTACTTATAAGAATATGCGTTTGAGTGAGTGTGTGAGTGCGTGTGTGTGTGTGCATAAGACTATTACGAAGTGCCTTTAGCGTGACGGTTGCAAGCACTTGACAGCCGCAACGAATAACCAGTTATCAAAGCCATGCTGCGCTCAGACACGTTGGGAGCTGGAAAAGATATTCTAGACACAATATTTTTTAAAATTTCTAATTTTTTTTTTGTGTTTTGGTGGTATTTACTTACTTATTTTATAAAAACTTTTATTCCTTTTTACTACTCACCCACTTATTACTTACCGTACCAATGCGGCACTGCTCTCGCTTCTTCACGACTAACACCGTGCTATATATGTATGTATGTATATATGCATGTATGTACCCTTTTGGCAAACAGTCATTCTAATCCTGGTTTCGCAACGTGCCGATGACGATGTTATACGTCTTTTCGGCACCGAACGCATGCGGAAAGAGTTGGCCGAGGAACAGATGCGACAGCGTGGCAAAGGGCCGACTAAGTTGGAGTTGCTTGTTGTGTTTTATGTATTCGGCTTTATGTGGGAGGAGGTGCAGGAGATATTTACGTTGGGCATGAAGAGTTATTTGCGGAATATGTGGAATTTCATTGATTTTCTGCGCAACAGTTTATACGTGAGCGTCATGTGTCTGAGGTAAGTGAAAACTAAGTTAAAGTGAGATCGAAAGAGTTCAGTTGGTTGCTACAAGGGCCTTAATAAAAACCTTGGAGAAGTTTGAAATAACTAAAAGGGTTTTAATTATTTTAAACCGAAATAAATAAACATTAAAAAAGCTTTAGTCCTGAAAAGTTGTACTTTGAAATATTTTTACTATGTAAACTGATGCTGAAAGTGAAAAATTTCTACAAACGATAAACGATGACTTAGTATGAAATATTTTTTTTGCCATTAAAAACTTTGTTTCGATTTTTTTTGTTTAAATGCTTTTAAGAACACTTATTCTAAAATGTGTATGTACATAAAATTTTTACGACGAAAAACTTTTCTGGAAATAATTCCAAAAGAATAAGAAAAAATTGTAGCTGCAAATAATAGAGAGAAAAAAGTCCGAAAATCTTAACTCTGAAAAAATGTATAAGAAATATTTTATTTTTAAACTCCCCAAAATTTGTTTAATAATATGTATTTATAAAAATTGTATTTTAAGAGAATTTAATATTTTCCGAAAACATATACCGAAGAAAAGTCCGAAAATCTTAGCTCCGAAGAAATGTTCTCAAAATATTTGATTCTTAAAATTCCACAAAATGTTTTAATAATATTTCCAAATATTTTTATTTTAAGAAAATTTAACATTTTCTGAAATTAACAATTACCAAAAGAGTCCGAGAACCTTAACGCCGAAAAAAATTATTCGAAATTTTTCATTTTTAAAGCTCCACACAACATTTTACCCAAAATTGTGTACCCCAAAAAGCTTTTACCGAAATCGATTATATTCGTTTAAAGTTCATGTGCAATACCTACTGATAACAAACTTGTTTTCGATTATTTCTGTTCCTTCGAATAACTTTATTTAAAAAAATATTTTGAGAAAATGTTACATCTGACATTTTCCGAAAATTCTACCCGAAAAAAGTTACTTCAAGTAATAAAAATATTACTTTGAGAAAATTTGACAAATTCCAAAAACAGAAAAGCTTCATCAAAAAAGAAAAAATTATTATTTCCAAAAAATTACTCAGGAAAAATTTGTTTAAAAACAATAAAATGCTCGTACTTCAAATCACTTAGTGTAAAACACTTAACTTCAAACTCCGAAAATTTTTACTTCGAAAATTTTAATAAGAAAAATTTTTTACTTAGAAACTCACTGCAAAAAATACAACCAATAACTTTTGTCTCGATAACATATTAGGTCTCAAAACCTTAATTCGGAAACTTTCTTCCGGAGAAAAATTTTTCCAAATGAATTTATTCTGTAAAGAAAATATTAAAAAAAAAACCTTTCTTAAACAGTATTTTAAAAAATTTAGTTTAAGACATTTAGACCGTTGTTTATAGCAGGTTTTAAAATTTATCTGTCCTTTAAACACAAATTTTGCTCAGAAAAACTTTTTTGAAGGGCAATTTAATTTTAAAAGCTAATTCAGAAAACCGCGATTAGCCTTAAAACTGCAGACTCTTTCAATGTTTTGTTTTCCATAAAATGTATTAAACAGTTTGGTTTACTGTAGAATTTAGCACAATAATCTTATTAGAACATTGGTTCAAAGAAAGTTTACTTGGAAAATTTTTTTCAGAAAGTATCTAGTGTTCTGAAAAAATTTAATCCGAAAAAAAAATTTTCAGAAAAGTTTGCTTAAAAAATAAGCGCGAAATTAAAAAAGATTAAGCGCCGTTAGGGTTTAAAATTAATCTGCACTTTAAACAAAAATTTTGGTATAAAACAATTTGTTTGAAGAGCAGATGAATTCTAAAAGCGAATTGAGAAAACAGCACTAAAATATTTAGCTGCGAAAATCCAAAAATCTTTATTTCGAAAATTTGATTATTTTATTTTTTATTTAATTACCACAAAAGGGCTATTTTGTTTCAGATATTTTTTTGGAAATTATTTACTTCGAAAATATTTATAAAAAGGTTTTGTATAAAAGTTTTTCGAAGAATTTTATTCAGAAAAAAATGTACATCAAAAAAGTTAATTTAAAAACATTTATCAATACCTCTGATTCCGATAATATTTGACTCCTCAAAAATTTCGTTTTGATAATATTTTTGAAGTAGTTTTTTTTTAATTCATATATTTATTGCGAAAATATGTACTTCTAGATTTTTTTTTCAGAGTAACTTTTTTTTGAGGAATGATTATTAATTCTCTCCAAGATTTTTTTTGTAAATAAGTGGTTTCTGCAGAATCTTTTATACCATTAAAAGATTTGCCACATTTCACGTTAGTGTGAACAAAGTGCTACGAATCAGGGAAAGATATTTTTTAAATATTTAAAACTTTAGATTAGTAATTGCGACTCTGATAATTATTAAAGCAAAACTTCCCTTCATCCGTCCACAGAATCATCGCCTACATTCAGCAAACCAGCGAAATCGTGCACGATCCCAAAATGGCATTTGTACCGCGCGAGAAGTGGGACGACTATGATCCACAATTGATTGCTGAGGGGCTGTTGGCTGCTGCAAACGTTTTCTCAGCGCTGAAGCTGGTGCATTTGTTCTCGATCAACCCACACCTCGGCCCATTGCAGATCTCGCTCGGACGCATGGTTATCGACATAGTAAAGTTCTTCTTCATCTACTCGCTGGTGTTGTTCGCCTTCGCTTGCGGGCTGAATCAATTGCTTTGGTATTTTGCCGATTTGGAAAAGAGTAAATGCTACAGCCTACCAGATGGTTCAGCCGATTGGGGCGGTAATGGAGATTCGTGCATGAAATGGCGACGTTTCGGAAAGTGAGTAAGGGTGGTGTGCTAGGACGAAGAAGAATTGAACTTTGGAGAGCTTGGGATTGCTTACACATACCCTTTAAATTTTATATCCGAAAATTGGCTTTTGAATATCTTATCACGTATTATGTTTTAAAACTTTTTACTTGTCGAAAACATTCACTTTTTAAATGCGTATATTTTCCCCATCATCGCCTTCATCATTGCTGCCAATATTTCATTTGCCGCCGCTACATACGCTCCAGCTTCCTTACAATTATCTTTTACTCATTCATTGCTCATATTTCTTTCAATATTTCACATACGCTCCACCTCTTCCAGCCTCTTCGAGTCATCGCAATCACTCTTCTGGGCCAGTTTCGGCATGGTTGGCCTTTCCGATTTCGAGTTGACTGGCATTAAATCATACACACGCTTCTGGGGTTTGCTGATGTTCGGCTCATATAGTGTCATCAATGTGATTGTACTGTTGAATCTACTCATCGCCATGATGTCCAATTCATATGCAATGATTGATGTAAGTTGGAATTGGTCAAACGGATGAAGGTATGAAGGCAGCAGATAGGAAAGGGAAGCAAAAGTCGTGCGCGGTGACAAACAACAAGACATTGGGACAAGTGAAACAGGCTGTAAAGTGAAAAAAATATGTATGAATGAGGGAGGATGCACACTTTGTAAAGAGTAGAAGCGTGGAGTGTGTGTGTGTGGGTTGAAAACTCGATGTGCAGAAAGCTGTTGAATTGATACGTCAGCAAGTTTTCAAGTCACCTTCTGTGCAATCTTGCCTTGGTCTGACGACATCATTTTGTCAACGCTGAATTGTTGACACAAAAGGCAGCAGGCAGAGGAAGACGAGTCGATGTTGAAGTAGCACGTAAAGATTGAACTGATTACCAAGTCAAAGGGAAAATGTCCAGAGTGCGTGGAGTAGAACGTGTTACACGTAGCTTGGTGTGAAAAATGGTCTTCCTGTACGTATAGACACACCAAGCAATTGTCACAGACCGTCTGCGCTGTTGTCACGTTCGGACAATGAAAAAGCGTCGGAAAGATGCGACTGTGTATAACCCAAAATAAATTTATTTGTTTGCGCCCATACTCAGCAATTCGCTTTTGTGGTCAGTGCGTGATTTATGCACACAGCTTTGGTATAAACGCGCCGGGGGAAAAAATCGCCACTTAGCTTCTTTCACTTCCTATTTATTGTCAGCCTTTTTTATCTTATAAACAAGTACATTTTACTCTTTGTTTTCCCGCAGGAACATTCCGACACGGAATGGAAATTCGCACGCACCAAACTTTGGATGAGCTACTTTGAAGATAGTGCCACGTTGCCGCCACCCTTCAACATAATGCCTTCGGCTAAGTGGCTAATCAGAGTATTTCGCAAATCAAGCAAGGAGATCGATAGGAAGCGTTCAAAGGTGAAGTTAATTATAAGCGAATTGTGTTTGTTTGGTTGTCATTCTGCTGAGTTAACTTTTTTCCAATAATTTCTTTTCACGTTTATTCGCAACAGAAACGCCATGATAAGGATCAAGACAATGCCTATGATAATATAATGCGTTCGCTGGTTTGGCGTTTCATTTCCGCGGAACATCGCAAATTCGAAGTGAATCCCGTCACTGAGGATGACATTAACGAGCTGAAATGTGAGATATCCGCGATGCGCTATGAAATATTGGATGTCTTCGAGAATAGTGGGCTGGATTGTTCGGGCGCAAGCAAGCGTGAGAAGCGTAAGTAGTAGGAAGGGAATGCAGGTAAATTTTAGTTACGAGTAGATAGGCATTGACAAGAAAACGACAAGATATAGGAATTAGAGAACGTCAGAAGACCAAATAAGAGCTATTCGAGTGTGTCGAAACCGCTGTATTTAGAAATGCGCACTTCGCTTCCACAGCGCCTGCAAAATTAAAAAAATAAAAAAGGTTCGTCTAAAAGCGGTCGCCCCCTCGGTTGGCAGAACAAAACCTACAGAGTAAATTTCTGCCATCAAAAATAGCTTCTCATAAAAATACAGTCGCCGTTCCGAGTACGCGGAAAACTGTAGGTCCCTCCTCTTTGTGTGACAACATCAAGGCGCACGCCACAAATCGGAGGAGAATCTGGGCCAAATACTGACGTATTGTGTAAGTGCCAACTTATTGTTTTGAAATGTACCGCAAACTCGATTGCATGTCTTAGGTTATGTTAGGTAAGGTTAGATTGAATTGACTTTTGATAGACACATCAGCATACATAGGTCCATCATTAGGCCCATTGTGGTACCCTTAGGGATCACATTAACCTTCCATCCTCCTGAACAAACCAGAGTGTGAAGTTGGAAAATTTTGGACAATTGCCTTATATTTATTCCCGCTATATCGCTTAGGTTTTCTGTGGTTCCGGCGCCAATAAACATTAGTCTGCTCCTTTCCAGTGCGGGACATTCTGAAAGTAGTTACATTACTGATTCATCTCTGCATCTTCTGCAGTAGGCATTGCACGACACCCCGAGTCTCTCGGCGTGCCTAACTAGAGTGGTGTGACCGGTCAGCAGACGCGTAGCTAAAGAGATTTCTCCAATGCTAAGTATAAGGAAAGGCGTTCCCTTAATCTTTCTATATCCCATTCCGGGCGTATTGCAGGTTTCCGGCCGTTTCCATATTTCGATTGCTTCAGAGAAGAGGAATACCTGCACATTGGGTTTGCAGGTAGCGAGCGGCATGCCCAACTTCTTCCAGAACGGTGAAGGTGGAAGGGAAGATCCCTTCATTGCCTTTATACGTATGTTTCAGGCACCCACCGCAGGTAAAGAGTGAATAGCTCTGCCATTACGGTAAGTTATCTGCGTTGAGATAGTACTATTTCTATAATTCAGAGTTTTCAAAGCTGTTGTTGCATGCTACTGCTCTTGTCCTGAAGCACTTGGTAGCCCGCGAGCTCAGCTTGAAAGACGATGCAGTAGTTTGGAAAGCGGAATGAATTTTGTACTCCTAGTTGTTCTGAGTACACTCCACCTCCGACTTAGTTATCCAATTTGGATCCACCAGCGTAGAACAGAATGAAATCCTCTGACCTTGGAACACCTAAGTTCCATTGTTCTCTGCTAGGGATTTCTACATTACTTCTGTAAATAATACAAGCTCCATTTTGCTTGGGTTTACTCATAGGCCATTTTCATTGGCCATTTTTCCACCCTACTTACTTTTCTCTGCATAACATCACATAATTTTTATGAAATTTGTCCATGTCTCTGAGAAATTGGTTAAAGCCAATTTCAATAGGAGAGGAGATGGAATTCGACCTTGTGGGGTACCCCTACTGACAAATCTGCTCATCGATATCCCCACCACATCGTCCTTAACTATCTGAGATCTCAGCAATTGGTATAAAAGTATCACTGTTAGCGAATCAATGCCTACATCCGCCACGCTGTCGTTACAGATGAGGGTAAAATGTTGTTGAAAGCGCCCTCTGTGTCTTGGAATGCTACCAGACTGTATTCCTTGAAGACGGTGATTTTTCTATCTGCGCTACTATATCATGTAGTGCTATTTCTGTGGATTTACCCTTGGTATAGGTGTGCTGCATAGCCATCAGCTATGTGCGTTATATTCCCCGACTTGGGGATAAATAGAACCTTCGAGAGTGAGAATTTCTTCTATCAATATTTTTCTATTGTATGCAAACTTAAATTTTATATGCTTCAGAAGGGCTTTGGGTCGTGAAAAATAGACATACGTTTTCCAATGAGATCCGAACATCTCAACGCAACACAATGTCTGTATCAAATACACTTACAGTGCCTAAAAATAACAGAAAGGCCTAATACTATTAAAGAAATGTACGCAAAAAAGGATATGAGAAAAATTTACCAACCGGCTGATTCAGTGGAGAAGCCGAGGAGATCCAACAGTTCCAGCTTGTGAACCCAATTGACTCTTTCTCATCCTCAAGACGACAGCCTATTCAGGTCATATTTGTTGGTATTCGCCACCGTTGAAGCATTGGTACAACAGCAAAGTGTCCTGTGATGACGCCGGTAAGGACTCTCACTGCAGATGTATTGAGTTTCAGTATGTTCCCTGTCTTTTTACAACTCAGCCATCAGTGCTGCCTGACTGTCGTCGAAAATAGTGGCTTTGTCTTTGCCGCCCTCTCTATAGCGTAAATCACCGCTTGGAAGAAACTCCAGTCGTTCGGTAAACGAAAGAACCGGTTGATCTGCAGGTCCTTCGAGTAGACACCGACACCAGCATCGGTTCCTTGTTCCATCTGTGAACCGTCAGTGTAGATAAATATACCTCCCTCTGCTACTGGCAGTCCTGCATCCCAATCTTCTTTGGTCGGGAACCGAATGGGTATCATCGTATTGACGTCCTTAATTCCATTTAGCCGGCCCTCATTATTTCATTCAGTATTGCTGATATTGATGACCGAAATTGGTTGCCTTCCACGTTTTGGCTCTCTGAGCGTCAAAACGGTCTTTGCGACCGCACCATGAATGAGAATATGCAGCGGTTGCAAATGAGATATCATGTTAAGCCCCTCTTGAGGTGCGCTACTCACTCCCCCCGATATGCCAAGGCATTCGAGTCTTTGCACATTTTCTATTATTTTCTTGTTTTTACCTTTGTATAGAGCCCTTCACCATTCCAAGGACCCGCGGGTTGCAATCGGTCTGATGACTGTGATGTACACGATAGGTGACCTACGATTATAGTCTCCATTGATTTCCAAGGGTCCTTTTGCACTAGTAGTATGCTGCTACAGATTCCTTGGCTCTCCTCTTTTGAGACCCTTTACCCACTTTCGGAATTTAGAAAACCATTTGGAGCTGTCACCTTTAATAAATATTCGTTACATATTTTAACAAATTTTAAAATTAGCTAAATATGCAAAATAAAATTGGATACAAAAATTCTTAAAAAAATCAATATTTTGATGAGACCTTTCGAATTCCTAATAAATTTTCTTCTTGTAGCCTCTCGCGTCAAGCGCAATAAGGTGTGGGAGCGTCGTCTGATGAAAGGCTTCCAGGTGGCACCCGTGCAAGTGGTCTACGCCGAGGATGCGAACTTCAATGTCAACGGTGAAGGTGAAATCAACGAAATACGCATCGAAAAAGAGCCTTCACGCGATCCCAACGAGACACCACTCGAACGTTTCCGACGCGTAGCACGCGCAGTTGCCGCGCAATCGGCGACACATAAGTGGACGGTAGTGCTGCGCGGTGTTACCAAGAATTCGCAGATCGGACGATGCAGCAACCACCATGATGCGGACAATTTGCAGCATCTCGGAAAGGCAATCGAAGAAGCTAAGCGGTAAGTGGCTGAAAACGAAATAAAATATTTTTTTTTTTTTACATAAACAAACCGTTCGCAGGCTCATATTGCTCAGCCCGACCTTCTCACGTCCAGGCGTCGAGTCACCCATTCCAATCGAGTTCGAGGATGAGAAGACATCAACGCTGCTCGATTTGCTCAACAAGATCAGCGAGGAGATTGACGATCACTATGACGGACCACACGCGCGCACGGCGGAAATGAAAAAACGCGAGCTATTGCGCGCCTTCAACCAACAACAACAGCAACAGCCGACATTTAAAGAGCAAGCCTTTCTGAAGCAGAATAAGTCGCGCTTGGCAACGCAAGAAAAACCACCGCTGCTGGCACGCGCCAAAACAGCGCCTGAAATAGAGCGCAACAAAACTGGCGGGCAAAGCAATAGCACGGCGGTAGCAGGCAATAACAAGAACAACAGCAATAGCGGACAGAAAACAGGCAAAACGAGCAGCGAGTTGCCACTCTCTGCTGGCGGCTTGAACAAGCAGCAACAGCAGCTAAAATCTCAAGCGCCTAAAGCCCAGGCGCCTGGTAAAGCAGTCAGCGCTGGAAGCGGCGCTTCACAAAAAAAGGCTGCCGCACCACTTGCGCCACCCAGCTATGACCAGAGTAATGCTGACAAGAGGAACAATGCGCCTGGTAGTCGACACACGCCATTTTCTGTAGAATTCGGTTACCCGGGTCGACGACCAGGCTACACCGGACCCACCGCTAATGCCAATTCATTCGATATCGATGTGGTCGATCTTGATGATTCAGATATGGAAGTGGGTAGACGCTATCATGACTTGGCTGATGATAATCTCTCCGAGGTAAGCTCGGTTTTGAATTTGGATATAATGCAGCCGGCGGGCGGCGCAAAGCCAAAAGAGGGTCGGCCAGAGCTAACGCGGGGCTACAGTGTCGAAAATGAGAAGCAGCCGAAGGGCGTGCGGCAGCAATCGATTGAGGGACGACAAAATAGGAGTAATCAGAGTAATAGTGGTCGGGGTAACGGTCCACCACCACCGCCAGTGGATCGTAATGGCAAGCAGTGGATGTAAAGTAGTAAGAAATTTCAGTTGCCTAATAACTAAAATGAAATTTATTAATTAAAATATATTGTGCCACCTATGAAATACTTCTGTGCCTTCCCTGCATTCTGCAGCCAAATAAATCCATTTATATTGAGCAAATATTTACAAATAAAATGCAATAATAAATCGTTATTTAAATACGTATGTATGGCATTATCTTTTCAATCATCAGAATGAAATCACTCAGGTTAGTATACGCACTGCTGCCTTTAATTAAAGATTTCATTGTTTTGCACTGCAAGGTTGCGGTGACTGACACAAATAGGAAATATATGAATTTCAAATATATGTTTGAAATAACCACAAATAAAGTAAAATAAATAATATTCGTTAACGTGCACTTAGTTGCCATTTTTAGTTATAATTCATGACCACAATGCATGAGAAAATACATTTTTCTAATAAACTGGTGAACATTTTGCTACGGAAGACATAATTTTTCTTTAATGAGGTGACTGCTTGTGCGTCATTATTAATTTCAAAAATTATTTAAAGCATGTATATTATATTGTCCCAAAAACCAAAGTCATTTTTTAAGGTAACTCATGCTAACTTGCAGTTTTAATTTTTTAGAATAAGCTTTGTGCAGTTCGCGTGTTTTGTTTATTTACTCATTTTACTTCTGTATAAAAAAATATTACTATACTCCCAACGTTTTTGGTTTTTTGCCGGGTTGTCAGGACATTTTCCAAAGTACTCTAAATTATAATACATTTTCAAAAGTTTACACAAAATATGGATATTGGGTTTCAATTGCAAGAAGAACTCGAAACAAGATAAATTATAACTTTTGTTTTCAATTATCATTTTGGAGCATGTTTAGAATGTACTTTAAAAAATAATATCCTTTAAGATTTTTAATTTTGAATGCAATTTGAAGAATCTTAGTTTAATTAAAATCCTATGAATATAAATATATACAGTCAGTCAATTAAGTTTAGTTACAGCGAATTTTTTACAATACGGGCAACTATTTTTTAAATATTTTATTTTTCGACAATTTCAACCACAAAAACCCCAAAAATTAGAGTTCTGAACCTTGTGTAAAGTTAAAGAAAATTCTGCAAAAATTTCATTCAAATATTGCACTTTTTATTTACGCTCTCTAGAAAAAAGTTGAAATAGCCTCCTCTGCAGCTGTATACAGGTAACAACATTGTGATTCGAGTCAATGTGATCCCCGCAACACTAAATTCTTAACAACTTTTTTAACTTTTTTAACTAACTTCGGGGAAAAAATATCTAAGTAAATATTATCCCGATGGATAAAAATTGATGCACTACATAAGTAATAATATTGAGATGTATTTAGAGCTATAAACTAAAATGGATTTGTGAAATATTTGACAGAGACAACGTTGTAGAACTCAACGCAAAAACTAAAAAGAATTGCTGTCATTTTGCTCTGCATAAATCATAAAATCACCAAGTTAGCTTAACAGCCAAACATCCATGTTAAACATACATATCTCTAACAAGTGCCCTTCTAAGATGCTATCGCAGGCATTCACAGTGAGTGTTTGTCATCATTGAAATTTCGTTTATTATTATTTCCTTTGGAAGATTTTATATTCATCATTTTCAATTTCAAACATTTTTTTCGATAAATCTTCAGCTCGTGCATTGCATATAAAATGAGCTCCAAATAAGTTATAGATAAGAGATGATAACTGAAATACGATACTAAACAAACGAACGAGTTTGCCACACAGTGATTGTGAGGGGAAGAGAAAGCGCGCGTGTGTGAGAGTGAAGTGGATGAAAATGATGTCGCAAGAAGATATTTTACACAAATAGCTTTTGTTCAACTGAGGTACGCACAACACATTTGCATACATATGTATGTATGTATGTAGTACATATAGTACATAATATGTACCCTGCAAAAAATTGTGCGACTAATCTCTAAAGAGAGTATTCCGAGATTACTCTCAATCGGGTACAATTGGGCATTAATTAGTCGCAACTAGTCTCATACGGGTAATAATGGAGGTCAATTAGTCACGACTCATCCCTTATGGGTATAACTGGAGATCATTTAGTCCCCAACTCATCTCTAACGGGTACTATTGACGATTTAATGATATGTACGCACTTAGTCAATGAAATTTCATGTGCGGCGTTGGCACATAGATATATTATTCGTCTAACCAAACTGAGCAACCCGGTTCGAATCTCAGCTGGCGCAAATTTTTATTTTTATTTTTTAAAAGTGACTAGTCGCTTTTTATACCCTTTCGGGTATAAAGGTGAAAAATTAGTCTCTTCACAGGACATGCTCGAACAAAAGCGAACAGTTCATTCCATATAAAGAGATCAAAAGTGGTATTAGTCGCATGTTCCCTTGCGATTGCTCCCGGAGTCATCCCGGATTCGTCCCATTTTTTGTAGGGTATGTATGTCCTCACATAAATACTCTAACTTAGCTTGCAGACACAATATTTATGTTTGTGTGCGTTTGACAGGCAACATCTTGCATCGAGATATGTATTCATGTCTTAATAGTTTATGGCATTTAGTTTATTGCATATTTTTGGGCATTTTGTGCACATATGGATAATAATGCTTTGAATGGCAATGGTTGTGAATGGCTATAAAATGGTAGAGGGTACCCTGTGGGGAAAATCTCTAGTTCTGAACTGGTGCGCTTCTAGTACATTTAGACCCAGTACTGGTTCGCGATAAATCTCTTTTGCATGCAAACAACTGGCGAATTTAACATGGCGATATCCTAGGAAGTGTCAATTGCCGCCCGCTGCATCCCTTTTTCGATATTTCCGAACTAGTCCTAAATTCTATAGTTCCGAACCCGTTCTGAAATCGACAGACGAAAGAAAAAACTATCATGATTTTTCAATCTTTTTGGTTCTTCCGTGTGAGCGATTTTAAGTTATTTTGGAAGAAATGTGTTTTCAATTTGAAATTAAATTTGTTTGAATGATTGCAAGAAATGTACGTTTACATACCTTTAGCAGTAGCTGAGTTTGCAGAGGTGCTCGCGGTTATTTCTTAGATTCCAGACGGTCCCAAGATGTAGAAATTTTAGTTTTGTATTACCAAGCTACGAAAAACCATCTGCGAAGCGCAGAATAGAAGCATATTTGAACGAAAAGCCGCCGAACACATATCTATGTAAGGTAAACAAGCTGCATCCCTTATTTGATAGTTCCGAACTAGTTCTAAATTCGACAAATAAGATCTAGTTCGTCCTGCATCCCTTTTTCTATAGTTCCGAACCATTTCTAAATTCGTCACTTTAGATATCGATTTCTAGTGAAAAAAAACTGAAAAAAATTAGTTTTTTAAAAGTACCACTTTTCGCCGATTTTGGACTGGTGGGGATCTAGTTCATATCGGCCTAGTTCGGTTTCCCTGCAGGGTATGCATGCATGTCCAAACATGATCGAATAGTATATATACACACATATGTAAATGGTTCTATACTTTTTCCAACTATGAAACTTAAAAAGGTTTTTTTTTTGTTTATTGTACTTTTCATGGCAAAATTGGTAGCGGATTTCTAGAATTTTGCTTGCATAGGGACAGGAAATCAATCGTGTTAACTTTCTGCTTAGCATCTTCACCATCTAATAGCCGCTTTTTCAACTTTTAAAAGTAGTATTAATGGCTGCTTAAATAATCACATTGTGTCTTTCAGATATAATTCGACAACACCTTGTATAGAAAAGTCCTGAAAATGGCCCTGGCAAATCATTTGTCTTGGCTGTTAGATGCTATTGTTGTGATTCTGCATTATTGTTGTAGACGTTAATCTTGTCTCTTACATATTTTATCCCAAATTCAGTAGCCCTATAAAAAACAGTTAAAACAAGTAAGAAAGACTAAGTTCGGGTGGAGCCGAACATTAAATACCCGGCGCAAGTATTAAATATATGTTTTTTCACCTTTCCGAAAGCTACCGCTACATGGTAAGCCGGGGTGTATAAATTTTGAGCAAATTTGCGTCCTTCACTTTCGAAATATTGACGTTTGAATCATTTCTGAAATTTACCGTTATATGAAAAGCGGCCGTAATTTTAGTCTCATTTCAATAATTTTCAACGTATTGCTTTTATGTGGCAAGCACAATAACCATACCGAGTTTGGTACAAATTGGTAGAACTGTTACCGATATACATATATGTGATCATAAGTGGGCGGTGCCACGCCCATTTTCCAAAATTTTACCATAAGCGTATTTCTTGGTAAAGAATTGTTGCAAGCATCAATTTTGAATAAATTAGCTTTAATATTTACTAATTTATCGAAGATTTTGTATATCTCTAAATTACCGTTATATGGGATGTGGGCGCGGTTATTGTCCGATTTTTTAAATTTTCGGCCGTTTAGTATGCTGTACTAAGGCCAACAACTGTGCTAAGTTTGGAAGAAATTGGTGCAGCGGTTACCAAGATATACACATGTAACCATAAGTGGGCGTGGCTACGCCCATTTTCCAAAAATTTATAATATTCTTATTTTTCGTCTGAAAGTTATTGTAAATATCAATTTTGAGTGAATTATCTTCAGTAGTTACTAAAATATCGCAGTTTTCGTATTTCTGGAAATTACCGTTATATGGGAAGTGGGCGTGGTTACAGTCCGATTTCGCCAATTTTCAATACCAACCTACCTTGGATTAACGGAAACCTACATACCAAATTTCGTTGAGATATCTCAATTTTTGCTCGAGTTATCGTGTACACGGGCGGACGGACAGACGGACAGACGGACGGACAGACAGACATGGCTTAATCGATTTCTCTATTCATTCTGAGCATTTATGTATACATTTGTCTATATCTATCTCAATTCGTTTTGGCTGTTACAAACAACCGTTATGTGAACAAAATTAATATACCCTTGTGCACAAGTGCGCTCGGGTATAAAAATACTTTACTCTCTCATTTAACCTCTGTTTAAACATCCACAAATTTTTGCCCTATACAAATGAATTTGAGGTATTACTTCTTATTTTAAATTTTAGTCACAATCAGATCTGTTTCAAATAATTTGGCCAAAACAATGCCAAAACAAATAAATAAATAACTTAAATTTGCATGCTGATGCCAACGAAAACCCACCAAATTACTAAGTGAAACCTTAAACAGACGATGGCCCTCAGCTACGCAAACAAAAAAAAATCGCATGAATATTTGATGTATGATTTTTTTTTTACTTTTGAGTCAGCTAAAAAAACTCGATAATGTATGTAAGTGAATTTTTGTTAGTGTTTGTACGATAATTTAATTCATCACTGGCGGCGAAGAACTCACAGAAAAAAGAAATTCAATATACCCTGTCGGAAAATTTTTCGAATAAGATGTTTAGTTTTCGCTTGAATTTAAATGAAGACATTTAATTTAATTTATTCATGCAGTCTATGAACTTACATCCTTACAGACTAAACATAGCAAAAACTTATAACTATTTACAAAAGTATAACCCTTACATAAACTAGAAAATCCAATTTAAAAGATGTAAAAGAACTGTCCTTGAAAGAGAAAAGTCAAGGGAGACAGTATGACTAATGACTTAGGAGTAGTAAATGCATAATTAGTTCTCAGAATATTCCAATAGAACGGAAGTACGTGTCGAAGAGGACGTTGGAGGACATTGAACGTTATTCTTTCTAGCAAAAATGGACAATCAATTACACCATTAATGATATTGTATGCAAAAGTAAGGCTTAAGACAGACCGAGGTCGGACTTTCCAGAGATTTAAGATTTATGTGCATAAAATGAGAAGAATGTGGAGGAATGGGTGCTGGAAAGTTTAAGGAGCTAAAAGCGAATTTAAATCACGTCAGTTTTCTGTCTTATGTGGGTATTTTATTAATCCACTTCTTCCTGAAATTCTCGCCTCGCTAATGGTCAACTATCTAGTATTTATAGAACCCATTTGAGCTATATTTTTCTGTAAACTAAGCGATGATTTTGAGCAAATGAAAATTTTCATTTCTAGCTTAAACTTGTCCTGAATTTTGTGGTATTTTTGGGATATGCCCGGCGATCTTTTAGATTTTCAGCATTTCGGCTTTATTTTTTCCCCCGACATTTTTCAAACTGCAGTGTTTATTCGGGATTATATCTGAATTTTTTAAGATACTCTTTTGAAATGTGTTAGGGCATTTTTGATTTTTTTTTCAGAAAAAAATGAAGCTTGTTTTTTGGGGGGTTTCCTGACTTTTTTCGAGGTTTTTGTTCTGGTTTTTTCGAGACTTAGAAAAAACGTTCAAGATATTTTCGGAGTCTTTGAGATGTTTCTTCGTTTTCGCAGTTTTCTCGAAATTCTACGAAGTTTAATTTTGAACTATGTGGGATGTATCCTTGAATTTTCTCTACTTTCAAATAGTTTTTCGAGATTTTTGGGAATTTTGGAAATGATTTTGTTTTGTCATTAATTTTTGGTACTTTATCAGCATTTTTCGCGATTTCTAAGTTTTTCTCCAAGTTTTCTTGCAAGTTTTTGAAATAAAATAATGACATTCGGAAACTTTGAGGATTTCTTTCCTCAGAACTTTTATCTCACGTTTCAGAATGTGTAAATGTTTAAGTGTTTTCCGGATTTTTCGGGACTCTTCTGGTGTTAGGTTTTTTTGGGATTAGCACAGGATTTTTTAAAAATGTTTCGTTACTTTTTGGAAATTTTCGGGTATTTATTTTAAGGCTGTTTGGTATATTCTTCATGTGTTTTTATACATTTTAAGCAATTTTTGTGTTTTCAGAAATTTCGGAAATAAATTAATTTAATATTTTTTGGCCCTTATCTGGATTTTAGTTATCCTTTTTATTTTTTTTAGCAAGTTTCCGGACTTTTCTTTTTTACTTTCCGAAAGCTTTTCGTAAGTTTCCGAAATTTTTCTGAGTTATTTCGTTTTTTTAGAGTTATTAGTGCATTCAAGTTTTTTTGGAACAAATGTAGATATTTTGGAGATTTTTCATGATCTTTTAAAAACTTTTCTTGATTTTTTTGAAATCTGCCGGAATTTTCTCTGCTTTTCCCTAGGATTTAATTGAGTTTTTGATATTTGGCGATTTTTTCACTTTTTTCGTTTCAGTTTTCTCCAATTTTTGGAAAGTCTTTGCAATTTAACTTAAATTAAATTGTTACTTAATTTTGTAATCTTATCTGGATTTTCTAGAATTTTGTTAATTTCTTTTCAAGTTTATCGTTTTTTTTTTACTTTCTGAAAAAATCTCGTGAGTTTTCTGATTTTTTTTTTGGGTTTATTTCATTGTTGTATTCCCGCGACTTTTTGTGAACAAAAGTGTTTTGAATTATCTCGTGAGATTTTGATAGTTTTTTGGATCTTTTTTTAAATTTTCGTGTTTATTTCGAAAACCGGTGGGAATTTTCAGTTTTTAAATTCTGGCGATTTTTTATTTTTATTTTTTTTCATAGAATTTACGGCATTTCGGAATCCTAGGCATTCTTTTGCAACATAAATTAATTTAAGTAAATTTTTATTTTTTTTTTATTTTTTAGATTTTGTTAATTCTTTATGATGTTTTCTAGATTTGGGAAATTTCGGAATTATTTTGGCTTTCCGAAAAATTCTCAGAATCATTCTGGGCTATTTCGTTTTTGTGTTTTCTAGACCTTTTGTGAGTTAAAGTTTTTTTGTGTAATCTCGCGTAATTTTGGAGACTATCTAGTATTTTTTAGAAACCTTGCTATGAAGGAATAAGTAGGCTGGGAGTCAAAGTTGTTTCTTTTCATTCGCTAAGACATAGTATAGCCAATATTTTCCTACTAATTGGCTACCGAAGACCTATTTTCAACAAGTCTAAGGAGCTGGCAGTGCATACAATAGACCTGTTCTTGTTTGACATTGTAATTGTCCAAGCGATTTTAGTCGAGTTAAAGCAGGCGTTTAGTTTGTCTTTAAAATTCGTTAATCCAGAACAAAATATTTCGTAGAAGTTGATATTATTCCCTCTGGGTATTATAATTAAAGTCAACAAATTTAAAGTACGCTGTCCCATAAAAAAAAAATTGATTTGCCCGCAGACATTTGTAAAAACAAACACGAAATAAAGCATACACTGAGGGGCTTTCTGGCTCATTTATGTGGTTTAGTAGGTATGTAGCCTTCGTATTTATTTCACTAATTTAAATAAACATATTTACGTAGTTTCATAGGCATATTTACATAGTTAAATATTCTTAATATTTGTATTTTCCCATCGCATTGCTGCAAGCTATATAAATGTTTTTATTTGAATTTTTCTCTGTGGTCTTTTTAGCCACTCATCCAGACTCAAATGTATGTGGTATATATTTTTTATTTAGACACACAAGTGACTTTCACTTTCATTACTTGCAAGCAGATACATACAGATGTACATGTATAAATAAGGCACTTTTTTGCTTTTATTTTTTCATTTTAAATACATTTTTTCGCTTGTAAACCCGGTCGCTTTTTTCGTCTATAGATTTTTATTTACATACCTACGTCGCTCGTAAATTTTCGCTAAGCGTCCATAAAGAAATAAAATTACTACTAAACGCCTGTCGGAATATACACATATTAAAAATTCAAATATTTATTTATGTTCGCCCATTACCATTTTTATGTGTATTTTTTTTTCACTGCCCCTCTTCCATGAGTATGGCGGTTGTCCTGCTATCTACTGATTGCCAACTTTCGCTTCCGGCTCGTGCATAGAAACATGCATTCATACGTGTGTGACGAAAAAATGCCTGCGTAAACAGAAATAATTAATTGTAGTTCAGCGATCAGCTTTGTTTGTACTCCTATGGCGATTCCTTTTCTGCAAAAAATTTTGCCTTTTCATTGCCCTCTCGTTGGTTTTGTGCTAAGAAGGCAATGAAATGGTAACATTTCTCGATAGAAAAGAAAACTCCCATTAGTTTATTATTTCAATTTAACGTAGAACTTTTTTTTGCTTTGCTTCTTTTTCAATTAGCTTAACTGTGACTCTGACTGAAATGGTGGCCTGCTTCTCTGATTTGAGTTGGTGTATAAATACTTAAATTTGCTTGCTCACTTACATATTTTCTGCAAAAAAAAAATAAAAATTATTATTCCAAGTTCATGCTTGCATTAATTGTTATTTGTTTGTAAACATTTTCTCTAAATCTTTGCGTTTTTGCTGATTTTTTGGTTTCACGTTTGTTCTTACACAATGCATTCGCCTGAGGTTGAAGGCGCAAGTTAATAAAGTTTTATTTCTGTTTTAAGGCCTTTTTTGAGAAATTGTCAATAAAAGCTGAAAATAAGAAAAAAATATGTAAAAAGATATTGATATATGTTTGGGATCTTGAAATACTACCATGGTACATATGTATGTACTTACAAGGATGTTTGATTATTCGCCTTTTTTCCAAACCCGGGTTTCGATTTATTCCAAAAATTGTAATTTGAAAAAAAAGTTCCCTATTTTGAAATTCAGAAAAACCGGAAAAACGGGTAATTAATTTACAAAAAAAATATTAAAATTAAGGATAGATTGTATTAAGAAGAGCAAGGTAAAATAAGTAAAAAGTTTCTTTAGACCGAAAGAAAACAAAAATCTGTAAAAAATTCACGTTTAGTCTAAATTTAAATTTTTTAATACATTATGCAATTTCACTTAAACTTGACATCTTGTCTAGTTTTACTTAGAAATAGGGAATTATGAAATTTGGTAAAGATGGAATAATTGCCACGCCTTCTACTCTTGTGGGCAGAAATATTAAATTTCATCCGATTTCGATGAAATTTAGTGGTGTGTTCTTTCTTTTATTAGTAAACCTTTAATATAAAATATGGGGAAGATTTGATCACTATAACGTCCAAAACTCACAAAAAATATGGGCCCAGTCGTTAAATGTGATGGAATTCTGGCTAATTTTTGTTCCTGCTTTTCACTCTCAGAAAACAAAAGTTATACTATAAAATGACTCAGGTGTAAACACTCGCTTTTTCCCAATGTTTGGTAAGATTTTCCTATTATTCGAAAAATTCTTTTCGTGAAATTATGCAAAAAGAAGCTGAACATCAAAAATTAGGAAAATCAAAAAATATATATATTTGCAAAGTCGCGCGCAAAGATCAAATTATATATTCTAAAACTACATAAAATTATCTAAAACATTTGTCTGATTTCAAGGCCTGACGGACCGGTACTCCCACTTTTTTTTACCAATAATCTTTAGCATCTAAATTTCAAAGTAAATTTGTTGGTAAGAAAATAGGAAAGTACCAAATAAATGATAAATACCTTCACCTGAATTTTCCACGATATTCAAATAATTGATTACAGTTTAAAAAGAAACATTTTCTGTAATGGGTTAGTCGGTATTCGGTATCGCGCCGATTCCCATATTTCTTTGGAAATGTATCCTTCGTGAAGTAGGAGTGTGAGTAAATAATGTGAAGTGTGAACTGTCACCATGACTTTTTTCTATCTGCCTCCATATAGTCGAAACACTTTGCACCGTAGTCGAGATAATAGATGTGTCTACTGCTACTCGAGAGGTCCATGGTTCAATTTCTTGTCCCAGCAACACCGAGTATACTCATTCGGAGCTGGAGTGAAGGTGTAGAGCTCTCCATTTAGGGGCTTCGTTTAAACTGGAAAAAGTATTAAAAACCTCGAGAAACTCAAAACTTTTATTGAAAGGTCAAGATTTGTATTCAATTAAAAAAAAACGGGTTATTCGTTAAAAAATGTGGTTTATTCGATATTCGAAAATTCCAAGATTTCAAAAAAAAACTGCCTATAGATATAAAAAAATCGGTGGAAACCGGTTTGGAAAAACCGAGTCGATCAACCTACTACATACTTACTTCTACTACCCACGGTTCGCCGGAACGTTGTTATTTTGAAATTGTCGGGTACCTCCGATTTACTTTCACTAAATGGTATTGGGATGCCGTAAACTTAGAGCAATTGTATTTAAAATCGTAAAGCTATGTCTCACCCTCCAAAACATCAAAAACTAGTAAAACTTGAAAAAAACTGTTTTTAAATGAAGAAGAAAATTTATGGGAATAAATTTATAAATTTTTGTATTAAAATTATATAAATTTTTATGATAAATGATAATTAGAACAATGTTAAATCACGGGCATTAAATACTAAAATAAAAATATGTACATGAATTCATAGTTTTATTTAACAAGCAGAAAATTTTGTCACGGCAAATGAATATCACCAATGGCAGTGGTACGCCGATTTTGGGTCCAAAAGGGATCTCTCACCACCTGTTAACGTATTTACGGATGAATGGAAGCTGATTGGGCGGGTAGGTAGAGGTGTCATCTGCAAAAATCTCACATTCAACGTAAAATTTAGGCTACCTGATCACAGTAGTGGCTTCCAAACACTCCCTATTGCAAGGTTGCTCCCTATTGCAACACCTTTCAAGGAGGTGAATATCTATTCCGACCGCCAAGCAGATATCACGACTCTTAGCTCCCTAATGGTTCGCCCGAGAACGTTGAAAGATTGTTTGACCTCCTTATGGACCACATCGGATTACTATGCTATATTAAGCTCACTTGGGTTACAGGTCATCGCGAAATTGCTGGAAACTACACAGCCGATGAGCTGCGAAGAAAGGGAGCCCTTGAATTGCTCCTGGAAAGATGTGCATATCGTCAGCTCAGCGTGAGCTAGGCGAAGACCACGTAGAGACCGAAGACGGTGTAGGGAGCTCGTGAGACTAAGTCAGTTACACCTCTCGCTATTGGTTGGAGCCCCTGCTGTTCATTGAGTGATAGGCAAGCATGCGTAGGGTAAGCATGCGTATGGCTAAATAGCATCGATGGTCCTTAATGCACCTTAATGCATGGTGGAATAATCTCAATATCTGCTGCTCTGGTTTCCCGCCGTAGGGAGCCTAAGATTCAAACACCTTAGGTGGCATTTTTTCACACTTCCGATGAGCTTCCGGGAATATCTATCAGTCGTTGAGCAACTTTGTAGTGAGCACGGAGCGTTTTACTTTAAAAAAAATAATAATGTTAGGTGTTATTGCTCTATTCCTCCTCCTACCTCTCTTTCTTAAAAATCATTGCGGGGGTTCAACGTGGTCACTACTCTGCTTATATGATGATTTCCACAAGATTCCGCTCCGCTATAAATCCTGCTCCGAACTTCATTTACACTGCTGTTTGCCAATCTGATAGCCCAAACCTCAATCTGCCGCGCTATAAATTATGGTTCTCTCGGGATGCCTAGGCTTAACTACGCGCGCGTTTATCGAGAAGTGCCAAATTTCTCCTTACATTGGGTGCATACTGTAATCGATGTGCGGCTAAATCGACTTTGCCGTTGCTGTAAGAAAAATTGATGCCCTTCCGAATATAGTGTCTGGAATTTTCAGCCATTGGGTTAAAAGAAAAAAGTTCTGAATAATATTCTATATTTTTCTTTTTATTAGGCAAAAAGTATGTACCGAAACATTTTCGTGTACCACGTAATATATTAGAATTTATTTGTAAATACTTACATTGCCAAAATTGTCCAGCCATTAACAAAATAACGTTAAGTTTTGAAAAATTTTTTCTTTTATTTTATTTCCTTTATTATTTTATACACCTTTTGATATTTTTACTATTTCATAAGGTTAGTCTTCTAGATGTTGTATATTACTTAGATTCTTAATTTACATTAACTAGTTTGTAATTTTTGCTACTGGCTTACATCTTATTTTTTAAGCTTTATTAGCTAACAGTTTGTTTCTGAAACTTTTGCTTTATTCTTTATTTATTATTTAATTTATACATACTAAATCGAAATTTATTATCTGTGCTCGCATTTTCATAATTTCATTTACATTACGTATAAATAGCTTTATATTAATTACTAAAGTTTACTTTATTTATGTTTCCTTTTATTATGTACTCTCAATGGGAATATTTTTGGACTTTCATTACTGAGTACATACTAAAAAGTCATAAAAAATTTAAATATTTTCAAAATTTTTAACAATTATAGGAAAAGAACAATAAACTACCATACATATGGTGCAAGAACAAATGACTCAAGGTCATCTATTTAAAATTTGATCCGCAAAGAAATAAATGAAACTTTTATGAAAGCAATGCAAACAAGTAAGAAAGTCTAAGTTTGGGCGGAGCCGAACACTAAATACCCGGCGCAAGTATTAAATATATGTTTTCACCTCTCCGAAAGCTACCGCTACATGGTAAGCCGGGGTGTATCAATTTTGAGTAAACTAGCGTCCTTAACTTTCGAAATGTGGAAATTTCAAGCATTTCTGAAATTTACCGTTATATGAAAAGCGGCCTAAATTTTGGTCCGATTTCAATAATTTTCAACGTTTTGCTTCTATGTGGCAAGTAAAGTAACCACACAGAGTTTGGTACAAATTGGTAGAACGGTTACCGAGATACATATGTGTGATTACAAGTGGGCGGTGCCACTCCCATTTTCCAAAATTTTAGCATAAACGTATTTCTTAGTAAAGAATTGTTCCAAGCATCAATTTTGAATAAACTAGCTTTAATATTTACTGATTTATCGAGGAATTCGTATTTCTCTCTCTTATTGTAGCAAGGCCAACAACAGTCAAAAGTTTGGAAGAAATTGGTGCAGCGGTTACCAAGATATGCACATGTAACCATAAGTGGGCGTGGCTATGCCCATTTTTCAAAAATTTATAATATTCTTATTTTTCGTCTAAAATTTATTGTAAATATCAATTTTGAGTGAATAATCTTCAGTAGTTACTAAAGTATCGAAGTTTTTGTATTTCTGAAAATTACCGTTATATGGGAGGTAGGCGTGGTTATTGTCCGCTTTTCCCATTTTCAATACCATCCGTCCTACGAACGAAAGAAGTGTACGTACCAAGTTTGGTTAAGGTATCTCGATTTTTGCTTGAGTTATCGTGTACACGGACGGACGGACAGACGGACAGACGGACGGACAGACAGTCACCGCTTAATCGATTTCTCGTTTCATTCTGATCATTTATGTGTACATTTGTCTGTATCTATCTCGATTCGTTTTGCCTGTTACAAACAACCGTTATGTGAAAAAAGTTATAATACCCTTGTGCACAAGAGCGCTCGGGTATAAAAAGGTAAGTAGCGGTAAACTAATTATCAATAGACACATAAGAGCATTCGTGATTTGAAAAATAAAAAAATCTTTTTCGAGAACAATTTTCCTGTTCCTTTTTTCATTTGAGTTCCGCGCACACGAATAGTGGTTTTTCGACCAAGCACCCACGAATATCATTTAAAAATGGGCAAATTACGTACCGTTATTCATAGTTAACTTCTAAATGCATTTTATGAGTTTGATACATTTTTATTACTCTCATTAGGTTGGAAAAAATTGTCGAATTAGTGACACAATATTTGGCTTCGTATGCGGTAGAGGATTAACTAAGTTAGCTAAAATTATGTAAATTTGAATATAAATTTTCTATTAATTTTAAATAGGTTTGCCATACTTAAAATAAATGTATTTAAGAGTTTTGCTTCAAAATTCAATCGGATTCGAATATGTGTATTGATAAAGATATTGCCACCTAAACGTGTCAAGTCCACTTTTTTTCAAAATTTAGTTTTCAAATTTCAAGATAATGCGAAACTACATCGATTTTTCGTCTCTCCTGAACAGTTTCAAAAAATCTTCTTGGCACCTTTTCCCCTTTAGGTAACGAAATGTGCTCTCACAAGTTTTGCTTGGTATAAAACTAAAGAAAAAAGGTACGCGATGATGGTACAAAAAATAATAATAATTTTGAAATTTTTTTTTTTCAACAGTTTACTATAAATTTTTAATAGTTTACTATAAAAAAATATCTGTCAAATTAGTGCATGTCAGAACATGCAAAAAATATGTCCGCGAGCAAAAACAGCAAGCACAGAGGCTCCCAACGCAATGGAAAGACTAAGTGGAGAAGGACTTGGCTTCACTTGGCATTTCCAATTGGCGTCAGTTGCCACAGCAGAGAAACGACTGGCGTGCTTTGTTGAACGCGGCCAAATCGCTAAGGCGGTTACAACGCCAAATAAGAAGGTGAAGAATCAGATATTTTTTATGGCTGTAAATTATTTGAAACTACTACCAAAGATTAGCTAATACGTCATTCTAAGTAGCAACTAAGAACAGTCAAATAATGAAGGATCTGAACGTTTTTGGCTTACTTCTACGTTTTACTAAAAATATTCCTATATAACACGTTCATTTAAAATCTATTTACTTATGTATGTAAGTATATTACATTTTACGCTTAGAAGAGCTTATACGCCATACATATTTACATTTCCCATATAACCACTAATTATCCTCTACTTATGCAGCTACACATATTCATAGCTTATTGTTTATAAGCTTTCCCTGCTTTCTATGTATTCTACAGAAATTGCGCCACCACTCCAGCGCTTCTACGCCGCCACAACATCCTACGCCACTATCAATCATTGGCCAACTTCAGTCGCACCGCAATTCGTTTGCACTTCCACATCAGCTGTGTCTCCAGTATGCTAAAAGACATGGCGACCAACACCAAGCCGAGCAGCAAATAAGCGCAACAAGCAAAGAGCTGCACATGCGGCCCATGAAAAGTACGCTCGGGTATAAAGTCACCATAGCCAATGGTGGCCAAGGTGACAAAGCAAAAGTAGGCGCCATCCACAATGGACCAATTCTCCCAGAAAGCAAAAATCACAGTACCCAAACAAATATAGCAGATGAGTATGAGCAGCACAATGCTGATGGGCACCTGTGGGCCAGCGTCGTCGGGGTCTGTCATTGAGGCGGCATCTTCATCGCCGTCTGCATCGTCAGTGGACGCACCGCTGGCATCGCAGTAATCATGTTCGTCCGCCGTGTGCGCGCAGCTGCTGTGATGCTTCCTCTTATGTTTGCAGTTGCTGTTGAGTTTTGTGAGGCGGAATTGTTCGGATGGCGTCGCATCGCGTTGCATGTAAGCTGCGTCCTCCCCATCGTCGGAGGTTTCATCGGTTACCGTGTCGCCATAGCAGCTGCTCACTTTCCCACTTCTATGATGGCTTGTCGTATGGACGTTGCAGCCAGCGCGGCGTATGGCGGTGAAATTGGCGGATTTGCGTAACGCGGCGTTACGTTGGAATGTATTGAGGGTGTGACGATGAAAGGATGCAGCGGTAGCGTTTAGGAGGCTGCGCGCACCTCTCTGATCATCTGTATGCGTGGTGCTGTTGCTGTTGTTTTGGCCCATGCCGCTGCTGCTGGTGCTGTTGCCACCGCCGGCGATGAGCGGTACGCGTGATGGCGTACCATGTGGGCAATTGCTAGAAGGGAGAAGGAGAAAATTTAAAAGTTTTGTTAGTCAGAAATGAACTCGGCTCTTTTGTTTAATTATTGTATGCTTCCACAAAATAATTAGAAAAATGCTCACTGTCTCTTTCATATACTTATAGACTTATTTATTAATGTACTTTAGAGTTATTTGAAAATGAAAATAAAGAACTGCGTTACCTTAATTGGCATTCATGCTCTTTCAACGAGAATTTTTTTTTTTTATCCAATTACCTATCTAACAAAAACTTGTTTTAGTTATCAAAATGATTCAACCTCCGAATCATTAAACAAATGGGGGTAACTTCTACTTTTTTATGTGGCGATCGATTCATGAACTTACATACTCTGCAGGCCATTACTTAAGCTGATTTTTTCTATAGTACCAGTAACATTTTCCAGCCTAACGCTGGATCATTTTTGCTGCAGATAAATCAGCACACAGCTTTTTTCGAGATGCAATACTTTTGTCTGCAGTTGTTTGTTGTACAAGCGTATGAAAAAATGTGTTAAACGTTTTTGCTTTCTTAGCGATTACCATCTTGCATTACCAGTGGGTTTTGTAACAAATTTGAAGTTTCAAGGCAATAGCTCATCAGGACGTTAGTTAAAAATTGATTAAAATATTCGAATGCATACAGGTGAAACTTAGAAAAGTTTTTAATAAATAAATAAACATAAGTGGTGGACAATCTAATTCGGTAACTCACTTTAACCTATTTCAGATTATGGAACACTATATCCTTAGAAAACAAGTGTTTATAGATAAAACTTGCCTTAATTAATTTTCTCTTTTCTAAGCACCAACAACTGCAGCATTATTGACTCTCATTTCAACATCGTATGTACATCCCTTATTTACTTTATTGGAAATTTAGCGTCTCCGTCAGTCAATCAATTCTTTTTTTATATTTGTTTTGGAAATATTTCTCTCCATTCACACCATATTTTAGCATATCATACTCGCGGTGAAAACTTTTCAGAGCTTTCAACAAAACCCTTTTCTTGTCCCTTTTACTTCCTAGCTTCGAGCCTAATTCTCTGTTGTATTACACACTTGTTTTTTTTGTCGATTCATTTGCTTAACCTAGCAATCAATTTATCTCGTTTACCCCTCTCCTTAACCTTTAAAAGTAATCCAATCGTTGCGCTCAATTTAATATTTAAACAAACGAAAAACCAAAATACGTACATACATGCATAGCCATTCACAAGCATGCCCCTCGTAGGCTTTCTTTCACACACTTCGAGTGCACATGGCGTATACGTGACATTTTACTTAACCGCACAGAAGTTCTTACGTCACACTAACACACAGGCATTCATAATATTTTGCCGGGTCGCAGATTTCGCTGAGCAATGCCATTTGCATAGTTTTGTGCTTTTAAACGGTATACAGTTTTCTACGTACTTACGTAAACGCTTGTTAAGTCGCATACATATGCGCATACATATTTGTCTATTTTTATCCTAAGTACTGTATTGACTTTAGAAATTACTGCCTGTCATCGGCGAAATTTGCAGGTTATTTTTACGTTTGATTTATGATGTCAAAAAGCATAGAATAGTTTGAGCAAGTGCCGTACTATGTAGTTAATTAAAAGAAAGTACAAACTCATACATTTGTAGTTGGATAAATTAATTTTTCTTCAAGCTAGAAAGTGAAGATTAATCAGTTTATTGCAATTTTCCACAGTCTCAACAAAGGTGTCATTCTGTGTGGACGCAATATTTTCGGTGAGTATCATTTTCTAGTTTTTCTGTTTTTAAGAATTTATGTAGACACTTAAATTAGTTGATTTATCGAAATTGACAACGAAATGTCACAAAAAAAATATAAGAAAATTATTTGAATACAATTTTATTCAAATCGTAAAATGAAATGTGTGTACTATCAAACTAAATACTTTTGCATACTTATTTTTGTTATTTCAATCTATATACTATAAAAGTCTTTTAAAAAAGCTTAAAGTACAGTATCCAGTCAATCCAGTTCCACATCTTCCAAAATAATCCATCAAATTTTGTGAGCTGAACCCCTTTTATCCCCTCTGGGTGAAACTACAAAATTTTTAATAGGGTTACCACATGCTTAAAATTTTAATGTATCAAATATGAATTTTAAATAAAATATTGCAACGCGTTTTTATTGAATGAATGTTAATAAATGCTATTATATCCAGAAGTAATAATTTTGAAGAGAGTTGCCAACTATCTAAAAATATAAATCTCTATATATGCGAATGTATGTATGTATATGTAGAACACAGTTGCTTACTCAAGACCGAGCGAGAGATGTCTTTTTAAAGAATTTTTTAAATTGGAAAAAATTTTCGGAAAAATATAAATTTTCGGAAAAATGGATTTTCCGTTGGTTTCGTATAGAAGGTTTAAATAAAAAAAAATTATTTATTTATTTGATAAAAAAGGTTTTTATTTCTGCAGTATGTCTTTCATGAGAAGGAGCATATCGTCCTTAATTCACAAAGGCCCTAAGCAAAAAATGGTATAAAAGAGTATCGAAAATAGGTAGGAATTTAAAAAAAATAGCACATAACTCCATGGTTTTTTTATACTAAGACCTTAAAATATTTGTTGAAGGTGTGTTTTAAAACATCCTACCAAAACCTGTGAAAAACGCAATTTTGAAAAAATTGTTTGTGAATGTATGTCGGATATATTCGACCCCAAACTTAATTGAATAGAGTAGATATATATACGCCCACAAAGTAATGAATTTCTACCGCTTAGACTTTGTTGCTTTTTCAATTTTTCCTAATAAACAATCGTGGTACAAAGCTCAATAAAAATATTAAAAGTAATGAATTTCCGTTTTCAGTAAAATTTTAATATTCGTTAACGGAAAAACCTACTATCCCTAGGTTCGGCAAAAAAAAAAAACAATTTTTTTCGAAATTTGCTGTGCAAATATTTTTAACCCTCAGGTGTGTACTGCGAAATATTTTTGTTTACCTTTAAAATGGTAAGGTTTAATATAAATAAATACGTAAGTATATTTTTTCTTTATGTTTAGTTCTGAAAAGCAACTTTTACATTTCTAGCGACCAGTCGCAAAGTGAATCGCATTGAAAAGGTTTCCAAAACAAATTAAAATTCTTCCCACAAGTTCCTTAAAGTTTACTTAGTAATTTTTTGGAAAAAATAATGTTTCCATTGGTCTAAAGAGAGTTTCAGGTGCTTCTCGTTATGAATGCCAGAGGAAAAGTTAAAGGCAAAAATATTTCAAATATTTAAAAATAAAATATATTTTATTGGAAACTTCATAGTATTTCTATTAAAACTAATTTTTTAATATAACTTAAAACAATCCACATCTACGTGCTTACTATCCGAAATCGACCATACAAGCTGTTAACTCAACTACCAGAAAATCTGGTTTTTGAATTGCATTACAAAATAAGTTCATGAATAAAACCAATTTCCAAAGGGCAAACGATGAGTCAAGCAGCTGCTAAGAAAATTTGTGCCTTTCAAAAGGCTAGCTGGGCAGGAAGAAATGAGCAGTGAAATAAATGTAGCAACAAATGCACACACATAAAAACATATATGCTAGAGTACTGGCTACAAACCCGCAAAGTATTGCAAGCTTGTGAAATGCTATTGAACATCCATAAATAAATTTTATAAATTCTTACATTTATGAAATTGGAAACAAACATAAACATACTTATGTATGTATGTTTACATATGTATGTACAAGGTATTTATACAGTACCACGAGACAAGTGAGCTGAAATGTTATCAAGCTTCTCGCTACATAACGTATACGCCATGTATACTATTTCATTTTTTGTGAGGTTTTGTAGATGTAGTAGCAGTGGTAAATGTATCTATAACATCGAACAGTAAAATCAAATATGTATAAAATTGGAAAGCATATTTCTTGAACTCTAAGCCCGCTGGCCTACAAGTGTAGAGGCAGCTGTGTTGCAAAGCCAATGCAATAGAGCAGAAGAGTTAAAAACATATGTAAGCATGTATGTACCAAAATATGAAGGGCTGCTGTAAATTTTATGATAAGTATAAAACATTTGTACATTTATAAATACATATATATGCGCATATCGTAGTTGTTGCATTTGACCACATGCATAAAATTATATAGATCGAAGCATTTACGTCTATGGAACTGCTTTAATAATTCCTAATAGTAAAGTCTTTGACAGCATATTTATATATTTGAAACATTTTGATATAATCAGCCAGGTTTTGTAATTCACTTTCGAGTGAATCTCGTCCCCATTCAATTCGAATTTAAAGTGAGTTTGATTCAATTTCACTCGGAAGTAAATTGCAGAACTTGCCCGAATGATTACTAAAATGATTGAAATGCAATCGCAAGAAGAGTCAAAACTGAAGCTGTAAGCGGAACTATTTATGAGAAATGTCTAAAATAGTGTATGCACATAAGTCCGAGAGCAATTTGAAAAGTCAGTAGTTCGTGAAATTTTTCGCGCAGTAATATTAAATGCAAATGTCAAATAGGATCCCTTTTACAGACTACTGTGAAATTACGAGCAATCTGCTTCTTTAAATTTGTGTTTGACAGCCATTTAAAGCAGACAACCTCGGGAATTTTTCGTGAAAATGGATAGAGTGAATTTCTTATGCTGATTTTGTGCTTTAAAAATCTACTACCGAAACCAAGGAAATGCCTTGCAAATAGTATGGAGATTCTGCGCGATTAATTTCAATGGTTAAAAAATGGTTTACTAAGTTTCGATGCGGTCGTATCAGCACAAGGCTCTGCGAACGTCTAGGTTGTCCGTGAAAGTTGCGAGAGTTGGTTGAGCCTATAGACCTCTTATCTGGGAAGATGTTAAGCGGCATCCGAGACAATGAATATCCAGTGAATATTTTCTGTTTTCAAACCCAAAGAAATGGCTGGATGGTGAGAGATTTGGGTTAAATGAAGAGATCGTTACTGAAACAAAAGCTTATTTTGAGGACTTTTTAAGGAAGTAAAAAAATTTGAAAATTCTCTAGTAAATGCATCACGCTAACAGGAGACTATAGTGAGAAATAAAATGCTGTTTTGCCGAAAAAAAAGCAACTGACCTTCCAAATTTCCCCCCTATAAGGTATAAAGAATAAATGATCTTTTAATTTAGTTAAGTTTTAATGAAGATTCAGATCAATTTTAAAGCCAAGCTAAGTTTGAATCGTTAATTCGTGAAATATTGTAAAATGATCGGTTAGTAAAAACGCTGTGTACCAAAAAGGAAGTTTTGTCAGTCCTTTGGAGAGCGGCTCGGTGAAAAATAAAAAACTGAGACCTAAGATGTCTGGACCGAAACTTCACAAAAGATGGGTGGCTTAAAATAAAATATTGAAATCTTTGCACCTTTTCGTACGCGTGAGTTTTCCGCCACCAGTACTGAAAGTTGGGGTTATGTGAAGCCAAGAAGATTCTTTGACAAGATATCCATCACAGAACAAAAAAAAACTTTGATGCCTATCAGTCCAATGTAGTCCCGCTGTAGTCATAGGTACCGTCAGTCACGTTTTTCACTGAGAATCATGAACGAAGGTTAGACCCTGACCCGACGTCGCTCGATTGGACACTCAATGGACTTTTTTAATGAAAGAAACACAAGCACCCACACACGAACTGACACAATTACCACATGAGTGTTTACTATTTGATTACGAACTTAAAAATTTGTAGCAGCATGCGCGCTCAATAAACATAATTTCAGCTGTGTAAATACCTGCCAGAAGCGTGCCAATTAAACCACAGATGTGTCAATTCAAGCGGCCGATTGTTTACTTTAACTGCCACCAGGTGAAAGCTCAAACAAATACAAGCAAGTCGGAATGGCGACAGCAATTCATATTTGAAATAGTTTTATTTTTTTGATTTTTCTTAGAGGCTGTTTTTTTTTATTTTAGTACTAAATATTTTCTATCTGACGTACATACATATATAGAA
>NW_023458562.1:13288514-13292965 GCF_013731165.1 Rhagoletis pomonella
TACAAGTGGAATTTCGTAGGTTGCGATTAAAAAAGTTCCTATATAAGTATATGGCTTTATTTGCAAAAGATATCTGATTGTGAGTAATTTTCTCGAGGTCCTTCTATATAAATCTTTAAAACCCGTAAGAGAACGATACGTAAAAAAAATAAAAACATTCCTATTATAGCGGAGGGATTGCTCTTTGAGCCTGAACTTGAATATGCACGACAATTTTGAAAATTAAAAAAATAGTAAATTAAGTCAGCATTTTTCCGATATGGCAAATTGGATGCAGTTTAACAAAGCTCCTTTAAACAAACCGAACTGCATCAAAATTGTCATAGCGAAAAAATACTGACTTATTCCCTTCGGCAATTAAACGATTGTGTACATAAATGTATGTAGAAAAATTATATGCTATGCACCTACAAAACCAGAGTGGGCACAATGCCACATTTAGTTTTCGTAAAAAAATATTCTTATTAAACTTTTCTTACCAAAGAAGTGCAAATAAAATCTACATAATAAATTGGTTTTAGCACAGCTTAAACCAATAAAATATACAACCAAAATAAATATTTTTTTTGGCCGTGCTTCTATTTCAGTTTGTACTGCATCTTAGTTCTTTCACTTGAAAGGGGTGGCCTACTGCTTTGCGCGTCCGCGAATGACAGTTGGTTATTTTTTTTAACAGAATCGTTTTCAATAAAGATACATTTTCGGAGGTTTGCCATTTACCTAAGTTCCATCGAGACATAGCATGCAGCTCAAATTACTCGGCGACACTTCTTCTTCTTATTTGGCACTAAAACCGTTTGTCGGTTTGGGCCGAGACCAAAAAGCTTCTCCAATTGCTTCTCTCCTGCGCGAATTTGCGCCAGTTGGTTATCCCTAGCGAAGACAGGTTCTTCTGGACTTAATCCTTCCATTGCGTTCGTGGGCGCCCTTGCTTTCGTTGTCCACCCATGGGTGCGGAGTCGAAGGATCTTTTCACCGGAGAGTCGTCATCCATGCGTACAACATGTCCAAGCCAACGCAATCGCTGTATTTTTATGCGCTTAACTATGTCCATGTCGTTAAAAAGCTCATACAGTTCGTCATTCCATCTTCTCCGATATCCACTATCTACGAAAACAGGGCCATAGATTTTGCGTAGGATAGTTCTCTCGAAAGCCTCCAAAGCCTTCTCATCTTTGTTCGACGGCATGATGAGAGATTTGTAGAGCGTGAGTTTCGTTCGTCGAGAGAGGGCTCTGCTTTTCAATTGCCTACCGAGCCCAAAGTAGCACCTGTTGGCAAGAGTTATTCTTCGCTTGATCTCCAGGCTGACGTTGTTGGTGGTGTTTATACTGGATCCTAGGTAGACAAGGTCCTTCACTATTTCAAAGTTATATCTGCCAACAGTGACGTGTGTCCCGTAACGCGTGGACTCTTTATATGTTGCCATTAGGTACTTTGTCTTTCCCTCGTTCACCGCTAGACCAACCTCTTTAGCTTCTTTTTATAAACTGGAAAATGCTGCGGTTACGTCCCTTTGTTTCAGACCTACGATATCGATATCATCTGCATACGCCAGCAGCATCATTCTTTGGTATATATGGTGCCGCTGCGATTCAGATTGGCAGCTCTTATTACGCTTTCCAGCATGAGATTGAAAAAGTCGCACGAGAGTGAATCGCCTTGTCTAAAACCTCGTTTGGTGTGTACTGCGATACACTCAAGCAAAAACTCATATATTTGTATACATATATGTATGCGAAAATGCCCACTCCTGAAATTGATATGCTGCTAGTAGGCGCACACTTAAGTGCTTCGGAATTGCAAAATAATATAAATAACGAAATACGAGCATAGAGAAAATTAATTGACCTGCATCGAACTGAAGCTACAATTAATTACTGACATCGCCAACCAACCACGACAAAGTGAATTGAAATGAAGTTAAGCGAAAAGAAAATATACATATGCAGACACAAATACAGCGTCACTCATATTAATAAAGCAACGCGGCGAACAACGAAAAATAGTCTGAATAAATGCTATACACGTATGCACATACAATGGCAGAAAGTAATCAATGATTGACTGCTGGTTGAACTTCCACAGCTGCTGTTGTTGTTGAATAGTCATGGATACCAGAAGTTGCACGTCTCGTAGTCGAATAATGCATTACTACGTTAATATATAATGACAAATAAATTAGTTAGTAGCTGGCTATGTAAGAGACGAAAAATGTGGGGGCAGTTGCCTGAGAGAAGTTCTGACACTTGCTGCTTGCCGAAATTACACGTGCATATCCTGATCACCACCAATATCAATTTATGTATGTATGTGTATATATGCATATACCTACATAACCATACATATGTATGTGTATTAGGGCTGTGCGATTAATTGATTACTAAAAATTTTAATTAATCATAAAGTAAATAACTCAATTATTCGATTAATTGGAAATTATGATTACGCAAAAGTTCAGTTAATCGAGTAATAAAGATTTTTGATTAATCAAAAAAAATAATATTTGAGTAAGTTACTTTATGATTAATCAACATTTCGAGTAAAATGAGTAATCAACATTTCAACTATTTACATATGCATAAAGTAGTTAAAGTTCCTTGATACTTTGAAAACAACGTTTCTGTTTTCAAAAATTAAAACGAAAAATTTTTTCATATACAGAATGTAAAAAAGATAATAAGCATTTTCCAAAGCAAACTCTTTAACGAGCAAAATTATTATTTTTTGAGTAATCATATTTTAAGTAACTCGATTAATCATCGTTTTGAGTAACCAAAATCTTGATTACTCGAGTAATTGTTTAACCGAATAATTGATTAACCAACTTGCTCGAGTAATCGAATAATCGCACAACCCCAATGTGTATTAATTTGATTAACAGAAATATTTATTTTCACATTTTTTCATGTTCGCTTTTTTCATATATGTATCTACTGCCATTGCTACTCAATTGATGCCACCTATAACACTTGTTTCCTATTCTGGAGCAACACGGCATACAAGTATTTTTTTTGGTATTTTTGGTACTTAAATATTGGCGATGTATGTATGTATTTATAGCTCCCAAATACAAATGTAAGTAAAGACAAGGGTTTTTATAAGCTTTTATTTAACTTGGTCATCCCGCGCAAATCGCGGAAATTTCCAATCGGTTTTAAACTGACTTCCCGACAAGTTAGAGACTTGAAGTTTTCAGCATAGCTCCAATCACGATAACAATGCAATTTAATATATAAATGAATTCCCCATATGGTCCAGGGGTCTTGATTCAAAGGCGGTTAAAAAATAGTAAGATTTATGGCTAACAGAGCGTAATTTGCCAAAGAATGTAAAACTTCTATAAAATTGTTAGATATGAACCTCGTTCTATGAATTAGAAGACTCCAGATGTCACCCCGCCGGAAGCAGTTAAATATTGCGCCTAAATATATGCCATGCTACAGCGGAAATGGACGACACGCCATTTCTTTAAATAAAATTAACTGCTGTTTATATATGTAATACTCCTATATTGGCAGTAAGAGCTAGTACCGTCCGAAAACACTACAGTACAGATATATCAATAAACACGTACGAAAGAAAAGGAACACATACGTTTATAAATAAACATGTACACAACACATATACAAAAACGGCACTCAAGTACACAATACATTGACAAAAACGGTACTAGACTGTCTCGCTTTGATTTCGGAATGCTTACACATTGAGAAGTTAGCTTACTGCCAATATAGAAGTATGTATTACATATATGCTGCTGTTATATGTACATATGTATGTTTATACAAAACGTAAGCAAACATTTTGCTTGCCAAGTCTTCTGTTCTCTTTCATTGCAAGTTGAATTATTTTAATATCTATTGCAAAATTTTTTAAATAAAATAAAATAACACTTTTTAACATACAACGCTTTTATAAATGGACTAAAAATTATAAAATAAAATAATGTAAAAAAAATATTTTTTAAAAACAAGCTTTTATTTAACCTGTACAATCAAAGGAATAAAATGAAGTAGTGTAACAAAAGATTTTTTAGCAAGAAAATTTTGTCAAAACTGCACTAAAATGAAGAAAATAAAATAAGTTAAGATCTCGTTAAAGTGCTTTTAGTAACTTTAAGTGAAAGGAGTTATTCAAACTCTAATGAAAATTACTAACAATTTGTACTAATTCGTTTTTAAAAAAGCTTGGAATAAAATGAAGTAGCGTAACAAAAGATTTTTTAGCAAGAAAATTTTGTCAAAACTGCACTAAAATGAAGAAAATAAAATAAGTTAAGATTTCGTTAAAGTTACTAAAAGCCATTTAGTGAAAGGAGTATTTAAACTCTAATGAAAATTACTAACAATTTGTACTAATTTACTTCGTTTTTAAAAAAGCTTGTCGCGCGAATAGCAAACCGGCATTTAAATATCTGCATACATACATATACATACATACCCAACCAA
>NW_023458562.1:13293065-13299916 GCF_013731165.1 Rhagoletis pomonella
AAAATAAAATAAAATAAAATAAAATAAAATAAAATAAAATAAAATAAGATAAAATAAAATATAATAAAATAAAATAAAATAAAATAAAGTAAAATAAATTAAATTAAATTACATTAAATTAAATTAAACAAAATAAAGTTAAATTAAATCAAATTAACTAAATTAAATGATATTAAATTAAGGTAAATTAAATTATATTGAATAAAATAAAATAATTAAATTAAAGAAAACTTAACTTAACCAAATAAAATAGTAAATTTAACGGAAGTAAGCCGCTACAGCAAATAATCTTTATAAATAAATTAAACTAAAATAAGAAATTAAAAATAAAATATATCAAAATAATTACCTGTATTTCCGGCTACGAAAAAGTACAAAGGTGGTGCTAAGTGTACTGTCACTTACTCACCCCGTGGTGAGGAAGTGATAAAAATGGATAAACGGAAGCAAAACCAAGGCACCGAGATCCAACACCCGTCTGGGGCTAGTAGCCCCTTCCAGCGGAGCGGAATGACCCAACGATCTCCCGTACGTAACACGTTACTGGCCAGACGACCAGCCAGTGACAATACGGATGTCCCGAGTTCAAATAACGTGGAGGATTCTGCAGGGTCACCAGCAGCATGCATAGAAAGCGGAAATGGGGCTGACTCTCAGAGAATCCAATCAATCGAGAACTCTACTGAAAAGTACAACGGCGCCCTCCGCATGATTGGGGAGAAGATTGGGGAACTGAGGAAGATGATGGATAGCCAGAGGCACGTGAATCAGCAAATGAAAAACGTCCTGACCAGCATCTCGAAGCTCTTCGAAATCATTGAGAGTAATGATCAAGAAAGAACCTCAGTTAGTACTTCAGTGAAATCGACTCAAACAGACCGGCCAGTCAAAGGTGATAAAACAGGGAAGAGGTCGGCGAACGAACCCACACCCGAGAACCGCCCACAACCGAAAGATAAACGCATTCGTGTCAACTCACCTCGAGCACAAGCAGAGAAAATGGATCGCCAAACTCGTAGCAGTGATCAACCAGAAACAGCTGACAATGCGGCCCAGAAGCCAAAAGGCGATAACCAGCCGCTATGCTCCAACGCTACCACAGCCAACTTAAATATGGAGTGGACTAAGGTGAAACCGAAAAGACGGCAGAGAAAAAAGCCAACCCGCCCGGACGCCATTGTAGTCAAATCCTCTGGAGAGTGTTCTTATGCTGACATTTTGAAAATGGTAAAGAGCGAGGAAAGCCTGAAGGGCTTAAGCGAAACTGTCCGGAAGATCAGGAAAACAGCTAGTGGCGATCTCCTGTTTCAGCTGAATAAGTCTGAGGACGTAAATACTGCGAAACTTCAAGAGGCAGTCGAAGGAGTACTGGCAGGTAAAGCAGAAGTCAGGACCCTAACTGAAATGGTTCATATAGAGATACATGATATCGACGAAGTTACGACAAGCGAAGAGGTGTGCTTAGCTTTAAATGGTCAGGGTGGGTCCACTAAAGTGCTAGTATCCGATATCCGGTCGATGCGAAAAGCGTACGGAGGCACACAGACCGCAACCTTACTGCTACCCGAGAGCTTTGCCAATAAGCTAGTAGGCCAAGGTAAAATCGGAATTGGCTGGGTTATCTGCCGAATAAGACATAAAATACAGCCAAAGCGCTGCTACAAATGTTTTGAGTTCGGCCACATATCGAAGGGCTGTCGGAGCAGCGACGATTTTGGCAAATCGTGCTTCAAGTGCGGTCAAACTGGGCATACGGCCAAACTATGCACAAATACACCACGGTGCTTATTATGCGTAAAACGCGGCAGCAATCCTACCAGCCACCAGGCAGGAGGCAACAAGTGTCCGGTATATCAACTGGCGCTAAGCAAAATAAAGGTATGATGAGACTTTTGCAGCTTAACCTCAACCACTGCCAAGCGGCGCAGGACCTCCTGTCGCAAACAATATTAGAGGAAAAAATCGATATTGCGATACTCAGTGAGCCATACAAATCGAAATCGTCCCAGTGCTGACTTCAGGATCAAAGCGGAAAAGCGGCTCTCTGGTCATGCGGGAACCCAGCTCGCTGGATGCAGGGTGCCGTGTCCGCAAATGGCTTCGTTGGTGCGGAAATCGGCAACTTGTACGTATACAGCTGCTACATTGCGCCAAGCATAAGTATACAGGCATTCGAAAATATACTGATGCTAGAGGCAGGCAGAATGTTCTTATAGCAGGCGACTTCACCGCGTGGGCACAAGGGTGGGGATGCCGCAGTACAAGCCCAAGAGGGAGAGCTCTTCTGGAGGCTTTCTCTTGTTTGGACGTCGTTTTACTAAACACGGGAACTGAACACACTTTCAGCCGAAACGGTTTTGGGTCAATAATAGACCTGACCTTTATCAGTTCCGGGCTATATAGATTCACTGAATGGAAACATAGCACGTGTTATACGCAAAGTGATCATTCAGCTTTAATTTGCAATATCAACTGCAGACGAGAACTGTCTAAGCGGACTCACAACCCCGGAGTATCGCACGGGTGGAAAACCAGTACTTTCGACCCCGAATCGTTTACCAGCATGCTACCATCCACCGTTTACCAAGGGTCAGCAGACTCCATGGCCGAACACCTAATGGCCGACATTCGCGCAGCTTGCGATGCATCAATGGCCAGGAGAACTTCCTCCACGTATCGTCATGCGGTCTACTGGTGGAACGATAACATAGCGGACCTGCGAAAGAAATGTCTAAGATGTAGGCGAAATGCTCAGAGAGCTAGGGAAAGAGACAACTTCGTGGTATTTCGTGCGGCTTATAAGAGTGCACGCGACGCACTAAAGAAAGGAATTAAAGAAAGTAAACGGCAATGCTTCTTAGAGCTCTGTGATGATGCTGAACGGAATCCTTGGGGCTCGGCTTACAAAATTGTCTCAAAAAAGCCGAAAGGCAGAAACATGAACCCGACAAACGCTGCATACCTAAAGTCCGTCGTGGGGACACTATTTCCTGTACAGAGACCGTTAGTGTCCACTATGGATGGCGAGCCGTTGAGTGTTGTTGACCCTGTAACGGAAGAAGAAATCACACTCGCAACATCGAAGGTGGAAGTAAAGAAAGCTCCTGGCCCCGATGGCGTACCCAACATAGCTCTTAAGCTTGCAGTCCACCAGTGCGCTTCCTTATTCCTACAAGTTTTTAATGAGTGTTTCACGAATGGAACTTTCCCTCAAATCTGGAAGAGGCAAAAGCTGGTCTTAATACCAAAGCCGGGTATACCTCTGGATGATCCCTCAAGTTTTCGGCCTATTTGTCTGCTGGACACAGCAGGTAAAATCTTGGAGCATATTATAGCTAAACGTCTCGACAGGGAAGTCCAAGAAAAAGGCAGTATATCGGCAAACCAATTCGGGTTTAGAAAAGGGAAATCCACTGTGAATGTGGTATCAGAAGTCATTAAGTTAGCACGGGATGCAACAAGCGGTACACGGTGGCTGGGAGGAGCAAAAGAATACTGCGTTATTGTTACCTTAGACGTAAAGAACGCGTTCAACTCTGCCAACTGGGCTAAAATACCCGATAGACTGGAGAGCATTGGCATTTCTTATTATCTTCGGAGACTAATACGAAGTTATTTCCATTCGCGAGTGTTGTGGTACGAAACGGAGGAGGGTCTGCAACGGGCTGAGATAACAGGTGGCGTTCCACAAGGATCCGTACTAGGACCCTTGCTATGGAACATTATGTATGATGGAGTTCTCCGTACCGAATTGCCTGAGGGATCATCCATAGTGGGTTTTGCAGACGACATTGCGGTAGTAGTGTCTGCGAAACTGCTTGATGTCATATGCGAAAAGGTAGCATCAACAGTCGGCGTGATTAATAGCTGGTTAAATAGCTTCGGCCTGAAGCTAGCCGAGCAAAAAACAGAAGCAATACTTATCTCGAGTCGTAAGAAACTAGAGGAGGTAGCGCTAAAAATTGGCGACCACACCATCACGACGAAACCCACAATTAAATACCTGGGAGTGGTGCTAGACAAGCGTCTTACTTTCAGCGCCCACCTGAGCTATGTGAGAGAGAAAGCAGCTTCAACGATCACGGGACTATCGCGAATAATGCTTAATACGCGAGGACCGAAACAGCGCAGGCGTTTACTCTTAGCGAGCGTGGTTAAAAGCCAAATACTGTATGCGGCCCCAATTTGGTCAAACGCCGCACAGTGTCCATCATACTTCCACGGAGTCAACTCAACATACCGTTTATGCGCGCTCCGAGTTTGCAGCGCCTTCAGAACAGTGGCGAAGTAGATTTTTATCTGAGCCAGTTCTTGAGTGGTCATGGCTGTTTTAAGGCATACCTGTTTAAATTCAAACATGAGCACGACCCCTACTGCGACTTCTGTCTAAGTGGCGTGGAAGAAGATGTCCACCACGTATTCTTTGAGTGCCCTCGTTTCCATCGGCAGATGAACCAACTTAAACTTGCCGTTGGAGGGGTGTTTACGCCACAGTCAGTAGTCGACTATATGGTGAAAGGAACCAGCGAATGGGCATCCACCAGCGATACACTAACTTCGATTTTGAAGGAACTGAGGGACCTAGAGAGACAGCGGCGTATCAGCCGTGCTTAAGCCAACTCTTAGCATAGCCGCGGACTGGAACTAAACTATGATGTTCACCAACCAAGCGTAGGCGCGGACTGGAACCTAGGCCGTTCCAGCCGCTCGAGCAGTGCGGCTTAGAAAGTTGTGCTTTCAGACCGCACCTTGAACATGAAATCTAACAATTAAAGCGCATGCGCGGACTGGAACCTAGGGCGTTCCAGCCGCTCAGGTGGCAATCTCGAAAATTTGTGAAATCGATAAATACGCGCGGACTGGAACCTATGGCGTTCCAACCGCCCAAGTGGCAATATCGAAAAACTATTGCAATCGAAAATAGGCGCGGACTGGAACCTAGGGCGTTCCAGCCGCTCAGGTGGCAATCTCGGAAAAAAAAATTTTGAAATCGATAAATACGCGTGGACTGGAACCTAGGGTGTTCCAGCCGCCCAAGTGGCAACCTCGAAAAATTTTTGCAATCGAAAATAGGCGCGGACTGGAACCTAGGGCGTTCCAGCCGCAAATAAAGTGCAGTTTCGAATTTCGTCCACATGGGGCGTTGGTGCGGATTGGAACCTAGACCGTTCAAACCGCAAAGGCAATATACATACGTATGCGGGCTTGAAACTCATCGCATAAGGCATTTTAAGGTTTTTGCTCTTACTGTCTATAAAGGCGAAAATAATAAGTGGTATCTAAGAGATAAATGAATAAATAGTTAAAAAAGGGTAATTATCCTTAAACAAGACGTGGCAAAGCCTACCAGGCGTAGCCCAGTGGTGCAATTCACTACGCGATTTAACCCACTCTTGTTATTGTTAAGTCAGCTAAACGACAATTTTAACAATTAAGCTATTCAGTGAACGTTTCCGTAACAACATTCGTTAGCGCGAAATCAGCTGTTGTCGTTAACGATAACAAAGGCCGCTTATTTGACGACGTCTAGATTGGAGTTGTTAATAAAACATAAAAGGTACGTTTTACAATTTTTTCGTATGGAAAAACTGCACAGCACCGCTAGCGAAAAAAAATATAAAAAATCAAAAAATTTTTCAGCAACATCAAACCTGCACTTTACTGTACTAAAATTTAATGTGATACAAAACTGCATACATAATTATTCTGATTAAAAACTTGAAGTTTTACGAAAGTTTTTTGATTTTTGTTTAAATATTGCAAAATACACTATTAAAAACAAGTAATATAAATTAAATAACAAAAAAATAGTTTGTTAAAACCTGTCTATATGGGTTCCGGTTATAATTTTTCAATAGGACGTAAAACAAATGTAGAAAACTGGAAGCTAAAAGGTGATAAGTCTATTTTTTAATCTTACAGGAACTGAATATGCCTGGAATTTAAAGGAATTGAATAATTAAAGTTTTCAATTTAATACGTGTACATACATACATGCGTGTTATTAAAAATATGAATATCATATAACTTTGTATGTGCATATTTAAATATTTCTTGATTAATCATCATGACGCTAGCATAATAAAATCAGTCTTGAAAATAAATATGTACAAAATGTGCAAACCTTGATTTTTTTTTATATTAACAATCTTTTTCATGTTAAATATTTGTTAAATGTTTTTTTGTAAACTTTTTATTTACAGCTGCGAGCAAAATATAGCAGCAAAATTCAAAATTTTGTTGTTTTCTACTTATGTGTATTTATTCAAAGCTTGAACAAAATTCACAAAAATCAATCAAACATAAAAAGTTTTCACCAAGATTTCGAACGTTTTATTCAGAATCTCTATAAGATTTTCGGGTATGCAGTTTTGTAGCCCATTCAATTTTAGTCCGTTAAAGTGGAAGTTTCAAGTCGCTAAAAGTTACCGTTGATTTGTTAGAATTTTTTTTTGTGGAAGGTGTTGCGTATTTTCTTCCAAACAAAATGCTTGTGAACTTTGTGCTCACACGAGCGCCTTAGCATATGCAACGGATTTGTGCCCATTAGCGGCAGCACAGTTAGTGAATCGCACAATCGTTACTGCAAACAACAAAAATTGTTAGCTTACAACTCGACAAAACGCATTGTTAAAAGTTAGTGAATCGCGCTACAGGACTGAGTACAACCGACTGGAACGAACGTGCGAGTCAAGTGCTCAACCGCCTCCCGACGAAATACTTGACGGTGGTACCGGGGGGGTTCGGTACTCGGACAGTAGGAGGTTTAGTTCGGGTTAAAGTCCCACACTGACGGGTATAGGCTTTCGATGCTTCCTCCTCGTAAAAAAAAAAAAAAAAAAAAAAAAAAA
>NW_023458562.1:13300016-13366861 GCF_013731165.1 Rhagoletis pomonella
AAAAAAAAAAAAAAAAAAAAAAAAAAAAAATACCCAACCAATTATGCATGCACGCTGAATTCGCCGACAAGTATTTTAGAAATGATGGAATAGCTGTACGTGGGCTTATCGTGGCTATTTAATAATCTCATAAAGTTTGGCGCAAAAAAAGCAACATGTTTTTGGTATGATATTAAGCGAGAAACTACAATGCTTTAAATAGTACAGAAGTTCTAGCGGTATGCAAATGTTGGGAGTATTGGTCTGAGTCTAGAAAGTCAATTTGAAAACTGTGAGGTAATTAACCACAAAACTTTAATGCCTTGATTATACTATATATGAAGCTCTGTACTCTGGTCTTATACTATGTTAGTTCACATTTAATAAGGCCAGACCCTGTGGCCACTGGTGTTTTTACTAGGCTAACTATTTTACATAAATTTCACATTTCTATGTTATGCCTATGCCGTTCGGTATGAAATGATACCAGTGAGAGCTATTGTTCGCTGGAGGGTGAAGAGCTTTCATGTGAACTTGGTATGCTGTTGCATTTTAGAACTATCAGGCAAATAGGGCCTGAGGAATCTATAGGGTTACCATTAACTAAATACATTGACATCAAAAATTGCGGCCCCTATATGGAATCATATTAGTCCCCACGGTGGTACACTGACCGCTCCAAAACACCAGAAGGCATTGGGACAGCTACTTATGGTATGGTCGCAGAATGAGGACATCCGTGCCCATGGGCACAACCAGAGCATCTACCAAGCGGAAGTATACGCCATAAACCGGTATACAGAGATTAACTTACGTAGATACCACCGTAGTGAGATAATCATGATCCTTAGCGACAGCCAGGCGGCACTTAAGGCACCTTGAATGTATTTACACAAGAGAATAAAGGGGTATGAGATAGCGGATGGTTTAGTCTAGAGGCTGTAGTAACTGGATAACAAAAAAAATGTCTATAAGAGCTTTATAGTGGTTTACTTGCGCAAAACTGAAGTGAAAATATTCCACCATTTTGCTCTATAAAATAGTTTTAAAATCTCTTATTAGACCAAAAGAGTCCAGAAGGCGAGGCTTCGTATCGCAAAATGTTGCTTTGTTATTAGTTTCCAAATGGTAATGCAATTTTATTAGGATATTAGGTGGTCTACAACATGAGTTTATAAAACATTTGAAAGTCTTTTCATCCACTTTGTGTAGAGCCTTTGATCTAAAAGTGATCACTGTGTTACGCTCTTTTTGTTCGTACGTTAAAGATATTAAAGAAAAATGTATATTGGGTTCTTTATTAGAGCAACAGAAGCCAGAATTTTTAGATTTTTTTCTGTCTGTCTCAGAATAATAATTATTTCATGGTGGAGTTTTAAAAAAGTTTTCCAAAGAAGAATAATAAAATTATTTTCAAAATAATTATCAGCGAGATAAATATTTTTAAGTTTTCGAAGACTTTTATATTAATTTATTTAATTGTGTGAAGGAACGAATACTTCCTTGCGTAACTTAAGCTACTCTGGCTATAACAAGCACTTTTCTACATAGTTAACCATTTGAAGCCAATATCTAAATTTGTTTCCAAAATGTAGATATGCTTCTTTATTCTCATCGCCTCTGACATTTTTATCTCTATTTCTATTTTGATTCCATTAGTTGATACATATTTAGCACCGGTTATTGAAAAAATATACTAACAAATTTCTTTCCGCCTCTAAAAAATTGCCTCTCATGCTCCAAGCTGATTTTTGTAGCCACCCCAAATATGCCACTATATAAATCAAGTTGTCTGCTAAGTAACAACAGGCCGGCGACTTTTGGCATGGTAACTGGAAAAAATAAAAGGAAATGCGAAACTTGTATCGCAAAAAAAGAAGAATTTAAGTACAAAACGTCAAAAACAGGAGCTAAAAGAAAAAGACGAAGGTAAAAAGGGCAAGCCACCAGGAAACACTACCCGGCCGGACAGTTAAACATACCGGCTCTGTGATTACGACAAATTTATCAACGTACCGGAGTTGGGCGCTTTATAAGCGGCACCACAATACGGTTTGCGAACAAAATATTTACTTTCGCCTTTATTTATTTTTATTTTGCAGTCATCGTTTTGCTAGACACTATTTTTTTTTGCTTTAAAATACACGCTCTTATTCAACTGTATGTATTCCTACTTATTTTTCCTTTTTTCGTTGGCTGACCAAAGCAAAAAGGGAAATCAATTCAATTTGCATGAGCGTCAACGTACGCAACGCTGAATGTTTGTACTTTGTTATTGATTTGTTGTAATTTCGTTTCGTTTACCACCGAAGGGTTGGCTTTTTTTCTCCTTTTTGGTTGTTAACACCGAAAAGGATATGTATATTCAAAGCCCGATTTTTTTAATTTTGCTATCAGTTTTTTTGCAAACTCTTTTTGGCAAATGGTAGATTATTCAGCGCGATTTATCGGCATTCAGGCTTCATAAGCGCCAATTAAAGGCAGTATGGTGCAAATTTTTAGATAAAAACTGAATTTTGTTTAGTTTGTAGACTTTGTAATTTGCTAACAAATGTTAATAAAGTATTTAAGTTAAATAAAACTCCAAATAACTTTACAAAGTTATCCGCATTGCACTTGAAGTGAATTCAGCTAGTTTTAAACTTATACAGCAGACTTTCGAAGAGTAGCACTAAACGTAACAGAAGGCGGGCCGCGATGCTGGTAACAGAAGAAGTGTAAGGTCTCCTCTGCGTTGGAAAGATTAGGGGGATAAGGACTTGGCTTCATATCGCATTTCCAATTGGCGCAAGAAATGACTGACGTGCATTGGCGGACACGGCCAGAAGCGCTTAGACGGGTACAGCGTCAATCAAGAAGAAGAAGAAGTACTAAAAGCTACTTATGAATAGTTAAAAGCGAATATTGGTAAGACTAAGGTAAACAAAAAAAAATATAGATTTCCAAGTAACTCAGGCTACTGCAGTGATTTTTAGCACGTAAATATTTCGGCGTTTTATTCTGTTTCACAAAAGATCTAAAAGATTTTAGTTATCTCCTTCCTCTGGAGTTTAGTATTAGACGAAGTCCTGCAAATGCTATTGGAGAATGGAATCTAATTCCGGAGCTATGCGAATTATATAGTCATACTAGCAAGGAGCAGCAAGTTTGACAACACTCTATGTAACTTAATCCAAAGGAGATTAAAGATAAGAAAAGAGTAGTGTGTAAATGTGTGTATCAACATAAACCCAACGAAAGCAGCCATCATCCCGTTCACTAGAAGAAGAATCCTAACGGGAATGAGGACCATGACTCTGAATGGCATAGACGTCAGCACTGTTTTGGATATTTGGACATCACGCTCGACAAAAACTGTAGTGGAAGAAACACGTTGATATGGCGACATCCAAATCCACAAGAGCACTAATGGTATGAAAACATCTTGCAGGAAAATCTTGGGAAATCAGGTACTCAGATGGGTGTATGCCACGATTGTCAAACCAATGATAACCTGACGAGCGGTGGTATCGGGCTCGATAGTCAACCGAGTGACTTTGAGGCGCTTACTCACGAAATTACAACGTCTCGCATGTGTGTTTATCACATGCGTAATGTGCACCTGACCTATGGCAGAAATGGAAGCTATTCTTGATTTTACGCTGCTGCATATTGGTATAGAGCTGGCATTCAAACGATTCCTAATAAACTTCACTAGAGAAACATGGGGTAGAGAGAGAGGATAGTAACATCTCCTAAAATGGTATCTCTCGGGGAATAGATACCCATAACTCAATTCCCGCGAGGGGATATCAGCAGCATTATTAGCTTCTAAAGGCACTTCAAAACAGCAAGCTGAGCCGATACTAACATCCTTAAATATTTCTAGCTGCACTCTCTTATTTGGAACACAGATGGCTCAAAAACACATGTGGGCATTAGAGCCGGCATCTTTGGTTCCCATGGTCAAACTGCCTAGAATATTTTAATCGGTGGTTCACGCCATAATCCTGTGAGCAGGGATTAATTTTCAGTGAAAATATTGCAGCGAAAACGTCCAAATACTAAGCGATAGTCGGGATGCACTCATTACTCTTCATTCTTATGAAATCAAGTCTGCACGGGTTCTGAAGTACGTAGGGAGAAAAAATGTCTTCCTTTCCTGGGTGTCGGGCCACAAAAGCACATAGGGAAATGAAGAGGCAGACAAGCTTGCTAGGGAAGCCGCAGTAACAACACCAATAGGCTCGATTGCTTCTTTGCAATAGAATCACACACTATCAAAAAGAACTGCAGTGGAACTAAGTCTCTGGGCAGCGTGAAACCAACAAGCTATTGGGGGTATACAATAGGAAAAGACATGATAAGCTCATTAACCTACCAAAAGCTAAGAATTTTAAAAATTGCTGATTAAGGAGTCACCTATAAAAACTTGGGATTCGGTCCACCGATTCATGCCGTTTTTGTGATAGAGAAGCTGAATTTTCTGGGCACATACCCCAGAAATGCGATTCAGTTGCAAGGAGACGAGAGAAATATCTCGAGGCACTAAATCGACAGCCGAAACACATGCACTCGATGTTGCCAAACAATCTACTTGATTTCCTAAGGGAGCTGGGATTGACAGAGGTGCTGTAAGGGGCAAGAGGGCACGAAATATCTCCTGGTGGCAGGCAATTTCTCAAGTAAACATCTAAAATAATTTGTTGGATTTGCTTAGAATTTTGATATATGGTCGGATTTATTATTTAACGTAAGAAGCTATTGGCGATCTAATGTGAAAACTGCCTTTACATATATGTGGGATCTGATTCAGAATGATGCGCTTAAAAGCTGACGAAGTGAACGAACTGCCGGAGAGGACGATGGATATTGTAAGCACCTAAGGGCGTTTTCCCTTTTTTGAGGCGAAAGCGACTAACTTAAAAGAGTTCGATACTCAGCATTAATTTCAAGAGAGGCCAAGAGTTCAGTTAAAATATCAAATAAGATACGTAATTTTAGTTTCGTGAAATAGCACAATCTGACTATACACACTGTGATGTTATTCAGCTCACTACAGTGCAATTCAGCAGCAGTTTTTCCCTTTAACTTCATAAAATGCATTTGTTTGAAGTCGAAATCTATTGGCGCAATTCAGCAGCGGATCCATTCCTGCCTTTTCATAAAATGCAAAAAAATATGTTTTCTCTAAGTTCAAACCTACAAAAGGCAGCCTATTAAAATAAAAAGCTAGATTTAAATACGCGCAAACGTTTTTGTTATAAAACCAAAATGTTAACAAATTTGCTGGACGTACTTTTACATGATTCCGCAGGTGAGTTGTGTAAATTTCTCATGCGTTAAGGTACCACCAAAACCCACCTAAAATCAAACCAACTATATTCAGCGCAATTCAGAATAATTCAGCAACTTTTAATTAATTTCTTAAGCAGTGAAGAGTATAAAATGCTTTCATATCTTGCAATTCAATCACTTGTTATCCTCAACAAAAACTTTCCACCACTATTCAGCCCTTTCTGCCGCCATTCAGCAATATTCAGCAAAAACCATTTGCCAACTAACAGCCTTGCTGCCAAAAATACGCAATCAGACATACAAATAAACCATTTAAAATGCATAACATTCCCCACAAAAAAAAAGTACCAACACCAATAAACAATCAGATTTATAGCTTACCCCAAACGCTGCTGTTCATGCTCTTCCTCATCCTCCATTATGTCGACAGTTGCATTCGAACCAACCATAGACGCTGGGCCCGACATCAAAGCACCCAATTGTGTGGTAACTGCTGTTGTTGTTGGCGGATTACCGCTACACGTCGCCGCCGCTATTGATGTTGTTGCTGTTGCTGTTGCTGTCAATCCAGCTGTCAACATCGCAATGGAAGTTGCATTTGTTGCATTCAATGTTGAAGTGGTTGGTGTTGTTGTAGCCGATTGTGTTGCTGTTGTGGTAGTATTTGTTGAATTATTTCCACCATTTATGCCACAACTAACGCCACCACTGCCATCGTTTTGTTGTAATAATAAATCATGTCTACAGGTTATATCTCGTTCGCCGGCTACTAATGTGCTGATCTCCGGTGGCAGAGGTTTTGTGAGGAATTTCGCTCGACGAATACCTAGAAATTAAATTGAAATGGAGAATTAAAATGTTAAGCGAGGATGTAGTGTTTGGAAGTGATGTGTAATATACGAATTGTTTTTGGGTCAAAATTTAGCAGGTAGATCGTTTAATAAATTATTTTTTACACGTGACCAAAATGCATTTGTTGAATATTTAGTGTTTATTATATTCAGCACTCTCAGTTCAGCAGCTGAAATTTTGTGTAAACTCCGCCATTTTGGTGATAAGACTTTTAAAAATATTCTTTGATTGTTATAAAGTATTAGTTTTGTATCTATTGTCAAAACATATCACACTAAAATTAAATTCAGCACAATTTTTGCGCCATCCATGAATTTATTTGTATATATTTTAGCTGGAAAATTACACTGCTATACATGCAGCACAACAACATTTAAAGATTTTTGACTCAGCAAACTGTTTTTTTCAATTCAGTACCTCTCTGGCGCTGAAACTAAAAACACTTTGTTTTATTAAGCAAGTAATTAGTATGGCTATTCTATTGCATTGTATTTGTCGCAGTAAAAGATGATTTCAATTCAGCATATCTTAACTAAATTCAGCACAAAATATTGTTTTGGCTGAAAACATTTTTGATAAAAAATATTAAAAAACACTGCCTTTCAGATTTCGTTTATATTCAGCGCCATCTGATCATATTCAGCAAAGCAATGTATTTCGCAATTGGAAAAATAAATTTCCCAGCCTTCCTCTTTTTAATCAATGCGAATTTGATCTTTATAAGCTAATATAAACGAAACCTAATTAAATTCGGCAATTGGTATTGCTTAGTTATTAGACAACAACTTTCTTGTCTTATGCTCGCATTTGTCATAGTTAAAAACTGATTTATTTCATATTCAGCACGACTTAATGAATTCAGCAGAGCATTCATTTGAGCTTAGAAATCTTTTATAAAGCAAAAATTAAAAGTACTGTGCATTTAATTTCTCATGCGTATTCAGCATATTTTTAACTTACTTAGCACTTATATTTTATAATAAGTCCAAGTAGTATGGCTAATCCATTGCCGTGTATTTATGGCAGTAAGAGCCGATTGAAATTCAGCATAGCTTAACTGAATTCAGCACCGCATATCTCTTTGGCTAAAAATATTTATAATAACATATATTAAAAATACTTTGCTTTTAACATTTCGTGCCTATTCAGCGCCATTTAATCATATTCAGCACATATTTTACTATAAAAATGAGAATAAATATTTTTCTCAGCTCATATAAAAGACACCCAATTCAATTCAACAATTCTCGAAACTTGTATTTTCACCTTTGGAAATCTTTGTTTAAAGGTAGAATGAGAAGGAATGATTTAGGAATACAAAAATAATTTATATCTATTAAACCTAATTTTTTTTGCCAAGCACGACTTCAAGTGAAAATTAAATTTAATACTCGAGTGCCTAATTTGCATTTGTGTATTTACACATAAGATCGACAACAACGCACACATTCAGGTGACCTTTGCACTTTTCCATTCAGCCGTTGACATCTTGGCGTCAAGTTACACACAAAACAAATTAGGAAGAAAAACAATAAAGCATTCTACTTCGTGGCACATTCATCGCCCGCCACGTACGTGTCACAAGGCATCATTGTCATCATCAATAAAAAAAAGTGTGTCATGCATGACACAAGGCTGTGCGTGTGTGTATTTACTGTCAGCATTTTTCTATTGCTCCTCCGTTCTGTTGGCCATAGTCAAAGTGCCCTACTCGTCATCGTTCTGACTTTTCACTTTTCTCGACTCATTTAAAATATTTTGTAAGTACTTAATGCCTCATGTGAGAGCTTAAGTTGAACCCTTGTTTAGTATCTGCCTTCATGGCAAGCTAGTCATGGACTAAATCGCACCTATTTACTTTTAAACTTTACAAATATTTTGTGTTCCTCTTTTTCTGCACCCCTATTCCACAACCAACCACTTGTCACAGCTGCCACAACTTAAGACCTAAATTAAATGAAGTGATTGATTACCGTATTTTAACAGTAATGCTTGTTGTGCAGCGCTTTACAACGAGTTAAGGGCTCCATGTTTATGTATGCTCGACTATCAAGCCGTCTCGTATTTCACCTGGCTGCGTCTGTTGACGTTGCTGCGTTTGTGTTGGTTAAGTTGTATTTGAGTTTAGCAAATTGCTCAAGTTGTGTGTTAAAGGGCGCCAATTTACGCTGTCACAATGACGAAGATTGTTAATTAAATCGATGTGGATGGTGCGTTTGAGGTAAACGTACGTTAAAGGTTTTTAAAAGAATTTACGCAGCTGAATTTGGCTATACATTGCGGTGATGGGCATTGTTTGAACTCAATATATTGATTCAATTCAGCGCACTTTTAAGCAATTCAGCTGATTCAATAAGGAGCGCTTTAAATGACAAGCACTTTTTTTGTAAAATTACTGCCGTTGGAATTTGTATTTCTCGCAAGCTTATTTCAGCACATTTTAAGGTAATTAAGCTGACATTCATTATTGCTCAGCAGTACTTAAAATTGTAGGTGTAGAGTAAGACGCATTTCATATCCCAAAGTTCTGGCTTATTCAGCGTATTTTATAAAAACTTACTTGGCGAATACTACAAGTATTTAGATTAAAAGTGCGCACTCTGTTTTAAAACGGTTCAGCTTTTTAAAAATTTCAGCTATTGTCTTTATTAAATAAGCTGAATTGAGTGCTGAAAATCTGAATAACTTATTTTGAAAAAAAAATTTTATAAAACTAATTAGATTTTTATTAATGTTATTTTATGTATATTTAAAGCTATTTTTTAGCTGAATTTGAATTAACTTGCTATTGGTCAGCGTAATTCAGCTGCATAATATGAACTTTAGTTAGTAGTCAAATGCCACTTATTCCAATATCTGAAAATGCAATATTAAACATCGATTCAGCTCTTCTAAGCCTCATTCAGCGCATACGAGCTTCACATTTTGAACGGTAAAAACCAGCTTGATGCTGATTCTAAAACCAAAAATACTGCATTAGCTCAATTCAGCTACATTTGGCACAAATTAAAGTACATAATATTTTTTTAAATATTATGTCGGATTTATATTAGCTATAGCACTCCGCCATCCCTAAGCAACCTGATTAGGATCTCTTGGTAAATTTAGCTTTATTCAGCATAGTTAATCTTCACTGTGAACAGTTGTATATCTCCATTAAAACTTAATTGCATGCTTTTAATGCAATTCAGCTGTACTTATGTTCTGAAGTATAGTTCTAAATTGAATGTTGCTTATACCGATACTTGCTAATATAACATCTCAGCTGTTCGCAGTCTCATTCAGCGCGAATCCGCTGCACGAAAGAAAACAACTTGGTGATTATTATATTACCAAACATACTGCATTAGCTCATTTGGTTCAATTCAGCTACATTAAGCACAAATTTAAGTACATATTTTTTAATATTATCTCGAGCCTTTTATGATTTATAGCACTGCGTCATTCAGCTTAATTCAGCACAGTTCAGTTTTATTCTGAACAGTTCTAGGTAGGTAGGTTGTCGCGGTCGTCTATAAGACACACTTAGGCTCAGGGCCCATTGTGATGCCGCATGTTGGGTCAGCAACTCCCAATCCCTCCTAAAACCACACACAGTTCTACGTCTGCATTAAACTTAACTTTCTTTATTTCAAAGCAATTCAGCTGCCTATTGTGAAGCATAAATCAAAATTATATTATAATATTTCCTAATGTAACATGTAAGCTCAATTCAGCTCTCCTCAGCAGAATTCAGCTGCATGTTATGAATTAGGAAAAGAAATTTCAAGTTGATTCTTTTACCAAAATTATAGTATTAGCTCAGTGAGCTCCATTCAGCAATATTTAGGGAAATTTTAACTATATAATATGCTGTGTGCACATATTATCTCTAGGCTTATAGAGTTCTACCAGGTTGTCCGCAAAACATAAAACTGGTACTGTTTTTTCAGCTCGTTTCAGCTATTTAGCTTCAGTTCAGCGCTTTCCTGCTGTGTAAGTTTTTGTCGAAAGCATTTCCCTCCAAACACTCAGCAAATTTTCAACACTAGTTTCCTAGAAAACTCCGCTGACACAATATTCGCTTCGTACGATGCGGTTGCAATCATTTATCTTTGAAGCTTTCCACACTGCACATGCCAAAATATCCAACAAATCAATTTCTCTACATTGCAACATCGCATGCCATGCAAGCCATTTGCAGTCTAAAGCGACAAGCAAACGACTCACAGTGTTTCGACTATATGGAGGCAGGTAGAAAAAAGTCATGGTGACAGTTGATAAAAAAAATCGGTTTGACTTCGAGAGGGAATAGTAAAAGTCATAAGTACCAAATTTTACATTATTTACTCACCCCCCTTCTTCACGAACGATACATTTCCAAACAAGTAAGAAAGTTTAAGTTCGGGCGGAGCCGAACATTAAATACCCGGCGCAAGCATTAAATATATGTTTTTTCACCTTTCCGAAACCTACCGCTAGATGGTAAGCCGGGGTGTATCAATTTTGAGTAAATTGGCGTCCTTCAATTTCGAAATATTGAAGTTTCAAGCATTTCTGAAATTTACCGTTATATGAGAAGCGGCCGTTATATTAGTCTGATTTCAATAATCTTCAACGTTTTGCTTATATGTGGCAAGCACAATAACCACACCGAGTTTGGTACAAATTGGTAGAACGGTTACCGATATACTTATATGTGATCATAAGTGGGCGGTGCCACGCCCATTTTCCAAAATTTTACCATAAACGTATTTCTTGGTAAAGAATTGTTGCAAGCATCAATTTTGAATAAATAGCTTCAATATTTACTGATTATCGAAGATTTTGTATTTCTCTAAATTACCGTTATATGGGATGTGGGCGTGGTTATTGTCCGGTTTTAAAAAGTTTCGGCGATTTTTTATGCTGTACCCAGGCCAACAACTGTACCAAGTTTGGAAGAAATTAGCGGTTACCAAGATATACACATGTAACCATAAGTGGGCGTGGCTACGCCCATTTTCCAAAAATTTATAATATTCTTATTTTTAGTCTAAAACTTATTATAAATATCAATTTTGAGTGAATAATCTCCTGTAGTTTCTGAAAATTACCGTTATATGGGAAGTAGGCGTGGTTATCGAGCGATTTTAAAAATTTGGTATGTTGTGCGAAGGCCAACAACTGTGCCATCTTTGGAAGAAATTGGTGCAGCGGTTACCAAGATATACAGTTTTCGTATTTCTGGAAATTACCGTTATATGGGAAGTGGGCGTGGTTAAAGTCCGATTGCGCCCATTTTCAACACCAACCTACCTTGGATTAAGGGAAACTTACATACCAAATTTCGTTGGGATATCTCAATTTTTGCTCGAGTTATCGTGTACACGGACAGACGGACAGACGGACACACGGACGGACAGACAGACATGGCTTAATCGATTTCTTTTTTCATCCTGATCATTTATGTATACATTTGTCTATATCTATCTCGATTCGTTTTGGCTGTTACAAACAACCGTTATATGAACAAAATTAATATACCCTTGTGCACAAGTGCGCTCGGGTATAAAAAATACGGGAATGGGCGCGATACCGACTAATCAGTTTAGTTGCATTTGGCGCTGAACCCATTACAGAAAGTGGTGGAATATTCAGGTGAAGGTATTTATCATTTATTTGATATTTTCCTATTTTCTTACCAAAAAATTTACTTTGAAATGTAGATGCTAAAGATTACACTGGTCTACAAATTTCAACTTTTTTTCTGCGAATAAGACGGGAGCTGGTGTTTCTGAACGGATTTTTCGTGCTGAACACGAATCCGGGGTCAAAAATGTCCCATCACGTCACGTTTTCGAGAAAAAAGGGGTTGAAACCCCTAAAAACAGCGTTTTTGGCCATTTTCGAAAAATTATAGAGCTGAACCCTGACGTGGTACAAATTTTGCATATATCAGAAATTAAAGGCTAAACCGTGCCCTTTCGAATGAGCCCTATGCCGAATTGATCGCGTGCACCCTTAAAGCAGGGGGTGTATCAAAAATGGCCAAAAACGCTGTTTTTAGGGGTTTCAACCCCTTTTTTCTCGAAAACGTGACGTGATGGGAAGTTTTGGACCCCAGATTCGTGTTCAGCACGAAAAATCCGTTCGGAAACACCAGGTCCCGTCTTATTCGCAAAACCCTTGTAGACCAGTGTTATTAGTAAAAAAAAGTGTGAGGACCGGTACTTGAAATTAGACTAATATTTTAGAGAATTGTATGTAGTTTTCGATTATATATAATTTGATCTTTGCGCGCGACTTTGCAAATATATGTAATTTTTGATTTTCTTAATTTTTGATTTTCAGCTTCTTTTTGCATAATTTGGCGAAAAGAATTTTTCAAAGAATGAAAAAATCCCACCAGATATTGGGAAAAAAGCGAGTATTGACACCTAAGTCATTTTATTGTATAACCACGGTTTTATGAGAGTGGAAAGCAGGAAACAAAAATTAGCCAAAATTCCATCACATTGAATGACTGGGCCCACATTTTTTGTGAGTTTTGAACGTTATAGTAATCCAATCTTCCCCATATTTTATATTTAGGGTTTTCTAATAAAACAAAGACTACAAACTAAATTTCATCGAAATCGGACGAGATTTAATGTTTCCGCCCACAAGAGTAGAGGGCGTGGCAATTATTCCACCTTTACAAAATTTCATAATTCTCTATTTCTAAGTAAAACTAGAGCACATGTCAAGCTTCAGTGAAATCGGTGCAGGTGTACTATTATTTCCATCTGCCTCCATATAGTCGAAACACTGTGCGACGAGTGGAATACTTTAAGCAAGCACAATCAGCGTGATGTCCGAAATGTTTGAATCAGCAAAAGCAGGAAATAATGCTGTGAATTATATCGCTTGGTTGAGCCGATCAGACACCATTTGAGCGCGCTGTCAACGCCTGCTGACATCCATTGCCGTTGCGGATGGCGTAGCTATGTTGTGTCACACGCAGCTGTTGGCATATTGCAAGTCAGATCAACATTGTTAGCGACAACGGTGAACGGAGTGGAGTAAGTTAAATGCAATTAAAAGTTGCGATGGTATGGTAAACATGAATGTATTGTTGTTGTTAGCATGCAAGGAACGTGACATTCGCCCTTCTCATGCTGCATGGTGAACGACTATGTAGTTGATGAGCGTATTACGGAGTTATTTATGAGAGATTGAATGCTTTGGCATGAATTTTAGTGAGATTTACGAATGTGGTCATCTGATTTTAAATTGGAAATAAAAAATGTATAATCTTGGTATCAAAATGAAAGCTATTGGAGTAAGCTTTAATAGGCATAACTTGGCATAGACTGACCGCTCAACCAAGTAGTTAAAAGCCAAGCATTGGCATCAAGAGAAAGATATTTCTTCGAAAGTTTTGGATATATTTTTTACTTAGAATAGAATACGGGCACGGACAGTGGCGCACTACACAATTTTAGGCTTTAGTCTCGGGTCAGCTGATATTCCGGACATGTGGCGTCATCTTTTACAGCGCAAATAGATTATGTGACTCCAAAACTGAGTCTCGAGAGACCGTTTAAAGAGTTGATGGTCAGCGTTAAGGTGCAAAGATGGTTGATGCGGCGATGCTTATTTGAAGGAAGTAGGAGCTGCAATTTGTTGATTTGAAGAGGAAATTTGCAGCTTCCTTAAGCAAACGAACAAAAACAGTATTTTTCAGGCTAAAATTTGTGAAATAAGAAAATCGACAGAGAAATTGCAGAAAACAAGTCCGCCAAGTGGCAGTTGGGCAACCATTAAGGCTCTACTTTCATATTCTATCTACCAGCAAAGCAGCAAAATATCAGTGAGAGTGACACCGCAATTAATTCGATCCCTGGGAGAAAGGTGTTGAAGTGAAAAAAGAGCTCATGAACTTGTCAAATCGAGCATTCTTCTTGATGTCTGACCCATGAGTACCAATATTCATACCGCCATAGGAAATATCAAGATCACACAAACTGCTCACGCACCGCCAGTAAGATATGAGGGCTATTCGCGATTCGGTGCATAAGAGCTGACAAATTAATGCACTTGCAGAAATATGCCATGGATTGTGAGCGACCTTTATTAAACTGTCATGGTAAAACTTTTTTAATCAACTGATAGAAATGTCAACCAGAGTTGCAATGCATAGCATTTTTATGCTTTGGATTTTCGGTATTGCAAATTTGTCAAGCCATGACAAATGCAAATGCGTGTATTTTGTTTGTGTATTGCAAATAATTTGCAATACAAATTTGCAATGCAATGATGCTAGGCCATTTGCACCGGATCGCGAATAGTCCTATGGTGTATGAGCTTACTTGGTGTTGCAAATACTATGTATAGATGCCACGAGTGGAGACGATAGGATGATCAGACTCAAGATTCCTGGTAGGACTACTGATGGTGTTGATGTAGTTGTCTTTCGAGTCGATGTTAGAATGTTCCATATTTACCTAAACTACCGGCTTTATCATTTTATTTATTACGTAGCGTCGTTTCTCCCGAATGCTGGTGGGCATATTCGATGACCTTCTCGTTGGCATCTTCTTTTAGCTTAATTTCGCCCAAAAATCGGTTACTTTGATCGGAAAATTTTTAAGTTTTGCTATTCTCACTCCGAAGCCTAGCTTTTTATCCACCTTTCATAGGGAGGCTTTGGGCCTTCTTCGTTCAGACTTAGAAGGTTCGAGGGCTTTTGTGCGCCCGTCAATGACCCTTTGTGTGAATGGTACCCAGTAATTAATGCGGATTTTTGGGTTTAACAGCTATTGGAGGTACACCCGTTTACTGCGGTTCATGGCTATAGTCAAATGTAGGCCCTAGATCTTTTCTAGTCAAATGTGGGCCCTATGCCTTCTAGGTACCTCATGACCTGGGATAAGCTTGATCTTCAAAACGCCCTAAACGTCCCCGAACTCGGCTATGCTCTACTTTAATATCAATACCCTCTATCTGCAAAAACTCAATTTTTCAGGAGAGCAAAAAAACTGTTTTGACAGCTATTTTTAAAAGTGTTAATAATTTTAAGTACCTACGCATGTCTTAAAAATTCACGCTTGCAGAATAATGAAAATATCAGTTCTTTAGATGTAAATGTTATGTTAAACTAAGTTTTTAACACATAAATCATTGGTCACATAATTTTAATGGTATTTTTGTGTCGAAAGAGTATTTCACAAGATTTCGAAATTATATGAGACGAATTAGCATTGTTAAAGAGGGCTTCGATGGCTGATTTACTTTCCGTGCATATGAGGAAATTTCCTTCGTTTTTAAGAGGCGAAACGTGCAGCTTCTAGCAATTATAGATGCCGAGCAGTACGCGGGAAAAGCACCGACGACAATTTTAATACCAAGCCCTTTTGTTACCGCAAAAGAACAGCCGGTATCATATCTGGAACCGACTGTGAAAATAAGCTCTCAGATCATTTATGAGTATAGAACTGGGCAAATTCCCTTGCGGTAGAGTTTTTACTTTTGTAGGCATCGGAGTAGATAGGAGTTCAAATCTTTGATGTAGCTTAATATACGAAGTAAAGCTGATTGCTTGCTTCATCGGGTTTTTTGTTGAAAGCAGGATTCGACGTGAGAGAATAAAGTCTAATTTCTGCACAATCTTTGGGATGAGCATCTGTGTTGTACTTTACCTCATGGTTATGTTTCTTCTGACTGCTGAATGGTAAGGTGTTTCTAGCAATTTAAGATGTTTTTTGCACAGTGTCCGTAAATTACGAGCCCAAAGTAAATTTTTCCTTATATAAAAGCCCTTATTACATTTACCATTGTAGTTATATGAACTAAGAAATACGTGGATGATAAAAACTTTATAATATTTAGTCGAGCAAGTAAGTTAATATTACATTATAAAAGTGCTGCTTAAAAGTAAGTTTATTGTAAAAAATTATTCCCAATATTTTCAATGTGTCCGTATAGTGGATAGGGGTGTCATATACTGAGAGGGTTGGATGTATACATTTGAGTTTTCTGCATATGTTAAAAAACCGAAATCTTAGCTCCTGAAGATATGGACCAATTGCGGCAAGTCCTTAGTCTTAGAAAAAATATAATGGAGCTAACTTATCCAAGGGCTATATTGAATAAAATAACCGAAAGTGGTGATCCTAGAGGGTATTGAATATAAGCCCTTGATATCCAAAAAAACGCTTAACGGCTCCGTTGAATCAGATGCCGGCATACCGTTATCAGAATTTTCAAATAGGTATTCGCCCCTCTATTCAGAAGGCTTTGACTAGATTTTGACTCATCTCTCCTGCACGAACTTGCAGCTGCCTCATCGACGCACGCGATCTGAAGACGCTACCTGGCCAACTCGTAGTACCGAATCTTCGGTGATAATACTTCTTTTTAGTGGGGGACTTTCTCTCTATCCAGCTGGTTGTGTTATAGAATCGTAATTTGTTTTCTGAGCTAGTCTCGAGGTAAGGTGACGCCTGTATTCCTCCTCCTTGCACTCACAGCCTCAAACTTGGTATGGTGGATAACAATAAGTATAGGAAGTGCACAGCTCCTAAGGAAACCGTGTAGCTAAAAGATTACGAGGGTCAAGTACCCACTATCATCATTTGACACAGAGTCAAACTGTCTACTATAATTCTCTAAGGAGATGACGATATTTTTTTAATATTGCCTCAAAGTTTGTTAGCTTCGATTCTTTGGTTCCAAATGTATGTAGCATCACTACGAACTTTCTTTTATATTTAATAGCCTTTTTGTAGAGTGGTTTTTGAGATATTGGATGGCTTCGTATTATTATATTTCTTTTTAGAAATTTTTACGTTGAAGTATCGATGTACACATTTTTTTTCTTTTCACTCGGAGCCATGGACCGAATTGCGCTGCCCTCAAAGCTTGTTTGGGAAATATCTGTATATTTCCTACTCAGTCCTAGTCAGATGCCCTCGAGTCGAACTTACCGAGAAAACAGAGAGTGAAGATACCTTGGAACACGCGGACTACTCTTTGTCAGATTAGCCTCTTGTCAACCGAACGAGACCAAGAAATGTGTAATTTAGCCCAGGATGGATCAGAAGCAATCAAAAGTTGTCTTCAAAGATGAACCTCTGAGTTCTGGTGCATGTATTGACCGATTCATACATTCAGGCTAAATGTCACGCCAGGTTTTAAATTTGTTTGCTGCTTGGATGAGGAAGAAGTGGAAGCCATCTCAAACTTTCCTCGAAACTGCACATCTTTTGCAGGTCTAAATACCAGAGATCGTTTATTACTATTGCTTAGCAACTACCGTTGGCAGCGGTATCAGAAAAGGTCAGTTCTTCTGATACTAGTGTGGCCCAAAATTACCTTGAAAATGTCTAGAGTATACAATTCCTTCGACTCTTGACAACTGACAAAAAGGTCCTATTTGCGTGAGAGCATGTGTGGTTCATGTCAACTAAATAGCTGCATCAGTGTTGCGGGCTAACTTCTAGACCAGAAAACAGGCGGTGACCGCAAGCTCTCAAACAAAGTGAGACCTTCATCGTTACGTATGGTATATGTAAATATAGATACAAGAACTCTACTTTTCTAACTTCTTTACTGTCACAGCTTTTCAACATGTGAGTAGGAAGGCAGAACTTAAATTTCAATTGCCACATCAATGTGGCATGCAAAGTTGGCATTGTTTTTTTTTTATACACAAAGAAGGGTGAAGTATTTGCTTGGCTTCCGTACTTGGGGTCTGGTTGCTCTCACCCGAACTCTGTTCAACAAACCACTAATGAAAGTCAACTACGAAAAGTTTGCTGTATGCACCATCAGCCAATGGTGAGCTGATGTTGCAGCAATGCATAAGTTTATTTTGTTGTTATTGGTTGCTGTGTTGGGCTTATAACTTTAAGTTGAAAGCAAAATGCAATTAAAGTGCAGCTATGTGGCGCGTGCAACACATAACCAAAGGGGTAAGTAACTGAGTTACAACTAAAGCTCAACAGTAGCGTTACTGTAAGGGAAGTTTATAGAGGACGGGAACGGGGCGCTTGGTGTGTACTGCTTACTGCAAACTAATTTTGCCATTTGCTGTTTGCTCTTGAATATTTGCTGTTGCTATTTCAAATGCCTTTCTTTTTTTTCCTGTTGCTGTATTTGGTTTGTCGGTTAGTTGGTTTGCCTTGGTTGACTGAGTTTTGGCACGTCAAAGTTTGTAGTTGATTTAAAATGAGTGAAAGTTTCTTACAGCAACGCAAGTGGATTTACAGATTTAATGGCTGTGCTAAGTAGTGTAGATAACAAAGCGAAATGTTAAAGAATTTAAAATTGGTTTGGCTGAAAGCAATGATGTTGCAAGTGAAAGTTTGAAGAAGATGTGCCTTTAATGTATAAGAGAATGAAAACTTTCGGACAAAAATTTGAGCTGTTTGTACAAAGAAGACTTGATTATAGTGTAGTTAAATATTTTAAGATAAATATTTTCAGAAAAGTTGAATACATGCTCTATAAAATTTCGGTTGAGTTTTGCTTTATTGCGCTTTATTTGTGTAATTTGGAAGAATTTTCTTTACAACAATTTCATTCCGCTACATTGGTTTGCAATTAAGTGCGAAAATAAAGCAGCGGAAAGTAAAATTTGTATGTTAAGAAAATCATTTTTTCTGCTAAGTAAAAATTTTATTTTTTGATAAAAAAATATTTATTCAGCTAAATGTTTAGTAATTCAGCGCTCCTACTTTACTAATATTCTTTAAGCCTTGGTATCCGAACACTAAATTCGTTTGCTCTTTGCCAATTCAGCGCACGAAAAATTAAAGTCTAACAGCAAAAGATGAAATATTACAAAAAAAAAACTTATAAGTTTTTATGATATCAGCTGTTTTTATTTACAATTTGTTTGCTGATGTTTAACTTTCTAAGGTGTTTTTACTGTATAGACTCAACGTACTTTGCTTTTTTTTTCTAATTCAGCGCACTTAAAATGCGCAATTTTTAACATATTTTTTAACAACAATTTAATTCATTCGGTTTGTGTTTAATTCATCATAAGCAAATTAGTTTCTGTGACAAGTTCATGTTGAAAAACTAAATAATATGCAAGAAAATTTTATAGCAACCAATTATTTCGTCAATTCAGCATAGGAAAAATTTGAGTTTTTCAGCAAAAGATGGATATTTCTGTAAATTTATTAAACATTTGTGAAAATTCAGCAAATTTTTAGTAAAAAATATTCATGTCAAAAGTTAGCGTTTATAATTTTTTTAACTAAGTATGTGAACTCTATTCACCTAATTTTTGCCTTATTCAGCGCACATAAAATGCACCGCTCTTTAAATATTTGTTTATAATAAATTTATTTAAAGGCATGCTAATAAATAAATACGAATGCAAATTTGATGGTCATTTTCTTTGTTAAGTTACTGTAGGAAAATTTAAGTCTTACAGCAAAATATGGAAATTTACCCAAATATACTTAAAATTTTTTAGTATTCAGTTGATTTTTAGTCAAATATTGTAATTGCATTAGTTTACGTCTATAAGTGTTTTAATGTTTAAACTCTATTCAGCTAACTGTTTCCTAATTCAGCGCAATTGAATGGCGCCATTATTGTTATTACAATTAATTCGCACACACATTTTATAGCGAGGCGGATTCTCACGAATTCAGCGCAATTTAGCTACGGCGCAATTTAGCTACGTACATTCTCAAAATTACATTAAGTGGCACTTCCCAGCAAAAAACCCGATTACCACAGAAACGAAAGTGGAAACGAGCTAGGCGATGGGAATCGCTTACCCTTTCGCTTCAAGAAGGCCTTATTTTAACATGGGCATGTCATTGGCGGTAAGCCCTTACCCGCAGCATTACCTTCAAACGAAGGGAGAACGCATGGATAAACAGAATCCAGAGAAGCGAACAAAGAATGCCTTACAGAGAAACTAATGTAGAATGCCTAGATAAGTGCATACTTAGTTATATTAAATTGAAATCAGAAAATGTCTTAAAAGATTAAAATTAATTAAAATTTTTATAAATCAGCTCAGTTGTATTTTCTTAAAAATCGGTATGTACATACATGCTTATTTAATAAAGCTTAAAATCGTACTTCCTCACTCTTGTACTTCACTTCATTGACTGACTTCAACTTCGCTGCAAATTGAACAAAGCAAAACATGATTTTTATGCGAGACAAAATCCAAAGAAAATAACGGTAGAAAAAGAATTTTTGGATATTCATTTTATTTTTCAGCTCACTACGATGCAGCATTCTACTTTGCATTCTCCGAAATGAAGCAAAGAAGGGAAATAAAAAAAATATTGTAGGACATTCTACTTTGCATTCCCTGAAATGAAGCAAAGAAGCGAAACAAATATAATATTGTAGGACATTCTACTTTGCATTCCCGGAAATGAAGCAAAGAAGCGAATTAAAAAATAAATATTATAGGACATTCTACTTTGCATTCCCCGAAATAAAACAAAGAAGCGAAATAAATAAAATATTGTAGGACATTCTACTTTGCATTCCCTGAAATGAAGCAAAGAAGCGAAACAAATATAATATTGTAGGACATTCTACTTTGCATTCCCCGAAATGAAACAAAGAAGCGAAATAAATAAACTATTGTAGGACATTCTACTTTGCATTACCGGCAATGCCTAAAAGAAGCGAAAAAATTCTAAGCCATTACAACGCTATGCCTTCTAGAACACGTTACCACTGAAAGCGATTACCGATTTTTTGCTGGGTTGTAGCAATTCAGCGCGTACAACTTCATTGATTTAATCTTTTATCAATTGACAGTGGCTTATATTTGAAAAATTATTGATTTGTTGTATGTTGGAAGAAAATGAATTAACATTTTCAGTATGCTGTAGATATTCAGCGCTATCTATAAACTGTCCATAGTTTTTTCAGCGATTTTGAATAAAGCAGGCGAGCCTAAAATAGTAATTTGAACTAACTAATTTACTAAAAAGAATCGTCAAACTTAATCACTACATTATTTCGGTATTCAGCTAACGAAAATACAGCAAAAAGAAAGCTTTTAAGTTTTTAATTGAATGCAATTTAGTTGATAGCAGATAAGCAGACTTCGTTGTTATTCAGCTCAGTTATAAGTCATTAAATTTCGTTTTTATTCAGCGCATTATTTTATTATTCAGCTTATTCAAATTCAACCGAATAGAAAATATTTTAAGAAATTATTGTTATCCAGCAAGTTTTTCAAACCAAATCAGTGGTTCGAAAGCTATTCAGCGCCTCACATTTTATACGAAATGATTCCAAGCAGGCACCTTTAACAATTAGCTTTCACTTTAGCCATATTTCTGTACTTTAAATGTCAGAGTAGAACTCCGCACTCAGCCTTTTAAGCCCATAAGGCATTAAGCGCTTACGCCGCAATATAAAACTTGTAGCTAGATGAAGCGCTGAAAGCCTGAAAAGCTATTTGTAGAGCTCTCGTACTAATACTTTTCAAAATCTCCAACAATCTCTTACTCACCATGCACGGTAGCCGTCTGATATGCTGGCGGTGGCGGCAGCGGCATCACATCAGCTGCGCTACCTAGCAATGTTACGGGCTCCTTTAGAAGCAGCTGTTGTTGTTGTTGCTGTTTTCTCACCTGCGACAGTTGTATGGTGTGATATTTCACAATCGGCTGATTGCAAAGCAATTGCGTTGCGGCTGCGGCTGCGGAGCTGGTACCGGCCATTGCTTTTGTCGGTAGCATCACATCGCTGTTTGCTGCTGTTGGGGGCAGCGGCGCCGGCGGCGCAACGGAAACACCCGTAATCGACGCATAGGTGGGTTGCTGCTGTGTATGCGCGGCAGTGGCAATGGGAAAGTAAATTGTGGCCGTGGTTGTGCTTCCAGGCAGCGGCACATTCGCCGTTTGAAAACAATTGCCGGACATGCCAGTAGCGATGAGTGTTGCACCAAGACCTATACCAACATTACCATTGCCATCGGTGGTGCAATTATTGCTGTTGCCACTGAGCGCTGATGCGGCTACCGTTGCAGCGGGTGTTGCTGTTGTTGTCTGAAAGCGCACCAAAGCACCGCTGGGTACAGCCACATATTGTTGTTGTTGCTGCTTATGTTGATGCGGCTGCAGTGTTGCATATTGGCGGAGTGTCGACTGTGGCAGTTGCTGTTGTTGTTGTTGTTGTTGATGCTGTTGACTCTGCTGGTGGTGGTGTGTTGGCGATGAGCTTGCCGAAACGATGTGGAATGTTTGCAGGCCATGGGGCGGTGTTGATGTTTGTTGTTGCAATTGTTGTAGTGGTTGCTGTTGAAAATGTTGCGGTGATGGTGTGGCTGAACGGCTGTAAAGCTGTTGGTATTGTTGCTGCATTTGTTTTTGCACTGTCATAGCTGGTTTTGCCATTAACATAACATCTGGTCTCTTTTGTTGTTCCTGCTGCTGTTGTAGCTGCGGTTGATGATGCTGCTGCTGTTGCTGATAGTATTGTGCATTGATTTTCGTTCCAGTCAACATTTGATTTTGATTTAATTTCGCTGGTGAATTTTGCAGCAGACGGCAGGAGTCTAAAAGAATATAGGAAAGCAAACGTAACGAATGTACTAAGAGTCAGGGTTTTGAATAGAAAAGTAGATAGGTTGATGAAAGTCAAGACGCTAAATTTGCTTTAAGTGGGAACCAACAAAATAAATTTCGTAGGACTAAGAAATTTATAATTCTTTAAATAATGATCCGAAAGTGTTAGCTAATTTCTTCAGTGATACAAAAATCTTCTTTTGCCCTAACATAATCCTATTCTAAAAGAAAGCTGCACTAAATTTTGCCAAAATGCAGAAACAAATCAAACACATTAAGGATGTTCCTGAAGTCTTGAAAAGCCCTTGCTCGGTGCACAGCATGCTCGCATTGCATGGTAAGAATCTGTTTTTTATGGGACAGCACTGTGTAATCCGTACATCGTGAAAATGCTTTTCAAGACTTCGAAATACCCCTAATATGTGAGTTAGGAAAAGGAAAAGAAAAGTTCTGGCTATTTTGTCGAAAAAAAAAAAATTCAGAAATTTGGTATGCCAAATTCATGCAGCAAACGGAAAATGCAAATAAAAAACTATTTCCAGTATCTAAGAAAATAAAAATTACCCCGAAATTACCACGAAAAAAATTTTATTTAAAAAAAAAATAAATAGAAACTATTCTGAGTAGCTTTTAAATTGTTCTTAAGGAGGAAGGAACTTTTGCGAAATTTCGCAAAAAAAATTAAGTCGAAAAAAGTTACGTAAAAAATATGAAAACTGTTCTTAGTTGCTTTCTTACAGGTCTAGGGTTCGTGTACAAGAAAAAAATTTCTGCTAAATATGACAAAAAAAAAATTTCCATAAAGTTGAAAAAAATTTATGGTAAAAAAAAATTAAATAAAAACTGCTCTGAGCAGCTTTTCAATGGTCCTAGTGTTCCTGAAAAGGAATAAAAGTTCTATAAAATGACGTCGAAAAAGTAGAAAAAATTTAATGCTTTAAAAAAATTAAAGTGTGCAAAGTTGTGCAAAAAAGGTCGACATTTTATTTTATAAATAAAAACTTCATTGAGTCGATTTTTAATAGTTCTAGGGTTCTTGAGAAGGAATAAAAGGTTCTGCAAAATTACGCCGAAAACAGGTTTTCGAAAATGTCGAAAAAATATAATGTTTGATAAAAATGAAATCTGTTCTGGGTAACTTTTTAATAGTTCCACGGTTCCTGAAAAGCAAAAGAAAGTTGTGCAATAGTACGAACAAAACTGTACATACTATATAGAACTGTGAGTATTAGTAGCTTCAGAACAATTAGTTATTTTTTATTTTATTATTATACAGTTTTTCGAATTTTTTGGAAAATAACTTGTTTTGCTTAATTCTGGACAACTGTCTTCAGTTACTTTCAGATACTAAAATTGGTTACAAAACTGTACACTCAAAAAAATTCAAAGCAAAATGTTTAAAATGTGAAAATCGTGAATTTGTGAAATTTTTTTGAAAACTTGGAATTCGCTTTTAAAAGGTTTTTGCTAGAGAATGAACTATATTTTAATTAATTGAAATTAAATAAGGGAAGACTAAGCCAAAAAAATAACGAAAAACATTGTCACTTTTCAAGTTCCTGGACTGTATCTCCAACGAAAATTAATACACTTATCACTTAGCTTTAAGTAACTTATTTTGTATTAATAATTTTAGTACACATGTTAAATTAAAATTTGTTTTAAATATTTTTTTTTATATTATTAAATTTTGTTTTGTTGCATATTACAGAAATGTATGTATTGGGGTGTTTTAGTGCTCCTTAAATTTTACAACTCTATCTTTCTTTTGATATTTTTTGCTTTCCTTGACTAAAGTTCATGAAAACCCTTTGTTCAAATTACTATTTATATATTTAGTGGTTGGGAAGATGGCTTTAGTTATTACTAAATTTACGTATTAAGAAGTTTTGCGCGAATTATACCAATAAGATACACTTTCTTTTACACAAAAGGTCAGCGCAAGTTTTCTCAGCGGAATTTTTATGGGATTTAAAGTATTATTTTAAAAATTTAATTAACGCATGCCGCTTACCGTCTCCAGAATCAGTGCCACAGCCAGCAATATTTCCACTGCCATTGTAATCGTAACTGTTGCTTGGATTTGCTTCGCCAACAAGAGCGTCATATTTGCAGTTTTTGCAATCGAACTGAAAGACAAAGAGAAATAAATGTTTTCAACGTACTATTTAATTAATACATTGCAATAAGTGAGATAACAGATATGTATCAATGAAATTAATTTCAGCGAAGGCACATTGGTCATATATACGTTTTATTTTTATATACGTAATCGAACACTGAAACATTTTACTCAAGTTGAAGTAAAAAAAAATATATATTTTTATTTCTAAAGGTGTTAAAACTAAAAACTAAAGAAAATTTATTAAACAAAGAAAAAACTTAATGCAGAACAATAAAAAAATACAAGTGTCTTAAAATTAAAGCGAATTAAAAAATATATTTCGAATTTTTAAAATCATGCACTCCGAAAATTAAAAACAAATTTAATTTAATTAAAAAATATGATATTTCTTATAACAACAAAATCCAAAAATCACAAGAAAATTAAATTTAAATTAATTAAAAAGAGAAGAGTTTCTAAAATCTATGCGAAATATATATATTTTTCTATTTAAAACAACAAAATCTAAAAACTAAACTAAAAAAATATATGTATATGTAGATATGATATAAAATTAGTTTCTGAAAATTAAATGAAACTAAAGAAATACATATATGTATTTCCTTTTTAAAACAACAAAACCCAAAAATTGTAAGAGAATAAAATTATTTAAAATAATAGAAAAAAATCCGCTGCCCGAGGACTCGATCTAGCTTCGAATGGCACGGCGAGCTTTTCCCACTGGGTCATTGCGACTTTTGGAGCGGCGCGATATAATTTTTCTGCTTTTTGTCAAATGAGATTTTCACCATGAAATTTGGCAAGGGAGCTTTTTTGTAAGTCTTACGTGTCAGAATAAACAAAGTCTTTCAAAATAACTTGCATACTTTCTTTCACCTGTATTATTTACAGCAAACTTTCAACTGTCCTAGACGGAATGCCACGGTAATTGTTATCTCAACTACTACTTTCTTATTAAACTCCCAAACTTAAAATCCCATCCCCATCGGGTAAGTGGACATTTCGAAGCCGTATGCCAGTTTTCGTATATATTTGCACAAAAAAAGCCCCCAAAAAATTCTAACGCTGCGGGAGTAATCGCTGTTATCATCACGAGTACTCTCGTGATGTCAAAAGAAAAAATTTCTCGCAGCTAGGTTTGTGATTCTCGAAGTAGTAAACATGTAAGAGCTTCCCAGGAACCCCTATGAAAAATTCTATCCCCCCAAAAAATTTATAAATAATAATGTAAGTAAAGCTCGAGCCCCTATTACGAATCCCATCACTTGGCAGAGCGCAAGGCTTTATTTACCAGTAATTATCGCAACTAAAACACAACACCCTTGGACATACCAAAAAGGTCATTGCCGATTGCCGCACGATAAAGCGACCGTTCCAACAACAGTTGTTCCCAACCGGATGTCAAGCCAAACTGATTCCATCTCGATAATTTTTAAGCTACCCTGCTTCACGGAACAAAAAATAATATCAGTGAATGCGTGAGCTTTAGAGCACCACTCATGCTCATCTCTTTAAACCCCAAATATTCAAAATAAGACTAATATTAAAAGAAAGCGATTTATTCTGCATGCTCTCTCATGCGCTCTCATTGCAGGAAATGAACGCTGGTTTCTATCGTGCTACGGTACGGAAAAAATACGCCACATCTCAACGTCTCGAGGAAAACGCCTGAAAAGGGAATCGTTGAGCAACAAAATTCCTTTTTACTCGTACCATTATCACTTAATCCTCAAGTATATCGCACTCCCAGATCCCTCAGGACTGCGGAAAGCACTATGCGGTATATTTTTGCAGGGGTCCTTTGGGTGTTGGAGCTTCCACATCAATATGCAAATCCTATATTATCTCAATTATCAAAATACTGGTACATATACCTACGTATTTGTTTTACCCGAATTCTCTCTTTGGCAAATTAAGTTAGTTGATGCTAATTTAGACACCCAGAATTAATATATTAAATTTTGTTAAGCTTAAGGAATTTCTCAGAGTTTTAATAAAGTCAATATTTTCTGGAAACATTTAGGAAACAAAACCCAAAATCCCTTTCTTTAATACCATTTCCTTTAGTTTCATTTAAATTATTTGTACATATGTATAAATTCTATTTCACTATCTCACATTTTCAATTTCTCCTCACTCGTTACTCTACATATTTCTCTAACTAATCTCATTCACAAAATCCTTCGCTAAATTTACTATCAAAGCGCATTAAATGAGCGCAATCGCAACGCGTGATAAAGTCACACTAATCCTTCGAACAAAACCTCAGTGGCCACATGGAGCACACCATTCAGACTTTAATATGAGTATGTAAATACGTATACGAGTACATATGCATACATATACATATCAAAGTCTGCACAATTGGACTTTTACAGCTGTCAGCTAACCAGTCAGTTTACTTTCACATCAAAAGGACGCAGTGGACATTTTATTTGGTGGCATTTGTATTGGTGTGAGAAAATTTCTAGTATGTGGTGTCTAAGGTACTGACTGTCACAGTCGAAACTCTCCATGTAGTTGCAGTAAATATCTGACTATTTATATCTCAGCACGTTTTGTCGGTGGCTTCCGATTCTTTATTGTTGAATAGAAAATTCGAAAATCCCTGCATATATGTACGGTGGCGGGCAAATAAATAGGGATTCGCTATTTTAATAAATTTTCATGAAATTTTAAACTTTTTATTCTGAATTAAAAAAAAATTTAGTTTTGCAATTTTGTAGCCCATTATATTTTCATCTATATAAAAGCAAAATTCGAGCACACATACTTTGTGTCGCGGCTACGGAGCACAGGTTTATGTTTTCATCGCTCCGCTGTGGCTCCGCTCCGGCATTTTATTTTGCTCCGAACTCCGCCCTTAGCTCCACTCCCACTAACAAAAACTTTTTTTTTTATTATTTCTTTATATATCGAGGACTAAGCACCAATAAAACGTAGGAGAAATTTTTTGAAAATTTTCTTTTTGATGCAGAAATGCATCTAGAATCTAGATGCTCTATGAACAATTCTGCATCCAATAGAAACAAAAAAATTGCCAAGTAAATTAAATATCGTCGCCTGTTATCCCAAAACTGATATCCAAAAACTGATAACATCAATCGTATGATCTTATTTTAGAAAATATAACTACATCTATACATCCGCTTCAGTTAAAATCCTTTGCTCTTTGCTCCTTTGATCCGCTCCGAAGCCCTGCTTTGGATGATAGGAAATGCATAAGAAAAAATTCCTAAAAATCAAAAGTAAGTCCTACCTTCTTCAAGATGTCACTTTATTATGCTAGAATTTAATGGCCTGCAAAACAGACTACCTAATATTTTTTCGTTTTATCCCACTGTTTGTACATGGTTTTAAATTCAGACTTACATGATTTTATTATTTAGACACAGAGCTGTACTTTCAAAAACAAAAACAATAAACTTTAGATGAGCAAAAGAAAATAGTCAATCCTTGTTAAAATGTCGCGTCCCTATTTAGTTTCCCACCACTGTATATTTATATTTTATTTTCTTTGCTTTCATTTAGTATAAATTCCTCTACGTTTAACCTTTTTAGAATTTTATATCCAGCTGTTCTGTTAAATTCTCGTTTTTTTTTGTTTTAGTTAGTTTAGTTTGCCAGCAGCTCCCAACTGTCCGTTCAATTGCCATGGCGATTTAAAGGGTTGAAGAAAGTGGGAAACTGGAATAGTGAAGGCGTGAATGGAATTGGTAATTGTATGGCAAATTGGCTGAAAAAGGAGCTATAAAATACGAGTTATTTGTGAAAATTGGATTTGGCTTCGGATAGCTAAAGTTAAATATGTTGGAATCAAGTAAATGAAGTAATTTAAAAGCAGGGTCTCTAAGTAATGGAAATTTAAAAGAAAATAAATGCTAAATAATTGAATCGGCTGATTTATATATGCATGTATCTGGCGCTAAAAGGAGTTTGCATTTTAAGCTTTTGATAAATATATATTCATTATTCAGTGCCTCATCTGTTCTCACATTTTGCTCAAAGGGCTGTGAACTAAATAAGTGTAGTGCAGTGTTATAATAGTTTATATAGCGAAATTTAGTTACGAGTACCATGTAGAAAGATCATTCTTCTAGGTACGCGGTTATACCTTTACAACTCTGTACACTCAATGGGCAACGTGATCAACCCATGTGCAAGATGCGGTAGCCAACCTAAATGGAGTTTTGGGTCAAGGAAAAAAGAGAAATTGCTTCGATGGGGCCACTCCTTCTTGTACGGCTTAATAGTGCACTATTGCCAGCAACGTCTGTTCAACATAAGTGCGGCTGCAAGCGTTTGCCTGTCATGCATCTTAATAAGACCTCCCAGCAATGGGTTGTGCTCTGGGTCTACTCAGGGAATGCACTGCCACAAACCGCTAAAGGGCTAAATTCAACGGGATAAGCCCCGTTTGTGTCCTGACGGAAGAGAAGAGAGGTGAGATTAAGGAGAATTTTTATGAGCGCAACCCACTCTACAATGTTAAAATCACGCTTGGCGACTTTGCGTCAGGATGGGCAACTTTAACGCCAGGGTAGGCAAAGATGGAACATTTAGTCCAATAGTCAGAAATCTCAACCTTCATCAGCAATGACTTCGTTGGCTCCGTTCGTTTAGCGATTCAAAACCAAGAACACAATTGAAAAGGTATTTTTCTGTAGACGAGAATTTCTGAGAATTTTTATGGTTTAAATATTGATTGAAAATTGCGGCCAAGTTTATCGTATTTGCGTATAGTTGTGGTTGAAACCTGTTCAGTTTGAATTGTTTTTGCATTTTTTTTCACTTCATATTTGAAATTAAATTTTGTAATAAAGATAAATATGGTGATGAAGAAATAAATGATAACGATGAAGACAAAAAAGAGAAGACAAAATTGAAGATAAAGACGAAAATGGAGATAATGAGAAATACATAAGAATTAGGGTCACGAAATGGTAAGAAAATGTATTGAATTTTTTCAATAGGAATCGAAGTAAATTCAGCCATAAAAAATTTAGTTATCGAAAGTTATCTAGTTACCGAAATTTGTTGAATCAACGAAGTTTATAGTTTTCGAAATTTATTAAGTTATGCATGTTGTTGAGTTATCGCGACGTGTTTTATTGAGTTGTCGAAATTTATAGACACTGAAAATTATTTGTCGAAATTTAGAGATAGTTATCGAGCTATAAAAATTTGAGGGATTATCGAAATGTGTCAAGCAAATGAAATTCATCAAGTTGTCGAGTTGTTTAAACTGAATAAAAATAAAAATATAACCACCTGATAACCAGGCAAGTATGAATAACTTCAATAAAAACTTAAAAACAATTAAAAGATCGGATAAAAGCTTTTTAAAAGTTCCTTGATAGAAACTTCAGCAGAGAAAACCAGAACTAACTTTTCAGGTTTCTTATTATACATGACAAATATGGCAGACCTATGATCTAACTGAAGTGCTACACAAAATTATTTATTGTTTCGCCCGTAAGTGTAGAACTTATTACAATTCTCAAGCCTGTTTTGTTTTTCCGTAAAATTTTTTTAAGATTAGCAAACGGCTCGGTTAAATTGTGTTTAAGGACACTTTACCATCATTTATTTTAGTTTGATTGGCTGTGAAAATAATTCCGTCTTGCTTTATATTTTTTTACATTACCGGAGGAAATAAATGCTGATAAACATGCTGATTCAAATGAACGACGAGCTACCTCCTACGCGAACCTTACCGATGACCATTAGCGACAGAAAATTATAAAAGTCGTATTCGTGTGTCCGAATTACATTCCAGAGGGCCTGAAAATTAGCGGTAAGTGGATAGATGTACAATGCAAAGAGAATCATATAAGTGCTCCTCTCATTATCATATTTCCATTTTATTAGACTGAGCCACAGTAAGACGTCGCCGGTTAACTCTAGTTGGTTTATATAATATGTCATAAAAAGCCTCGGAAATGTTAATAAATGCAAAAAGGGCTATATTTTTAGACTATAGGTACAGTGGCCATATTTACGAGAGCCGAATACGGCGAAATAATTTTTCAAATTTCTCCCACACTGTTTTCCTGAAACAGTATCTTTATAGCAACATCACAAATCTGTAGGATAATTTTCTCAAGATTTTTACCCCGTAAAATTTGTTAAAAAAATTCGTTAAATTTTAGTATAATAAAGTGCAAATAAGCAACGCTTTCCACTCGCAATTTATTATACTCAATTTTAATGAGTTACAAAACTGCAAACCAATTTTTTTCTAAAGATTCTAATTAAAAAGTTTAAAGTTTTGGTACAGTTTTTTGCATAAAGTTGGAAATATGGTATTATAAGGTTTTTGTTGGGAAACGCGCTTCACTTTCATAAAATAAATAATAAACATTAAATAAACTAAGGAGAAATATCTAAAACTTACTAAAATGTTGAGTCCTAATTTCTACTTAGTTTGACCACTGTATGTATTCCTCGATTCGAATCACAGGCATTCAGATTAGAAAATAATAACTGCTTATAAATAAAATTACGATCATATACCAACATCACTTAAAACTCCTTCATAGGCATGCCATTTTAATGAGCTTTTAAGGTGTCGGAACACCGAATACGGAACAAATACAGGACATTAAAAGAAATACAAAACATCTGGCGTCCCGTATAAAATAAATAAATTACTAGGTCAATGGGTCAAAAAAGAGGACTGTCCCGTATCATACAGGACGGATGGTCACCGTAACTATAGGACTTTCTCAATTTTTGTAGTGACTCTGTGAATGACAGGTTCCGTGGATTTTCCTGGTTGATAGGCTAATTGGTTCTTCTTCGGGGGCCGTTATATACGATACCTGTGTTAAGAGAAAATTTGTAACACTTCCAAAAAATTTTGCACTTTATTTAAAAAAAAAAAATACATATATTGTATATACCAAATTCCAAACCTTGGTTCTTTTAGTGAACTTTTAATACATTGTATTTTGCCCAATATGGCAATCTAGCATAGTCTAATTGGAGTCTAAAAATCATTAAAATATTTTACTTATCAACGCCCAGATGCCAACTTTTACTTCCACCCAAACCAGCAATAAAAAAAACATATTTATCAACATGACAAGAGCTAAACAACTTTACAACCACTTAGGAAAAATTACACTACAAACCAGAGTAAAGGTATTTCTACACTAATTAGCACTTCTAATATGTTGTAAAATTTCCGAAAATATTTGAGGCTAAACAACTTTAAAAGAATCAAACTTACATACAAGCCGTACAAAAGGCAAATTGTTATGAAAGGCCGGCAGGAAGGTGTGGGGGAGGGGATAATTAAATTACCTTAGAAACAGGCGATAAAATCACCGGAAGCAACTAGCAAAGCTGGTAGCACAGCGGTGGAACGGCGGAAGGTATGTACATATGTAAGCCAACAAATCGCTTTGAGGTAACAAAAAAGGTACTTTGTTTACTGATGTTGCTTATACGCCACGGCAACCTTAGCTGCTTAAGTAGATGCATTGTACTTAAAAAAGGATGCGTGTATGTTTGCAGACACATATGAATTTTAATTGCTGTTGAGGAAAGTGTCAAACTGCGGTCTGTAATGCTATGAAGCGGCAAATGATGTTCGCAAATAAATAAATATGTTAAACAAATATGAGCGTTAATTTGTGAAGAAATTCGGTAGAAAATGTCAGGGTTTTTGTGGTTTCAAAGCGACACATGTGGTTGACGAATAGTGATATGTGGCGAAAATTTTCTAACCGCATATGTCGGCTCACGTATAAAAGGTGCAAAGCAGAACGAATTGTCTAATTTCTTAACATGTAGCATTCTCAGAAATTTGTATACTTAAGCTGCTCATTTATTTGGTATTTAAGTAACTAATGACAGCGCTTGTGAATACCGCGTTACTAGCAAGCTCTAGTGGTTTGTCGTTTGCCTTACAAAGTCTTTTGTAGTTTGTAGCTTGCTTTGTGGTGATAAGTGGAGAAGCTGATTTAATTGGTATTCGCTGCCTAATAGTGTGGTTTTGTGGCTTTTACTGGATTTCCATTAAATTGTTAAGCATTAATTGGTATGACATTGTATGGTATGACGTTTTGTGTTGATATCTCGAATAGTACATGACGAAAATCAGACTCTGCGGCCGATTTTACATGGGAATTGGAGGATTTGGTTCTTGAAATTTTTTTGCTATAAAGTAGTGTAGTTTAGCTGGAAAAGGCGTTTTTTTAATAAAAAAAATATACATATATAAAATTGCTTGAATTAACCTAGAGAAGAAAATAACCGTCGAATTTCTTCAACTTTGGAACAAATTAAAAATTCCTGGCTTCGGATTCACTTTGAACTTTACTGGATTTATCTACATTTTTTGTGACTTTTCAGGACATTTTTCGTAGCTTTTGTTTTTATTCATAGCTTAAAATTTGTTTTTGAGCTGGTTTAATGTTTTCCTAAATTTTCAGAAAGCATTTAATGAAATCAAATTTTTCCTTGAAATAATTGAGTACAAATAGGGATTTTAGCACACTTAGGTCTGCAAAATGCCCTTTGTGATACCTACTCCTCCTTGGACCAGTTTGTGGAGTCAGCAAATCTAAGCAGCTGCGCTTAAATCGTTTAAAAATCCTGTTTCCAATAATCTTTCTCCTCTCCTACATAGTGCAGCGCAGAGTAAGCGCCTCATAAATTTAAAAAAATTAAATAAAAAACAATTTTTCAAGCTCATATTCAGCGGCTTAGTATTTCACAATGAAAAAAGAAAGTTTATTAAAATAATTTTTCCCGACATTTAAGTGGCAAAAAAAAGAAAACGAAAGTAATCATCTGCTTGTGAGCTCTGCTCCTGCCTAACCAGACTGTGGTCAAAGTTTATAAAGTAATAGGGAAAAGTTGCACGAACAAGAGCAGTGAATGAATAGGCTGACAATGAAATGGAAATGAGCGATAAGCGCAAGTTGAACTAAAGTGCAGTTTCGGTGTACTCGGAGTAAGTTTGCAGGAGTTTTTTTTTTCATAGGAGTAAATAAGTTTTGGCTTTAGTTCTTTCTCGTACATAAAATTCCTCGCTTTATATTATTTAAATTCTTTTGTTACTTCATTTGGAAAACAGTTTTAAATTCATCGAGCTAATCGCACATTTCTGTGCTTTTTTCAGTGCGAATTTCTTAGCTTTTCTCTCTCATTTTAGCTTCACGAACAACTTTTAAGTGCTTGAAAAAATTCAATGCAAAAATACGTTAAATTGTTTTTTATTGCTTGTCACAAAATTTATTTTTTTTTGCGTGTTTTTAGTAGTTCTTCATAAATTTTTATGAGAGTAACTCTCATCATTCAACATTTTTTTTTACTCTTCCAACTCCTCACTTACAAGCTATTTAAAGCTCCAAAGGCACCCACATTCGGTTAGAAAAAACGCGTGAAAATGAGTGTAAGTACATATGTACATACATATTTACTTGTCATTGCCCGTCGGCAGTAAAAGTTTTTCACGAGCAAAAATGCAAAAAATAAAAATAATGAAATAAGTTTAAAAAAAAGAATGGAAAAAACTTCGGCAAACTTTCAAAATTGCACTAAAATTGTTTTAAAATTGAAAATGAGTTCAAGTGCTGCTTTTAACGAGCTTTTAAGTGGGCGTTAGCATATGTTGCTCGCTCTTCGGTGCGCGCGTAAGTGGCTCGTAGACTGTGCAAGTAAAAGTGGTGAGGATTGGCGGCCACACGCTGAAGAGCTAATAGTGGTAGGCCACTGCCGTGAAGTAGTAGCTCCTACTACTATATTATTTACATAATATATAGCATACGAATTTGTGTGTTTGTGTGTGAGTGTGCGTTTACGTTGTGTTGCAGGAGTGTACTTGCATGAGGTGGCAAATTCTTCGACACAATTTTATTCTATTAAGGGTCGTTAGCGAAATTCTTTAAAGGCAGCGAAGTAGTTTAAGTTCATTTTACCAGGTCTATTTCATACTTTTGGGCGCTTAAGCGTGTAAATTTCTTTAATTAATTTAATACGAGGTGATTGGGCTTTCTTGTTGTGATTTTTTAGTTTTGGGACGCGCAGCCAAATGCTGGTTAAAATGATTTCATTACAACAGGGCAAAACTGGCTAATAAAGAGCATCGTTATATGCAGCAATTTTATTACCAATACTAGCATGCAGACGGGTTACGCGTTATAATTTCAAGTGTAGCGAAAAGAAAATAAATTATATCAAAGAAAATACTTATTTCAAAAATACTGAAATTATTTTCGCTTGGCCTTTTGATCTCGGTATTTGACCCCGGCATGGGAAATAGTTTAGTAAACCGAAATTTTGAAGAAATGAAAAAAAATCCAATCAACTTTCGGGACTAGTTCAGGGCTTTTTTAAGACTAGGTTGGGACTTTTCAGGATCACTTCGGGAATAGTTCGGGTCCAACTTGCGTCTTGCTCAGGGCTTTTTCAGGTTTAGTTCTTGACCAGCTTGGGACTTTTTGTGGATAATTTCTGCATAAAAGTATATATCAACTCTTTTTATTTCATATCAATATATGTTTCTTATATTTCCTTTGGCTTAAAAAAAAAAATAAAAATATTGAAAATTGGAAAAGGTGGAAAATCCTTGCGGCAAAGACGAAATATATTCCATTTTGCACATATTAATTTTAATTGAAGTTGATTGTTTGAAATTACAAAACTTGTCAGCCTGTTTCGTTTAAAATACTTATTTTAAAACTTTATTAATATAAATCGTTAAATTAAATTCGACTTTTAAACGGGTCACTACCTCTTTAAAAAAAAAATCTTTGAAATATGGTCTTCTTCAACATTTTTTGCTGAACTCCACATGACTTTTTTATGTTTCATTTAACTTATTCATTAAGTTTAAATTGAATTTTTAAACAGAGGGTTGCCCTCTTAAATTTTTTTTCGAAACAAATTTTGAATTAAAAAAATTTTGAAAAAATATTTTTCACATTAAACAAGTGGCAACCTCTTTTAAAATTTTTTTTTAAATACAGATTTCTTAAAAAAAATATTATTGTACTTGGCATGGTTTTTAAATGTGTCAATCAACTAAGGATGCCAATCCAAGCATAGTTGTTGATCGAGCTGAAGGAAATATAAAAAAGAAATATATACTTAAATTTCGCGAACTTGCTGTGGGCTTTTGCCACACTTCTCCCACTACTTATCGAAATAAAGGCATATATAGCGCTTATTCAGAAATTTTGGGTCGTTAGGGATGAAGTTTAAGCACATAATAACAAAATAACTAAGCCCAAGAATTTACAGAAATATGTAGGTAGTGTGTTATTTTTTGTGAAATATATTTATTGGAATGATGAAGTCTTTGCGATAGAAGCCCGCAGAATGAGTATAGCTAGTGTTGAAACATATAAAACAGTATGGGGAGAAAGGCGTTGATGCAAGACGGAAAGCCTCACCACTTCTAAAACCCCCAGATGAGGTACACATAAGCGAAACTCGGACTCAAACAAAAGCTATTTCTATAATTTAAATTTTTTCTCAACTGCATATTTATTTTGCTGGGAGGATCTCTGCTTGTTGAAAGCCTCTGCTTTAAGGGTATGTGATTGAAAATTTCCCAGCTCATCTAGGTGCAAAAGTTTCAGTATAAAGAAAGGTTCGAGCACTATACGAAGACCTCTGACAAATTCTTAAATTCTACTACGAATATGCACAAGCCATCTGCGGCTATAAAAAACATACACTATAATGTTGCCTCTAACCTTGCTGGTGTTTGCTTTCCAAATTACTTTTAAAACTTTTGACCACCGGCACACATTTTTCTTCGTTATTCGATTACCCAAAAGTTGGTTCAGTAGACTTTGTTGTAACGCTATGCCAAGACTTGCATCGAAACTAAGAACATATGTTTGTACATATATACATACATACATACATATGTACATACTTTTAAGTGCAAGAATGGCAAAAGTTGTATTGAATATAAATTAGAACTAAAAATCAGCAGCCAACACTGAAAGAAAGTTCTTACACAAAAGCCAAGAGAGTAACATTTAATTACGAAAATAATTGAATACAATTTCTAGAAATTGTAGTGGTGGCAACCAAGACATTGTACATAGTGCATAGACATTGTGTATAGCGCTCACAGCAACACGTCCTTGCTGCGAAGGCAATGTTTTGCTATGTTCAGTTTTTGAGGCAACTAACTATGTATACACAGCATAGTTTTCAGCTCTGTACGTACGATCCGAGAGAAAATTAACCAAAAACTAATAACCGAAAATTGTTGTCAGCTGAAGGGCAAGGATAAAAGAAACAAAAAATTCCAATTGCAGCTGCCAAAAATTAAGTGGGTCCAGGCCAATGCTGCGGGGTGTTGCTTCTGGCTGCTGCTTTTTGTGAAGTTTCTTTCCTAGGCATTCTGGTTGTGCGCTGCTGTTTTTGTTAGTGAATGTTGCTTGTCTGCCATGCTCTTGCTGGTAGTTTGTACACTCAAATTTTATTCTTATTGTATGTTGATTTGTTTGCTAACAACATTTCCCAACTGTGTAAGAATTTGATCCTGAAAATCATTAACATCAAGGTGCAGCGAAATAGATATGTATGTGACATTTTTTTAGTAAAGATTTTTTAAAACCAAATGCATAGGTCCTTTGGACAAATTTACTTTTTAAAATAATCAATATGAAAAAATTCTTAAATTTTTAATAATATTCTAAAGTGAAACTTCTTAATAGACTTCGGAGATGCTTGCGCAAAATATTTGAGCCCGCGGTGAACGGTTGCGTTGAATGCCACTGGGAGCGGGTAGAGACAAAGAAAATAGGGCTAGCCCTTGCACGGTGGACGATTTGCAAAGTTTTCTTATAGGAATGCCGGGTTTCGACAACGAATATGAAGATAAATATGAAGTAAGTATTTTTTTTTTTGAAAATTCGAATAAGTTCGAATCAAATCGAAGTTCCAAGTGAATAATCGAATGGTTGGGCAATGTTCGCAATTCGGAAAAAATCGAATTTCAACCCCCACTACCAATTCATATGCTCTAGCCGAAAAATTTGTAGCGCCAGACATTTCTTCTTCTCCTTATTTGGCACTGTAACCGCCTAAGCGATTTTAGCCGAGTTCAACAAAGCACGCCAGTCGTTTTCTTTTCTGTGCCAACTGACGCCAATTGGAAACGCCAAGTGAAGCCAAGTCCTTCTGCACCTGGGTTTTCCATCTCCGTGGGGCCTGCCTCTTCCTCTGCTACCACCAGCGGGTTCAGAGTCGAATACTTTCAGAGCTGGAGCGTCGGTGTCCATTCGAACGACATGGCCAAGCCAGCGGAGCCGCTGTATTTTAATTCGCTGCACTATGTCCATGGCATTGTAAAGCTCACACAGCTCATCTTTCCATCGTCTGTAATACTCGCCTTCGCCAACGTGTAAAGGCCCGTAAATCTTCCGCAACATCTTTCTCTCGAATACTCCAAGAGCTGCCTCATCGGATGTTGTCATTGTCCATGCTTCTGCGCCATATACCAGCACGGGCATGATGAGTGACTTATAGATTTTGGTTTTCGTACATCGAGAGAGGACTTTACTCCTGAATTGCCTACTCAGTCCAAAGTAGTACTTGTTAGCAAGAGTGACTCTGCGTTTGATTTCTATGCTAACATTATTTTCGGTGTTAATGCTGGTTCCCAAGTAAAGGAAATTCTCTACTTTCTCGAAATTGTAACTGTCAACAGTGACGTGGGTGCCAAGGCGCGAATGTGCTGACTGTTTGTTTGATGACAGGAGATCCTTCGTCTTGCCCTCGTTTACCACCAGACCCATTCGCTTTGCTTCCCTATTCAACTTGGAAAAGGCAGAACAAACTTCGAGGTTTTTGTTACCGATGATGTCGATGTCATCGGCATAAGCCAGCAATTGCACGCTCTTGTAGTTAATTGTTCCTGAGCGGTTCAGTTCTGCAGCTTTTATTATCTTCTCCAACATCAGATTAAAGAAGTCACATTAAAGGGAGTCGCCCTGTCTGAAACCCCGTTTGGTGGCGAACGGCTCAGAGAGGTCTTTCCCAATTCTGACGGAGCTGGTGGTATTGCCCAACGTCATTTTACACAGCCGTGTGAGTTTGGCGGGCATGCCAACTTCAGACATAGCGGCGTATAGGCAACTCCTTTTAGTTCTGTCGAAAGCGGCTTTACAATCGACAAGTAGGTGGTGAGTGTCGATCGTTTCCTCGCGGGTCTTTTCCAAGATTTGACGTATTGTGAATACCTGATCTATGGTGGATTTGCCAGGTCTGAAGCCACACTGATAAGGTTCAATCAGTTCGTTGGCGGTGGGCTTCAGTCTTTCGCACAGTACGCTCGATAAGACTTTGTAACCTATGCTTAGAAGGCTAATCCCGCGGTAGTTGGCGCGGATGGCGGGGTAGCCTTTCTTGTGGATTGGGCATACTTCCGTCTATCACAAATTAAGCATACTTAAATTCCAGTCGTCGGGCATGCGTTCATCTGACCATATTCTGCATAAGAGTTGATGCATACACCTTATCAACTCCTCGCCACCGTACTTGAATTGCTCAGCTGGCAGGCTGTCAGCTCCAGCAGCTTTATTGGTTTTCAGCCGCGTTATTGCTATTCGTACCTCGTCATAGTCAGGCGGAGGAACGTCGACTCCGTCATCATCGACTGCGGGCTCGGGTTCTTCTTCTCCACAACTTTCAGTGCTGCTACTATTCAGTAACGTGGACAAGTGTTCCCTCCATAATTTAAGTACGCTCTAAACATCGGTTACTAGGTCGCCATTGTTGTTCTCACAGGAGTAGGCCCTGGTCTTGAAACCTTCCGTAAGTCGCCTAACCCCTGGTAAAATTTTCGGGTATCCTTCCTGTCGGCCAGCATTTCCAGCTCTTCGTACTCACGTATTTCCGCCTCTTTCTTCTTATTGCGGCAAATACGTCTCGCTTCCCTCTTCAGATCCCTATAGCGGTCCCACATAGCGCGCGTTGCGTCCGATAGCAGCTAGGCCCTGTAGGCTGTTTTTTTTCAGTTGTTCTTTCGGGCTCGCTGAAATCCGACTACTTCTTCGGCGGCGGTACGTAATGAGCGGGAGATGTGGTTCCACTGCTCGAATATGTCGGTTTATTGAAGAGTGCTCTCTGAGAGCAGGTGTGAGAGTCGAGTAGCGAATGCATTGGCTGTCTGCTGTGATTGCAGCACAGAGGCGGGTGCGTATCTTGGCTGCAACAAGGTAGTGGTCCGAATCTATGTTTAGCCCTCGGAGTGTAAGTACGTCCAAAACGCTGGAAGCATGCCTTCGATCTATCACAACATGATCGATTTGATTTCTCGTTTTTCGATCTGGAGACAGCCACGTAGCCTGATGGATCTTTTTATCCTTGAACCTAGTACTGCATACTACCATGTGCCAGATATTTAGTTAGGAAAATAAAAACAGTTTTCTAAGGTAGATTTAAAAGAGGAAAGTTGTTAATTTTTTTTTTATTAAAGACTAGCTGACCCGGCGAACTTCGTCCGGCCAAATATTTATTTTTTTATTGAAACATTTGGTCCGACGTTTTCACCAAAATTCAAGTTCAAGTTTGGTTTTGTGGTCGTCAGAAAGCATATTCTCTATTGCCGTCATAAATAATCTAACAAGCCCGTGAAGAAGTTCTTGCGGCAACAATGATCCGGTACGATGATGAATCGTCCTTCAATCTGTATCCTTGTATTGTTGTATCCCGTATCCTGTGTCCTTGAATCTGCAGGCAATTTCAAGATGGGGGAGTATCATTGGTCTACAGAAATCCAATATAAATAGACTTACTTCAGACGAAATATCATAAATGTCTTACAATTTTCTTTGAAGGCATTCATCAAGAATTGTCTTTATTCTGTTTAGTCACAGTAAACCAAGGACCGCAATGGTTATGGTAGTAGATTTAACGGTGGCAACTTGAATACTTTGATGCCTGGTATCTCCGAATGACTTCACTTGACAATTTGTAGCAATAACTCGACTCCAGCGCAACCTTGCTGATCTTTTTTGCAATACTATTGCCACTATTTTACCACTATATATCTCTATTATAAGAAAAATCGGATCAAAAATATGATTTTTGGTAATAATTCGACTCCAGAGCCACCTGGTGTTTTAAGTTGTGAACCAAACACACGTGCCGAAGAATTATATATGTATTTACAGGTAGGTAAAAGTTTCAGTATATATGGAAGGTGCCACGCCCACTTTTCTTCATGAGTATGGGAGTGATACCATATCAAGTTCCAAGACTCTACCACAAATACTTCCAGAGATATGCGATATGAGAAATTCGATTTGTATGGTGACGAACTTTATTATCGGCCTATAACCAAAAGGTGTCCACAATTTCAAAGAAATCGGTACAGCCGTTTGCGAGATCACCTCTTATAAAAATAGGGAACTTCTCTTTATATAATTGGTATAGATATTAAGAATGTATACGTAAATAGCCAATACCCGATTGCTTTCTGGCACCTTAAAACGCCTTTCCAACTGTAAAACAATCATTCAATTCTATTTTATTCATATCTATAATACGTGTACCGAATTTAAAGAAAAACGGACCATATGTACAACTCGAATAGATCTGTCCCTGGTCCACATATCAAAAAAGAGTAATCAATATGTAAATCCTCGTAATAAGCTACCTATGCCCCAAATTTCAAGCAAATCAGAACATAATGAAGATTTTTTCGAAATCCGGAAAAAAAGATATTATATGCTAATTTCGGCAAAAAGCTACCTGCGCCCCAAATTTCAAGCAAATCGGACCATAAATAAGATTTTTTTCGAATAGATCGAAAAGTATCCTATATGTTATCGAGGCAAAAAGCTACCTACGTACTAAACTTCAAGTAAATCTGACCATAAATAAAATTTTTTCAAATGGCCCCTGGTCCGGAAAAAAGAATCCTATATCCTAATCTAGGAAAAAGCAACCTACGTACCAAATTTTAAGCAAATCGGACGATAATACGATTTTTCGAGTAGATCGGTTCCTGGTCCACTTACCGCAAAAACAGGATCCTATATGCTAATCTAGGTAAAAAGCTACCTACTCACCAAATGTTAAGCAAATCGGACCATAATAAGATTTTTTCGGTCCCTGGTTAACCTACCCGAAAAAAGTAATTAAATTTTGGCCTAAAACATGCTGTTTGCTAAAAGCTACTTATATACAAAACTTCATGAAAACCGTACGAGCCGTTCGCGAGATTACCTTCTTCTTCTTCTCTTTACATAATTAGTATAGATAGATATAGATATAAGGAACAGCTGTTCGTAAACGGCGGTTTCCGACTAAATTTCAGTTTTTTGCAAAAGTATACATACATATGTATCGTTTCCTGTCATAAATATATCGATGGTCCTCTACAATAACGACACAATTCAAAATTCAAAAAATAAAAACTCATACTATTGTTAAGTGACTAATGTCTTTAATCGTTGTCTTATTCATGTATAATCTTTACTACTTCCTTTAGTTAGGATTAGACGTGGGTTAGCCAAGGATTAGAGACATGATCCTGTTAACAGTAATAAGGGAGTTGATTTTTTGAGTTTTGAGTTGTGTCGTTATTGCAGAGGACCATCGATATGTGAATTCATATATTTCGATAATTAAATAAATTCGAGCATAAATACGATTTTTAGTTACATATACATATGTTACTTAATTTCAGCGCCACCTGGCGCCAATTTTTTTTCGAAAGAATTCTTTTTCCTGTTATCAATACATATTTTGAATCTGAGGATAATCGGACCATAAACACGATTTTTAGTAATAACTCGATTCAAGCGCCACCTGACGGCTCTTTTTTTTGCAATGGTATTGTTTTTCCTGTTGTCAATAGATCTCTCAAATATGAGGCGAATCGGGCCATAAATACTGGTTTTACTAATAACTCGACTCCAGCGCTACCTAGCGGTTGTTTTAAAACTTATTCTGCTATTCGGAAGGTAGACAAATTCAGAAAACAAATATCATAAACATCGGTCCGGTTGAGTTATAAATGGTGTAACTAACACGACTTTGTTTTGTATATATAGATAGCGAAAAGGTGAGAAGTTTCTTAAAACATATTAAATACAGTTCATTTCCGATCTAGCTATTAATTTTTATACCCGAGCGCACTTGTGCACAAGGGTATATTAATTTTGTTCACATAACGGTTGTTTGTAACAGCCAAAACGAATCGAGATAGATATAGACAAATGTATACATAAATGATCAGGATGAAAAAAGAAATCGATTAAGCCATGTCTGTCCGTCCGTCTGTCCGTCTGTCCGTCCGTCTGTCCGTCTGTCCGTCTGTCCGTCCGTCCGTGTACACGATAACTCGAGCAAAAATTGAGATATCTCAACGAAATTCGGTGTGTAGGTTTCCCTTAATCCAAGGTAGGTTGGTATTGAAAATGGGCGAAATCGGACTTTAACCACGCCCACTTCCCATATAACGGTAATTTCCAGAAATACGAAAACTGCGATATTTTAGTAACTACAGGAGATTATTCACTCAAAATTGATATTTATAATAAGTTTTAGACGAAAAATAAGAATATTATAAATTTTTGGAAAATGGGCGTAGCCACGCCCACTTATGGTTACATGTGTATATCTTGGTAACCGCTGCACCAATTTCTTCCAAACTTGGCACAGTTGTTGGCCTTGGTACAGCATAAAAAACCGCCGAAACTTTTTAAAATCGGACAATAACCACGCCCACATCCCATATAACGGTAATTTAGAGAAATAAAAAATAATCGATAAATCATTAAATATTGAAGCTAATTTATTCAAAATTGATGCTTGCAACAATTCTTTACCAAGAAATACGTTTATGGTAAAATTATGGAAAATGGGCGTGGCACCGCCCACTTATGATCACATATAAGTATATCGGTAACCGTTCTACCAATTTGTACCAAACTCGGTATGGTTATTGTACTTGCCACGTGTAAGCAAAACGTTGAAAATTATTGAAATCGGACTAAAATAACGGCCGATTCTCATATAACGGTAAATTTAAGAAATGCTTGAAACTTCAATATTTCGAAATTGAAGGACGCTAATTTACTCAAAATTGATACACCTCGGCTTACCATCTAGCGGAAGGTTTCGGAAGGGTGAAAAAACATATATTTAATACTTGCGCCGGGTATTTAATGTTCGGCTCCGCCCGAACTTAGACTTTCTTACTTGTTCTATTTGAAACCGCCTCTTTTCAGCTTTGTTACCTGTTTCAGGTTTTTGAGTTTATAATAAATTTTCGAGTCCAGCTTTATTATTTAGAGATATTTAATTGAAAGCTACTGAGCTGTTAATGCTTACTAGCAATATAAATTCAGTTACTTTCTTTGAGTAAGCATGGATCAGCACCACTATCGCGAACGCAAAGGCGCATGTAATCTTAAAAGAAAAATTTTAAATTAAAATCAACAATTCATACTATGTTCAGGTCCAAGCAGTATGGCGTATGCATAAAGCAATCTTTTGTGTTAAATCTACTTGATTGCATTTTTCGACAATTTACTTTATACATTTTCTCACTTTACTTTCAAGCCATGTAGCTTTTCTAACTCTTCTATCAACGCAGCTTCTATATCTAGCTTATGTTAGTCTGTAACGGAAATGTATTATACTCGTACAAGTGAAATTCTTTAATCTTTTCCGGTTTGCTTTTCTCTCTTCTTTGCTGACCACAGACTGCTGTTATCTCATTTGAAGTCGATTTGACAGACATGTGGTCCCCGTGTGACATTGCGATGTACGTATGTACATGCAGACATATGTAAGTATACATATACACATATGTTCTAAGCATATATAAAAGTAAGCATAAATAAAAATACATTCAACAAATACATATGTGTATATATGTAGTTATAAGCATACATACATAGGTATATACTAAAACGTTTGTTGAAGGTAACAAAAAAATTATATTTTAATTCAAGTTGCTTGTACAAAACCCACTTTTTTGTTTTATGTAAACTCATAGTAAGTTCAATTGGGTGTTAAATATTTGAAACTGCTAAGTGCTGCAAGTATAGGCGTTTCGGGTGCACTAAAATATTGCATCAGAGAAGCACGTGCAATTTTCTCAACCTGTGCCCTATCGATCTGCAACTTAAAGAAGTAGATATGAAATCGGCAGTTAGACTCATTTCCAGTGAGTCAGAGCTATGGGGGGCAAGGCACTTTGGTCACGAAAAGGAATTGTGAGAGGCCACAATCGGTAAAGTAGCCAACTTTGATTTAAGCAGAGAAGTTGAAGACCGATTACCATAAAGAAGTGAATGGAAAAGAGACCGGGTGGTTGATAAAGACACTATCCCTATCTGAACTGATAAGAATCCAAGATGGATAGCAATATAGGAGCAGGAATCTATTCCGAGGAGTTTGGTTTCATATAATCTCTTTGGATAGGCAATTTGAAAAATCTACGGAGCCTGAAAAATCTTTGGTTATAGCGTCGCCCACAAATACAAAGCAATTAGCAATGGCATATCCGGTTATCAACTCTATATGGTTTGAGTTTCCGGATATGGAAATATAAAGGCAAAGAGAAAGCTGATAAATTGGCAAAAGAGTAAGAGCATTTGGGTGAATCCGAACCGGTGGCATGTGGTGCGCTTGTAGAATAATTCAAAGAAAAATTTATCTTAGTTTCCTTAAACTGGCTAGAAATAAGTGGTCAAATATACCGCCTTTCAAGATATCAAACGAACTATGGTCTGACTATAACAAATTGACCTGAATTTCCTTAATAAATCAAGCGTAGAAGTATTCCGAAGGAAATCCAGACTGTAGGCAGCTAAAAGACTAAATTCGTAAAACTTGGGAAATATGTCTAAAATTGGCAAATTGTGCATTGAAAATGGCGGTAAACCGATTAATCTGTTCTGACTTCACCGATTTGCCTGTATGGTTATCGTAGCAGCCATTCCTTTAACTATACACATTGGATAAAAGGCTTTATGGGGTGCCCATAGGCAAAATGTAAGTAGCATAAAAAGTGGAGACTTCATCCGCCATTTGAGTGTCTTTAAACCAATCAGTAATGATCCTCTTAAATTGGTAGAGATAACTATACAAGTCCTAAAAGCTTATGATACGGCCCTGCAAATCCTGGTTGTCAGAATTATCAAAGCCATCACATTGGGAATTTTTGTAGACGTTGAGTGTACTTTCGACTATTCCGCCATCATATGATCGTTAGGCAGAAAGGGGTCACGATATCACGTGGGGAGTTCATAGGGTTGTCTTCAGGGCGGTGTGCTTTCTCTCATGCTCTGGTGCTTGACAATTGATTCTCTGCTGGTGAAGCTTAGCTCTAGCATCTATGGCCAGATCTATGCATACGACAGGCTCTTCTCTGGCAACTTTTTTTGTTTAAATTTGGCTGAACTCTTGGCATTCGGCTGCACTGTGGACCGCTCGTAATTGACAATTGTTCAGCTCAATCGGACACTGTAAAGTGGGTGAAACTTAACTTGCAAGATTTGATGACATAGTTTAAGATTTTTACTTGGATGGTTTCAGTTAGTTAGTGAGCTATACAAAGCAATAAATATACAAAAGAAAACTAACTAAAACTTCTTGAAATGTCGCGTCCCTATTTGCTTACTCGCAATCGTAGTTATTGAAAATAAGCAGCATTTTTCGCATTAAAGACTGGTTTTCGCTACCATTGCATCCTATGCTAGGTATAACCCCTGCTTCCCCTTCACCTATATCCTAATTTCATTAGAGGTAAATTTATCAAACAACCTGCCCCTTTTTGAAGTGAGTTAAATTGCCCATTTAGCTTGAAATTACTTCCAACTCCACTTAGAACTGGTTGCTTTATTAAACAACTGACTAATTGCTAGACAACAACAAGCAGCAATTATGTGTCATTAAGCTTTCAACAACAATTGTATGCAAACAACAGTAAATCCAAGTCGCACAGTAATTACACAGGTATATAATTCAATTAGAGTTAATTATAAACTGAAAATGCGCGCTGAATGCAAAAGAAGTGAAACGCTTCATAAAAAAAATAAAATCGAGTAAAAAAATGAAGCACAACGTTTATACTAGGTTAAGTTTGAAATTGAAGTTTTTATGAATTGCGAAATATTAACACGCCATAAAGTAGTAGTAAGAAAAAAGCACGATGAGTGGAAAAGTAAAAGCGAAGGAAGGGAACGATGAAAGGGCGGCCGTATGCCGCTCTCTGAGCCAGTTCCTCGAAAATCGCTAAAAATACCTTCATCAGCAGTAAAAGCAGCAAAGCAGTCCACATTTTGTGGTAAATTATAATTTGTTGCATGCCACACATGTTTCCATACATGCCAAGCAACTGTAAACACTCATATGCACCGGTATTGTGGCGTTGTTGTATGACGGCCAACAGGCAACCGTAAATAGCTCAGCAATTTAAAATCGCCACTTTGTGCGCGCGTCAAGGTAATAAAGTTACAATAAGAAATTGCAACTACCGTTGGGCAACAGTTATTACGCATACATACCAGCATAAATACTTATATACTAACATACATATATGAAGCTCATCCGGTTAGGTGAGTACACGAATGCCGGAATGAAAAATGTTAAATGCCTAAAAAACTTAAAGTATGAGTGGAGTGAAAGTTGAGCTCATGCTACTTCATATGCTGAAAGTTCAGCTGGATATATTCTTGGAGTTTCAAGTTAGCGTGTAGCATGTGGCATATGTCAAGTGTCCTGTTATATGTATGTATGTGTTTGGGTGCGTTCGGAAGGGGTGTGCTTTTGTGTTGCGAATGTAAATAGGCATTTAAAGTGGAACACATATTTCAAATAGTTGAGGACACGCCCATTGTAAAAATGTCATAATTATGCGGCTGCTTCGCAAAATGCATAAAAGGTGGAACAATTGGCTTTTATTCGAAGAAAAACCTCTTAAAAAATTAAAAAAAAAACAAGCTATGTACACTAACTACTTACTACTGCAGTTAAACAAGTGGCAAATTTGTATATTCATTTAAGATAAGATGAGTTTAAATAGCAGTCTATGACAAAAACATGTTTTATCCCTAGTAAACTACTATTAAGCAGTATGGAATATATGTGGGTTGCATGTGGATTTTATGAAAATTTTCTAAGATTGCGAAAGGAAATTGTACATCGCTAATTTGGTAAAAAAGTTTAGAATTAAATTTGGATGGCATTCTAAACATTTTGTGGAATGTAAGGTAAGTATATAAATTTTAAGCTGTGCTTGCATTTCCATTTACTTTCCATTTACAACTTCAAAAACATCTTTCGTTTTCTATTTTGGTCTGGATCTTTATTGCTTATACATATAACTAGCAGTTTGGAAACACATTTCAGACACCTAGGCTTGGGTAGTTCTTGAACTAAACGAACTAAAAATTAGTTCGTATCAATGAACTAGTTCACTAGTTCGGTATTTTCATTGAACCAAATTTTATCAGTGTTACTATTTCTCATTTTGGAACGCGATATTTTAGAATTAGGTTGAAAAACGCCTTATCTCAGAAAACTTCACGAACGCTTTACCTCAGAATTTGGTTTAAAAACGACCTTGCTCAACTGAAATTATACTTAAAAAATTTGTTGAGATAGGGCATTTTTGAACTGGTTGCCGAGATAGGTTGATCATCCATAAAAGTGTCGATATATAAATGTATTTATCAATTGAACTATATGGATTAAAGACCTAGTTCAGTAAGGTGAACGAAGTACAGCTGAAAGGTTCACTCAAAATAACTAAAGTGCCCAACTCTACAGACACCGCAATTGTGGGGGAAATTGTTAAGAGCACATTATAATTAATTTAATTTAATTTTACTTAATTTACAAAAATATGTCAGTAACACAGTACCACAAAATCATGTGGAACATATGTGGATTTTGTTAAAATATTCTAAGATCGCGAATTAAAAATGTGTGTTGCTAATTTACTGGAAACTTTTTAGAATTAAATGTGGATGGTATTCGAAAATTTTGTGGAATTTCGTTTCCCATTTTGGACACTTGAAGCGAAGATTTACGAGCATGTAGCGTGAAAGAAAAATCGACTAACCACTGAGCAATGGTTTGTTGTGGAAGTTGATCAGTAGAAATGTGTTTACACTGAGTACGAGAAGTGGTATTTATGTGGACAGCAAGAAAATAAAGCGAGCATTTCGCATCTCCCTGACAGCTGACGCACATCGGCTAACGCAGTGACCCTTTAATACCAAATTTAACCGACCCCGCACCACCCAACGGCTAAATTTTTTGTGGAATTATTTCTTTCCATTAAAGTAATATATACATTTGTATACACACGCTCTAAATATAAAACAAATGGGACTATGCACCACCTATCTGGAACAATTTTTCGTGGAGATATTCTCTTTCATGTAAGTAATATAAATTCTAAACATGAACCCTTTCGGATCATAAATACGGTTTCAAATATCTCGACATCTACGTCACATAGCCGATTAATTTCTCTTTGATGTTATATGTATTGTCATCGGGCTCCGAGCTATGCTTGAAGTTTCAAGTCATAACATAATAAAGGCTTGAAATATAAAGTTTTCAAGATGCCGAAGCCGCTATTATTAGCAGTGGAAGAGAAAGGCCTTCTCTACTTATCAAAGATCAAGAAACTGATCAAAGGACAATTTTGGCATATAAGTAGAATTTCTTATAAAATTTATTGCGCCTATTTATTCTTTTCTTCATTTCAGCGAAATCACTCTGGTAGTTCTTTCACTTTGAGCAGAAACAGTAAAATTTGCTGCAAAATAATGTAAGGAGAATAGATTTAAGCATTATTGTCTTAATTTACTTTCGATTAATCAAGCCTCAAAGCCCACTGAACATATATATGAGCGAAGAAAAAATTTTAGCCATACAATTATCTCACTTCAACTTAGGTCGGCAAAAAAAGAAAAGAAAAATAGGAAAATTTCCAACCAGCATTCGCCACATAAAACTCATTTTTACGTTGATAGCCGCAGGAGTATCCGCCCAAGCGGCAAAACGGTAAACAAAATTAATAAAATATTTATTAACACGAGTAAATCAGCAGAAAGGGATAATGAATAAATAATGGATCAGTAGGAAAAAAATCAAACCATAACAAAACAAAAAAAAAAAATCTGCACATAAAGGAACAAAAGAATAAATACAAATAAAAACAAGAGTGTGCCGGCAATAATGTTACATTAATGGCAAACAAAATTGGCAGAGGAACGGCGAGACATGGAAGCGTAATAAAAAAGGACGAAGACAAAATGATGAAAATATAATAAGCGAGCGGAAAGGCGGCAGTAAAAATATATGTGGAGTTAGGTGGATTAGAATTTGGTAAAAAAAATGTGTATGTATGGATGCGAAAAACACTATATCGCATACCATCTTCAAAAGAGTCACAACTCAAAATTTGGCATTTTTGGAACTTTTATTTACCTATCAGCAAAAGCTGGAGCAAATTTTTTCTATAATTTGTTTAAAAAACCAAAGGCAAGGTCGCCCTTGCCCACATGATTAGCATGTGCCACGCTTTTCGCATTTTCTGACAAACGTACAATTTTGAGTTGTGACTCTTTTGAAGACGGTGTACGATATATCTAAGTATGAACGTAAGTATGTTTGTGTGCATAAGCATAAATTTGTTCTATTCAAAATAGGCGAGGGTGTGACTAAACAAGTACATATGTATATACATATCCATATTATTGCTAAGTCGATGTAAATGGGTCTCAATGGATTCATTCGATTCTATACAGTTTAGGAAGTTGATGGGAAACTGTGAAATCGGTTTGGGAAAGTGGGTGACAAAATAAAAACAAGACGAGAAAAATTAGTAGCGTATATAAAATACCGATAGATGTAGGAGTAGGAAAAATTTAATGAATTTCGTTCTATATGTGTGGAGATAATGCATATACATTAGGGTGGGTCGAAAACACAAAATGTTTGATACGAAAATTATACACGTCTTAACAGGTGGTATTTTAATTCCTTATTCTTCAAAAGAAATCCTGGCTCTCTGCGACAATATCTTCAGCCTGCGGAATGAGCTTGAAGAATTGAAAATAACATTGTAATATGTACACCTTGTCCAAATTTTAAAGACTTGTGTAGATCAAATCTGGAACTTATTTCCTATCATAAAATTAAAAAATAATAATAATTGGACAAAATAAAAGTAAGTAACTTCAATATTTTAATAGATAATAAAATTAGGTAGGAAATAAAGATTAATTGCTTAAAGTATTGATGTTTCTTACTTTTAATTTGTCCAATTTATTTTTTCTGTGATTTTATGATAGGATATAAGTTCCGGATTTGATCTACGTAAGTCGTTGTAACAATTTGAAAAATTTATATTCTCACTCTTATTTTAATAGTGTTTTCGACCCGCCCTAATATACATATATACGAGTATAAGTAACGATGGAAAGCGCTGTAAAGAAAGCGAAGTATTATCATTGCCGATATTTTGTTTACGAGTCAGTTTATTAATTTTTCATTAAAGGTCATTGCATACATAAATATATGTATTCACCTATGCACATAAATATACGACAGAATATAAAAACGCGTTTTCAGTCAAAACGTTCCAAGATATGGTTACATGCAAAATGTCAGACCCGCTCGTAAGAAACCCATCCAATGAAAATGTTCATCAAGCCTAGATTAGAAAACGACCCCTTAAATTTTTTTAAAGACTACGATTTGAAGAATTTTATTTAGAATGGCCGGTCCCTTAATGCGGAAGTTATCTTTGCATGGCTGGTTGATATCCTTGTGAGATCAAAGGCGGCAATTCGTTATATTCTATAGATTAGAGATGGTAAGGGGACTATTAAACGCTGCAATATCTACCATAAATTCCAAGTAAAGCAAAGCAAACTCAGCGTCAGTGGAGCTACATCGGCAAGTACAGCCGCCAATCTACTTCAAGACGACATACTTCTACATACATATATCGTATATGGGTAATTTAAGCCAATGCTCCGACGGAAGAGAAAGACCTAAAGATTTATTCTATTAGTTCTTAGAGTGCGTCGACACCGAAAGGCGAGCGGTGCCGAGCGAAGCAAGGCAGAGCAAAGCAATTATGTTGGTGTTCAAACTGAGCGAAGCAGAGCGGAGCGGAGTTTTTGCGTGTAATCTGTTGAAAAGCTATGATAAAACTTACATACCTTCAATGAAAATCGGATAAAAAATATCTATTCAATTTGCTTAAATTGCTTTCTCTAAAAACACATTTTTAACCGACTTCAAAAAGAGGAGGGGCTATATATGGATTCGCCGGAATATTTCTGTTTGAATGTTACGGCATAAAATTGGGCCATGTAAACCTTTTTCGAGAATATCTCATTTTATCGGAAAGATGGTACCTCAAGGATGGCCCAAACTAAATTGGTTCAGTTCAGATCGTTGGATCCTGAATTTTTATATGAGCATTGAAATGGTTATTTTTTCATAACAAATTACTTGTTATTTAATTATTCTCAAAAAAGAGAGTTTAACATCTAAAAAAAATTCTTTGCTTTCAGCTCCAAAACGCTGCATTAATTTGAAAGCTTGGCTTTGCCTGGAAGGAATTCGCTCGTATAAGCTCACAGTGGTCTCAAATGAAAAAGTAGGGTTCAAAATAGCGTAGAGCTTCCAATTCTTAATCGATTGTAGATGTTATTTTTTTTTAAATAAACTATGCTCACCAAAATAATAATAATTATTATTTGTTTTAATTTTCAAAAAAAACTTGATATGTGCAGTTTTAAAGCCTCAGCCGCTGTGGCTGAGTGGTTGGAGGTGCGTACTACCTCTTGGTCCGAGCTACATATTACATATGTATGTACATCTAAATAAGAAAAAGTCTTTTCTGACAGCGGTCGCGCACGTCTGTGCAGCGACATCAAAAAGCTGAAATCGCAATGGAGGGTCATCGATTTCCCGGCTTGACCACCCCACTCTTGTCCTCAGCAAGCAATCTAAAAAAAAAGGGTTATGACGAAGAGTAGCACGCTGCCACAGAAAGGAAAGTTTATGAGCACAACCGGGCATCTAAGCCGAAGTTGCTTATATGATGGAAGGAAAGATGCGCCTTGGCACGTGAGTGTGTGAAGTTTGAAATGCTGGATAGTGCAAATCGGCCGAATTTCTGTAAGTACGCAACCTACGAAAATCCATGGCCACCTAATTTATCGAGGAGACACCTCTCCAATCAATTGTATGGAACAAGCGTCGGAATCTAAGGTGGGTGTGATGACTTGGATTCCTAAATAGATGATGCCGGAATGTACCTATGTTACTTTACCGGATCATGACGAAGTTAGAATTGCAAAAAAAAGGTAAAAAAGAGGCTAATATATTCAAAATGGCCGTAAGGTGCTGGTGAGATTTCGTAACAATATATGCAAGGTCTTAACGAATATATTATATGAAAGATTGTGACACTAGTGCTGATAAATCAACCATTAACCAGATATTAATTTATATACCAAGCGAGGTTTCATGTGTTGAGTGTTCTGCCTTCCAAAGACCGGATAGAGAAGCAAAGAGTGCCAAGTGTCTTAGTTTTCGCTTGCAATTCTTTTATTTTTTGATAACTTTTATTAAAAATATCCTGTTTTCCCACATTTTTCTGGCGATAGTATGTTTGCTTGTTTATAAGGCTTAAACTTACTCCATTCAATTTTTACACGTATAAAAATCAAATATTTTTCCAAAATACTTTCTCACTCACCTCACGTCCCTTCCCTTGCTGACAGTCGGCGCGCCCTCGCTTCAGCAACACTCCATCATCCAAGCTGTCCGCACTACAACGCCTTGCATATTTACTAGCACCACCACCACCACCACCGCTGCTAGGCCCACCCACAATGCCAGCAGCTGCCTCCAGCAAATGACCGCTCTTTTCGCCTGTCACATGCAGCTGATGTGTTTGTTGTTGATAGTGATCATCCTGTGGTGGATGCTTCTTCTTTTCAGTATTGTCGTCATCATGATGATGATGGCGATTGTGTTTATGGTTATGATGCTGATGTGTCGCCAGTCGACAGCAGATACGCGCATAGGTACATTGCAGCGCCTCAGCCAGCAGCGCGCCCAAACTGGAGAGGCACATCAACATGAGCGGTACACCGATGAGGGCATATAAAATGGTAGCGATTTTACCGGCAGGCGTACGTGGTGTTAAGCTGCCATGACCTATAATAAAAAAGAAATAATAGTGATTATAAATTTAGTTAGATTATCTGTGGAGGGAACTGAGGTTATCTACTTTTGACAGAAATTACGTTTGTGGCTCTATACAGAAAAGTATTGGGAGAAAATGCTGAATAGTTTCAAGCGAGTATACTGCCGACAGATATTGAGAAGACGTTTACAGCAAATCCGAATAATTTTGTGATTTCAGTAGGCTTGGCTGCTTTTGCACTGCATTTTTAATGAGAAATAGTCGTGACTAACGGGTTGGTGTAATTTGTAAATATTTGTTTTGGCTTTGCACAGTTGGAAGAAATTCTTTTTTTCATAACAAAATTCTGTCGAAGTACAAACTCTTAACCAATTTGTGTGTTTCTTTTTTTGTTGAAACCATTTAAGGAGAATTTGTTCGTAATATTAAGCTACCGGAAAAAAAAATAAAAAAAAAAAATTTTGAAGAAATCAGATTTTTCCTTTCATGTTGATGAATGCCACATCGGAAAAACTAGTTGATAATTATTATAAGATTTCCCTAAAACGAAAACAATTTAAATGTGGATTAAAAATTTTTCACTAAAACAAAACCATTTTTGGGTATACAGTTTTATAGCCTAATAAATTTTAGTTTAATAAAATGCAAGTTTTCGTTGGTTTTTAATAAAAATAAAAATAAAAAAAGCAACGTGAATTTTTAGCCGCTTGAAGCTTGTACTTTGTTACGCTAAAATTTAATAAGCAATAAAACTTGATACCTAACTTTTCTAAATTGAAAAATAAAAAATCTAATTTAGAAATTTTTTTTTTTTTTAACATTTTAAATTTTTCCTTCGCAATTTTTTCCTTTTAGGGGAACCCTATAAATGTTTTCAACTAAGTTTTATTTAGCAACCAGCCGGCCTCGTATGCGCGAATGTGTACATAAGTACGTACATACATACATATACACATTTGAAGAAAAGAAGTGACAATCCTCTTCAAAAAAATAAAGCCTTATTGCACACCTAATGGCCAAGCCTTCTCATTTGATATCTTATGTTTTTAATGCAATGAATGGTGTGGATCTTATAATTTTTTAGACAGGCGGCAACTCTATTGAAAAAATAAAACCTTGTTGCACATCTGTAGACCAAGTTCTTTCAATGGACGCCTCATTTTTCATAAGCGAATGAACTGTGCAAATCTGATGGCATTAACAAAAAGTGCCTTCACATATTGTGTGTTAGGTGGGTAGTACTTTTTAAAAGGTGGCAACCACACTAAAAAAATAGAAGCTTATTGCACATCCGGAGGCCGTATCCTTTCACTTAATATCTCATTTTTAGTCCAACGAACGGTGAAGACCTTGTAATTCTTAAAAAAGTGGCAACCCTACAAAAAAAATAAAAATATTATTTTTTTTAGACAGAGGGCAACCCTATAGAAAGTACTAAGTAACTAAGTACTAAGTACTAAAGATAATATCCCTAAATACGTTTAGTAATTTTCGGGATTCGAGTTTTCGAAAATCGAGCGAAAATATAAGTTTTTGTACATGCGAAGGTCATTCCCCTAGATTTGGTATTTCATTTTGATATCCAGCGAACTTTGAATGTCTTTTAAGTTTTATACATTTGGCAACCCTACTAAAAAGAAATTTAATTTTTGCACATATAGAATGACTCTGCAGAACTGATACCTTCCTTTATTAGTATTTAATATAATTGAACAGATAGCAACCCTACTAAAAAATCATTAATGCTTATCTAAAGGCCAATTCCTTTCATTTGACACGTAATTTTTTTTAATCCTACGAACGGTGTGGATCGTATGATTTTTATACAGGGTACAACCCCATAGAAATTCTAAATTCCAAAGATCACTCTCCTATAAATACTAAATATACTAGAGAACATCTCAAAGCCTTTTCTTCTATATTTTATTTTATTTTTTATATTTTCTGTTTTCTATTTAAATACACCAGTACTTTCTCCTTACCATCGCCCTCCGGCAAATGCAGCTAAAGCAAACAATAAAATTAAGCGCTTCCTTTCACTCAGCAATAACAACATTCAGCAAACATTTACATTCTTGCAACACGAATTATATTTGGACTATCAAATTGCAGAAAGTAGCCAATAAGGCGGAGGTAACGAGAATTTAGAAGGACAGCAGAGCAGTAGTAGACGCTTGCATGGGCGCAAAGTTAAACAAACGGGAGGTGGAGTCAAAATCCGCTGCAGGGATTGACCAGTTATTGCAGCACGAACTAGCAGCAGGGTTATATACAATATCAATAAAGGAAGTAATGGAAGTAGACAAAGTAAGTGAAGCAGTTTTGGAAATTGTGGCCAACCAGACAAATCTCTTAGTTGCACCATCGACTTCATTTTGTGGTGCAATAACATACCCATAGCAAGTATCAACACACCGCATACTTCGTTCGATGATGTGTAATGGAAGGACATACCAGCCACCTTATTTAGTCCAAACACTTGCATATGTATATACTTAGTTGGAACAGTACGGAGATTGTAGCCTAAGCATAAAGAGTAAGAGTGTGATTAGATGGATATTGAGTGCAGAAGCCATGTTGTTGTAATAGTTTGTGGCTTATATTAAAATGCTTGCCTGACGTGTCCGAACTAGTTTAGCTATTCTTGAATATGCCCACAGGCTAGAAATGGGTACAAGGGTATACATGCGAATAAATACATATATATTTATATGTTCAAGTAAGTTTTTTATATTTACATGGACAAGTGAATTGTGTTGTAAGAGGCTGGAGGGAAGTTCAACAGAAATATTGTTTATACATTGTGTATATGTTACCTTAATTGATTAGTAGACCTTAAGGTGTGTAGCGTACTACACTGTTGGAAAAATGTCAAGTTTTTAAATGACAAAAAAAGAACGCTGAAACACGTAAACTTAACTTTGAATCGAATCAAAATTTAACAAGGAGAAAAATAACATATATTTTTTAATTTGTTTCATTTGTACCATCTAAAGCTACCAACGATGAAAATCGATACATAAATAAAATTGTGAATGATCAAATGGACATGTGCAATAATATATTTATGAACGACGAGCAAATAATAATGTTACTCATACGCCATAGCGTACTTGGCCGTACCCGTTCATCATTGTAGGTACATACATAGCGTATGAGTAATATTTCAGAAGTTAAAGCTTGAATTTTTTTCATTCGCAATGCAAACTTAAAATTAAAATATCTTATTAAAAATTATCTGATCTGGAAAACGGTATACATTCTGAGTAAAATTATATAATTTTTAAGAAATTTTATGCAGACATTATTTTATCGATCAATAATGAAAGCTTCAAATATTTTCGGAGAGAAAGGCTAAAAAAAGTAAAAGAATCTGGTATCTTCGCTACCTTAAATTAATGTGATTTTTCGGGGTAAAAAGAGATAGAGCTTTATTGGAAATTTATAAATAAAGAGGTATATTAATCTTTAAGCAAATTTAGAAGTAACATTAATTTACCTATGTTCCAATAAATGGAGCTAAACCAAGTTACTGTAAAAGTAACCCTTGAGGTACCACCTTTTTATAAAATTATCCGAAATTGTTCACCTGGTCCAAAGTTATCCAGTAACATAATTTCATAAAAAAATTCGATGACTTAATAAACTACTCTTTTTTTTTGAAGTCGGTTATTAAACCTACTAACTGATAATACGAGTACAAATGTGGGAGTTTGTGAGTGTATTTGTTATTCTTTAACGCGATGGGGGCTGAACACATTTCTATAAGTTTTACCACACAGATACTGACACAGTTGCCTAATCTTTTATTTAATAAATTTTTTTTTATGAATTTTCTTTTTGTTATTAGATTTTATTGCTTTAAAAATAAAAATATAAAAATTCTTTTTAAATTCATTAATTTTTTAAAAATGGGTTTTAAATTTTTTTATTTTTGGTTTCTTTTTCACGTTTACTTTTTAGGTTTTATTGTTTAAAAAAAATATATATTTTTCTTACATATCATTTAACTTTAGGAAACTTCCTTTTTTAATTTTTTACTTACTTTTCTCTTTTTATTTTAATTTTATATTATGTTATTTTAAGAAGATATTTTTATTTGGAATTTCATTTAATTATAAAGGAATTATTTTATTTGTTTTACATTTTTAATACTCAGATATTGTTTAAAAAAAAAATTATTTATTTTCTACTTCATTTCCCTTATATTTAGTAATTTATTTTTCAAATTTAATTTTACCTATTAACTATTTAAAAAGGATAAATATTGTTTTTAGTTCACTGATTCTCTTTTAATTTAATTTTAAGATACAATTGCTTTAAAAAGATATTTTCTAATATCATTTAATTTTTAGAAAATTATTTTATTAATGCTTTCTTAGTTAATTTAATTTTATTTTAATTTCTAAATTTCTTTTTAAAAAGAAGAACTTACATATATTTTTTTATTTTATTTAATTTTGAGAAATATATTGCTAAAACACAAATATAGAAACGATACAATAATATTTAAAACTTCATTTAATTGTAAGGAACTTATTTGCTTTTTTATTTAATTAATTTATTTTTTGAATTAAATATTTTTTAATTTTAAAATTTAATCATTTAAGAAAGATACATATTTTTTAAATTGGTTAAATTTTGTGGAAACTTATTTTAGTATTATTTTTTATTACTATTCTTTAATTTTCAATTTGATCTTTAGATTTGATTGTTTCAAGGGGAAACATATTTTTGAATATCAGTTAATTTTTAGAAACTTATTTTATTAACTTGTTTTTTTTTTTACTTAGTTTCTAGTTTTTAACGTTTTAAAAAGAATTTTTTTTTAATTTAATTTTGAAAAACTGTTTGCTAAAACACAAACAGAATAACGCCAAAATCTCCTCGTTGGCAAATTTTTCAGTTAGTCTTTCGACAGACAGAATTGAGAATTGACAATTGTCTTGCGAAATACTTTCATCTTTCAAGAGACTATGGTGAGTTGAATGACAGTTGTCAGAATTACCTTGTTAATTAATATTACATATTGGACACAATTGCTTCAAAAATTTTAAACACTGTGTGGGTAGTTCAAAAAAAAAAGAGTATTAAATAAAATAATGTAAAAAAAATATTTTTTAAAAACAAGCTTTTATTTAACCTGCACAATCAAAGGAATAAAATGAAGTAGTGTAACAAAAGATTTTTTAGCAAGAAAATTTTGGTCAAAACTGCACTAAAATTAATAAAATAAAATATGTTAAGGTCTCGTTAAAGTTACTAAAAGCCATTTAGTGAAAGGAGTTATTTAAGCTCTAATGAAAATTACTAACAATTTGTACTAATTTACTTCGTTTTTAAAAAAGCTTGTCGCGCGAATAGCAAACCGGCATTTAAATATCTGCATATGTACATACATATACATACATACCTAACCAATTATGCACGTACGCTGAATTCGCCGACAAGCTTTTTTAAAAACGAAGTAAATTAGTATATATTGTATATTAAAAAGTGTTATTTTATTTTATGTACAAAATTTTGCAATAGATATTAAAATAATTCAACTTGCAATGAAAGAGAACAAAAGACTTGGCAAGCAAAATGTAGTTTGCTTACGTTTTGTATAAACATACATATGTACATAAAGCAGCAGTTATTTTTATTTAAAGAAATGGCGTGTCGTCTATTTCCGCTGTAGCATGGCATATATTTAGGCGCAATATTTAACTTCTTCTGGCGGGGCGACATCTGGAGTCTTTTACTTGGATCTCCTTAATATGATGCCTACAACGAGGTTCATATCTAGGCTAGGTTAATATATAGAATTTGCCACAAATAGCTTTGCTAAGCTACCACCGCGGAGCGCTGGCAGCTTTAATTATTTTATAGTGGTTTTACGTTCTTTGGCAAATTACGCTCTGTTAGCCATAAATCTTACTATTTTTTGACCGCTTTTGAATCAAGACCCCTGGACCATATTGGGAATTCATTTATATTTTAAATTGCATTGTCATCGTGATTGGAACTATGCTGAAAATTTCAAGTCTCTAACTTGTCGAGAAGTCAGTTTAAAATCGATTTGAAATTTGCGCGATTTGCGCGGGATGACCAAGTTAAATAAAAACCGTGGCGTATACGTAATTTTGCCCAAAGCAGATCTAATTGATCCTAATGAAACAATTTGATGAGACACTCTACAAGGTTACAAAGTTCTCTACAATCTTAAAAGAATTAATCTTCATGCCTGAAGTTTAAACTCGACCTCAGAGATGCTTGGCTGGTGGCCTTATTTTCCCAACCTCTATGCTATGGAATGCTTGCGCTAGTTTTCCCTATGAAGCGTCAACGCTCGAAGCCACATACTATTACAGTTATACGCAAACGTAGAGAGAGATGCCGATATAAAGCTGTGTAAAACAAACATGAAAATAAATTTGAGCGAATGTGTTGAAGGCTGTTGCGTTGGATGCTGATGCATGGATGTATATTCACTTGATTCCTCTTGGCATGCTGAGGTCAAAAGCGCATGAATACTTACACATGTTTGTATAAATACATTTGAATATCACATACATAACACAGATGAATACATTACCTTCATATATGCGATAGGTATAACGCGCATACACACCTACATAAATGTGTACGTGCAATGCGTGTGTGCCTGCGTGTGGCAGCGCTTGTCGACTGAAAACACAATAAAAAAATAAATGTTTATCTTCAATTTTACTGCAGTGCTGCCATTTGGTCAGTGTCAGTGCTAGTGGCTATGGCATTGCAGAAGTGGAGGACGAGTGCATAGAAGCTGCATCATAAACAACTAAATGTGTATGAACTTACAAGCAAACAAAAAAAGGTTCGCCGTATACCCAAGGAGCCACCCTTAAAATTTTCAGTACATTAATGAATCAATTTTTAGCAAAACTTCAATGGGTTTTTGGTGAGCTTTAGTGTGCGGACGTTAGGTTAGTACGCTAGGATGAGTATTAGTATGGAGAACTTGAGGCCACTGAACGTTCGAACAAAAAAGTTATCTCCTCGAGACAGAACATCGATATATCTTACTTTAAGACCCGGCTGTAAATGCTGAAGATATGACGCAAAATATTAAAATGGCACCGCTACTTTCGGCCAAACAAAATAATTTGTTTTTTTTATCTAAACTGCCTTGCAAAAATGCGTTAGACTCAGGGATGTTGAGATAACTTTTTTTCTGGTACGGTCTAATGTATGTACAAATATATGTATGTAGTTGTATGTTTTGTACCTTCCCTTATGAATACTGGTACTAATACAGTAGTAGAAAAAATAGGAAGACGACATTTTAACAAATTTTTCCTGTTTTTCTTTTGTTCATTTAATATTTAGTTTTTTTTATAAAAGTATAGCTTATTGTCTACAAAAACCATATAAATACCTATGTCAAACTTTAAGCAAGAACTATAAAAATTCTGCAAAATTGCATCTATATTTTAAACTTTTTATCAGATTCTTTAGAATTTCTTTGAGTATATAGTTTTATAGCCCATTTGATATGATTTTTGTTAGACAATGAGCTTTAATTTTATAAAAAATAATAATACATTTTAAGTAAACGAAAGAAAAGTAGGCAAAATTTGAAAAATTGTCGTGTCCCAATTTATTTTTACACCACTGTATATGCCTAGCAAATCATTCTACCATCTTTCTTTGCATAACCTTGGATCACTGCGCTTGCTGCAGCAACAGTACATGCAAACACATACATATATGTATGCTTACAATGGTGTACATATTTTTATACACGACAACAGCAAGTAAAATGCGTTTACGCATAAAAATTCCAGTTTCTCAGCGCTTAAACAAAAGGGCCCCCGTGGTTACACAGAAGTGCTCCTGAGCTGCATATTGGTGAATACGTATGCATACATACATATATACACACGCAAGTTTGTATTTATATTTTCTCTTGCACATTTGCGAATGAAAGCTCCCCACAGTTTTGCGAATGATAGCACCTGAGGCAGCTGCATTTTTTGTACACTTCTGAAGGTGCACATGGTTGCCTACATACTTGCTGTTATTTTTGCATGCTTACAGCATGTAGCAATTTAATCTGTGATCTTTGATTTGCTAGCGAGTCAATAAATTGGTAAAAGATTGCAGTAACAAACTTACGGACCCAGCAATTATGCATCATTTATATGCTAGTGGGTATGCAATGGGGTGACTGAGTGAGGATCCATTAAAATTTTTACTCGGCTGCAACTTCCATATACCGTTTAAAAACATTTATTTTGCCGTATAAGTAAGTGGTACTTTTTTGTTATACATACTTATTGCAGCAATTTTTTAAAATGGTGGACGAAACAAAGTTGAAGGATTACAATTGGAAAGGCGAGTGAGAGGTCATCAGTAAACCCTACGTATATAAATTATGAAAGCCTCTCACATAAAAAAGAAATATCTACGACATCAAAAGATTTACACTATAGCTTCCTAAAGATGATACAGTTTGAAAGGAATCCACTTTATCAAGTGTTGCAAGAGTTGCGACTTTTTCATTTTAAGCAGCTTTCCTGACTATCTCTCTGCAACATATCTTCTAGGACGCGTTCACACCGAAAGTCGAGCCGCGTCGAGCGAAGCAAGGCGGAACAAAGCCAAACTGCTGGTGTTCACACCGAACGAAGCGAATCGGAGCATGGACTCGGCTGCAAAGGTACCACAAAACTTACCGTCAATGAAAAGCGCCAAAAATATCTGCTCTATTTTATTCAAAAGATTAGTTGTAAAATTTGTTTTTATTTGAATATTTTGCAATTTTGTTTGCAGCAGCGTCATGAAGCTGAAAAATTAAACAAAAAATTCAAAATCAAAAACTGCTTTGCTTTCAGCTCAAAAACGCTTATGGAAAAGCTTGCTATATGAATACTTTCATATAGCCACAGAAATTTGAAAACTTCATTCAGCTTGGAACGGCTTCGCTCGGCTCGGCTCCGCTTTCTGTGTGAACGTACCCTTAGGCGTTGTTACTCAAACCTTCTTGTGTTGTGCCTTATTTAGGTATAATCCCACAAAATTAACTCTTAAAGTGTGTTTGCATTGTTCAACCTTGCGTTCAACTCAGCGCAGGGTTGCACGAAAAAAAAGTAGAATGGCTAAAAATATCAAAATATGAAAAAATATCAAAATATTCGCCATAAAAAGGTGTTTGCATCGTTCAACTTTGCATTCAACTTTTGGTTGAATGGCCTTTCAACTAATCGCTTTCAACAAAGTTGGTCGCCAGCCAACATTTAGCCATTCAACTTTTTTTTCGTGCAACCCTGCGTTGAGTTGAACGCAATTGTTGAACGCAAAGTTGAATAATGCAAACACTGCTTTAGATGAACAAAACACCTTGAAGGTCTTAATAAATTATTGTTGAAAATTAAATTAGTATAGTCTCGCCATTCTCCTCGTTAGATGTGATCATAGTATTTGATGTAATGGAACAAACTCTCAGTCAAAATAGGCAGAGATCTAAGCGTTCGAATTTTTCCAATGTCACGGTTTGTATGCGCCTATTGAGTTTGATGAAGAGCTGAGCGGTTAATAAACTCGAGTATAAGGTGCGGGCTTACACATTATAAAACTTTAACTGATGTCTCCGAAATTACCTCTTGTAGAGAAACTGGAACCTGTATTGAAATAATGAGGCCAACATCCACTTACTTTTTCAGGCGTGTTCCTCGGAATTCCAAAGCGAGGTATTTGAAACCCTCAAGGCTATGACTTCCAAGCTGCACTCAAGGCATTGGCTTGCACTCTAAGTCCTTTCGAACTAATTCTACACAGAAGTCGTGGATTAATAATTTTAGAACACATAATCTGCCTTATCCAGAGTTTTTCCACAAAAAGAAATAAAAATTAAGCCGAAAATTGGTATTCCACCCATAGTAAATACATGAAAACCTATCGTGAAAAGTGAACCGGTTCGAGGAAAATAAAACTCATGAAAGGGCTGAATGAATTAGTTTTATTTTGGCTGCCAGGTCCTGGGAAGTATTTACTTGGTAATGAGTTACAACGAAAAATCTGAAGTTTTGAAATGACACAAAAAAAACGGCGACATGAACTTAAGTTTGAGTCGTAGATTATGTATTTGCATTCAGATCAGGAAATTTTCAAAAGACATTTTCATTTTTATGAAAAGAAATTCAAACATTACCAAGGAAAAAATTAAAAAGACAGAAAATTTTGTAATTTGTTTCAATTGTATTAAAGTCTGTTTTTTTTGCTATAAAATAAAGCTAACGATGAAAATCGATAGATAAATAAGCAAGTATGAACGGTCGAATGAAAATGTAAAATAATATTTTGTTGAAATAGGAGCAGGAAATAATATTACTCATACGCCATATCGTACATAGCCCTACTCGTAGTACATACTCGCACATGGTGTTTGAGAAGAAAGATTTTCCCTGATCAAGTAAGAATTTTTTCTTTTCATTTGCAATGCACACTTAAAACGAAAATATCTTGGGAATTGCCCTGATATAGAAGAATGGTGTACAAATCCATAATCTACGACCAAAAATTAAGTTTACGTGTCTCGGCATTAGCGTCGCTAATAGTGTGTAGGCTCAGACAAGACTTTTCATGGTCCGCTGCCAGTTATACCAGTTTTAGAAGATATTGAATAGATGAGACTGCTGACAACTTGTGGGGTTGCTGATAGGTTCATTATCGCGATACAAATACCTCAATGTGATCGGCACACATGGCAAACCCATTTGCTCTTTCTGCCTTGAAGAAAATGAAATGGCGCACGGCCATGGGGGGTGTGAGTGATAGAGAATAGGTAAAAACATATAAAAAAAATTGTCTTCTTATATCAATCTATATGTATAATCTTATATCAATTTCTAGCGATTGAGTGTTACAATAGAGGTGGTTCAAATTCTTCTACGTATTCTATCGAAGGTATCCTTTTCCGCTTAATATACGTGATAAATGTCTTACATACGAAGAGACCATCTATTGGTTCTCGGGTAGGAAAATTCCTGTTCTGTTCTTTCTTTAAATATTTTCTAAAACTGATTTCTCTCCAAACTCATGTTCAAATACTTGAATTCACAAAAGTGTTCAAAAAAAGAAATTTAATATGGGAGAAATCGCATTGGGTACCGTATACTTCTTCTTCCATAAACCTAGTACTAGCTTGCAGGATCAGCGTACTCAGAATTATTTCGTCTAACTACAGATGGGTAGGTGGTGGATAGATAGGTGTGGTGGCCACTGCTAGGCAGGGACACACATAGGTCACGGGTTTAAGACCCGTTGTGTACCACGACTAAGAGTTTTCACTCAATTTCGGTTAATTTTGTTGAAATTTATAAAATCTCCCAATTCGGTTTCCGCCACTTCTATAAATGTATACAATTTAGCCGTTCACTTACCGATTGTCGTTATCACAGTCACTGAGTAGAGCAACGCCTCACCGAAGCTCCAATGTGTGGGCATTAATGCCGCATCTGCTGTCGTATCAAATGCGCTGCCATAGCGCCGCAACGCTGTTGTACTACTACCAAACATGCCGACGCTGCTGCTGTTGTTGGTATGACGTGTCGCTGCCACAATTGAGTCTTCAAAACGTCGCAGTTGTTCGTGCACCAGCGTTGACCAGTTACGCTCGTAAAGGACGTTGAGTTTTTCTGTGGGAAGAGAGGAAAAAGACAATGAATAAAAAGTAGTCAATTTCTGCTCAGCCTGAGGCTTGTTTGTTGTGCAGCTGGAATAAGTTTCAGCGCTCAAGGCCTCTTTAAAGGGGTAAAAGTTACATTAAAAAGCATGATGTGAGAGTAGGTAGTGTTAGTTTTCTAGCTTAGTTAGAAGTCGGAATTTCTTTACAAAAATCGCCTATTAATTTTTAATAATTTACTCTGAGGTTTCATTATTTAAAATGCAAGCGTATAACTTACCAATATAGCAAGCATTCTAATTAGAGTGACATCTCTTTACATACACCCTTTACCTCTGTATATGTATGCCTTCATGTACATTTTATTAATATAAGAAATCTTACGAAACACCCTTTACTTTTGTACATGTATTTCACCAAGTTCATACTTGGTTAAGTAAGCAACTAAGTGCCTGGGAACTAAGTTTTTTCTTCCTTACCTACAGCGGATCTTAATAGCTGCAGCATAAGCACAATTCGAAGGTCGCTATGGAATGTTAGTCACAATAGCTCGAAGCATGCGTACATGACAACGTAGGCAAATGTGTATAACAAACATGAACAATTGTACGTACATACATATTTATGTATATTCAAGTGTGTTTTGAATGTCCTTTTTAGTGGCCTTGTAGTGTCATTTCTTTGTCCTTCTGCATAAATACATGCATTCCTACACGATTGTCTTCTGCATTTAAATATGTCTTAACTCACGCCACGAACAGCTTGCATGAGGCATCTATGCATGTAGATATGTATGTACTATACTAAGTATGCATGGAGATATATGTACATACAACGGTGCATTTATGCTAATTTATAATTATGCAACGTTGCCTATAGGTATTTCGATACTAATATAGGGACCTATATATTCTCATTTTATGAAATGGTGTAGGGAACAGTTTTTTAGCACCTTGGATAAAATATCGATTCTATTTTCAACTGAAAATTGAAATTTCTCAAGAAGTATAAGCTCTCAACAGAAGTTATTTTAAGCTTCAAACCCCTTGTCATTGTGGACTATGATTTCACTTGAGATCAGATCCAGGCTCAAATTCTAGTCCGACCAACATCCAAAACCCTTTTTTCTAATAGCGTCCGTTCCTGGGAAGGTAATGGTAAATCTCAGAGTGTATTTCTGAAATTAAAGAGCTTCTCACAAAAACCACCTCTGTAAGGCCTGGAATGGATGGTTAGCTAAGCATGCGTGATTTTCTTCTA
>NW_023458562.1:13381861-13408587 GCF_013731165.1 Rhagoletis pomonella
AAAAAAATTGAAAAAATCGGTAATGATTGTTCGTTATCTTTGAATCTACAGGGCCTAGCAAAAAGTGTTGTATGCACAGTTTATAGAAAATTACCTTTTAAAAGCTTCAAACCGTTTTGGAATTGCTTAATTCGTTCTTGAGATATATATGATAAAGTGGACCCAATTTTTTTTTTTTTTTGCAAAAACGGTAAATTGCATCTCAAAAACGGTACCATAGAATTAAAAATAACCTTGATTTTCGGAATCAGGGGGTGGTTTTACATAAGAATTTCATAACAGCGTTTCTGGTAAAGAGAAAAAGTTGAAATTTGTGGTCCAGTGTTTTCATTGAACTCCGTCCATATTTTATTTTTTTCCCACATTTTATATCACGTATCATAAGGATTATTGCAAAATTGCTAGCGCAGGTTCCAGCAATAGCATAATGGACCAATGGACCGCTTACGCATCATCATAATAAACCTGCCGACTTTTCTTAGGTGGATCACCGTTCCAACATTAACTTGAAAAGCCCGTCCCACTTAAGTTCACAAAAGTTACCAGGAAAATCTTGCCCGCTTCTCTACACTAACAGACTTCCAGGTTGGTGAACGTCAGCGCCGCAAAGTTATCGCTCCTGTAGTGAAATATAATACTTTCCATAGACTTGCCGAAATCGGATCCAATTTCTCAGCTAAAGCTGCTGAACTAGTAAATAAGTGTCTATCCCGTTAATTGCGGTATCAGATATCTCAACTTAGGGATTCGGCAACTGGTAAATAATTAAAAAAGGATCTCAATCTGTCGTTTACCAGTGTATCATTCCTCTCATGTGACAGTCTAGAAGAGTGGCCTCACTGGTGAGTCCCTGGTAACCAGCCAACAAAGTGAAAATTATCGTCCGATAACATGCCATTCCCAGTAGTGAAGAAATCTGATATCTCACTATTGAGGAACTTCACGTGACACCTGACTCCCAACATGAAATCTTTAATGTCCATACCTTCTCCACAGCACACAAACTGCGCTGTAAAACAACTGTCCTTCTTAGTAGCCTTGAAAAAGCGTTCCCTAAAACTACTGAACAAGGTCCAAAGGTGCTTTCAGGACCACCTCAAGTAAAGCGCTAAAAGTATTAACCAATTTGCCTGTAGTGAATCTGGTAGGAAAACACGTGGCCACCGCTTCGACGATCAGACTAAGAAGTATGGTGCTTCAGAAGGACCTGCGGTTCGGCTACACTTCTGCACTTCACACTACTCCGCTCCTAAACCCATCTTCGATAGGCTCTTTAAAATAAGCATTCCGTCAAAAAGAGAATGGAAACACAATGTCCATGGAAAAGGAGGGAATTAAATTTCTACACGGGTATATGCAAGCTGGGTAATAGGGTTGGCTACGGAGTTTTCTCTAAGCAATTTTGACAATTATCCGTTCGAATTCCGGACCACTGTATCGTATATTAGGCAAAAGTTTTAGCAATAAAAGAGTTGGCTGTGAACCACAATAAACCTGCCGTACCGAAGGGTACGATTAATATCATATCGGATAGCCAGGAGGATTGCCTCGTAGCTCTAAAGATATCGGTAATGTATTCAAGGTCAGCCTAATATGGTTCCCGAGACATAGAGATATTGAAGGAAATTGATTCAAGAGACCAACAGGCCATGGACAGCGGAGGGTACTTGTAGGACAACTAGGCTACTATCGCTTATCTGTAGAATAAAGGCAAAGCTGCAGTTCAGCATTAACGTCCAGGCACGCAACTACCGACGGTTAACACACGAAAATCGTAAAGGTCACCTTACTTTATCCGCGCACACGACCGCTTTTGTTTGTTTGTTTAATTTTGAGATTTTCGTGGATGTGTTTATTTCATATGTGTTGACAAAGCGGTCCCCACGATGTTGATATTTTAAGGTCCACCCTACTCTAGGTATTGATTTGTAAATAGAATTTATATAATAAAGCCGATACATTTCTTACGTTCTACATACCTTCAAAAGAAGAGGATCTAAAAGTGTTTTGTATTTGCTAGTATACATACATAGTAAATAATTATGTGCACACAACTCTAAAAAGTATCACTTGGTTTGATTTTTAATTTCATTTCATTCATTCCATTTCCATACTTTTCTTCTTTGTTGCTGAAAGCATCAGCTTTATCCTCTTCTGAATAACAGTTTTTTCTACATCAGCATCCGATAGTGAAACATGGCAATTATGAGCTTCGTTGGACAACAAACCAACCAACTAACCAACTATTTAACTGACAGGCAGACAGACAGCCTGCCTGACAAACTTCATAGCAAAATGCGTTGGCAATGTGATAAAAGGAATAAAAACGAAAAGAAAGCATACATATATACACACTCAAATGTAGAGCGCAGTGATGCCTTGGCGCCTGGGAGACAGGCAGTGAAAGATTGTAAAAATTGCATTTTATGCTTCAAGTCTTCATCGAGGATTAAAATTTTCCAAACAGTGATGGCAATGCATTTACATTCAAACATACGGACTCACTGAGTGAAGCGCGAAAAAAGCGTGAGGAAAGGAGAAATTAAAGTTCGTTAAAATAGTATGGCCAACAACTCCTAACTTTTTATGAGTTTCTCATTAACGGAGGAGGTTATGTCGTTTAAAAGTGTAAAATTGAAGACAGAAGTGGCAAGGGTAGCGCTCAGCAGTAAGAAGGTTACCAAGGATGAACATTGTAGTAAAACTATAAGAGCACTAAAGCTCTATGTTTGTGTGTGTGTGTAAAATGAGGCGTCAGTGTTGACAAGTCTCCACAGTAAGTGTGCAAGCGCGCGATTATAAAGCTGTTTTTAGTGTAAATGTTGGCATGGGGTCAAATGCAGCATCAAGCACAAGGCGCGGTTAGGATGATGCTGATAATACAGGAAGCAGCGAAATTGAGTAACTCTGTCTGATGGTTGTTACAACGCGTGAAGGGAATGTAATCAAACTGCCTTGTTAATATCACTTTGAAAAATTTTTCATAATTATAAAATGACAATTAGTTTGCTGACCGCTTATCAACAAAAACGAATTAAAACTTTAATGCAAGCGAGAAGCAAAAAAAATAAAAAATTAACAAAGAAAAGAGATTAGAAGTGCATTGGCTGTTGGCGTTATTAAAAATCAGTAGAGGATATGATAAATTATGAATAATTTAAATGACAGAAGAGCTTTTGTGGCCAATAACTTTGCCGGTTATGAAAATTATTATTTAAAATAATTTGTTGGCGATTATTGTAGCTTACCTACTAAGTTGGACAAAATTGCTAAATTTAAGTTGATCCCACTTTTTTATTTTAATAAATGAAAAATTCAGTAATGGCTGTTGGGAGATGTACATCTGAGCTCTTTGACACCAATCTGGAATGTCAATCTGGATGTCAAACGAAAAAGGTTTTGAAATAATTTATTTAGAAATTATTTTCGAAGAGGGTTGCCAGCTATTTAGAAACTCGCAATAAAGTCAACTTAATAGCTAAATAAGATATTTTAGTAAAACGAGAAAGGTTTAAAAAGCTATATTTCGTAATTATTTTTGAATATGATTACCACTTCTTTAGAAACTACGAATCATTTTAATTATAAACTTAAAAGAAATATTTTAAAATGGATTTTAAGTAAACGCTCACATCTGACTGCCTTAAAATATAAGGCGCAAGTTCCGAAGTAGAAGAAATTGTTCACGAGGAGCACAACAAAATGGTGTTACTAAGCCCTATATTCTATCTTCTTCTCCATCTTCGTCTTCATCTTCATATTTTTCTTATTCTTAGTCTTCCTCTTCATCTTCTTCTTAGTCTCCATCCTAGTCTCTGCTTATATGTTCATATTTGTCTTTATTTTTAACTTTGGCTGCGTCCCTCCTTTTTCTTTATCTATCACTACCTTTGTTTGTGTCTCTATTCCCGTTTTTGTCTCTACCCGGCCGCGGTAGCGCTCAACACAGGCGTTCCTTTTCTGTCCCCGAATTATCCAATTACCACATTCTAAATATTTAACGAAATCATTTTCGAAGTCGATAAAGAACTTTCACTTAATAAATACTTACTGAGAAAGTTCGGCATATTTCATGAATAGAGTTTCCGGGTGATAACTGCTGCTGCAGCGAAACAGAAATCTACATAAAAACAGTTCCACAGCCCGTATTGAGGCCAAAGAAATTCACATCTTTAGCGCACCTGCATTCAAATCATTTGAAAAGCATTTGATTCCCTCTTAAATCTAGAATGGCCAACATTTCTGCAGAAAATGAGTTATGGACTTATTATAATAAAGACAAAAGATTATAAGCTAAATTGGTATATGTATATTGTATTTCGCTGATTTTGAGCCTTAAAGAAAACTAAAAATTTAATTTTATGTTGTTGTAAAAATGTCAGACTTTAGTATACTATTTCAGCTTTTCCACTATTTCAGCTAATACCTTAGTAGTCTTAAATTTATTTTTACTTACAAATACTAGTAAAGGAAATAACATTACTCTACGTACCCTTATATGGGTGTATCCAATTTTATTTAAATTTCGTTTACACCGTTAGACACCGCTGTGGTTGGCCTTAAGGTAAAATTGGTTTGATTAACTTCACGGCTCAATGATATCGCAAACAATTAGTTGCTGCACCGCTTAGGGGGACAAGAAAGTGAATGGCTGCTTTCAAGCAGAAAATTCAACAAGCATTTTGCCGCCTAGTTAGCAGCAGGCTCTTAAAATCCGCGATAGATTTCTCGGCTGCAAGGTTCTAATTGAAACGTTGCGATGAGATTTGTAAGCAATTAACAGCGGCAACTTTGTTTTCGCAACTTTGATTAAATTGTCGCCTTCGCTGGATGTATCAATTTTGGCAGCCAAATTAATTCGTTAGGGTGGTGAGGGAAATTTAATCAATTGAATAGTTTTAATTGTTCGCTGCTAAAGCGGAACGGAGTTCGACTGAAAGGAGGCAACAAAATCATTTTTAAAGGATTCCAGGTAAATAATCACAGCCTTCAAACAAAAATTAGTAAGTGCGCCTGGGCCTCACTGGAGAAGTGAAACTTACGTTATATATCTGGTTTGTCTCATAGCCAATATTGTATACATATTAAACTCCTGCGCAATTCCATTTAAACGGCCTAACAAGACATCCATTCATACACATTCTACATTCATACACCTCTAATTTTAGTATTTATTAAAAAAAACTCAATGAAATTCAAAAACTCTATCTTGCATTTGGGTTTACTCAATACCAACTTGAGCTGTCGCAGTGTTATCAAAAAAAAAAAAGTTATCAATAGGTAGGTTCAGAAGGCGCAGCAGTTGAGCGCAACCGTTGCTAAACAAAAATCAGTGATAGTTATGCGTCTTTTGAACGACTTCATACATTAGCTGTCAAATTCAACTCTCAAAGGTACACACCAACATGTTGTCTCAAATGATCAGAAAAATATTACGATCATCTAACACGCAACTATTCAGTTGATCAGAAGTACGCAACAACGCGTTCAGAAGGTGCAATCGCACCAGTTACTGAGCTGTTTCGCCTTCTGAACGTGCCAAATGAAAATTCGTTTCTCTTGAAATCGAGTTATATGGCTGCGTATGTATGTACATATACCGAAATTTTTTTTATTTGTAAAGGCTCTCAAGAAAAACTAAAAATTCATATAAAATTACGCACAATAAATGGAAAATAAATTTTCTTCTATAAAAAATATCTTAAATCAGTATGCAGCTCTTAAGAAAAAAATGCTCGTACATCTCGTCGCTACCATGTCGAACTATCGAATGTGAAAATCGGCACTTTTCAAAATTTTGATTTGCCACTAATAATTTTATTTCGTATAGCAGCATTGCTTAAGTTATTGGTTTTGACAACTTATTTGTTGGTTAATGACTGCAAATAGTTTTATAGAAAATTAGAGACGAGAAATAATACTTTCATAAAAATTTAAGTACATACATAGATTTAAAAAGCTGCTTGAATACAAAAGTTTTATGAAAATGTCACATTAAACAACTGTCTAAATCTACGTTATTTTTTATTAACATTTCCTTACATCGTCAATTTCCATATTCTATTTTTACTCTTTAAATTTCACTGACCAGCGCTGCAAACGATATCAACTAGTAGGCTAACAACCAGAATTGAAATTTAATACGCAAGTACTTACCGTACTACAAGTATACAGAGAGTAGATTTGCTACTCCCTTTTGGCAGCATCGTACGCGATGAGGGAAAGTAGAGTACGTACTTTGGTGGAGTAATAGCAAGTACGTCAAGTATTTACTCTCTCAACGCCAAGTAGTGTATGTATGCGGAAAAAGAGTAACAATGTGTTGGGAGTAGAGTACAATGCAAGGAGTACTTATTGAACGAAATGCGGCAAATACACTTGCGCTGGACTCTAATAGATACGTATGTGCATAGATACATACATATGTGCATAGATACGTACATATGTACATAGATACATACATATATAAGTGTCCGCATATATTTTTTCTCGTCACTTGCTCTGTCGCTTCACTGCAGCAAAACCAAGTTGTGGGGAAAACCCTGACGATATGCGTACAATTGAAACCATGGGTTTGAAGATAGCGCAAATTGATATGAAAATTTCAATTTCATATTAAATATATTTATGTATGCATGTACATATGTGAAAATGTAGTTTCGATTTAAAAAATTCGGATTAAGTTTTTCTTTCGCCATTCATACACCTCTAATTTTAGTATTTATTAAAAAAAACTCAATGAAATTCAAAAACTATCTCTTGCATTTGGTTTTACTCAATACCGATTTGAGCTGTCGCACAGTGTTATCAAAAAACAAGTAAGAAAGCCTAAGTTCGGGCGGAGCCGAATATTAAATACCCGGCGCAAGTATTAAATATATGTTTTTTCACCCTTCCGAAACCTTCCGCTAGATGGTAAGCCGGGGTGTATCAATTTTGAGTAAATTAGCGTCCTTCAATTTCGAAATATTGAAGTTTCAAGCATTTCTTAAATTTACCGTTATATGATAATCGGCCGTTATTTTAGTCCGATTTCAATAATTTTCAACGTTTTGCTTACACGTGGCAAGTACAATAACCATACCGAGTTTGGTACAAATTGGTAGAACGGTTACCGATATACTTATATGTGATCATAAGTAGGCGGTGCCACGCCCATTTTCCAAAATTTTACCATAAACGTATTTCTTGGTAAAGAATTGTTGCAAGCATCAATTTTGAATAAATTAGCTTCAATATTTACTGATTTATCGAAGATTTTGTATTTCTCTAAATTACCGTTATATGGGATGTGGGCGTGGTTATTGTCCGATTTTAAAAAGTTTCGGCGATTTTTTATGCTGTACCAAGGCCAACAACTGTGCCAAGTTTGGAAGAAATTGGTTTCGTCTAAAAATTATTGTAAATGTCAATTTTGAGTGAATTATCTTCAGTAGTTACTAAAATATCGCAGTTTTCGTATTTCTGGAAATTACCGTTATATGGGAAGTGGGCGTGGTTAAAGTCCGATTTCGCCCATTTTCAATACCAACCTACCTTGGATTAAGGGAAACCTACATACCAAATTTCGTTGAGATATCTCAATTTTTGCTAAAGTTATGGTGACACGGACGGACGGACAGACAGACATGGCTTAATCGATTTCTTTTTTCATCCTGATCATTTATGTATACATTTGTCTATATCTATCTCGATTCGTTTTGGCTGTTACAAACAACCGTTATGTGAACAAAATTAATATACCCTTGTGCACAAGTGCGCTCGGGTATAAAAAGCTATCAATGGGTAGGTTCAGAAGGCGCAGCAGTTGAGTTCAACCGTTGCTAAAAAAAAAATCAGTGATCGTTATGCGTCTTCTGAACGACTTCATACATTAGCCGTCAAATTCAACTCTCAAAGGTACACACCAACATGTCTCAAATGATCAGAAAAATATTACGATCATCTAACACGCAACTATTCAGTTGATCAGAAGTACGCAACAACGCGTTCAGAAGGTGCAATCGCACCAGTTACAGAGCTGTTGCGCCTTCTGAACGGGCCCAATGAAAATTCGTTTCTCTTGAAATCAAGTTATATGGCTGCGTATGTATGTACATATGTACATATTTCGAAATTTTTTTTATTTGTAAAGGCTCTCAAGAAAAACTAAAAATTCATATAAAATTACGCAAAATAAATGGAAAATAAATTTGCTTCTATAAAAAATTTCTTAAATCAGTATGCAGCTCTTAAGAAAAAAATACTCGTACATCTCGTCGCTACCATGTCCAACTATCGAATGTGAAAGTCGGCACTTATCAAAATTTTGATTTGCCACTAATAATTTTATTTCGTATAGCAGTTGTTGTTTTTGACAACTTATTTGTTGGTTAATGACTGCACATAGTTTTATAGAAAATTAGAAACGAGAAATAATACTTTCATAAAAATATAAGTACATACCATGATTCAATAATAGAAAGGTTTTGTAATAAAACAGTCTTCTCGCTTCCACACATAAAATCGGCTCCTTTACTTGTGCAGAATGTTGCATACTCTACAGTTTCTAATGATATTAGTAGTAAAACCAAAAATTCTGCATACTAAATATTCGTGAGCATTACCTTCGTTTGCGTAATTTTCTAGAACAAGTGTAGAATACCGATACAAAAATACCGATTGATAGAACTTTTTACGCTGATTTGAACGATACCAAATTTATTCGGCGCAGGTAAAAAATGAAGAAGATATAAGAGGTTTATTTGCTTTATTTATTTGTATTTTTTATTATCACTAAATTGTTGAAACCCAAAAGTAGATAATGACAAAATATGTAATATCGAATTAAAGGTAATAACTTGTACTTTCTAAATAATATTAATTTCTTTACCATTAATTATGCAGTTTTTTCAAAAAAGGTTATTTCATGAACAAATATAATTTGTTCGTTTTTTAGTGGTTTTGGTTTAAAAATACAAAAAGCTATAAATTATGTGCATCAGCTGAAAGACAAATCAATTATCTTGGTGGTGATGTCATTAATTTTTTAATCGGTTATATAGTTCATAAGATATTAATATTTAAAAGATCTAAAAACTGAAATTTACACTTCTAGAACGTCTTCATTTTTCACTTGCGCCAAATGATTTTGGCATGGTTGAAATGAGCATGAAAAGTTCTATTGATCTGCAAATTTCGTTTTTGCATAGCTGAACGGTCGCTATTCTAGATTTCTTTCAGCAAATGACGAATAACTGAAATCAAAAATGCATATTTTTATGTATTGTTTAGTATTTCCATTATAACACCAAATATATTGCAAATTCGCATAGAATTAATAATACACCTTTACTTCTAATTGTAATTTTGCGTACTTTTTGTAGTACCTTTCTACTACCGTTTTCGCAAAAGGCGATCACATTCTTCCCCTTTCTCCTACTTCCAAAATACAAATCTAGATAAAGGAGTGTCAAATTTTAGCTATCACAAATTACACAACCTTGATCATGAGTACATACATAGATTTAAAAAGCTGCGTGAATACAAAAGTTTTATGAATATGTCACATCAAACAACTGTCTAAATCTACGTTATTTTTTATAAATAAGGCCGTAAACATTTCCTTACATCGTCAATTTCCATATTCTATTTTTACTCTTTCAATTTCACTGACCAGCGCCGCAAACGATATCCACTAGTGGGCTAACAACCTGAAATTAAATTTAATACGCAAGTACTTACAGTACTACAAGTATACAGAGAGTAGATTTGCTACTCCCTTTTGGCAGCAGCAAATATCTCTCGTACGCGATGAGAGAAAGTAGATTACCTACTTTGGTGGAGTAATAGCAAGTACGTCAAGTATTTACTCTCTCTCAGCGCCAAGCAGTGTATGTATGCGGAAAAAGAGTAACAACGTGTTGGGAGTAGAGTACAATGCATTAGTACAAGAATGATAGAATACAAGATTGTGCCGATCAGAGAGGATTTTTGAGAATAACTTTTGGTGACGTCACACTGGTGCAATTGCGAGAGAGAAATGCCAAAACGTGAGCAAGAATGGAAGAAGAAGAAAAAATGTTGCAAGGAAAACGTAAACAAGTTGCACAAGTGTGACGTCATGCAAACCACGATTCTGTCAAATTCGTTAAGAGAGGAATAGCGGTCCGAGATCGGCGCAACCTTTGTATTCTCTCAATCGTGGCATTAGTACTTATTGAACGAAATGCGGCAAATACACTTGCGCTGGACTTTAATACATATGTACATATACATACATACATTTTCTTAAAGTTATATTTTATCTTTTTTCTATCTAAATATATGCCTACCTCTCTCTACCCTTTTCGTTCTACTTACATTTATGTTATTCTGTTTTCCTTTTTCTTCATTTTTATCATAATACTCTATTGTTCTTATAAAAGCAAAGACCCGTACTCATAGAGAAGTTAAAGAAATGTTTTATCAACTAAAATTGTGTTTATTGTAGGCACCATTTTAACTCTTTCATAGTCAACTTAAAAAGCATTTTATGGCAAAAACAGATTTTTAACTTTAAAACGAGGAGAAGGCGATTTTAAAATTTCAAAATAAAGTTCTAAGTTTTGTTTAGTTGTTGAAGTAGTAAAAAAGGCAATTTCTATAAAATCCCTACCCCGACGCTCTAATTTTTGCTAAGTTTTCACCAAGTTTCATGCGAAATGCTCTTTCCATTTTAATATAGGCACTACAAGTTTCGAGCTACCTGTGACAGTTTGGGTGTTGTGCTATTATTAGATTTAGATTTTCTGGGGGCCTACGGCCAAACTTGAAAATTATACTTATAATTCGATTATAACTACAGAAACGCCTTTTTGCGGAATCTTACACTTTAGGTGTGAAGATTGCGTCTTTTTTTTGAAATACAGTTTCTCAAACTTCCCTTTTTTAACATAAAGTAAATAAGTAAAGTCACTTGTGCCACACAAAAGTTACTGTCAATCACCATACAAATCGATTTGCCCAGTTCCACTTTAATCAATCGATTTTCAGTTTTCCTCACTCCTCCTTTCATCTATACTCCGTCATTAAATCGTAGTGTTTTCATTTTGTTAGTATTCTTGCCAAATCACCATTGAATCTACACTTGCTGCCGGCATTTTCTTTTCAACTACTTTCTACAGTCATTATTCGTCTTTACAAATACATACTCCGTCCCTAACAGATTGTCTTCCTTTATTATACATGCCCTTTTTGTTTGCCTAACACCATTGGCTAAGTATTATGTTTCAATATTTGCTTTGTTGTATTAATATCCTTAATGTGAACAAAGCACGAAAGAAGAATAAGAGCACCTAACTAACATACATATATACATACATGTGTGATATCAAACTTGCCGTCTTCTTTTGTTGTGAAAAGAAAAAAAAAACGAAAAATAGCAACCAGCATGTTTGACACAAACAACCACACTAATCTTGACATTCGCTACTAATGCACTTAAATTTTATGGCACTCAATGAGAATACAAAACAACAATAAGCCATAATTGCGCTTCATTTTATAGAAAATTTGGCGCTTTATCCCTCAGCATTAACACTTGCATGGCGCACAAACTTCCGACTCAGTTTAGCCGAAACCAACTGATTCCCTTTCTTCATTGGCATGTGTATGCATGTATAAACATGTGTCTTCTACTTTGTTGGCTGTTTCTTCCGCCGCTTTGCATTACATTTGGTAATGGTAATGCGTCGCCATAGCGTATACGTAACCGAACGACATTTATTGCTACGCTTTTGTTTGATATCATTTCAATGCTTCCTTCCACTACATTGCGGAATAACAGCATTGAATAATACATTTCTAAAAATTATACACACACGCTTCCAACATTTCAGCACATCAATTTCAATGTTGTCTGTATGTATCTCTATGTTTTTCTGCACTGTTTCTATTCAATTTTACGCCTGCATAAATTTCCTTCATCATCTTAGACAGCTAGCATTCCGTTTTGTCATTTTCTTTCGAATTGCTCGCATCGCACTCTCTGTCTTTTTCCATTTTGGATCTCAGCTTAATTGATTTAATGACTAAATCCATTGGGACTTATTAGGTTTATTGTTGGTTTGTGGCTGTTGGATGCTGCCTGCTGGCTGCTGGCGTTCATATACTTTCGCTAAATCAATTGACTGATGAGTTAAATGTGTACAAAATTAAGCGGATTCTCGTAATAGTTTTGTCATTTATATGAGAGGATTGAATGGACTGGACTTTTGGTATGAGAAAGAATTCTGCAACGAAATGTTCGATAAGATTAGGTTTTCGACAACGTTGCGAGAGTGGTTAATGATAGAAAAGTTATATTTTTTTCTTTTTAAAACAACAAAAACTAATAATAACATCTAAAATAGAGAGAAAATGCTAATAACAAACAAAAAAAGAGGAAAAGGAAAGTTTCTAAAAATTAAATGAAATTAAAAGAAAAAGTTTAATTTTAGACTAAAAACGAAAGAATAAAAAAATTCAGTGAAAGGAAATAATGAATGAAACAAGTAATTTTTAGCAAAAAAAATCGACTTCAACTCTCATATAAAAAAAAATATATATATACGAAACACTCGTTGCTCATTTCACTCTGTTGACGCTTTCGCCGTGCGCTACCTTCTCTGTTTTGCATTTTTGTAGCTTTCTTATACTCGTTGGTCGCGTTGGCGCCTGCGTGGCCTGCCGATTCGTTATCACTAATATTCTCTTCACTTTCAACTTCATCGTCTTCGTTCTCTGTTTCACTATCTTCATCGCGACAACCTTCATTTAACAAATGTCCATTTTGCAGATTGAGGAAAATATGCAGTACCATATCGTGTTCATCGTAATTAATTGTAAGCAAATTACAAATTGAAATTAAATCGCACTCCTTTAGGTTTTGTTTAATATATTCGCACTTCTTTGCATATTTTTCATCGAATTCATTGAAATCAAAACCCGCAAACTCTCTTAATCGTTTTCTGTTGTCTCTGTCGCCTTCTCTCTCAAATACATACTTATGTAAAGCCACAATATTTTTCTTATTGGAAATTCGCAAATTTCTTCGAACATTCTCGAAATCAAACAAACGCGACATTGTGAAATGCAAATTTCTTTTATTTAATCACATTAATTCAGTCACAGGATTGTTGCTACTTGTTTTTCGGTCACACGAATTAAGAAATTAAACCGTTTTTATAAATTACACTACCGCACTACAAGGCATTGGTTGAGCCCCCATATTTATGGTAATTCTTCACTCAAAGTTTATTAGTTACAAAGTTTATCGATATCAAATTAAAGTACAAGCAAAGTAGTAGCATTTATTTAGAATTAAACAAACTGAAATTAAAAGTTAAAATTCAGGATTATTATTCAGATATGTACGTCTTTAAAAGCGAACCGTCTTTTCCGCCCTCTTTGTCTTAACTCACTCGTCGTTCTTCGCAATTTTGTCTTCGCTCTACCAGTAGTTGCCATCATTCTTCACTTCTTCCATCTGGATATTAGAGTTAGGGTTTCCACCCCACATATATATATCTCATGATCCACTGATCGGATCTTAACCAGATTAGTATGGGACCACCTCTGAGACACTACCTTTCCGATGCAAGAATTATCGAAATCGGTTGAAGTGGTCCAAAGTTATGCGGTAACATACATTAAACAAAATAAAAATAATAATAATAAAATATTCCGACGAACTGATAACCTCCTCCTTTTTTGGAAGTCGGTTAAAAATATAATAATTCTCAAATATTCAACAATTTATATTGAGCTCGAGGCCGTTTTAAATGAAAATTTGTATTGTGGAAAAGCAACAATAATTTGAAAAAATGGTAGAAGTGATAGCTATTTCGGAAATCACCACATTTCCTCATCAGACTTCTTTCAGTAGGATTCGAACCGACGATCCCACTGACTCAGCCAGTTGCCTATGCACCGTGCTAAGTATGCCTTGTAAATTATCGTTTGCTTTTTTCCACTATTTTCATTTTTGTTATGCCAACACAATCAAGCGCAGCTATTCCGCTGCAATTCACTTGATCATGTGGTTGTTGGTATTGTTGGTTTTTGCTAATAATAATAGCGATAATTTACAAGGTGTACTTAGCACGGTGCATAGGCAACTGGCTGAGTCAGTGGGATCGTCGGTTCCTACTGAAAGAAGTCTGATGAGGAAATGTGGTGATTTCCGAAATAGCTATCACTTCTACCATTTTTTCAAATTATTGTTGCTTTTCCACAATAAATTTTCATTTAAAAAACGGCCTCGACCTCAATATAAATTGCTGAATATAATTATTATAAGACCAAAAAAATAACATAAACAAATAATTCTCTAAAAAGCCTGACAAAATCAATAGCAAATTACTTTTAAAAAGGAAATAAATATTTAATTAATAAAAGAAGAAAAATATATTTACAAATTTCTAAAAATTAAGTAAAATAAAAAGAACATATTTTTCTTTTTAAAATAATAATATCTAAAAGTAAATTAGAAAAGAAAGAAAATATAAAAACAAGAAAACAAAATAAGTTGCCAAAATTAAATGAGATGAAAAAAATAAATGCAAAAGAAAAAAATTCCTATCCTCGAAGACTTGACGTCGTATCTCTAGAATCGCACACCAGTGCTTTGACTATTCGGCCATTGCAACTTTTGCAGTAGCGCGAGCAGAATGATTTACAAGTGCTTTGTATCAAAAGTCTTTCGCCATTAACCCTCCGTATACGTGGTGGGGTATACCACACCCCAGCGGTTTAAAAATCGTAATAATTCTTGAATAATAAAAACGGGCAAGTCCGTTTTCCCTATAGCTATAAATTCAACGTTTTCTTTCCGATTAGCGCAATTGATTTAGTCCGGTTGTCGCCATGATTTGCGTAACAAGTGCCCAAAGTGCCAAAGTGTGCTTAAATGAATACGTGTGTTTCTCAAACTTATTCAGTTTTAGAAGTTAAAAAGAATTTCTTATTAATAACTGCCAAAATTTATAAATTAGTTGATTTTATTTAATTTTATTAATGGGGTATGTCAAACCCCGTCTAGTATGGCAAGAGAGGTTTAGTCAACTAGAACACGGAGGATTAAAGGTTGTGAGGACTTCTGTTGAAAGACTTTCTGGCTAAGATAGTAAAAAGTCTTTCGTAAGATAAATGAAATCCTGATGGAAAATAGTTCGAAAGACACAAAAGTCTTTGAAAAAAGCTTAGGCGTGCCTTCGAGTGATCCGAGTTCGAGTTTTTTCTTAATTCTCCTTAAATTTTTTGATTGTATTGTTTTAAAAAGAAAATATTAATTCATTTAATTTTTAAGCACTTATTTAATGTAATTTTTAAACTCAACTTGTGGTCTTTCTCAATTTAATTTTCTTTTAATGTTCAGTTATTATTGATTTAAAACGAGTATATTTTTTCGAGCGTATTTTTTCTTTCATAAATTAATTATTATTTTCTCTTTTAATTAAATTTTCTTTGATTTTTTTTATTCTTTAAAAGAGAAAATGAGTATCTTTTTTTAATTAAATTCAAAAATTTTATTGAGCTTGAGGCCTCCTTCGATATTTTTAAAATGTATTTAATTTTTGGAAACTTGGTTTTTTTTTAATTTGTTTTCTTTCTGTTAGTATCATTTTTGCATTTTGAGATTTTATTGTTTTGAAAATAAGAATATATTTCTTTATTTCATTTAATTTTTATGATTTGGTATAATGTTTTTGTCATTTTTTTTGATTTCGTATTCTTTTAAAATTTAGATTTTGTGTTAAAAATATTTTTTTTTTTATATTTCGTTTTTAAGTACTGTTTTCTTCTTTCTTTACTTAATTTTTTTGCTTTATGTAGAAAAAGTTGTTTTAATATCATTTATTTCTTAAAAATATTTTTTTATGTATTTATTTTGGTTTTTGTTTTCATTTTGTTTTTTTTTTTTTACTTTGTGTTTAGTTTTCTTTTATTGATTACTTTTTATTCTTTTGAAAAGGAATATATACATATTCTTTTATTTTAATTCAATTTTTAAAAAAGTTATTGCTAAAGACCTCCTCGTTAGCAGATCTGTCTCTAAGCCTTTCGAAAGAGAGTAAAGAGCTCTCAAGATAGTTGGTAAAATTGACAATTGTTTTACGAAAGACTGTCTTTGAATTGTTTACAAAAGTTGTTGAACTACCTTAGTCAGAATTATCCTGTTCGTTTCTATTGACATGACATGGCTTGAATATTTGTAAGAAGTTATATTTACTTCTGATAAGAAACTAGGAAAAACTCTTGGTAAAGCCATCTACGCTCCGTGGGCCTATATAAGTTAATAGAATGGCTATATCTAATGTTTTTCGCGTATGCCTCTGGTGGCCAAAACCACCGGCTTTGCTTTCGCGCACATCAACAGAAAAACTTGTTCAACCGCGACCCAAGAGTCACTTCAGGGATTACTTCTACTCGATGATTTCGTTTCGAGCGTTAAAAATGTATACATTTTGACTCTTTTTCCAGACATACAATTACAAGGTAGGCCTACTCAGGACGCAGTATTTATGTGAGTACTGGAAAGCGGTAGAAGACTTTAGATAAACCGGGCTCGTTGGCCTTCCTTTCGCTAGAACAACTTAATTATTTTGTGCAGAGCAAACATCAGGTTTCTGACAGCGTAGCCAAGTTCCCAGTCATTGATATCTGCGCTCTCATATACAATGGATTGGCGTTACCACGGAGATGGAATGTCGTCTTTGTCTTGTAGACGAAAAGGCTTTGGAATATATTATCTGTATAAATGTTAAGGATAAGTCTAATATGCATAGATTCATTTACGTAAAGTTGAAGCTCTGTTCATTAGGAATTCGTCCACGGTATTGTTAGCTATTAGTAGGTAAGCTGTACGTAAGAATTAAAAAAATGAAATTTCAATTAAATTTTGGGGCAATTTACAATGCTTTATTTTTTAGAATATTTCCCTTGCACTACAGTTTTGCGTCCAAGCTTAATAATAGTTATAATTACGCGAACCAGCTGCAAACCCTTTCACCTACGCTGCATAATTGCTCGTTGATGATTTTACTTTTACAAACGTAGAAAAAAACTCAAAATAATTAGTGAATTTTTAAAATTCTTTCAGCACACCAGAAGCATGCTCCATCAGCTATACCTTCCCTCTCTTGCCAATTATGCAATTTTTAGCAACGTCATCAACAATTTTCACTTGCAAAATTTCTTCATGCAAAATCCGAAAATTGCACGGTTTTTAATTACAGTTTTCATGTTTTATTGAGCTCTTAGTTTCTTGGCTTTTTTATGCTTCTTATTTCTTTAAATAGCAGCTTATCTGATTAGCCTGGACTTTTTTATGTGTCGGTGCTTATTACACAAATAGGGTGTTTTGTCCTTTCTCTAAGATTCTACCGCTTCTTGTGCTCTTTGGCGTATTTAAGCAGCTGTAGAAATCATTGGCGAATCAGTTTGCCCGCAACTTCAATAATTTTGTTCAGAGAAATTTTTTCGCGATTGTGGCGCGCAATTTCCTAAAACCACTATTGATTTCTTGAGAATTACTTACCATTTCCAATAACTCGCATTTTTCTTTATACTAAATCAGTTTCAGCCTTCTTACTTTTCCTTTGCTTGTTCAGATTTAATAATTTTCGCATTAAAAGTCCGTTTTATAACTAGTCAAGCCATTTCTCTAGTCAGCTTTATACTTCGGCCTTTAGCTTATGTTTGTTTATTTTTTCTAAATCCAGCTTTGCATGCATTTTATATCCGCTTTATTTCAACCCACTCAATCAAGTTCTTCCTGCGTAGTTTCCACTGACCATTACCATCTCCATTCTAACTTCAACTCACACCTTGTATTCCCGCCTACAGCTCTTTTGTACTTTTGTACTTTTTTACTTTCTTACCTTTCTATTTCCGCGGTCTGTTCTTTCTTCCTTATTTTGCCCTTAGCTATTCTTTCTCTACGATATTCTTCTTTTAACTCTCTGCGGATGTTGTTAATTTATCTGCTTTTGCCTCAAGGTGTTGCGCCTTTAACCTTTCATCTGCTTTGCATTTATAGACACATTTAGACATTGTTTTTTTTTTCATTTAACCTTTTTTATTTTTATTTCTCATAATGTTGACTTTCTTAGGCGTCTATGTTTAAACTTTGCGTATTCTGCTAATACTTATATCCACGAAAAAAACATAGTAAGTAGAACCGTTCTCCAGCATTTTAAAATCATATAAAATTGAGAATGAAAAAAAGAAATTGTTCAAAGTTGTTGGTGTTTTGGATTGAAAATGAGGAAGTGTGTGTGAGTTTATGTTTAGAATTTTTAAATTAAATTGCTTGCAAACGTCAAGAATTTTAAAAGTGCCTCTCAGCGGATCTACCTTTCTATATTTTTTATCATGCTTATACATATGTATATCTATATGTATTATTATTTTATCTTTAAAAAACTTGGTCAGAGTTTGATAAAAGCTATATCTGTATGTACATATGCATGTAAGTATGTAAATGTTCATAAAAAATTCGAACCATTTTTTTACGAGTCCAATATATTTTGAAAGTCAACCCACTTAGCATAGATAGCATAATGCAGAATAAAATGTTTTAACGAATTCTTCAAAATTTTTCAGAAATGAAGTCGAAAATTTTCGTTTATTTCACAAAGTTTAAAATTTTTGGGAACTCTCCGCACGCTATGAAATAATTACTTTTAGTATATACTTATTTTGATGTAATCTAAACAAATTTAAACTATTATTGAAAATTAAAAAAAAAAATATTTTTTTTCCGCGGGATCATTCGAAATTAAATATATTGACATAAATATTATTAATAATAGTGGAATTTAAGGAATTTTCATTGCAAATTTTTTCTTCAAATTTTGAATATTTTTAAATTTCTTCATGTCATTAATTTGGGGAGCTTCGGTGAAATATTGAAATCAAATGTAATCCGCTTAGCAAAAGTAAAAAAAAATTTTAGTATTTTCGATTTCTTCCATAATAATTTTATATATTTAAGATAATGTAATAAAAAAAGGTAAATAAATATGTACACAAATTTTTCGAAACACAAATAAAAAATTTTTTTTTAGCGACTGTCAAAAGAATTGTCACAGTTCTTATTTATATTGTTTTCACAAATTTTTTATATGAGGCGTATGCCTCATTCTATAAAAAAAAAACATGAAAATATGATTTCTAAATTTTGTGAAATCAGGAAAATTTAAAAAACTTTCATGCAAATTTTCAAATTTTTTATAAGATTTTTTTGAGCATACAGTTTTTTAGCACAATTAAATTTTAGTATACAAAAACTTGTGAAATTGATAAAAATTTATATACATACACTGAGGGCAAAAACGAAGGCAACAATTTCCATTCTTATTTTGTTCGCAATTTTTTTTGTAAAAGTATGCCCCATTCTACAACAAAAAACATAAAAATTTTATTTCTAAATTTTGTGCAAAACTCAAAAAAATTCAATAAACTTGTATAATAAATATAAATAAATAAATAAATAAATAAATAAATGTAGTATGGACCATAATTATGAAAAATTAGTGGGAAACATTAAAAAAAAAATTGGTGCACTTGTTGTGAAATATTTTCTTAGCCAATAGTTTTTGCCGTGAGTGTGTGTATATAAATTTTCATTAATGTCGCAAGTTTTTCAAAGAAATGTTTCGGTATTCAGCGGTTTTATGAAATTATTATTTTTTTTTGATATTCGAAAACCTGCAAAACAAATGAAAACAAATTTTTTATTGATGCGTACTAAAATCTGATTACATTTTGTTCTGTCAGGAGCCATAATTAAAAAAAAAATAAATAAGCGGAAAAAACCGAAATAAAAATTGCTTCAAATATTGTGAACAATTTACTGTGCAAATGCGAGATTTTTGTAAATTTTTATGTATTTTAATTTTAGGAAGTTTTCCAAAATTTACAACATAAAATTTTGCTTTTATTATGTTGTTTTTTGGCAATTTTCAGTGCGATAAAATTTTTGGAAAACAAAATTATGTATTTAAATCAACAACTTCCTTATGATTATATTTTTTTCTTTTTAATCAAGAAATTTGTGTAATAACTATATGTGAGTACACATTCACTTCACTAAAGTGCCGAATTCCCATATTTAAAAACAACATAGTGACGTTGTTTTTTGCATTAAATAACAACATCTTCATTAGAATTAATTGCAGCTGCGCCGCTTCCGCTCCTCTAGTGCAATGCAATTAAGACCGAAGTCAAATCCCTTTCTGCGCACTTACGACCGATTAAAAACAAAACAAAAAATACAAACCAAGTATTTTCTTAATTACATTCTCCCACACCATTCACTCTACCACCGCTCGCGTTACGCTTTTTCACGTACAATTTAATTGCTGGAAGTGCATTCAGCGCATTTGGCGCACAACTAACAACGCTTAACACCTTAATGAGCTTTGCCTTGTTGGCCGAGTTGTATTTGTATGAGGAAAAGTAGAAACTTGTTATTGTCTCCTTTGTTGCTTATTTATTTAAAACTTTGCTTATTATACACACCAAAGCATGCAACCATTTTCATACTTTGCAAGTTGAGTTGTCTTATCTCTTGGCTTGGTGCATTTAACCGCATTTGCTCTTTTTTGTGCCTGCTTGCTCGTTAGCTGCAAAAGTGCATGTACACTTTTTTCGAATACTTTAGATTTTCGAACTCATGCCTTGTTTTGCATAGACTGGAAAAGTTAATTTCATTTTGCATTGCCGGTTGGTGTCCACCGCCAGCGGATATGCTTGGCCAGCCGCTCATTTGAGCCATCTCCTAATGGTTTAATGTTGAGTTTAATGTTGCTTGCTTGCTGCGAGCCCCTCTTCTTCGTATTTTTCTAGCTTGCTTAAACTTTATTTCTGTTTCCTTCCTGCGGCTAATGTTTGTCAAGAGTTTATCAGGTTTCTTTGCTCTTTCTCCGCGCATGAATTAAATATTCCTTCCTTTAAATCGTGTTCTTATTAGGATCACTATTTTGTTACTTTATACACTTCCCCCCCCACTTTTCTTCACTCCCTAAGCGCTAGCGAGTTTTGCATAATTACCTAGCACACATTATATGAATGCAGAAAGTTTGGCTGGACCTTTGTTTCGAAGTTTTTATCTTCCTAGACTTTTGACTATTCTATTATCTAAGAATCTTTTCCGTTTTCTGACAAACTTTCTCTTCGAAAAGCCTTAACTTCATTTCCTTCTTATGTCTGTAGTTGTGCTCATGCAGTATGCATTTTTTTCGCCAGCTCAACTGCAAATTATTGCTTTACTCTTACTTCACCAGTAATCCTTTAAAGTACAAGCTATGAGTTCATCTTCACTACTCGGCTAATAGTTTTTATCGCCCTTTTTCACACTCTACTCGATTACACTGTGTTAAAATCCTTTATATCCTTCACTGACCATGCTGCATTTAATTCACATGGAAAACTCTCGTTTTTTCTATTTATTTTATTACAATGACCATAAAAGTTTTGTGTGGTGTCCAGTCATGCCTGAACGCATTTGAAGTTCGAGGGCGAGTTAGAGAGAGAAAAAAATATTGAGCCATAGTTTCATGTAAAGTTCATTAGTATTAGAACAACTCTATTAAATACTTATAAATATATGTGAATAGCTAATCCCACCGCACATTATTGTTGCAAATTGGTTTTGTTTTTACCATCACGTCCATTAAGGGTGCCCTCTTTCAGTAAGTTTGAACTAATCGGGGTTCTTATTCAGAGAGAAATCAGGGAATTTTCAACTCGTTAACTTACTGAAATCATTGCGGTGATCTAAGAGTTTCATTTTCGCCGCTTGATCGCAAGTGCTTTCGATGAAGAAAGTGGTTAATCGGTTCGTCCTTATTTTCATCGCGGCAGTTTCTGCAGATAATCGCTGGGGCATTGGTGCAACTTTACAGCTCGCCCTGATGATGCCAGTCAGGACACTTACTGTGGGTTTATTGTTATTTCAGAAGTTCTTCTGTCTTATTCCTACTAAGCCGCGGCCATAATAGTCTTGAGATCTCACACTTCTTTTGAGCTCTGAACTTCTATGGAGTGTCCTGTGATCACTAACCGATGGGAGTAAAGCGCTATCCGCATCGTTAATTTGCATCTCAGAGCCATATGTGGCCATCTCATCAGGCGAATTCATCACTTCAATATTGCTACATATGTCCAGCGACCCAGCAGGGAGTCATGTTATAATGGCTAAGTGATGCTAAAGTTGCACGACATTTCCATATAATCCCATATTTCACTATTATTGAACCAATTACTCTCGAGTTTGCTTTACTATCAACCAGGGTAGTAGATTTCCCTATCTGGAATCGTGCTATTCAATAAAAGGCTAGCCCATTTCTCTATAGGTTAGATTTCTACTTGGAAGACACCGCAGTTATTTGGAGGATGAATTAACTGGTTGATTGATCCTCAGCTCCTCGAGCAGAGACCGGCTATAAAGCTAATTCCCTCTCAAGCTTTTAACGCAGAGTGGGAGCTCCTTTACTACCAACAGCGGGTAGCACGGCTGGAGCATTAGCATTTATGACAACGAAATTGGCTTGCAAAAGTAGCCGCTCTATTTGGATTTGCCGAACTATATCAATGTCATAGAAAGGACCAATACGGGAATGATGAGACACTGACCAAACATGAATTTTACTCGACACATATTTTATATTTTGCAAATGATAAATATGTAGTCTGTTTATTCAATTTAATGTTTTGGGTTCGGTAGAAAAAAAAAATATGATAACTTCCTGCAGAAATTATTTTCTTTTATTTCTCAACATTTGTCAGTCCTCACACTCATCAAAACGTTTTTTTTTATTGACATGACATAGTACATATTATCTATAGCCGCACCAGCCAAAACACACGCGCGCGAGACTACTAGCTACCTAGCACTGATCTTTAGTCACTTCAATCACTTCAATTGATATGTGTGTATATATCTAGCCATAAGTGCACATAAATACATGTAGTTGCAAACTTCTATAATTACAGTAGAATACTCCTATTGCACATACTTAACCTAGTCAATTGCATAAATCATTAATTACTCGCAATTTATGCTCAACGGGAATCCTGCAACAATTAAATACTGCAACAACTAAGACGAACTTTGTTCACATATACAGTGTTGCCTTATTTTTTTGCAAAAAACGGTAAATTTCAGTAAAAAGCTGTTTTTTACCAAAAGACTGTAACATTCTAAGACGAAGAAAGCTTTTAAAAAATAAAAGTTTTTAAATTTTGTTAAGCATAAATAACCAAAAACGATTCATTTAAAATTAAATAACATGAACCGTTTAAATTTAAATTAACTTAATAAATATCCTTACTAATATGACAAGAGGCTTAAAAAAGTTGTAGTTTGAAAGTATTTTGGAAAGAGTGGCCACCTGTCCAAAAAGCCAAATTTAAATTAATTATTTGCAAGCTATCTGAAAAATTAATATATGGGTGTCAAATGAAAGATTGCTAAGAAACCTTCAGATTGAACATTTAAAATATTACTGATTTGTTTTACAAGCGTTGCCACCCGTTTAAAAATTAAATTCATTTAATTTAAATGAATTACTACAATATGATAATCAATCGAAATGTTTTTGATAAGGCTTTTATTTCTAAATTGCATGTAGGAGGGTTGTCACCTGTTTGGAAAATCAAATTCTTCTTGAATTAAAAGAATTTGATAATTGGAATATGTGTCACAATATGGACGTCAGACAAGAGGGATTATAGGAAATAACGGTATAAAAACAAATTAAAATTAAAAATATTCAATCATTTCAATGAATTATTACAATATGGGTATCAAACGAAATGATTTTGAAATGGCTTCATTTCTAAACTACATGTAAATAAGTATGAAAAAGTATCACAAGAGAGAAGTTTAAGATAATTTTAGTTTGAAAATATTTTGAAGATATTTAAAAAATTTGAAATCTCGGGCTTTTCGCATATTTTAAGTATGTTTATTTTAATTATAATAAATTACACCTAATGTAGCACGTAAAAATTTCATACACTCAGCGAAGCGGGTGAGAGCAATATAGTATTCTTATAAAATGGAACATTTAAATCCCAATTTGTTTGAATGAAATTCCGTTTCAATCCTTTTCGTGAATGGCTTTATTAATTTATTGCGCATTTAAGCATAAAATTAAAACTGTGAATCTGGCAACATTGGACATATAAGTGTGTATGTAAATTGCAGGTACATAAATTAATGCACACACAAATCGTGTGTGTAAAAATTTTTAGAAATAGTTTTGGAAACTGTTAACACAAAGAGTTTAATAGAAGTTCTTAAGTTTTGAGAAATCAGTGCTCATGGATTCTTTAAGAATGCAGAATGTTAGCTGAAATTGCTGGTTCCTTAAATACATTCCATGAAAAACGGCGTGACGAGACGATTTGATGCTTCCAAGATTCTTGAATTATTATTCAGATTTTTTTTTTGTAATATCTTGCGGAGTATCTGCAGCACCCTTCTGTGAAGGTTACGATTTGATCGAAGGATTTAGTCACGAATCAAATCTAGGAACCCAACATTTTTTTCCAACAATATTCACATATGCATTTGACGATAGTTTATTCTGGCCTGTATTCTGGGAGTACACACAATATGACAAAATTTAAATTAAACTATAATCTTGCATACAAAGTAAATTATCTTTGTGCTAATGCATGCAACGCTCAGAAAGATTCTGGAGATTCACTAAAAAAATGTTAAGTCAAATCTTAAGTTATCATTTTCTTACAAATCTTGTTTTATACATCCATAAATTCACAATCACCGCCAGTCACTGCCCAGCTACATGTGTATGTGTGTAAGTGTTAATTAACCATTTAAGCAGTAAATGTCAGCTCCTTAATCGGTAACAATGAACGGCAGCAGGCTACAAAATAGCCAACAACACTTACAACAACACCCTCTGTATAGCAGCCGTAGCAGAAAATACCACGAAAATTCCAGCGTGAAACTTATTAACTGGCGAAGCAATCATAGCGTCAATTAAGCAGAGCCAAAGCCACCGAAACTGTTGCTGCAGGCATGCCAGTGTGAGCTTTAAACAATTATTCATGTGCAGCCAGAGTGTTGTCATGCCATGCGGTGAGAGGCACAGTGGTCTAAAATTGAAGTCAAAGTATAAAGATAAATTCCAGAACTAAAATTCTCACTTCAGTAAAATCTCAGACTGGGATGAGTTCGATCATTTAAAATAAAATCAGGCATCCACCTGTGCGCGAAGCGAAGAAAGTGTGAAATCCCTTTAGGAACTGAAGCCTTGGATTTGATGGGATCAAGGGCATTTTTAGCGCAAGAAAAGACACACGTTTAGTGCAAGAAAATCCTCATCGATGTTTGTTCCTGCACTAATATAAAAGAAAGCACGAAAAAGTTGTTGCATATTTCAAAGGGAAATGTTTGCTTTTATACCCGAGCGCACTTGTGCACAAGGGTATCATAACTTTGTTCACATAACGGTTGTTTGTAACAGGCAAAACGAATCGACATAGATACATAAATGATAAGAATGAAAAGAGAAATCGATTAAGCGGTGACTGTCTATCCGTTCGTCCGTCCGTCCGTCTGTGTACACGATAACTCGTGTAAAAATTGAGATACCTTAACGAAACTTGGTACGTACACTCCTTTCGGACGTAGGACGGATGGTATTGAAAATGCCTACATCCCATATAACGGTAATTTTCAGAAATACGAAAACTGCGTTATTTTAGTAACTACTGAAGATAATACACTCAAAATTGATATTTTTATTAATTTTTATACGAAAAATAAGAATATTATAAACTTTTGAAAAATGGGAGTAGCCACCCCCACTTATGGTTACATGTGTATCTTGGTATCAATTCTTGGTACAATTCTTGGCTTTCGTACAGCATACCAACTGATTTGGAATCATTCTGCCCTAAGTCAATAACCCTGAAATCGTTACACAGTTTAATAAACATACATTTTTTAAAGTCATTCCACTGTTCGTTTACCATTAAATGTTTAAGGATAACAAAGCATTAATTAGTTTTAACACGATCTACTCTTAAACCTGTAAAGATGAAATTAATTACATTGCGATATTTTAATAAAGTACTTGTTTGTAAGTATTTTTGGTTTATTTTTTTAACTATGTGTGACGTTATACGGAATCTATGGATGTACATATTTTATAGTTACATATGTGTGTACAAATGCAAGTGTAAACATATTATTTACATTAAAATCGTCGACTGATTGTAGATAGAGATATTTCATTTTGGAAAGGCGTGAGTATGGAGAAAATTATTCATAGAAAATTAATCTATTTATAATAACTAGCAAATATCCGGCGTCCTTCGCCGCGCCTTAAAAGTATTTCTGTGCTGATTGATACGCGTATTGTAATATTTCATTTATTTTAGGAAATTTAATTTAATAAAAACTTTCAAACAGGTGACAACCCTCCTCAAACATATTCCCAGCAGAAAACTTTCCTAAACCTCTTCAGTTGGATACCCATTAGCGTGGGCCGAAAATCCGCTTTTTAAGAATTTTGATTGGTAATAGCAAAAATATGGTTCACTATGCTCTAAAAACAATCTGTGTGAATAATGACAATTTTTGGTCAATATCCTAGGTTCGCCCAAGTCCATCAAAGTTCAATATGCTCAAAAAATAAAAATTCATAAATAAATTAATTAATACATTTTTTTACTAAAATTGC
>NW_023458562.1:13408687-13420215 GCF_013731165.1 Rhagoletis pomonella
TACTAATGCATGAAAATCCTAACCTCAAAAAAATCACCCGTTACTTAAAACTTGACGATGGCATAAAATGTGATGTAACTTTTCTTCTTCTTCTATGTCGAATCTACCAATGATATAGTACATACAGATACAGCTCTCATTTTGAATGCACTCATGGTGGTGTTGTATGTTCTGAGCATCTGCGATTATATTTTATATTATACATAAAATTTTTATTTTTCGTCTTCTAGGTTATTGTAGTTTCATTAAGGGGTATTATAGAGTCGCCGAGCATACATTACTCGAGAAAAACCTGCCTCAAAAAGAGATGAGTTATTAAATAAACTTATATTTACAAACTCCATGCTTTTTTAAGAGGAGAATGTATGGAAATTACAAATAATGAATGGCTTGGACCTAGGGAGCCCAAATTAGCAGAGCAAGGAATCCATTTCCGTGTCGCAGTAATCGAAAAATGTATTACAAATTTTTTTTTCACGAATTCATTATCTATCTACATGCTGATTTTAGGTAAAAAATAAAATAAAAATCTAAATTTTCGCGTTTGAAGGTCATTGTAAGGTCGAGGTAATTTTGTATTCAATGTGACCTTCGAATTTAAAATTTTTGATTTTTTATATTTTTTTTTGGCCTGAAAAAAGGATAATTTTCAAAACCCCATTCCTTGGAAGGTCGTTTGAAAGGTCAAGGAAATTTTTTTATCCAACGAAAAAAATTTTCCAAAATACTCTATATCTCAAAACCCGTGAAACGCTATTAAATTTTTTTCGCTAGCTGTTCTCGTTCTCGAGATATTAAAATTTGTCACGAAAAAAGTTAAATTTCGTCACAGCGTGCCGTTTTCTCAAGTGGCTTATAAAATTTGTTTGCCATTCAAACAGATTTTTTTTAAATAAAATATGTATTTAAAGGGCAAACAAATTTAAAACTTGCATGAGAAGGCGTCCCTAAAATTTGTTTCACATTCAGTAAAGTTTCTGAAGACGTTGCACAAAAACAGTCAGATTTGTACCTGTAACTGTGTGAAGAGGGCAGAATTGAATATGTGGAACATATTTTGGGGAACAGCCTACCGCCGATAATATATTTGGTACAGCACATTATACAGTCCATTGAAACTTTGAAAAATGCAGTCACATCAATTTTGACCCAACTGAGAAGAGATGAGCAACACCGAGAATGGCATCGCATATTTACGTCCAGATACAGAAGGTATCGGTATGACTTGTAGATTTACGCCAGTAGATAAGGCAAGAAGAATATGTACGAAAAAACAGTGTAAGAAGGTAATGCAATCGGCGAGCGTGAACGGGGGACGAAGAAACCCGAATAAGTTATTTGTTAAATGTACACACAGAGGATGGTTTTAAGTCGAAGCAACTTCTAAAGAACTGCGACTGGATAGTGACCAATTTGAGGCATCGTGCTCAAACCATCTGTGGACGAAATTCTTGACAGAAATTCCGGGAAGAGAACGCTGTATGACGGTTAAATTTTTTTTAAAGTCTCCCACCGGTGTTTATGGGATTATTCGTTTGGTGTTTGTTTCTCGATGCTGTTTTATAACCAAAAAACCTCACTAGCCTTACACCTACTTACTTTTCCTAGGTGGTGTTTGTAAATGCAGAAATTATGTTTAAGCATCTGCTTGAGCTCAGTGAATTGATGTAACATAATGCGGCAAGGATGAGCAACACTCAGTTGCATATGCAATGGCATATTACGAGTGTCTCGGCCACAAGAGGCTGTTGAGTGGCATACGGGGAGAAGAAGCTGCGCACGAGTGGATGGTGCATTTGAATGAATCGCACGCAAAAGTGTATAAACTATCATTTTCTACACACTCTTCTCTATACGCATACATACATACATACATACATGCATGTTATATACAGACATATGCAAGCTGCATTTAGTTAATAATTTGCTACTTTCTGTAGTAAAAATTAAATTTAAGCATTTGTGCGTGTCCTGAAAATAATTTTATTTGCCGCACAATAGACGATTTAAAAATTTACTTCGAAATTTACATATTTCGGCAATAACACATTTGTTCAAATATATAGAATTTTAATTTGGCCACTAGGTTTGTTTTCCAAATATTTAATAAAAGCCAGAATATATACTAAACAATTGCCTAATAAAAGTCCTAATTACTACAATGTTTGCTATTTTGAGCACAAATAATCAAATTTGTAATGTTGTATGCACCATAATTGTCGTTTTTTATAACATGACAAATTGCATGACATTTACAGCTATTTTAGTACCACAATGACTTCTAATGCCACTGTCAATTATTCAATTAGAATTTACTTTTTTTAATATACTATATATATACTTTATATATTTATGATTGTAGGTTTAAAATATTTACATGACAGTTTTAAAATAAAAGGGATTTGATTTAAAAGATTTATATTGGTGTAATTTGGCTTTTAATTGGAAATTGTAACAAATTTCGGCCTTATTTACCATTGATTAATTGAGCCAAAAATATAGTTACATGTGTGTATGTACACACGTATGTACGTATAAGTAGTTACATACATATAATATTGTATAATAGTATATGTGCTACATTCAACTTAACAAAATTTGTGGTAAATGTGGCTTTTATGGTTGTACTAATATTGTGATTATGAATTGCAGACTGCATTACATTAGACCAAGTAGATATCTGTGTAAATTGGTACATACAAAAATACTATCAGAGTGCAATGGAAACTTTATGAACTAATGACCTACTGTTTGACACATCAAAATCGATCAATTCAAAACCATAATGCTAATTATACTATTTGGGGTTGTTAATATTTGCCATTAAGCGTGACATTGGATATAAATGCTTATCAAATATTTTAAATTAAAATTAATTCAGCAGCTGTGGTAATGAATGCCAATTTTGAGTGCTAATTTTTTAAATTGATTTGAAAATACTGAGGAAAAATCTTTGACTTTTCAAAGGTACCACCTACAGCATTGTTGCGGCCAACATTTCTTTTATTATTGTGGTTTTTGCTGTTGAATGAACTGTGTTTATTTTTATAAAGATCTATGAAATCTAACGGGGAAATATTAAAACCCGGTTTCCATATTTTTCTTCCATGCGATAATTTCACGAACGCTTCAATTTTTCATTTTCTTATATTTTATTTTATTTTCTTTAATTAATTTAAATTTTATTTTATCTCACTTTTAAACTTCTCAAAAATTACTCATACGCCTAGGCATCTGCATTCGTGTTCTACCGTTTATATTCAAAAACTTTATGTAATCGAAAAAGACAAGTTTGAATTATTGTTATTTTTTGAGTCAAATAAATTAAATTGTTATTTATCACACACATGATTATTGATAAATACAATAGCAATAATTCCATAGTATTAAACGTTTGAATGAAATAATTTTTTTTTTCAAATACTCTCGTAATTCAATTAATTTCCTTGGGCGTGTTTTGATGCAATTAATGATGCATAACAAATTTCTATATTTGTGCTGACAATTTTGTTTTATAAAAAGCATTCAAAGGCGTTCAAGTGTGAAAAATGATGTAATTTGTTAAACGAATATTTGGAAAAGTTAATGAGAAATGAATATCCTACCAAATACTTATCTTATACAGGGTGCGACAGGTATTTGAGTATTCTCATATATGTATATTCGCTCGACTTCGTACATACACGTATTTTTTATTTTGATTTTATAATTTTCGATGTCATAAATGAAAGTGAGGAATCTAACAAAATACATAAGAGATACACAATAAAAGACGTCATAGCACCACTGATTTTCTAAGCGCAAAAACTATAGGGTGGCTGATGAATATTGCAACATTAAGAAACTCAAACGTATTGTATTACGATTTGTATTACTTTTTTAATTGGTTTTAAAAATGCTGGAATTTAAATTGCCCCACACTCGGCGACGCAAATGCGGCAACCTAGCAAAGAGTTACACTTTAGTGTGTGAAGGGTTACAGCACGAATTGCATTACCTATCGGTCGAATGTATTGTTCAAAAATATTCAAATTTGTTGGTTTGACGTGTAAACTTCCTGCTCGCAATAACTTAACAAGAAAAAATCAGGCGCAGTAATATCAGAAGACCTGGGGGACAACCACCATTTGAAGGATCTTTTGGCTAAGTTAAAAAATCATCGTACATACAGATAAACTCACTGTCGAAACTTTGGGATTTGCCTTTATGGCAGCAGCTTCAGCAGCGATAGTTTCATTCCTTGGAACTGAAAGGTTTCATTCTAAATATCTTCTTGGGATTGCCCCATTCTCGGGATTTTTTTTACGAGCCTCATTATAGACCATCTACTTAGAGGAGTGTCGCCAACTGCATGCCTCTCGAAACTACGGACTACGATGTCCTGTCCCCCACTTTTCCACAACAAGAAACAAGTTATTCATTATCTTTTTTGTAGTAGCTTTCATCAGCCATCCTATATTAGATTAATTCAACATTCGATCTGGCATGCAAACGATTTCGGCAGTGAATTCAAGCTGTTTTTGCCGCTGTAGGTGACCTTATTGAATAAATATTAGAGCCTATGGGTGACTTACTCAACTCTAAAAATTCGAAGGAAAGGCAGTAATAATTCTCTTCAAATGCCTGTCGCACCCTGTAAACTTGAACATTTTTCAGTGGGCGAGCAAGTATGGATGTTTCTTGTTCTTTCACGCTAAGACAGCGGAACGGATTTGAATAAAGTTTGGCTTGCAGGCGGCATATTACCTGGATTAACATACTTAAAATATTTTTCTGGGCCACTTTGTGAATTGAAATACGGAGCAATATGATATTGATATGAACCAAATATTTTCGGGACATGTTTTATTGAGCCACATTTTTGAAGAGATTATAGAGAGCCTAGCTAAGAAACCCAAGTCTTTTTTTTAATACTGAAACGGCCAACTTAGTTGAAAATTGGCATATTTACAATGTTCGGCAAATAATTGTTACTTTAAAATTTTTACTCCATTTCTTTATTTCATTGTACGTCTCTAGACAATAAGCAGAATATTTTAAAATATGGTTATTAAAAAATCTAAAGGTCAAATAATGGACATTAAAAAATCGTGTTGCGTACACCACGTCACGCTACGCCGCGGCGCCCCTTCCCCGTTTCCACCGTGCTGTAACGCAGGTAGATTTATTTTTTGTATACGTTGAAATAAATTTTTTATATATTTTAAACATCGAGGGCTTATATTCAATAAAATACCCTCTATCTACACACTTTTCACTGTTCACAAAGATGAGATTCTGATATAAAAATCCACCTAAGCTTTAACTGTCATCAGTGATATTAATGCTACCTTATACAATGACAGGTAATAAGTCCCAGATGGTTTCTATAATCACAAATTAGTTTTTGTGCAAATTGCAGATAGAGGGTATTAATGAATTCATGCCCTCGATATTTCACATTTTTATATTTGTAAGTTATTAGAAGCAGGGATGCCAAGTTGGCTCAAACCATGCCATTTGTCCCTATTTTACTTCAAATGGCACTTAATTTTTCAATTTGGCACAAAGTGCCAAAATGGCACTTTTGTAAAAAAATTACATTTCAATACATTTTTGTGAAATCCTTTGCGTGCACTTCTTTTTCTCATATTCATATTTTCTTTTACATATTCGTAATTTAAATCTTTTTAATAAAATCAAATGGTGGTAGTTCATGATTGCGTGTGGATTAATATCACAATTAAACAATTAAAAAACAACACTTACGGGGCAAGGTTTATTGTAAGAACAACATTTTTTTCTATGTATTGACATACTTTAAGCTTTGTTGACGCTATTTCCATTTGAATGAGGAAATATCGTCAATGACTTTATTTCCAAATTTTTGTTGACTTTATTTCGCTTTTGAAAAGGTAATAATGTCAATTGACTTTATTTCGCACCAGGGTGGGAAATAAAGTCAATTGACCTTATTACCTGTCACCGTGTAGACACATCCCTCAGTACATGTGAATATTTGTTAAAATTTCTGTAATTTCACTCACCCGTTATAATCCACAGCTCACGTAAGCACTCCTCTCTACTCTTTGCAATTGCCGCCGAAGTATTAATATCCTGTGGCGCTTCGAGCAGGGGAAAAATGCAAGCACCGAGCATAGAATAGACAACAACTAGCGCCACCAGGCCGGGAGGCGAGAATAGTACTTTCAGCACCAGACCAAAGCAGCCGCCAAAGAAGGATGCCTCGTTTCCACCGTTGCCAAATTCACCCCCAGCTGTGGTAATCAATTGGTATTGGGGTTGTTGTTGTTGCGGTTGCTGTTGCTGTTGCTGCTGGCGTTGCTGTGTTACCGCTGTGGGTTTACTATATTGCTGATGTTGATGATTTTGATGATAGAGCTGATTGTGATAGAGTTGTTGATGTTGTAATTTCACCGTTGCGCCTGGAGTTGTAGTTGCTGTTTGCTGTTTGTATTGTTGCTGCTGTTGTTGTTGCTCGTTGGTTGCTTGCTCTGCTGCTGTCGATGTCGCTGTATTTATTGTTGTCGTTGTTGCGCTGCGTGCTCTTTCGACGTCCGACATTTTAGTTGCAGTAACAGACGTGTTTGTTGCATTTGTTTTACGCACCGCCGTCGTCGCCGCCACGGGAACATTTAGACTGGTTTAGGCGGTTGGACGGACGAGCGATGCGTTATTCAGTAGTTATTAAACTCCTTTTATTTAATGATTTCTGAGTTCGCGTTTTATCTTATGCTTGACACGATTTTTTTACTTGTTCTCTTATGCATTATGTCTTGGGAAGTTGACTATACGAAACAAATTTAAAAAAAAACACTGTATAAAATGCGGCATAAATAGTGGGTAGAGGGAAAAGACATTACATATGTTCGCAACAGCTGGTGATAGTTCACTTTTGGCAGCACTAAAGTCACGCTAGTAATCTGTATATCAAATTTTCGTCACGGTCCGAATGACCTCACGGCTTGAGAGATTGGAAAAACATTGAAAATAAGTAAACAAACAAAAAAATCACTTCCATTTAATGAATCAGAAAAGTTTCGTATATGGATTCAACACAAACTCCGGAAACTTAAACCACTGTTGTATCCAATATGATCTATTTGTATCAGGCTGAAAGAACGAACCCCCCAAATGGAATTCTTCTAAATACGCGGCGCTTGTTGTAGGGCATTGAACCAAACCCGGCCTAAATGGAACTTGGAAGTCGAAAATCTGCCCAAGTTGTACAGAAAAAACCTGTTGCTAAAATTTCAACAGTAACGTAGAATTTTCGTTAGATAGAATGGAACTTAGTTAGGAACTCCTCAGGGTACCTGCAGAGATCTGATTGTACTTGGACACAGATACTGTGAAGAAATCTCTGGATCTACGTACCTCTGAGGACACACTTTCATAATGCTACTGCTAATGAGTCCGAGGCGCTATTATTAGCAAAGTAGGTTAGGTTAAGTGAAGCGGCTAGCGGAGAGAGGCGCATTTAGTTCCAATGGCCCCATTGCGGTACCAATTGAAAGCTCATATTCGATCCCGTCTATTCACCTATGAGTATAACCAACTAGCTGCCACACAGGTTAAAAGGTAATAGTTAAATGAGCATCTCCTTGACCCCTAGAAAACTTGGCAGTAACAGAGGTGATTTTGCGTACTTTCAAATTCTTCGTTATCGCGTAAGTTTCGGTATAAGTCATTAGGAGATTAGTTCACATTGTTAGCACGGCTTCCCATCAAGTAGTGTCCCTTTATAATTTCGGACACAGGCGCTAGTAAGGGGTCTTCTCGAATTGAATCGAATGAGTGCGTCGGATTTTTTAATGACGAAGCTGGGCAAGGTAGGTCGCGCCGTGTCAGACGTGGGTTCTTCCGATCACCTTTTATTTGCCTTCTCGACGAAGCGTGTTTTTTCAACCATATTTTGCACTTAGATAACTGTTACCTAATATGTCTCTGTGGCCTTGCACCCACGCAATGTTAACAGTAGACTTTGACCCAAACCCTTTGAGGACTTTTCTGCGTTCTGTCGCTTGTTCACAGCATTCCGGTGACCTAACCTGTTTTTACATGAGATTGGCGATTCAACATTGCTCAACCAAAATCATTCGTTTAAATGGTGATGCAAACATCGCTTGCCTCAAAGTACACAGCAAGTCTATTTTTGCAGTTGGTTATCACTGCTTTTCTAACGGAGTATGTGGTTACTGAATGCATCAGTATGATCTTGGAAAACACTGAAGTTGTCTGGCAACTTTAAACAGAGATATAATAAGAGGGTTGTGTGTGTGGTCTGTATGAGCTTTCAAAGAAAAACACTCTTCTTCCTCTTTCACCACCTTGGGCACAATATACAAGAAATCTTATTCTCAGAAGACGACGTTAGATCGAAACTTCTCTACACTTAAAATACGATAAAAATCATGTGGCCGGAAAGGGAGTTGAAAAGATCCCAGGTGCTTACGTTGAGCAGAAGAGAAATAGGAAGGCTCATTTGTTCATAAGAATCACTTCTGTAGGAGCTATCAAAATCGATAAACAGACCGAAGGCATATACTCTGCGAGCACCTAAGCGATATAGCGGACATACATATGTGGCGATTGCTCAAATTCATCAACTCTATATCAAGGGCTGAGTGGAAGATCGCCCTATCTCGGCTGCCGGTATGAAAATTCTGCAGCTCAGAAAATGGTTTAAGAACGCCCTATATCAGAATTTTGTTGAAGAATGCTCTATCTCTTCTTCCGCTTCGAAAAAGCCCTATTTCAATATAAATTTGGCAGCTGAGGTAGGGCGTTCTTAAAGCATTTGCTTAGGTAGGACGTTTTTAGACCAGCATCCGAGACAGCGCGATCTTTCACTTAGCCGCCCACGTATTGGTTTATATAGGAGGGAAGGGTGTGTATTAGGGTGGTAAATAAAATTTAGGTCGGATTTTAAATTCTTTCACGCCCGGAAACCTGTGTTTTTTTTAATAAAAAAATATTTTGAGGCTTGAAAAGAAACAGAGTTTTCCGATCCAAAAATATCGATTTGTAAGAAATATATATTATTTCTACGAAAAAAACTATTTTTCCATATAAAATACATGAACAACCTTGAGCGCTTTGTATGACATCTAAAAATTTTTTGATTTTTAATTATAAAACAGGAATACTGTTTTGGTACAGAAAAATCCTGCGGGTGGCAGCATTAAAATCCCGACTTCACTTTTTTCACCACTCCATTGTATAGATGCTGTGTAATATAACAATGTGTCCGATGAAGGTATTTAGTATGCTGCCTGGCCAAAACTAACCTGTTTTAGAAAATATGACATACATACATAATTACAATACAATCACAATTATCTATTTTCATAAAGTTTTGAGCTAGATGTTTTCATATTTCATAAATTATTTTCATTAACTTTTAAGCATTTATTTTGTATTTTTTAAGTTTCCTCTCAGTTTCTATAAAATTGTATAAAAAGATGAATTTTAAACTGTTGATGAACTTTCACTCAAACTTTTCACTTTGTCCATGTATTGTTAAATCGCAACTTTTCCCCGTTACTACCCACAAAAGACCACCTAGACTTCTCACTAACACCGGTGCGCGCGTGTGATGCAACACTTCCTTCCTTTGCCGCTCCGCAACTGTCACTCAACAGCTACGTCGTGCTAATGTCATTTTAGCCACCCGGAAGTGTTTACGTCCACACTTTACTTAATTTTCTTCACACACGCGCATACACTCCACCAGCAACTGCTAGCACCGTTAAATGAGCGTGCACCTCACCCACCACCAACCAATTCATTTCACTGTTTTGCTGTTTAAAGTTTTAATATTTTTGCTTTTGTCTTTTATTTTTATATTTTTTCTACTTTTCATTGTTTTTGCGTCTGCAACTGACTTGGCATTGTTGGCAAAGTGCCATCAGTGTTGCCACCCTAATTTAAACACTTCCCGTACACGCTTTGCAACAACTCAGCACAATTTCTACACCTACAAATACACTATACAAACTCGTTGCCTCGCTAATGTGTGGCAGCATTGTCTTGTAGTTGGTTTGATGTGTCACTGTTTTTGCAAATAGTTTTTGTTGTTGTTGTTATAGTTGGTATTATTGCCATTGCTGCAGCCTACATTAGTTGCAGGCATTGTGTTTTCTTAACGCATTCCTTGCCAAATAACAGTAAGCTTTATTCATGCAATTTTTGTTGTTGCTGCTACAATTGCTGCTGTTTTTGTCTTTCGTGCTGGCAGCAGCAACTTTTGCTTAATTACTCTTTAATGCCTTCACACCCACCACCCAAACGCCTTCGGCTCGGCGCCGTTGTCGCCTGTCGTCACACACTTCCTGTCGTCAACATTTCATCGTAATCTGTTGTTGGCTCACTAGCAGCCTACCTTGTTGTTGCTCTTGTTGGTGCTTCGCAGTGTTGTAGTGGTGCAATTGTTTGGCATACTTTTGTTATTCTTGCTGTTGTTATTCTGGCTACTGTTGTTCCTGTTGCGACTGCTTTTCCTGCTACTCTTCCTGGCTGTGGAATTTTTCACACCTCTTCTGCCTCTTCTCGTTTTCCTTTCTTTCAGTTTTTGCTCTACTTTTTCAGTTGCACGTACACTTCCTTTAGTCATTCGTTTTTTCGCTTTTTATTGTTTCGCTTTATTCGCTTAGTTTCTTCCTACTACATGTGCTACTTTCTTACTTTGGTACCTCACTCGACTTCCTGCAATGAAACAAAAAAAATACCAAAAAATCAGCAAGAAAGGGGTTAAACATTTGTTGCAACTACAAATGTTTTAAAAGTTTGTACACTTCAATTTCGCAATTGTTCGCTACTAAAATTGTTCCATAATAAGAACAACAGCAATTGCAATGAAAAAGTTTAACTCATTGCAGTTTCCCGTTATTTTAATTGAAAAATTTTAAGAAACACAAAAGGATGGTAAAGTTGAAAAATGCTTGCAAAAATGTACAAAAAATAGCGGCAGTGCAGCAACATTGAACATTTTTTTCCCACCACTAAGTGCTAGGAAGCGAAAAATTTTTGCAAAGTGCCTGAACAGTGTACCAAAGTTCAGTTAGAGGAATTTGTGTGCTCATGGATTCTCTATAGTAATTCAATTATTTTCTAGTCCTGCTCAAAAAGAGTGCGAATACTACTTTTTTTTGTTCAACTCAGGACGGATTACAATTAGGACTTTTGACTCTGTGCTGTCGCGATTTTAGGTGAGCTTCAAACTCTTCTGCTAGATACACCATTTGACATGCTGCACCATGAACGACGACGCGCAGTCGCACGCCTAAGTGGGATAAAATCGAAAAATTCGTTGTCTGAGATGTGAACGCGTATGATGTTTTTGTAAACGTAATTTATACACTAACAAGTAAGAAAGTCTAAGTTCGGGCGGAGCCGAACATTAAATACCCAGCGCAAGTATTAAATATATGTTTTTTCACCCTTCCGAAACCTTCCGCTAAATGGTAAGCCGGGGTGTACCAATTTTGAGTAAATTAGCGTCCTTCAATTTCGAAATATTGAAGTTT